>NC_134211.1:39338717-39979102 GCF_965140235.1 Caretta caretta | reverse complement strand
AGGGGGATCAAATTAAAATATAAGGTAACGGATAATTACACCTAGAACTCTCTCTCTCTTCAACTTTGGTTGGAGATCTTAGCCAAACCCCAGGAAAGTTCAAAACACCCACAAATATCTGACCTGTTACAATCACAACAGATCCATCCGTGATAACCTAGAATGGTCATTTCCATGCAGCACGCTGAAAGATGGGCGGTCACAGCAGCTGTGCTCAATTATCAAGATATATTTAACCACTTTCTCTCCAGGATCAGACATAGGTGTAACAGCTATAAGACAATTCTGCTCCCACATCTATTGAAACACAGCTTCACAAAAGCAACACAATAATAAAACCTCAAAAACGAAGCCGCTGCCGACCAGAACAAACTTCCTGACTGTATTCCTTCCCTCTGAAAAGAAACCGACTATTTTTCCTACCAAAATTTACGCCGCCCTCCCCACATATCCCTCCACGCTACACTCTGGAGTCATTCGGAAGTTGAAATGTACAAAGAGTCACTTACTGTTCTGCATGTTGAATTGATAGAGCAGTATCCCACGTGGCTCGCTTATAGTGTTCTATTAGTAATAAAATATGCGTTAATCAGGGGAGGGTAGCACACACATTTAAATTGTAGATATGTTAATGTCTCAAAGGCTTATTTTGTTATATGTAGACGTTTTCTCCAAATAATTTAAAGGTTTAACCTTTTACAGCCCAAGGCAAAATAAATAAATAAAGATAACCTCCACATATTTTTAAAATTGCATGCAAGTGGTGTATTGTCTCAGATTATTATTTTTTTAAATAATCCGGATTAACAGGCCTATTACAGGAGGGGCGGAGGGGGGGAGAAAAAAACCCGAAGTTATGTTTTTAAACTTGCCTGAAATCTGGGTGGACTGTCCTCTCATACAATTTAGGGACTCACACATCTGCGTGTCACTAGTTAAAGTCTTCCCTCTAGGATAAAGCAAAAAAGTATATTAATGGGGTGGAAATATACTTTTTAATGTATGCTATATCACAGCGCAACCTCACAGTAGGATGCAGCACGGGGCTGGAGGGCTGAGATTTGAAACACTTACAAAAATAATAATCAAAGTTTTAAGCCTTCAGAAGTACTAGTAGATTGTAGCTCCCATTCCAGTCTAAATAGTTCTGGACTCTGACACTTTTCGTGCCTGTATTTACACATAGAACCTGTGTTATTTAAGGAAGGGAGCGGCGTGGGTCTGTGCTCTTTTTAGTGCTAGAGGTGGAGTGATAGGATTTTTTTTATCAGAATCTGGATATTTTTGCGTGTATTCTTCTACACGAGGCCTGTTTAGATCCTTTTTACACTTTGGAACGCTGCATCTTTGAAGTTGCTCTATTTAAAACAAGTACGGTTTGACGCGGTTGGAGTAAGGCTATGGGTTGTTGGGGTTTTTTTTAGTGGCACTAACAACTCCCCCCCAAAAATAGCCCCCCAAAACTCCCCTTATTGTGATTAACTTCTTTTTTTGGTCTTTAGATCTTCCCCTTTTTCACTGTACTGTGACACACGCTGTCTACCTCGCCTCAGTGCTTTAAAAAGTAAGAACAGGAGGGGGTGAGAACTGTTAAACAAAGCCTACAGAATGTGAACAATGGCTTCCATTCTGCTCCTCTACCCAAACCCAGAGTGCAGAAACCCAGTCTCCTTAACCGGCAGCACAGCTTCCCAACTAAACGTACCAACAACCCTCCAACTTACAAAGAGCAGAGAAACAAGCCCTTACTCCCTTCATTAGTGCCTGTGCCTTGACCCAGCGCCTGGACAACCCCAATCGCCTTTTTCCGTGTATTTATTTAGATGGTCGTTTATTTATTGAGTTTAAACCCTTGCGGCTGAAAATGGAAAAGTAATTTCTCGTTATAAATATCTGGAGGTAATTGTGTTACTGGTGTGAGTTGTTAGGGGTTGTAAAAAGATACAACAGCTCAGTGGGGTGCTCAATTGGGGAGAGACAATTACAATAAAGAGCCTATTCAAGAGGTTTGCGGGGAAAAAAGAGGAGGTAAAATAATGAAATAGTCGCAGCCTTCATTTTCTCTCCCCTTTTTTTTAAACTAAAAATACTCATTCTCTTTCTTTTGCGCCTATAATGAATATTAATTTTACTCTTCCTGCATATGATGGAGAATTCAAAGAGGCACGTTTCCCTATTCAGGACTAGTCATGGTATAATTTATTAAATAGCTTTTAGTCATCTTAAATCCATAAAAATAAACATCAAACAAGTACTTTCTCGCAGCGTGAAGACTTCAACTGGTAAATATTTACTGCTCTTTGGAGAACTACCTGATTAGCAACAGAGCAAGCTGCACTGTACTTCAATGGAGACGTGGCAATATCTCCTTTGGCTTAACTGAACGTGAAACCATCCCTTTAATACACTAAACACGTCTGCATATACATTCACCGAACAGAAAATCCAGTTCCTCAGACAGAATTTGCTCACATATTTAATGCACAACTCATAAGCATGGAGAATACGGGGTTAAAGAAGACATTCAGAATGCTGCTGTTATACTTCCAACCACAGTTTTGCCTGCACGTATCCTAGAAATGATAATAGAGAATAGAGGGATTTTTTTCAAAATACATTTTATACTACAGGAACAGGGTAGTCAAGTACTTCACTAAGGAGATTGGAGGAAAGCGAGATGCGATTCTGCATTTTCCTTGGAAACTCGCTAATTACCTAAGTAACCAGCAACATTTAGCAAAACAAAAACAAGAAAAGTCAAACAGCACCCGGAAGCAGTCTGATAATAAAATCGCTTTCCCATAGCATAACTTGTTCTTGCTGGATTTTATAAGGGTGGATATGTAGATCTACAACTAGGAATTTATAAATCAGAATACAGTTAGCTTTAAAGTAATGAATTGAATTAAATTCTCCGTGTCCTAGGAATCAAACTCAGTAGGCCAGGCCTAATCTGCAAGTCCTTTTTTAATCTCAAAATCCTGATATAATCTGATTGTGTTTAGAATCCCCCCCCCCCACTGAAAACATAATTAGCTATTAAGATGACAAAATTTTACATTCACACGTCAAAAAAGACAAAGATTAAAATGAATCAATTTGCGTTTAGACATCTGTAAAGGTCACCAGCTATAAAATGTATTGTCAAAGACCACAACTATTATTTTATGTCTATAAAGATGGATACGATGGAGGCACTTCTCTCATCCATTATATTGTGGGGTTTTTTTACCCCCCAAAAAAGCATCTGCCAGGTACATTTAATCATTCAGGAAACTTTGTTTTAAAACTTTCTAGAAATTATTAATGGTCTACGAGTCGATTTAACACGCAACTACAAAGCGCTGCAAGGTTAAATTCAAATCCAGTTTTTCCAGTTGCACTTGTGAAAGGAGAAGAATCAAGTTTATTGTTGCGCTTATTAATCAAATCTTATGCACGGCGAAGAGTTTGTAACTTTTAAAAATTACTTTACTGTTTTGGGTATCCGAGACCCTCCTGGATTACAAAGGGAAAGTAAGCGGTTCTTGCAGAATAAAGGAGATTAAATTAAAACAATTAAAATATTTAAAAATCGTGTTCCTTAAAAAAATGACAGAAACGTGTTGAAAAGGAATATTGATCGCAGGTTGATGGTAAGAGAATGCTAATAGTACTCTTCTGAGAAAAGCCAAATATTAAAGAGACTCGGATCTCCGAGAGGCTATTGGCACTAGGGGCTTTTCAGACTGGACTTTACTGACTGTTTGCCTCATGTGATCTGTAAGTTGGAAAGTTCTTCTTGGTATTATGGACAAGTTCGGTGAGATCTCCCGGCTGCTTGATTGAAACTGACAATCCTTCAGCTCTACTCAGAGCTTCCCGGATACAACTACTGAGAATTGACTTGGCCTAGAATGTGACTTTTTCCCCCCACCTCTCTCGGTCTCCTTTTCTCGCTCTCTCTCCCTTTCTTTCTCCCTCTCTCTCCCCCTTTTACTCTGTTCTGGTGGTGAGTAAGCATTACAATTATAGGCGAGTGTTCCCTAAATAAGACTTTCCCCCCCCCCCCATGACACTGGCTGTGGGAAGCACAAAGCAAAGGACACGGATCTTGGATCCGCCCGGCTACCCCCCAGAAAACAACTGGTGAGGATCGCCGAGGAGTCACTTCCCTTTCGTAATGGACATAACAACAGCAACAGAAAGGAGCATAGGGAAGGGTCTGGAG
This sequence comes from Caretta caretta, assembly GCF_965140235.1. NCBI lineage: Eukaryota > Metazoa > Chordata > Testudines > Cheloniidae > Caretta > Caretta caretta. Next base: position 39,974,892 of record NC_134211.1, on the reverse strand, counting down.
CAAGGTATATTTCGGGTGTGTGAGCGCGTGTGTACAAAGATTAGCCAGGGATCAGAGCACATTTTCCCCAGCCCTGGCTTTGGCAAGTGGGGGTGCTCTGAACGGCAACACAAGCCATTTGTGATCGCTCTGTCCAGCAAATACATTGGAGCTGCTGCTGCTGCTCATGTTGGCTTGATTTCCAAGTCAGATGCTTTAGCTTTTCCAGAGGACAGGGGCTTAAGTGAAAGCAGAAAGTTTGTGAGCTTCGGGACTGGAAAGTTCCCCGGGAAGCTCTCCCGGAATGCAAGTCGGGGATGGGAGAGAGAGAGAGCTGTCTAAATATTAAAATGAAATGAAGGGAGAAGTGGGGAGAAGAAATGAGCAGACTCACCTTTATGAGGCATCCTGTCTTGTTGTCAAAGCTCCTGTCAATAGTTTAAGAGCGCACTGATTTGAAATGATGGTGCTTTAAAAAGAGTTGCCAGTAAAATAGTTTTTCTCCACTGAAGCTGCTGGTTGTGTGATCTTGAATTCCTGGGAAGGAGACAGAGATTGACAATAAAATGGGCTGTCAGTGACTGGAGAGTGAGAGATAAAGAGTGTGTGAGTGGAGTAGAGAGAGAGAGACAGAGCACACCTATGCTGATTGGTGATGGTTCAAGTGTATTAATGTATGTGTGCCTGGTCTCTGCCTCGCCTCCACTGCTCTTCACTGGCCCATTAGCAAAGCCTGACCTCTGTCATCATCTTCCAGCAAAACACTTCCTCCCTGCGCCTTAACCAGAGCGGGAAATGAGGCTGAGCCAGGGCTCGCTTTTCAAACCCACTAATCACTCCACACATGCAAATGCTCTGCTCTCTCCCACACAAAATATTGCTTTATGCAAAGCAACGCCATTGCTCCCAGCTGCCGATTGGATGCTCAGTCACAGTGGCTGGTTCAATTGGCCCATTTGTTTGAATATGAATGCACTTGTTTTTTGCTCCTCGCATAGATTTTTCCTCTTCCCTTCTATCATCCCTGCGCTTAGAGGCGATGGGCAGATTATTAGTGAGCAGTCACTTTATCCGCAGTGTTGTCGTTTGGACAGTGTTGATGTTGGGGAAAAAATGTTCCAAATAGCGTCTGAAAGCCATCGGAGCTGTCCGGACTTTATCTCCACTACCCCCGTGCCTTTTCCCAGCTAAAACATACACTCTACTCCCCTTCCCCCCATTCAAATTAGGGACTGCAGTAAATAAATACTGTGTCTTGGAAAAAAAAAGAGCACATTGCTTTCCAATAAGACCTAGGTTTTTTGTGTTTTGGGGGGAGACTGAAGTGTGTGTGTGTGCCCGCGAGAGAGAGAGAGAGTGCGAGGGAGGGCTGAAAAAAAAAGATCAATTTGCATTTAAACAGTTAGCTCCCATCAGACAATAGAGATAAGAAAAAAATAACATTCAAATGGTAAAGACATAAATATTTGGGAGACAGGGGCTTTGTAAACTGTGAATTGCCTAGAGCTATCCAAGTTTTACAGCCCCCCCCCCCCCCACCATTTCTCTCTTTCTCCAAAAGTGATGGAGAGGGAAGGCTCTTCCCAGCCTGGAAAGTGCAGAGCAAATACACAATTTACTTTGTGTATTGAGGGCCCTTGTGAAAGGCCCTGAAGAGTCCTTTACCAAACACTCACAAACTTCCACGTGCCATTTGTTGACTAAGACCTGCTGGGTTTTTTTAAGACACCATGGGGGTATGTGTGGAAATATCCCCAATGATGTGTGTGTGTGTGTGTGTGTGTGTGTGTGTGTGAGAGAGAGCGAGAGAGAGCGCTGCAGTGCTAGAGATGTGCATTGCACCCAGCTTTGTTCCCTTTTCCACTGAGGTGTTGGTGTTTTCTGTTTTGTTTTTGTTTTGCAAAGGCAGCGCCCCTTGAGTAGCTGCCAGAAAATCAAGGGGGAAAGTAAGTAAATGACTTTGCTGCTCTGACCACACACCACAAGTACATTTGTTGAATGCCGGACTATTAAGACACACCTCAGTAAACTCTAAAGCAACCCCTCAGCGCATGCATTTAAGGTTACACTGGGAGCACCAGTCTGAGCTCAGGGTGTCCCGATCGTTTATGGCGAGTGGTCCGAGAAGGAGGGGGGGGAACAGTCATCACAAAAAAAAGGGGGGGGGGGGAAGAGGGGGACAAGGGAAAAAAATCCAAGCTTCGATGAGGAAAAGTGGAGAGCATGGACGCGCAAAGCATAAAATGAAGTCGTAGCCGCATACACTTGACTTCTCTTGACATGTGAAAAGTGCTAAAAGTCAAAGCTCATCAATAAAGTATCTTGAAATTGAATAAGAGCCCTGACAACCATTGCATTCTTAAATAAAGTACAATGAGGAGACAAACGACTCTGCCAAGGAGTTTGCATGTGAGTGAAAGGACGCCTCAATAGGAGCTGGATAATGGGCTGCCCGGCCGTCATGCACTGTCATCTCCAGTCCTGCAGAGAAGCTGCCACCGCTCCTAATAGCACAAAATGGGCTCTTAAGAGACTACTGGCTTTTCCTCTGGGGTTTTTCCTCCCCCCTTTCCTCTTATGCCAATTTGCCTTGATGCTTATTATCTCTAATGTGTATTTTTTGGAAGGCAGGGGTTTAAAGGAGTTTCTCCTAGGTCTCCTCCTTGAATTCTGGATTTAGCTGAGCAAACCTTTTTACTTTGGCTCACAGTGTGAAGGGGAAGGGAGGTCTGCCTTCAGTTCTGCAATCAGGGAGCCTGGAAAAACTCTTCTGCAGACACCAGTCTGGGGGATTCCCCACCCCCCACCCCGTTCCAACTCTTTTGGGAGTTTCATCCAACACAGCAACGCCAGTAAATAACACAGGACATGTAAGATGATGGAAGAAAGGAGATCGGTGCTGCTCTTGGAAATGGACCGTTTGCCTGGCCAAGTCATTGACATGCGGTTGCAATAGTTCAGGCCTAAGTCAATCTGCATTTTTTTCCTAGTCATGCATATACATAAAAACGGAGCCGACTATAGTGATGGAAAGGAGAGCATATTTCGTGTCCATACGATCTCCTTGGAAGGTAAGGTAGGAGCAACAGAATCTTAGTAACTGGGTTGAATCTATTTAGCAAAGGTGCTTGCCCAAAACTGGCACCCAGGTGTGCCCAGCTCTAAGACCGAGGGCGGGGTAGTACATGTACAATTACTGACCACATTGTAGAAAACTCTCAGCACTTGACGTTCTCTGTATCTCCCCAACCCCCCCCCCCCCAAAAAAACCCAAAAAACCAAAAAAACCAACCCTTCTCAAGCCATCAGAATAGGAAGCCGTTAAGAAGGCGCCACGTATAGGACACTCCTCTCTGTGTGGTTAAACCTGATTTAAAGTGCACAAAGGCGATCTTTGCAAGAGGCACAAGGGAAATTAAAAAGAAAATACAAACCAGTGTCCTGCTTGTCTCCTTCCCCAGGGCGCTGCTGCTTGCGAGACAACTTGGCAAATTGTCCCGAAAAGAGCCCAGTCCCGGTGGCTATTGCTCTCCCAAGCCGCGAGTCCCCTCCGCTCGCATTCTGCAGGGAGGAGAAGTGGGCTTCTGTTTGTAAGAGCGACAACTCTGGGAGGCTCCAAAGGGGATTTTAAAAGCTGGGATCTAGTCCTTTTCTGGAGTGAAGTCCGCCGACTCCTCGCTTCTCTCTATCTCTCTCTCTCTAACCAAGGATTTTTTTAAAAACTCTCGTCCACCGGGTATTAAAGGGGGGTTGGCCGGAGGGAAGGGAAAAAAAAACTTTGTCCGGAACTGCAGGCAAATATCATTTTTACAACTTCTCAATTAGCCATCCTTTGGATTAGCACCTTCTTAGGCTTCGTCTCCAGAATAAAGAAGCCGTAATCTTGTTGCTATTTTCCCCTAAGGCGCAGAGGACTTTGTATCCCCTCCCAAAGAAACTTTTAACCCCCCCTTCCAAAAACCAAATCATGAGGGGAGGGAAACTGACGTCATTCTGGGGCTGAGTGGGGGTGGGGGCGGCGGAGGAGGTCTTGAGAAACAGCCACACTGCTACTGATTTAGCAGGACATGGGGGAAAGGAGCCTCAGAAGCGACCCCCCTCCCCCGCCAAAAAAAGTTGGAAGAAAGAAAAGAGAGAGAGAGAGAGAAAGTGGGGGAGAGAGAACGTGTGTGTGTGTGTGTGTGCGCGCTGGCCCGTATGTGAGCCAGCGAGAGGAGGAGGAGGAGGAGGAGGAGAGGGAGTTAGTCTGTCTGTGCCAGTTCCAAGAATGGCCAATTTAGAGCCACTCCTGTCCTGAGCGCCTTCCCCTGCAGGGACTGCACCGCTCGCAGGCAGCCCTGGCGAGGAAACCCTGCTCCCTTTTGACTCACCGTGACACGCCAGGATTATCTGAAATGTACCTGCTCTAAAATGTAAAGACAAGGAAGTCCCCGCAAAGTTGAGGCACAACTCTAAGGACGCCATTTTAACTCCAGCGCCTCGAGTTGTTCAGGTTTTAAGAAGGGGCATTTTTTTTTTCAGTCCAGGAAGGGTTGACAAAAGCAAACGCTTCCTATCGGCTAGGCACGAAACGGGGCAGTATGCAAAGCATCTGGTTTGCACTTGATCTTTAATCCAAGCAGTTTTTTGTTGTTACTTCCCCCTCCCCCCCCAATCCAGCAAGGAAAATGCGAATCGATGAACCATTGGTAGGAATGGCCATCAATGTTCCATATCAGGGTGACGAGTGGTTCTTTGTAGCTCTGTGGTGATTACCGATTCGTAGCAGTTTGCTTTAGGGGTCGAGAAGAGCTGAGGAAAACGTTGAGATTCACCCACAATCTCTCTTGTCCGGGGCAAAAATATCTGAAGGGAGTCTAGCGGGTTGCGTTGAAGGCAAGCAGGTTACCTAGATCCGTCCAGCACTCAGCACCGCAGGACGCAGGATTCAGAGAGATTTCCTCAGCAAAGGCACCTCGTTGTTAGCAAATGGATCTCTCAGCACACACTTACCCTTTCCAGAGGGTTAGCAGTCCCGGACAGCTCCGAGGTGGCTGATTTGGGACAGTTTAGGTATATTGTCTCCCGTTTCTAGTACCGGCAGATGTGACTTTTCAAAAAACGTTCTGTTAATTTTGTTAATGATCGAGGGGGCAAAACTAAAATAAAACACTGATCCAAGGAATTTTGCGGTCCAGGTTTTGCGTTACTCCCTTCCCTCCGCCCCCATTTCCCACAAAAGTTAGAGCTTTTTAAAAGACACCTTTAACCACCAAATATGTTTCGGATAAAATAAACCACTTTTGCGTTAGTATAGTAAACAGCATACATGCCCGGTGATTCCAGTTGTTCGGAGCATGGACTCAACCATGGTTTGAGAATATGGTTTAAAATACCTCCAAAATTACTATTGTAATTAGTCATTTTCATGTTTTGTCCTGTGATCTTTTTGCTTTCACGTCCATTAACCAAAACAAGGTAAGACAATTTATTTTCTCTGGAAAGGTAAACAGAAATTTGACGAAAATAATTGGTCATTGTTTTACATGATCCCATGATATGAGGCGTATCTATTGATTTGTGTTAAGAACTAGTATTTTGCTCCTTTTTTAGTCGATTGCTAAGCGTTAGGAGCAGGAATTGCTGAGTTAGGTACTCCTGTATCGTCTTGTTGTATTAATATCTGGGTTGCAAACTACCTTTTTTAATACCCAGAAAAATGCTTAAAGTTCTCTTGTCCAGTTCAGTCTAAAACTGAAGAGATACACAAATCCTGACGTGTTAGACTCCAGTGCTTCTGCCTTCGGGACACTCAATGCCTATTTGTATATATAGGAACAGTGTTTGAAACCTATAATGCACAGGACGTTGAGTTAAGTGGAGCTTTTCTAGTTTATAAACAATCTGCAAAAAGTTTGGAATCGATTTAACCTCGTTTACGTTGGTCTTTTGCATAAAGCACAGCTTTGTGTGCAAGAATAAAAACGTATTTCTGAACCCTAACGAAGTCATTCTGCAGTCTCTGAAGCTGGAAGACGAACACACATGTTTCCATACGGGATAGCCTTTGATTCTATATGTGAAAAATGTCGTGCAAACGGACTTGCTAGAAAAGCCTATTAAAAAAAAAACCCTAAGCGCATCCTGACGTGCTTTTTAAATGCTATTGATTGGGACAAGCTGTTCAAAACCCCCCGTAACAGTTAATCTGCCTGTTCATCAAGTCACTAAGGAGCTCAATGTGAGTTTTATTAGCGACTGGAGAACACAAGCAGCAGAAAGGATCAAAAGCCTACACTCTTGATATTTGTAAAACTAGTTTTCCCCAAAAATATATTTTCAATTACAGAGTAATTCTTAGCTTATCATCACTGCCTAACAGTGACACACACAGATGGCTACACACATGCTGGCAATACTAGGGAACTTAATGAATCAAGATCTTATTCCCGGCAGTCAGATGCACATTTTAAAAGTGACATTATTAATCTTAAATAGAGATCAAAGTCAAGACAATTGGTTGTAGATATAGATTAACCTTTTGGATTAGAAGCAAAACGTAAATCTGTGGAATCGGTGGCAATATGAAAATGGTATAGATATGTCTTTGGTTGATATAAAGTATTTTATTTAATTGGAGATTAATTAGCTTTTAAACAAATAAGTAGTTTTTATTTATTACAGTAACTTCCCATATTTCTTCGCCCGCACCATTATTTGATGTCATCATTAAATTAATGACTAAAAGTTTTAATTTCACGATCCGTTACTAGAATCTGGACTGTCTGAAAGATGAATTTCTATTAATGTAATAATCAGAAATATTATTTCACCTGGTAAAATCAACATTTGATCTTGTCATTTTTAATGCAAGCCGATTGCATTATATGTCAATGAGATATGCATATAAAGGACTATCTGGTCAGAGGTAATTATGTCACAGCTTTTTCTCGGCATGACAGCTGGATAAACACAATCTCCAATAAACATCTCTAATTAGGGAGGAGGATCTGAGATGGATGGTGTTTGATTTATTACTGAAGGAGAATGTCCATTTACCGGTGTATTAGAGTGAGGGATTATCGTGAACCTTCTTGCTAAAGTACTTTAAGGAATATTAGGGAAAGAGGGAGGGTAGGTAAATTGTGTTTCCGGATTTACATTTGTGTTTTTTTTAACGGAAGAATGATCACTATAACACTCTGCACTTTTCTATAGTAGAGGGTCCCCCCCCCTTTCTCTATCACCCCTATTTAATATACGCAGCTGAAGTTATCAAGGCAAGATCCTGCTTGTGAGATTAGGGTATGTTTCCATTCAGATATTCTGCAGAATTTCTGTGAACTCCCGAATTCATTATAAACAAAGTGGCTAAACCTCAGAGACAGTTACCAATCAGATCTCGAAACTATAAAGCAAGGGAACTAGACTCCACGGCAAAAAGACGAAACATTTGAAATGTGCAACCTAGTTCCCCCCCTCCTTCCCGCCTCCAGCTACACCACTTTTAACTCGCATTTCCAAATACAACTGCGCTTCAGTGTGTGGGGTTGAAAATGCTGCTGAACCTTTAATCTCTCCTTCCTTCCTTCCTTCCTCCCGCCCCCCCCAAAAAACCCCCAAACCCAAACCAAAATCTTTCAGTTCACTTACAGCAGTCGTGGGGAAACTTTTTTTTTTCTATGCTGAAACTTTAAAAACGTCCCGTGTTCGCTCATTGGATGTGGAATGAAGTAGCAAGGTGTCTTTTTGTATGCATGTGTGTACGCACGTGTATACAAGCATGTATATCCATAGCCTGTCCGAGTAAGGTTGTACGTATCTCCCATACCTGCTTGGAAGGTGCATGAAATACATTTCAATGCGCACGCACGGCACAGGACGCCGGTAGGGTTGAGAATCAGTCAGCAGTTTCTAAGGTTTCAAGATTTACTTCACCGTACACTGTAACTTATCAAGCTCGCCAATGTCCCCCCGCGCTGCGGATTGTGCAGCAGATTCCCTTCGCTTTGACCACCGCCTGCCTTCGTGCCTCGCTGGGAGAGCAGGGTGTGACGGAGCTCCGTGTAACTTGAATCCCCCTTGTTCTACCTCAGTGGAAATCGTTAATTATTAGGTCTTCCTAAGTAAAGCTCAGATCACACGGTCCGGGGATTTAAAATGCGACCAAACTATGCGAACCGCATTCTTTCCTTTCTACCTGAGCTCTGAGAACCGAATCAAATATTCATGCCGTTCGGTAGCTCAAGCATCAACACTTTCCAAACGGTGGAAACTTTCACACTAATTCTATCCGCTGTTTCCAAACAGCCGAGCTAATTGCTCAAGCTGAAGCTATCAAACAAGATACTTTCCCCCCACCTGTTGTATAGGGTTTTTTGTAATATATATTACAAAAAACTACACAGAAGGTGAGAAAAAGTGTATATACATGAGATATATATGATAAAACATATACGAATAATTGAATTGTGCTAGAAGTGACCATGTTTTCAAGCAGCAATTAATACTTGCAGAAGTCCTGACCCCAGATATGTTAGACTTCCTGCTCAGGCCAGCTGATAGACGCTGGTGTATTGTAAAGATCCTCGCACCAGAGAATAGCAAAGCTTTAAAGAAGTTCCTATACTCGGCCCATTTCTAAGACAATCAGATGAACACAAACACAGCTCACATCAGAACAGGCAAAGAATTCAGCAAGTTAGAGGGTCGGATTATTATTTTAAGAGCAAACCGGTGGCACTGGAAATGAATGTATAAAAGGAGCATAAAATGTTACCTGTTACAGAGAGTGCAGACAGATGAACCTGACCTGCCGATTCCCACACTATTAAATTGCCGATAGTAGATAACTGGCAGGTTTGATCGCCAATTTCTACATAAGAATCTGCCACACAGTTTAAATGTCAATGACAGTAAAAAAGAGCGTGTCTTGCTTTGCACTAACTTTCCCTTAATATCAACGCCAGCGCCTCCCTCATTGGCTGGGCTGCCGCGGTGACGTCACGGAGGACAGTAGTTAGAGCTCAGCTAATAAGAAATTTTAGATAACACGAGCATATAGGGCCTAAAATGTTTCTCCCACTGTATGCTCCTCCTAAATCCAGTGAGTATTTTAAGGAACTGTTTGTTATTCTATGGAAATGTCAACGCCTACCAGGCACATTTGTTTATCCTTACATTTCCAGATTGCAAGGCAAATATTACATTATATATTACACTGTAAAATACCATTTAGGTGGGTTCATGCAGCTGTCTTTAGTAGCAGTGGTGTAGAGACGTTACGGAGAGAAAAGCTAGCTGGAAAAGCGTGGCCAGACTTTCCAATATGCAAGTTCAACCTTCTGCACCCTTTCCCCATCGTTTCGGATTGTCTCACCTTTTAGCACCTTCTAATTTTATATGGTTACTGCGCCCATCCTTCCCCCCCCCTCCATCTTTCTCAAAGAGGGACGCTTGCCTTCTTGTTGCAGACACAAACCTTCCACCTGAAGTTTTAATTATGATACAGCCTGTTTCAAAGCAGAAGTTGTGGTGCCAACTGTCAGACTCTTGTGAACTAGTAGGTAGAGCGAGGCAGCCCAAATGTAAAGGTAACTTTGATTTCGGATTGACCCTACTTGCTTGCGTTGCATAGATCATAAAATATCCAGTCACCCAGCTATCAATACAAAAGACATTGATGCTATATTGCTTCTCGGGTTCTGTTTACTGAATAGGTCCAGTCAGGTAGAAAATAAAATTTTTGCTTGTGGTTGGCTGCCTGGATTATTGCAGTGTCGGAATAAGATTATACACTCCTATATCCAAAGAATTCTTACTACGCAGTAGAACGTTTCTAAAATACGTCTGTAAAGTTAAGTCAAAAATGGGTTGGTTTGTTAGCAAACTGGATGCCAACACATGTTCACTATTTTAAAACAAGAAATTCATGTTGAGTTTTTACTTTCTCCTTGAATTTTTAAAAATTAGATCATAAATGCTCTATGTTTCACACTCAGGTGAGAAGGACAGAGAAGGGAGACCGATTTCTTCCAAAGGTTGTAAGATATACCAATCGTTCTTCGAGAACTTTTACTAGCAGGAGCTGCTTGCTATATACATCTGCCTTTCAGTTCGTCTCTTTAAAACTAGGTTCAAACGGCTAAATCAGCTGTGATGTAATTCTTAAACTTTTTGACAGAAAAGAGATCGTACTGTTTAGTGTTTGTGTGACAAACACAATGTTAACTTCATTATCAGGAACTGGGAAATGGTGAACGATTACTTCTACAGAACACAGGTGTGGTTCTTTTCTTACCCTAAATATTTAAATGTATTAAAGTGTATGGGTAATGGTGAAATTGACTTGTTCTACATGTCACAGTGTTGGACATTTTCTCTTGCCATCAACTGGCTATTGGAGAAACTACAGTAATCAATACTCGTCTTATTAAAATAGCTTTTGTAGATGACCTCACCACCTATTTTACTTGAAATTCTGAAGAAAGGATAAAAATGCTCCGTAGTTACCCACAGAGCCTTATTTGTACTTATCCCACTAGGGTTTTCTCTTATCTGCATTCTGTCCCATTAAAGACAGAGAGACCATTATTTGCACACACTTGTCGAGGTAAATAATTTATCAGACAAGAGGTACACCCTAGTCGATAGTTTTATTGAACTGAATTTAAATGTTTCATGAACCTGCATTCTGTCTTTGATTTGTCTGAGAGTTCCAGTTAAATTGGAGGTTGTCTTGGAAAGGGATTTTTTTTTATTATTATAGAGCACCCACATTCTCTTCACTAAACTCCCTCTCGACCTAACAAAATATTAGGTATATTTGACCTGTGGACAGTATGTTTGTAATCGGTTTTCAGTGACTAGTTTTGAAGAATATGTTCCTGTATCGGGTCTACCTCATTGGAACAAGGATATCGGTATATTGGTTACAATATAGAGACTTACCCCTGGGCTAGGCAGGGTTTTCTGTTTTCTTTTGTTTTTTTGCCAGTTTGAATTAGGTTTCTTTGCTGATTGATCGTCCTTGTTTTCCAAAAGCCAATATCTGGATGACATTTACAACTGTTTCGGAGTTAGGAATTGTGAAGCCTCTTTCCCTTCCTATGCACTGGCACAAGGATTTGCTCACTGTTGTGCTAAGCTGAGAGAACACCCTGGAAAATGAGTGGTCGCATGCTAAGTGTTGGGACAACATTTATAGGATGCGCGTGTGGGAGACGGCGGGGGGAACATTCACCAATCTGCTGTTCTCGACCGTGCCAAATGTCGCTCTGCATCTGAAGGCTTTTGGTGAACGTTAACAAACAATGTACTTTTTATTTGGAAGGCTCCACCTTCGCTCCTTCGTCTGTTTGCTCACCTTTCCACCGGGCAGAGGGGCAAGCGCCCTTCTTCTGCAAGGTAGCGAGCGGCTAATGCTGCTCTGGTTGAAAGGCGAGGCTGGGAGCGGGCTGTCAGGAAGGTGTTTCACTGATTGTTTGGAGTCGTTGCTATTAAGGGACGCCGGATCCCTGCAACCCAGCAGGGTTCTTGAAGGAAGCACTGGAAACACCACGGCTCCCGCCTGCTTATCTGGCTGTCAATAAAAGGAGATGGCTCCTAAAGCAGGGCCAGGTGCTGCCTTCCCTTCTCTCCAAACTGCGCAGCTCTCCAGAAACTGATCAGGCGTGAAGCCAAGTCTGCTTGGCCAGGCCCTCCATATAGGCAGACAAACAGTCCCCTAGCCAACACCAGAGCGTTGCTCTATTTGCCTTTTTAGAGCTAAAAAAGGAAAGGAAGGAAGGAAGGGGGTAAGCTGGGAGCAGAGTCCGTGTTTGGCTTTATGATCGCTGCAGTATTTAGGGCTGCAAAGTAAAGCTGGAAAGTCAATCTGTCAACAGCAATCTGTCCTAGGGCCGTGGCGTTCGCGGATGGACGGCGGTGGGTTTCTAAGAACCAGGATTTTGAGCATAACGCCGCATTCTGGGCTATATCCCTTGGCTGCTTCATTTACACGTTTTTCTCTCACACATTTTAGCTGATTCCAGTCCCTCTGCAGCTCACTAGTGCACAGCGACCTGGGATGCTCAGCCCCACGACAGAATCCATGTCACTTGTAGGTGGCCTGTTTAAACCACGGTTTTTTAACCATTGCGAGCAGGGGGTGGGTGCCTGTCGATGGCGGAATAATCGTACTATTATGTCTGAAATAACAGTGTATCTCACTACCTGTCATGAAACCCAAGGAGTTTAAAAACCCAGCAGACTGAAAAACAACGGCAGCAAGTGATCATAGTCATCACCCTAAATGGAAATGTTTTTGTCAGTTTTTCTCAGGCAGATAATCGTGCCTTAGAAAACCGCAAAGCCTCTTTTAGATCTGGGTGTGCTCCTTGGGTCTAAACCCTTCACCTGGGTTGTGAGAGGCCCCCAACGAGAAGTAGTCGAAATCCTTTTATAATAAAATTGTGCAGAAATCCACATGCCATATACTGCTAACGAGGGAACAGAGCTTGGGTGGAGGGAGGAAAAAGCAGGGTTCCAATGAAAGCGTTCGCGGTTCCGGGTTCTGATGTGCAGAATGCTTGAAAGCTGTGAAGCCGCTCTGAATCGGATGCAGGCAGAGATACAATAATGTGTTACAAATTTATAAGCATGATACATATTTGATTTATACAGCGATAGGAAGGTTTTTTTTTTTAAGGCTGCCCCAAACCCCTGTGTTCACATAGATTGAGCAATTCTCAACACACACACTGTAATAATGAGCTTTAATTCTCTACCCAAGCAGAACTTGAGCAATAATAATAAGCACATCAGAACAATTTGTTTACTGTGGCATTGCACAGACTGCCGGGTCCAAGACTAGCTACAATAAACGGTAAAAACCCAAGGAAACCTTGTAGAACAGAAAAAAAATTATTGCGAGTAGAAATGTGGACTAGCATTTTAGCTGGGATCTATTACCCTTGTCCAAGGTATGTGTTTTTAAATACTTTGTGTACGTAGCTGGCTTTTCCTACCAATCGGTGTTTTCCACGACACCTTTGTTCAGATTGTCTGATATTTATCTGTTCCATACAGGATTATATTTAAACGTTGAATGATTTAGAAATGTAATTTGATTTTTTTTATCCTGTACTTTCAGTTTTGTTGCAGTTCAATAGAATATGTGTAATCCAGTGTTTTCAAAGAAAAAACACTTAAAATTATTATTAAAATGGCTTGTGTCTGTGTTAATATCTAGAAATCTGAGTTATTTCACCACATTATATACAGAATCCCACCTAAAGGGCTTCCATACAGCTCGATAAAGAATTCTGTCTCTATTTCTGTAAGGTGGACAACAAACAAGACTAATATAAAACATCTAATACGTTACATCATTTTTTAAAACCCTCTCCAAATCCTCAACTTGTTTTAGCAAGACTTTTTGCGTGTGTATTTGTGTGGTTTAATTCAAGATGCCGAAAGACACTTCTGTGAACTGAAGCGTCCAAAAGACAGAAATTTAGCAAAGATAATATTTGCTATCATAAGGAATCCCGACACAGATGACTATATAATAGGTCTATTATTTGCAATGCTGTACGCCTTGTCTTCTCATAAAAAAGGAGCAAGACTTAAAAAGTTCTTATGCTCAATGTAGAAAAATATATCCTAACTTTGTGGTTGGTTTTCCCCCCCTTTCTTCCCGACGACTCCTAATGGTATTAATTTGTCTACAACTTTATCGAGGATTGTCTCGAATTATTTCCCTTTTCTCTCCTTTAAAACATTTTCATAATAAGCGCAACTCTGGACAATGTTTGATTTGTTTTTCTCCCCTCATCCCGGTTTTAGCCTGAGACATTAGCTGAATTCCCTGGGGGTGATTGGATGCAATTCGCTGAAAGTCGACAGGCACGTCCTGGATGTTAGAAATTCACTTTTCCTCAACGTGACAAGGCTGAGTTCGATCTACAATTGTATTTGAAAGGGCAATGAGCGGAAAGATCTCCCGTCATTACAGCCTCGCTCTCCTTTAGAGAAATAACAAGATACTTCATTTGCACACAAACGCTCATAAAAACAAAACAACAAAACAAAAATAAACCCCCCGACCCTCAGTCACTCTTTAATAAAAAGCTTTCGCCGCATAATGTAAGTGTGTGTGTCTGTGTGTGTGTGTGAAGTTTCACAAGATAGCGGCGCTCCCCCAAAGCGCCCATGTGATCAAGTTGACTTTTTACTTTAAATCTTGAATAAGATGTGAGTTGTAACAAGGGGATTTGCACTTACTCCATGACCCTTGTAATTGGATTAAATATAGACTGAGACGTACAAAAACATACCAAGATTGACACCTGCCAACTGGACTTCCTTATGATTGATTGTGATGCTTCGTGCTGGCAACAATAATGAAATAAATTGTATGGATAAAACAGCACATTTGTCATTTCCGTGCCATAAGAGAGGAAGCCAGCGTGTTAGGCAAGCTGTTAGCTGACAGACAAGAACAGCAGACAAAACTAAAGAGCTAAACAAGGCTCCCAGATATTGACAAGACTAATGATAACTTGTCACAACCTTTTTAAACTCAGAAGTTTGCAATTAAGGTGTATATCTGTATTGCTGGTACAGATACGGTAAGGAGGACTTAAAACATAAACTTCAAATCTTTGGAGAGCTCCAGTATTGTTTGCCACTTGCTTTGCTCTGCAGCGCCGTGCTCACAGGAACAGCAAAGCTATCTAGAGATGTCACCAAATCACCCGGGCCAGCGAAACATCTCACGAACTTCAGTATCAGTCTTCCTCATGCACACTGGGTTTTGCTACCTGCGGGAACCAGCTAGGTGAGCTCGTAGGGAAATGACTCACAACTTAGTTCATTCCTCATTAGGGTAGAAAATGGCAGGTGTGCTGGGCGGTTGGTGGGCGGGGGGCATTTAAACTTCTCTGAAGTGTTAATGACTCTGTCGACTTCGCTCGACACAGCTTCAGTGGCTGATGTTATGTAACCACCAGACAAGTCTAATCGCTTCCCCCCATCCCATTTATGAGGCTCATGGAAGGGTTCCGGCGTAAGTGCAGTTGGCTCTGGAGCGAAAGAGCGTGCCTTGCTGGGTAAAAACGCTCTGCCAAAAGCCCTCCTAACTGGCCTGATTGCCGGAGGCACAAGGGCAGGCGCGCCCCGCGCCCCGCAGAAGTTTTGGAGACCTAGACTAAATAAACCTAGTGCTCAGCTTCTGCCTCGGCTGTTGGCCTGCAGACAGCGGCGGAGCGCTCTTACAAACAGGCGGTGGGTTATGGAGGCGCAAAAGTGCCCTCCCTTTTATTCCTGGCCAGCGTTGTTTTTAACCTGTGACAGGTTTCTGAACGGCTGCCGATCCCTTCACTATGACACTATGGTGGTGTGATTCCGTCCCTCGGAAGCCTCCCCTATTTTGGCTCTGCAGAAGGTCACTTTCCCCTCCCGCCCCACCGGTATTTTAAGAAAGGCCACCCACTTTACTAAGCAGAACAATTAATATTTGTCAAATGTGCTCAGGAACACAGGTCCCGCTCACTATCCACTCAACTCACGGTGCCAGCTCGGGGTGCTGGACAGCATAAGCAGTGTACAAAGACCTGTTTCTTGCTACTCAGGCAGGACACTGCGTTGAGGACTGAATGTAGGCTCAGCTTGAGAAAAGAAACCCCCATGCCTTAAATGCAAAGGATCCAGGGTGACCCTGTAATTGCATCTTTCATGGGGTGTGTTGTCTGAACCATACAGGTAGTTAGCTGCTTTGTAGCGTGCCAGTTGTCAGGTTATAAATCTCCTTCAACTCGGCACGGATGGACAACACGGCCGTTTGTGGTTTGTCTGATAGGTAATTGATATGAATTTATTGCTCCTGGAGGATATGTGTGGACAGAGGCGATCTACATAGGCGCTTTGATCACTAAGACTTCTCGCGAACTTGTAGAGCGAACCGTTGCGTATGTGTCAGTGTGTATCGAGAAAAGTTCACGCTCTTGATTTGTGTTTGTGTATATAAGCAGGTGAGATGTAGGTTCAGTGTAACTTCAGCATGGCTACATCTATATCTATATCTATATGGTGAAGCGATTGTAGTGTTATGCTTTATTGCTTTTTAACCTCCCCTCCTCCCTCGAAACACAGCTCCATGAGGTTATTTATCCTTCTCATAGGACTAAAGAGAGAGTGCTTTGGCGATCAGATATCTCTGGTTTGCATTATGACCTATAAGCATCACACAAGACAGACTGATATGAAGAAAATATTTTAATGTCAGAAGTCTATAAACAGTTGTTCCGAGCTATTAGGGGGAAAGTAGTCTGAAATGTCAGAGTGCACAGAATAATATATAGTTTTATATCATATGTGGTTTGCAAATATTTTAATACTGCCATAGCCTTTCTGTTTGCACGTCACCAAATACTCTACAAATATCAAAATGCTCATTTAGTTTAGCTAGGCCTGGAGCCATTTTCCTGGTATTTTAGTATTTACAGCCCATTCTAAAAGAATTACAGTGTATTCTTGAAAGGAGAACACTATCAAACGTACACTGGATTTTAAAAGCTTTGAGGCTGGCTGCTGTACCATCCCCATATTGGGTTTTGGAAGGATAATGGTAGCTGAAGTTTCATTGGATTTAAAGCTGATTAGTGTAGAGCTTTTTTTGTGGCACAAAACCTTGTTATATCCACCCTTCTAAAGCGTTTGCTTTGGGTTTTTATAACTTGACACAAATGATAAGTACCCAGGGATTAGGCTGATCGGTTACTTAACTACATTGTAAAGTAATTTCTGGGACAAATTGTATTTTCTAGCCTGACAGGCAAATTTTATCCCCCCCTCCCAACAATCAATTAAGTATCTTGTTAAACTAAACCCTTTACAGAATCTGACAATTTTGTCCACGAAAGTGGCCCAAAATTAACCCTGATCAATTTGTAAACTTTACCTGGGAAAGCCTGGGACACTGCAATTAAACCTGCTGACTTCTTTAGCCACCAGAAGAAGAAATAAAGAACACAAAGGGATCTGTAAAGTTTGTGTAAAATATTTGACTTCGATCTTTAAAGAAACGATTAGATTCCATGCTTCTTTTGTGCAAATAATTGACGCACTGCATATTCAAATTTTATCCTTATGCTAGATCAGACCAGGGCTATATGTGGGTCCTTTATTACTTCACCCTCTCACAATTTCCAGGGCAGAATAGAACTTTTATGTTAAAATCCAAAATAATAAGATTCTTTAGGAGAGAGAGTGTCACACTTCAGATAATTGCAAGCAAAGGAACCTGAATCGTTACAGGCCCAGTTAACATCTGTAATTAGCTAAACCACACAATGCTCTTAGGGAGCATTTATTTTTTATTTCGGTTTCTTTCATCTGATTTAGTTTTATTTCAGTCTAGAGGAAACAAATGGCAAGAGAGTATCTCTCTCTCTAGATAGAGAGATCTAGATATATGTCTCTTTAGCCATTTTTGAAAGAAAAATCAAGTCCCAATTTAACAAAAATAGCTAATATTCTAAAGCGACCTTTCCATTTGCTGTAATTACTACCAAACTCATTCCTCGAAATTAAATGCTGGAAATTATTTGAATCCTTGTAAAGAGCGAAAAAAAAACAAAACAAAAAAAAAACCAAGTTCCATCGAATTAGTTTTAGCCTGCCTGCTCTCCCCAGTGACTGCATCTATTAACATTATAATCTCAAACACCATTTTTTATGTAACACTATTGTTAGTAAATCAACTCCTCAGGTCCACAGAGACGCTGACCCCTGGCAATTGAGTGAAAGTGTAATTATCTCCCCGAATCTTGGACAGATTTAAGAGATTACATTTCAACTAAATCTATATCAATGCTAATTTTTTCCCAGACTCCAGGTGCTAGGCACTAGGAAATGGTGTTCCTGCCCAGCAGAATGGTTTACAAAGAGGAGAGGGCTTGCTGTGTAGAGGGCCAAAAGAAATGAATCCCCACATAAAATTACACCTATTTTTGCTACAAAACCTGGTTCTTATATGGCAAAGTTAAACAAAGCAGCTATGCTAAATTAGCGTTAAATAAAGGCTAGTTTAATGCTCGGTTACAGTCAACTGGTGTATATTTGATGGCTAATTGTCTATCAAAATTAAAAAGAAAAGAACAAATGATTCGTTATGAGAAGGTGTTAAAAGCTTCGACAAAAAGGACATTTCACAAATATAATTTCTGTGGACGGTGAATTGTCCTTTTGAAGCTTTATTTTTAAAGCAGTAAAGGCCTAAAACTCTCTAGCCATGACTAATGGAGAGCGGCGTGCTCTTTTATTTGGAAACCGTCTATATAAGAAAAAAAAACCAATATAATAAAATCTGAAGGGCAATATTCTTGCAAGAAACTGGAATAAAAATATATGTGGTTTCGAACGGCTACTTAACTAAATAACGCCATGATGGCAGTAAAATGGCATTTGAGTGTTACTTGGTCTATGGTTACAGAGAACTAATCGATTGCTGCGTTGGGAGCAGAGCTAGATTATAAATCAACCGAGATTAGCAAGAAGAAAACAATATTTGCGAGATTGCAATAAAGGAGAGAGTTGCTTCGTTCGAAGTCTTCTGCGCTGCTTCTTAGGACAAGGTGTCAGGCTCTTAGAAAATCTGATTTTTACCCTTCTGATTTTCCTTCCAGCGCAAACAGATTTTTGTTAACTAATTGGCTCTGAAATATTCGAGAAAAGGAGATTAAAAAAAAAGTAGCAGGAATAATGATAAAAAAGATTTGTTGTTCAAAGTTAATTAAACATGAAAGCAACACAAATGCAATGGAGAGGCGTCAGTCCCACTCGCGTCTGATGAAGTCGACACCAATTTTGTCGATATGCATTATAAGGCGATGTAGACTTGCTGCTTACTTGGGAGTAAATGTAAAAGAATCCAAGTATGCAAAAAAAGCCCAAACTAAATCATGCAGCAAGAACGACAAACCGTCTGGAAAATGGACCCATGGAGCAGCAAGAATGTACTTTTTTATCTTTGACAACTTGTGTCCTAAAGAAAGTATCTTGAAGATAATTGAAATGATTACAATTCATTGCTGCAGTACTTTGAATATGAACAGTCAAATAATGAAATCTTAGTAATACAACAAAAAATTAATTTACATTATACCATTGCTTGAGGTTTTTTTATGCCCAGCTTCCCCTAGAAATTTTGTGTTAATACATAATTCTGTACTTCGATGCATTATTCATATTTTTTGGTATTGTTTTTCCCCTTCCTTCCCCAGTAATGGTCTCCTCTGAAACTTCAAGGTGTAGATGCAAATGAAGAGTGACTGTTGCCTATCAGTCCCAGATTATGGCGCATATTCTGGGAGGAAATAAAAAAAACCGAACTCAGTTCTGACGTATTGGGGTCTACAGAGAGTTGTTGTCTGAAGCTTCGATCCTGACCTCAACTGAAATGTGATTAACCTATTAATAAAAGCAAAACAACAACAAAAAATATCCTAGACGTAGCTGCCAAAGTTGAGTGATTGATGCTCAAGCCCCTTCCAGTCCCGTGGAGATAATATTCCACACGTGAAAATATTCCTCCTGTGTTCAAATTCATTTACAGACCACAGTTTGGGTAAGAGCTCCGCAGCCTCCCTAGAATAAAGTGCATCCTATTTAATTTAGTTGGCAAATGCATCTTAGTTCAGTCTGCAGCAGCTACAAATGGAGAGGCTGGATATTTGCTGCATAGATCTTGAAAGATCAGATGTGATTATTTTGATGACTGATTTGCCCTGTTTGGGGAGGACTTCATATACATTTAAAGAAAGGCAAAGTTCAAACCATTGTTCCTTAATTCGGGCGCTACCTTCTATATTACAACAAGAGGGTGTTATATAAATCCAAGTAATTCCCTAAATAAGAAAGGCATGGCAAGATGTCTCTATTACAGATGGTGGATAGAATTAAGAACTCAAACTATTACATAGGCTTTATTTTAATAATGAAATAGAAAGAAGTCAGAATAAGTTCCTTTCTGAATGAATGTTAACTATACAGTTTACACATTGCAGAATACGATTTTTTTTTGTTTTTGTTTTTTGTGCTCACAATATTAGATGGTGTTTTTGCACGGAATGCAAAACTCGGTCTCTCTCTGGTTTTGCAGATTGTGTAGTAGGCAGCCTGTGTTTTAATCCAAATCAGAAATGGCCCAATGTACATCCTCAACATAACTAACTGTTTCTAAAAAAGAAAGAAAGAAAGAAAGAAAGAAAGAAAGACCATCTGGTAATTGTCTTTCTTTAGATCTTCCCTTAATTATGCTTTTAATTAAAGATGGTTCAAGGCATTGGACCACATGAAGGGCAGTAATTACAAATTACATTACAAACCCAACAGATGTAGCTCTATCTGCTGGGAAAAAGGTACCGGAATAAAATTTGACTAAACTTTAGGATAAATTAATCCGCTGCCTTGAGAACAGAAGCACATTTTTTATTATGCAGACTCTAGCCAGGATTTAAGTTCTCTGTCATGATTGTTTTCATATTTCTTTGACATCTATTGATTTGGAGGCAGCTGCAAGGCTTTGTCACAAGAGAGAAGAGCAGTCACAATATATTAGCTTGATGGCATAACTCGAATATGAGTAGGAAGGATAGAAACATGACAGGGCATCACATGATCGGGTGATGGGCCTCCAACAAAATAAAGAAATTAATTTTTAATAGATGCTTTAAAATACCACAGCTAGTGTAACAGTGACGGAAACAACAGTGCTGTTAATTATCTAGCACTGGAGGGTCAGATCTTTACCCAAATGGGTTTGAGGAGATGTGTTTTAATTTTCATTTAGGACTTATTTTTTGCAGTAAGTGAAAGTCATAAGGAGTAATCCTCATCATGAGAGATTTCCAAACCATCTAACTGCCCTATGCCAAAGAATGAAGGTGTATTTAAAATATTAGGGAGATTAAGAAGGTAGAATGATGGTGGCATCACATAATTTCTCTGCAAGAACCTGGAAATAAATATACCATTTCACCCATAATTTGCTGAGAAAATAAACTGTGAAATCCCAAACTGCATCAGTTTAAACCTCCTTTTATTAGTGTATGCAAACAAACAAAAAAGCAATAGCCATTGCAATAGGAGAAAGCACTATGTTCTCAAAGATTTTTCTGGGGCATTTCATCCCAGTATTCTGTGGTCACTGATGGGTCTACGTAAGCTTTTTACAATGCATATTTTAGGATTGCAGGAATACACCAGTATGAACTATTTGTAAATAGCCTGTTTTCAGGAAGCTGGCTGGCACATTAGGAGGAGATCAAGAAAGTAGGGGTGTAAGGGTTTACAAAAATCAAGTTCTGGTTCAGTGGATAAACACATAATTGAAAATCAAGAGACTATTTTTTAAGACAACCTCCAGTTCAAAGTATGTGCTTCTCCAGCGTTTCGCTAAAATCCTGTGCTAAACGTATAACCTTGGAGTTTTAAGTATTTGAACAGGTTTGGGCAAGATACCAGAACTATTGCAAGTGAGGCTGTTGGTTAAAAACAATCATTGCAGTTAATCTTGAATGTAGGGATAGAAGGAATCTGTATGTCAGACACTTCATCAAATCACTATTGAGGGCTCTCTCTCTCTCTAGTAAATTGGGCCATTTCTGTCACCTGTTAATCATCTTCATGGTCCCCCACCTCATCCACTCCCTTTGGAAATGCATGACAAAACTCTGCAGCGTCTGATTAATTTTGGGCTAGGTATTGTCTCACGTTCAGGCTGAAATACGTTTATCAGAACTGTAACATGGATGGAAGGCTGTCTTCAACACATCAAATCAGAAAGGGAAAACTTCGGGTACCACCTTGCTCAGATTTTCCCATTCCTGCCCGCAGTATCGAAACACAAACACACAAAACATGGAGGTGGATACATACATAGATGCAGACATAAACACCTACAGCATGAAGAACACAAACTCACATGCACAGTCACAATGTGCATCTTTCTTTCTTACACAAAGGGCCAAAATCTTAAATCCTAACTCTGTCCTTTCTCAGGCAAAACTCCCAATGTGCATTTTGTTCCAATATGGCCTGCAGGATTTGGGCCCTATCCAGTAGCCCCCCCTAGACACACACAGCACACGACAGACACAGACATATTAATATAGACACACGCCTCATGCACAAATACAGACACACATTCACACTTTCACACACACTTTATTAATAGTGTTACATTTTTTCATTCTGACTTGTGCTAACTATGTCTTCTAATCCATTTTCATTACCATTTCTGGGTATCATCCTGCTCTAACTGAAGAAATAAGAAAAACTCCTTGTCTGTGGGACAAAGGTGGGACCTCATGAGAGGAGGTTAGTTATTTGGAAAGACCTCTGCAGATGCCCTTTAATCCACAGGCCCAGTTTTTTTTAGTAAAATTATAATTTATGATTTCAAAATGTCAACATCTGAATAAGTATTGTTATCTAAATACAGCATGGAATAGATTGTAGCCTGTATACTCTCACTTTATTTTACAATGGGTAAAATATTTGTTCAAATTTTAGGCCTGGATTCTGTCACCACCTTCAACCTGTTTGTATAAAGATGATCATGATGATAAAACTCCATATTTGAAATGCAGAATAACCTCATGTTTAAAGTCATCAGTCTCTTTTAGCTTCATGTTATAATCACATGAGGAATTCTGATTCCTCTTTGCCTTAACTGGTGTACTATGAAAATGACATATGCTTTTGTGGAAAACTGATACATTTAGAATCACTAATGTGAATTATTTACAGGACATTATATACCATTGGATTGCTGAAAAGCTCCTAGTCCTTCTTCATGGATATATATATGTATATATTTACACACATGCACACACATCCCAAGGTCAAGAAACAAAAGCAATTAGCTTTAAATTGATAAACGCTAGGAAATTCAGAGTTAAGTGTGCTATACTACCTTAAATCAGTCCCTTGTGATTAGGTAGTTTTCTATAATCACGTGTAGAAAAGTTACTTGGTAAACATGTTTACCAAATGTATCAAAAGTTATTTTTATTTTAGTGCTATTACTTATTACAAAGTTTGCCTTTTTTCTGCTTACGTAAGAGATTGTGAAATTCAGGTTCAGAATTTTTCATCAGTTTCTTCAACAAATTATTCTTGGTCAGAAGATCCTGTGAAAACATCTCTTTGTGAACATGTATAATCAGTTCTGTGTTGTCAGTTACATAAATCACATGGTCTGTGGGTAAAAACCTATATAGAAGAAAATGTGTGTGTGTGTGTGTGTTTGTATTTTCACTCACTCATCTACAGTGCTGGTCTTTTAAAATTCCCTATGTCCTTAAGCAAGAGAATATATCTTTTTGTTACAGAGGTTCAGAGCTAGATTCACAAAAGGAGTTAGGCACCTAACTGCCACATTAGGAACCTAAATCCCAGAATCAGGCCCTGTTGGGAATCAAAAAATTGCCAAACACTATAGGCACCTAAACTTGCTTCGCTCTTAAAGTTTTGCAGTAAAAGTTCTGTAGACGTCTATGTTGCTGCTTCTGCACATGTGCACTGTAGCCACCTTCCAGGTGTCTAGACGCCTAAGCTTCAGAGTGATGCATGAGCTGGTCGAAGGTAGGCGTTCCTCAATCTAACTCGCCTCCGGGGGCTGATCTGGTAAGCGTGCTCAGACTTCGCCCACAGGATTGGCCCCCTCATAGATGAGTACACACAAACCCAAGGTTGTTTGTGAATCTAGGCCTCCGTGTTCAACGGAACACATGCTGCAGGACAAGAATTGGGCCAGTAGTACATAAACACACATGCACACACACACACACACACAATTAGAGATAGGTACCAATGTTTGTTTGTCTCTGTAAAGTATATATTTATAGATTATTCATTTTAGTAGACACAGAGCCAAATTTTCTTCTCGCATTCTCCATGTGGCTCTCCAGAAGAAGCGCAGATCCTGAGTTGCATGTTTCTTTCATGTATTATGACTGAATTTCAAAACAAGCCATGTTTCAGGCACAACTATAGTCACTTTTCTCAAGTGGTGAAGTTATTCTGATGTTAGTGGCTGAAACAGGTGTCTTTGCCCTTGATCGATGTATATTCGCTTGATGGAAATATGAGGATGTGGCTCTTAATTAGCAGAGTACACTACAGTTGACTTTGGAAGGAATTTAGGCTCTTGAGCCTCCTCAGATGTGCAGCCAGTAGAGAGCTCTCTGGTCACATTAACTATTACACATTTTTCCAGCTAAATCAGAGCTCCAAAAGCAAAACCTAGCACTCAGGGACATCCTATGGATTTGTGACTGACTCTGGAGGACTTAGAATCCTAAAATCAATGAATGGATTACACTGATCCATGAACGTAGATGTCTCCTCTGTGACAGATACAGTATTGATGGTCTTCATTATACTCAATCATTTCAGATCATCACCCGGAGAAATACAATAGAATGGAAAGAGTATTTTGTGGGGGGTACAATACCTCTTAAGGAAGTGGAAGGTGTGTTATTGAATGAAGCACAGCATGGACTGCGGGCATAAAATACTGCAGCCTACTGCAAAATGTCAGAGAATACATTAGTTGAATATATTTCTGGGCTACATGCATTTTGCAATAACATCTCACACAATTATGATTTAGTATCTGGGTGCAGAATATATAATTTCCTGGACATATAAATAACTTTCTATAACATATAAGTAACTTTCTTGCTCCTACAGTTTCACCTGTAAATTATTTATTCTTCATTGGCCCCTGTTCATCAAGGTACTTAAACACACATCTGTCTTTAAAAACATGATTAGTATCAAATAATTCAATGTGAGAAATGCTGTGATCAGAGGAGTTAATGGGACTAGTCAGATAGTTAAAACAATGGGCACATATTTAAGCTGATCTGTTTTTATAATGCTAAGCAGTTACTATGAGCAACAAAGTTCTGCACTTTAAATAGCAAGAGTTCTTCTGGTTTTGAGACCTATTTATGTATGAATCATTTTTATAACGGATATAATTTGAAAAATAAAAGTAGAAATAAAGAACAGGAACTAGACAACTACAGAAGATCATGGTGGATCCAAGAACATCAGTCAAAGATCCATACTGATTTATATAGTAGATAGATAGAACCCTGGCCATGTTTGGTATGAATTTGCATATAGAAAACTTGTCCAAAACCAGATCTACACATATATGTGAAAATCAAGAAGTACAATCATATGAGTGAAATCCTGGCCTCCCTGAAGTCACTGCGAGTTTTGTCATTGACTTCAATGGGGACAGGATTTCACCCTTTAAGTTCTACTGCTCTGCTCAAATGCAGAGATACTCAATTAGCTCCACAATCTGCATGTAGATGGAAGGCAGTGTGAGACATAGATTTTGTTGTTGGATGTGCAGGTTTTCCAAAAGAGTAAACCTGTTATCAAGGGTTTTTCAGGAGGTTCCGTCATCCCAAGTGATTCCTCTGAGTCACATCTTGACTTCATCTATTTAACCAAAAAGCTTCCCTCTACTGCCAGGCTGTGACTATATATCATATGATACCAACATGGTTGTTTAGAACTCTGGACTACAGTTTATGCACAGTTGTAACCCATATCTGTGAGAGAAGTACCTGTTCCACATCCTCACGTAGAAGAAGCTGTGATGGAGGATCCTACAGTACAGCGTGTGTTGAAATTCTTGCATAGAAAGGATTTTGCAGCAGCCTCAAAAGTGATTCTTTTTCTTTTGCTGTTTTCAACCAAGCCCCTAGCAATATTTCCTTTACATAGATATTTGGAAGGGTAATTAGCATCTATATTAATTACAAGTCACCGAAGCACATGTCTGACACATGTTGAAGAAAGGATCTAAAACTAGGGACAAAATGTTGTGATATTTGACTTTTTAATCACAAAAATTATAATGTAAAGAAATGTAGCTGATGTGAACTACGTGCTTTATATAAACAGAGATGAGCAAACTCATTTAGCTAAATTTCAATCCCAGGCAGGCAGTTTGAATTTGAAAATAAGATTTAAATCTGAACAGTAAGAGAGTCAATGGGGGGAGGGAGGGAGGGAAAGGAACACAGAGGAACAGAGAAAAATATGCAGTAAAAATGGGGATTAATACAGCAAAAGATAGACAAGTGTAAAACAAATATGGAGAGCTTTATAAAAAAAAAGAGATGGAGTAAAGGGAAGCAATCAGATGAAAAAAATAAATACACTGCATATCTACATGGTACAACCTCTTATACCAGCCTGCGGGAGCATAGCATAGGTTTCCCTTTGGCATACAAAATATTTTGTTTAAAACATTGATTCCTCCTTGGGCAAAAAAATTAGTTTAAATTAAAGGAGTCAAAGTGCACAAACTTCCACTAGCTTTGGGAATTGTATAACTCTCCTAAACAGGCCCTGATCCTGCTGTCTGGCCTGCACTGACAGGCCCGTGTGTTTGTGTGCAACTCTAGTGACATCAGTGGGACTCACTCCACGCATGTGGATAAGATTGCCGAATAGGTGCTCTGGGTGGTGAAATTCATAAAAATCTCAAACTGCACAAGGTTCACCCATCCCCAATTATAAATAAAGTTGACGTTTAGTGATAGATATTTCCTCTCTTCACACTGTGCTTATAAACCCTGAGAGAGTAATTCGTTCTTATAGCTTGCTGATCGTCTTTGAAGGCCACTTATTTGGGCCCTGATACTGCAAAGGCTTCTGCATGTACTTGATCTAATGGACAGTAAGTTGTCTCATTGAAGTCAATGGGGAATGTGTAATATACATAAAGTTAAACATAAACTTAAGTCTTTGCAGGCTCAGAGATTTGCATTGTAACTACATAGCAATATCCATGCAAATAGCTGATTTTTTGTTTAGAAGAAGTACTCATACATATTGAAATCAAATACATTATTATTGTAAAGGTAAAACAGACGCTGCTATATCACTACAGATGATACAAATGAATGGGATTTAGATTGCTTTGATATACTTGTTTGTGAATGGCTTTTATTTTATGTTATTTGAAATAATTTTATTTTATTGATATCAGGTACTGCAGAGCAGAAGTTAGTAACTCTCTATCAGGAGCTGGCTTACTACTAATATTTTGCATTAATAATGCACATTTTTCTTTCAACTGTTAATGACCAGTTTATAGACCAACTGCCTGTAAAATTTCATAGATAAATCTGCAGAAATAGATTTTTCTTTCCGCATCAAAAATCTTAGTCAATAGACTGCAGCAATTTTTTCCCGAATGGATTTTACCTCCAGTAGTGACTAATGCATTAATTTTACACATTTAAAATTTTGTTTCCCAGCAGAGCATACCCATAAACATAAATGAACACACGTAGGCTCTTTATTACAGAGCGTAGATGTTTATGTCTGTGTACAACTGGGTTGCTGGAGACTAGAAGTGAAAGGTTTCTTTTCAACAGGCTTAAACATTCCAAATATTAACATAATTTTGTCTGTTGTATCAGTACATAACAGATATAGCCAAAGAAGGTTTTAAAGCACCAACACAGACAGTAAAGATACTATGAAAGTACCATACATGCAGCAGCCACTATTCAAACCTTAATGTCCTGACCACATTAATGTTTTTCATTTGGAACCACATTATGATTTAATCAGGCAAAAGGAGTCTCAAGTTGGGAAACCAAAAGCCGAGGCCAACAGAATTAGGGCCCGATTCTGCAAGTGTTAGCCTATGAAATTTTATTGTCTGAATTAAAACCTGCCAAACACACATGTAGAGGAAATTATGATGGCCAAAGGAATACACATGCAGTTCTGACAAAAATAATCCCCTGTTTCTGTCTTGATTTGTCAGGTGATTTAATAAATTATTTTCCTTAGTGTATGCAAAGCAACATGCAATAAAATAGGAGAGAGCATAAGAAAGAAAGCAGAATTACTCTTGCGATCCCCAGCCCAGTAATGCCTTCTATAGTACCAGTAAAAAGCAATGGTACTAATAAAACTAGGCTATAACTCCCGTTTTCAAAAGAGCAAATACATTCAATGAAATCCCTCATAGCTTCTGCCCTGAAGCCAGGTTCTTAACTTCATGATCACTTTTATTTCAGTTTCTTACACTTCAGCAAAATGCATCAGAGCCTGAAAAATTAATTTTGCAGGAGAAAGTCTGCTATGACTTGTTTTCTTTTTGTTTTTCACATTGTGGACATAGTAGAAGGCATTCCTGAAAGAACTATACTTTCACACAGTCAAGCTATATTTTTCACAGAGCAACAAAAGTTCACTGTAACTGCAATATCATTGCAATTTGCCTGTGACTGTCATACTGTTTCACTATATCCGAATTTGCCGTTAGCAGATTCCACAATATATATATTTTTATACTCGATGCCTCTAATAGTTCTATATACCACATGCCATGAGAAGCTGGAATTGGTTAACAGTGATGTTGTTAGTAATTCTTATGTACATTTAAATTGCAGATTGGTTAGTTGGGGCATACAGCTATTACCTCCCCTCTCTCAGCCACACCATGCCAAAAAAGTTAAATGGCCCTATTTTAAAAATCAGGTTTTTTGAATATAAAGTAATAATTGTTGTTTGATTGACAAATAAATGATAATATTAAGAAATAACTAATATTGTCTGGACTTTTGAAATACCAGTGAGTAATGGATTGGATTGGATTGGAGTGCAATTTAACTTCCTATGTTTTTACAAATGTTAACTAGGTTAGTTCACCAAAGAATAAGGATACTATGAAATAAATTGTGCTGTCTTAAAAATCCCAGTAAAAAATACAGACCATCTGGAACCCCAAGAAACTCTGAGTTTATTAATAGATTTTTAATCAATACTTTTCTTATATTTTCTTTCCCAAAGCCTTTTCATTACTAAGGTGTCAAGTCTACAAAAGATCAAAGTACAATTTGCTTGTAAGGGAGTGACCCAGATTAAGTTGTACCTGACAAAGGCTATATAAAAAGACGTAAGGTAAAATAAATATCTTTCCATGGGTTCATTTGGTGTTTGTTATCATTTTTCTCCTAGGGCTCTGATACTGCAATGAGCTTTGTGCTGACTCTTTGGTGGTTCAGATGTGTTTTCTAGCTATAGAAGAGATCTCACAGTTCAGAAGAAAGAAACCCTTCCTTCCATTTATTTGTTTTGTCGTAGCTGCTAGGAGCTCTAGTTATGGACCAATACACCATTGTACTAGGGGCAGTACAAACACAGAATAAAAGATGATTCATATCCCAAAAAGCTTATAGTCTGGTTACACAAACCTTGGATCTGGATGTTTAGGAGCAAAGAGGTGCTGTACACCTGTTTACATCCTCCTGGAGCAGGGACCCTGGGAACGGATGAGGCCTGAGCTCCAGCCCCCGACTTGCTGGCCAGTGCAGCTGAATTGGTGTGGGGAGCACTGTAATTTGTTGCAGATGGATGCCAGCGGCAAATCATTGACTCTACTCCTCCGGGGCAAGGAGGAAGCAGGGCAAACATTATGACTCAGCGATATGTCACTGAATCACATCGCCTACTGGGGATATACCTAGGGCAGTGGGTGCAGCTTATGCACCACCCTTTGCTAAGGATTGTTTCTGGTGTCAAAATTTAGCTGTTAATAAAGCAATGCCTATGGTCATGGAGTATGATGGATGCCATCAGTTAGCTTTTTCCTAGGTGTGTTTGCAAGGGATAGTCCCTCTGACATCAACGGGGCTCTTAAGGTCACAGATGTCTGCCCCTGCAGGCTCATTGTGGATCGGGGCTTAAATCAGTACCTTTATATGCGACATGATGTATGGAAATCTCTTATTGTCACAGATTGAACTAATGTTCTGGATGAAGAAAGACTGGGTGGTAAACGGGACTCGTAAGAGGAATGAAAAACTTTACAGTTTGGGTCACCAGTTCAAATCCAGCCAAGGTTACCAAAGGGGCCACCAAATGAAATTAATGGGTAGCAGGTTTAAAACAAATAAAAGGAAGTTCTTCTTCACTCAGCGCACAATCAACCTGTGGAACTCCTTGCCTGAGGAGGTTGTGAAGGCTAGGACTGTAACAAGGTTTAAAAGACAACTGGATAAATACATGGAGGTTAAGTCCATTAATGGCTATTAGCCAGGATGGGTAAGGAATGGTGTCCCTAGCCTCTGTTTGTCAGAGGGTGGAGATGGATGGCAGGAGAGAGATCACTAGATCATTCCCTCCCTCTGGGGAACCTGGCATTGGCCACTGTTGATAGACAGGATACTGGGCTGGATGGACCTTTGGTCTGACCCCGTATGGCCGTTCTTATGTTCTTAAGTCTGATGGCTGTTTAGTGGCCAGTGTGAAATGAGCTGGTGGACTCAGTCTAGTGATAGTCTCTTCCCAGTCAACAGATTCCATATGGCAGAGCTAACAGTACATTTAGCACTGATTATCACCCTGCTAGGCAGGTTGAGCAGGAAGGTCACAGACTCAGTGGGCATGAAGGCCTAACTACCTCCCCGAACAGGGTTGAGGCAATGTCGGGGAAGTTTACGCTACTGATAGTGGGTAAACAGAAATCTCCAGCCTCCAGGGGTCTTGGGCTTTTAAGCTCTTCATGGCAGGGAGTCTCTGACCATGTGATTGTGAGCACAAAAGGGCTCTTATCATAGGAACTATTGCAGTAAATTAATGTTAAATTATAATAATAAGACATGGCTTTCAATAAAGCACCTTTCAACATTTTAAATATATTTCTTTAAAAACTGGTGGTCAAGATGAGGGACTTGCTGGTAAGAAAGCACATTTAGAATGACCAAACTACAGACCAGGCATCATCCTGCAAAGAGAACTTCTTTAAATGTAGAACAAAATATAAAATGGGATTGTGCCTTTTAAACACACACAGAAAAAAACTCATTTGGTTTATGATACCGATCATAAATACCAGCATGCACTGCTCTGTGATCATAAATTAATCATCCACAAATCATGAGTTAGGCAAGCCCCAACAAATCATGTGATTGGCTTAACAATGGGGGGATTTATAAAAAATAATAAATGTTGGGGTTCTTTTTTTCGTCTAGTTATTTGAGCTTTTGCCCACAACCATGAGGGCTAGAAATTTACTTTTATTTTTAAAGGAAAACTGAGATTCAAAATACCGTGACTTGAGAATCTGGGGCTTGAAGAATAACAGCAAATACCACAAGACTCGTGATCAAATTGTGAGAGATAGCAACACTAGGAATTGCTTTACTAAAGGATAGATTTTGGCTTCCGGTACAATCCTAAGCAAGGGATGGAGGATAAGATGCTCTGCCCCAAAAGTAGCCTCAGTATTCATCGTGATTCAAGGACATACCTCTTAGCTGCAATGCCTCCCCTGCTTCCTCATTGCTCTGGCGGCAGTAGGGGTGAGAGGTATTGGCCTATATCAGCAGAAAATAACTACCCCTCATGCCAACTCAGCTGTACTCAGATGCAAGTAGTCAGGGCATATGGTGCTCACTTAATCCTGTGTGTCCATACCCAAAGGCCAGATATCCCACACAGTTATCTAAGGAGGTTCTTACTCCCCTGCATGGGTATATAATCCTAGACACAATCTAGAACTGGATGCCTTTAATGCGGATATTTGTTATGAAATCTGAGGGCCATTCTGAAACACATAGTTAATCCTGATCCTGCAGACACTTACACCCATGAGTAACTTTACTCATGTGACCAGTCTTACTGAGCTCACACAAATGTTTGCAGAATCAAGGGTCTAGAGGAGTACGCCTTTTCTGCTCATAGTGGATCTTTGATTCTGTTACCCTTGAAATCAACAGGCGCTTTGCCATTCAC
Source organism: Caretta caretta (assembly GCF_965140235.1). Taxonomy (NCBI): domain Eukaryota; kingdom Metazoa; phylum Chordata; order Testudines; family Cheloniidae; genus Caretta; species Caretta caretta. Next base: position 39,943,098 of record NC_134211.1, on the reverse strand, counting down.
ATCAAATAAAGTCCCAGAAGGATATTTATACCTTTATTCACATTTACTTTTATTGTAGCATTACTGCCTCCTGCCAAGAGAGTGGCATTCGGGAGATAGAGGATAATGCATTATACTGTGTTTTCTCATCACCTCCTCATCTCCCACAATGTAACCATTGTATCCATTCTGTCTCAGTTAACTTTTAACATGCACATAAAAGGGAAAAAGTTTATCAAAACAAAACAGAAACAATAGACATTTATAACATTTTAAGTGTGTTTGGCACGTAACGAAAATTGCTTTTAAAGGGAGAAAAGTTCGCATTAAATATAGTATTTGTTACTGCTCTTGTTTTAAACAGCAACAAAAATACCCAGCCCAACTGTAATTCAGAAGCGATACCTGTTGCTGGAGTCAGAGTAGCAGCCGTGTTAGTCTGTATCCGCAAAAAGAAAAGGAGGACTTGTGGCACAAATACTCCTTTTCTTGTTGCTGGAGTGTGACAGCAAATTCTTTTCCATTTATGATGCTTTGTAATGCTTGGGTGCATAAGTTAGTAGAGGCCATTTGTGTGCAGGGAATAGCCATATATGGACTGGAAAAGCATATGCTTTATTCATAAAAGCGAGTGGCACATTTTTGCTCAAAATGTAATATAAAGAGTGCATGTTTCTTTTAATGAAATGGTCTCGAATGACTGTTGAGAGACTTTACTTTTTCCCCAGATATAAACACTAGGAACTCAAATGTTCATAATACTTTGCAAAGTTAAAAATGAGTAAAGTGTACTATCCTTTTGAGAATATTCAGATCTATCCTTTACTGATTTCACTACCAATATAAAATAGGAGAATTTTAGTTGGTGGGGGGGAGGGGAATATTTGTTTATTTTTTTAAATTTACCCAGAATGTTTCATAATTGTAATATCGTCCAGTTATTTTTAGAAGTGGTTTTATGATGTGCAGTGCTCCTGCTCCAAGTACTCAAGATCTGAGGTCAGTGTGAAGATTTCCATTGATTTCTATAGGCTTTGGATTGGGCTCGAAGGGCAGGAGAGCTTTAGAAACACCAACATCTATTATTAATTATTATTACTGAATAGATGAAATACATTTTCCCCCTTTAAATCTGAAGTTCCTTTTGATTAAGATGAGTGGATAACTCAAAGTTCCAACTTCTAATAATTTCTACTATAAAAGGAGGAAGAATAAGGTGGGACATGGTGACCACAAAGAAATTAAGAGTTTTAAGCACAGAACTCTGGGGGCAGGAGGGTAAAATCACTAGGCCAGTCTCAAAGACACAAAATGCCTTCTTGAACTTTTGAATATCTTTGGGGAAACACATTTTTAGGGATGTGGTGAGCTAGACTAGGCATAAAATTAAAATACCTCATATTTACTGATCCTGTTAGCACGTGCCAAATTCACATTGAGTTGACACTCACTTTAAAGAGTCAAGCATGTGGGTGTTACGGGCTCTGTCACAGAGCAATTTTCATCCTTACAAATGAGGGCCCATTACTCCAAAGAATTCCACAGGCTGAGAGAATATAATGATGTGGTCCAAACAAATATGGTATTTTCATAAATCCAGATAAAGCAGAATGCAAAGATAATCCTTAGGGAGAGAACCAGTTGGTCACTAAAACAATCTGAAGAAAGACAATGCCGTAATATATAAACAATTAACACAAATTTTAAATCAATGTGCTGTCACCCTAATAGCCAGTGGAGTCAGCTTGGATGGGTGTAATATGATGAGACAGTTTAACTCTTGTTATGACATTAGCTGCAGAATTTTACCACAGCTGAAAATGCTAGAGCGAGAAGAGTTTCCAATTATCAGTGTGATACAATACACAAGTTTAGATTAGACCAAAGCATGGATCACGTCTCGTAATTGTGACAAGTTAACATGGGAGAAAGGTCGGAGAAGCTCCTGAGATGGTATTAGGAATTTTTCTTATAGCACATGGATGATATGCTTATATATATAAGAAAACAGAATTGCCTTGGATTGGTTCAGCTCTCCTCTTGGCTTTATGTATATATATATGCATATATATATACAAATACACATAAAGCCAAGAGGAGAGCTGAACCAATCCAAGGCAATTCTGTTTTCTCAGCATTAAGCTTCAAAAAATTAAAAGTCATCCAGGCTTGAATCTCAGATAGACAGGTAATAAGCCATGACAGCACTTCAATAGAATCCACAGGAATAGGCAAGTAGATCAGGGTGTCATCCATATAAATATGATAATCAAACCCAAATCTCTGAATAATACCACCAAGTGTGAGCATGTCAATATTAAAGGGAAGTGGGCTGTGAACAGAACCCTGAGGGACCTCAAAGTTTAATGGTATAATACCAGACAGCTAGCCGCCCAATGTGATGTAAAGTCTGTGTACCTTTGAAAAAGATGATTTAAGCTCTTTTTTTAATGTAGTTCTCTGAGTTGGAAATGGGTCTACAATTCACACATGTAAGGGGAGGCACCTTTCTTGAGGTGACAATATGATATGCTCACGATTTTTTTTTAACTTGCATTGGGTTGGTTTTTGGTCTCAGTTTGATTGCTAGCTACTCTTTTCAAAAATCTTACTGGAAGTTTTACTAATTGCTTGATGTCCAGTTCTGAGAGTAATAAGTGTGCAGAGATGCCAGCTTTCTCCATTACTTTAACCAATGCCATGGAGGCAGCTGGAATCCCAGGAAGCGATAGAAAGGGATTTAGACTGGGGAATATCTAGTTAAAACATTATATATGTTATGTTCTGCTTGCCTTTTTTTCCAATAAAATATTTGCAAAAATGGGGTCAGAATTTACCTTTAGTATTAATATATAAAATCATTCACAAATGTCCAAGGCTTTTGCTCTGAAAAATAATGTTGCTTTTGGACGGACTTTGTACTAGTTTGGCTCAGCTGGTAACATGAGGCCTGCAAGGGAAGTAGATGAACTGGTAAAGAAATGAAAATTGGGTAAAGCCAATTTACAAGCTGAATATCCTTCACTAAAAAAGGCTTACCAGGCATTTTGCACAGAAAGAAGCTATTATTTCCCTTTAAAAAAAATCTTGTTCCCCTCTGTGAAATCCCACCGGTTCCAGATTCATGGATGAGATCCCAGAAAGCGCCACACATCCCATGGCTTGCAGAGACAGTAACGAGGCTTCTACTGTTTGTGATGTTGTATTGTGGGGTGTTTTCAGTGAACCAAGAATTACACAGAGCATTTCACTGAGGAAAAGAACGTAAACTTTGTTTAAAAACTTATAAATTAAAACTTCCTTCTGTGCTGAGTGGCTTCCCGCAGCATGGGTGCACTTAGCATGAAAATCCTGTTTTAAGTCAATCTTAGTTTGTTTTGCAGCACACTTTAAATAGCAACTAATCTTTTAAAAAGTTGACCTGAAAAATCAATGTGTCAGAAAATACCCCAAACACTACCCAGTACTTGATTGAAATGGTTGCCTTTTGGTCTAATGGGATAGACTATTGCACTCCCTCCTCCCCCAAAATAAATAAAATGTTCATAGTATGATACCACTTCTATTTGGAATACAGAAACACAGGGGGTTACATACTGCATTAGAGAGTAGTTACATCAAGTCCAATATTCTGCCTCTGTCTATGATTTTTTTTGTGGTTTCAGAGGGAGGCCATAGGGCACACAATGCACTGATCTAATTGTATGCTGGGTAAAATTTTTCTTTCCTGAGCCATCTGATGATCAGTTACACCCCTAATCATAAGGCTTGATTCCTCCTACCTTAGAATTATAAACTTATTATCCGTCACTTATTGTCCATTTCATCCTCACACCACTAAACTTCAGCTACAGTACTTCATTTTGTGATTCTAAATTCTCTACACAAATGAAAAGATTTTTTCATTCCTTTTATGGAAATGCAACCCTACTTGTATTATGCCTTAAAAGATGTTTTTATCCAAAAATCTAGACAGCTGCCAACTTCCCTAAGTCCAAAACTATCATTACGTGTTTACTCTTAGACAGGGGATTTTTCTGGATCTTCCCTCCTGACCCAATGTTAAAGCCAAGTTGGTTTGAGATTGAAGATTCATTTATGTCTCCTTGGCAATTATCACTATTACTGCTCACAATCCTTCCCAATCTTTTTAAACATCCTGTTATTAAAGCCATTTGGCAAGCATTTAAAGCCCTAGATAAGTTAACCATGCACAAAATATCCCACTTTGGGGCAGAATCCAGCTATAAAAATAAATGGTTTACATTCTGAAGGCCATGGTTCAGGATGCGTATTCTTCATTTGTGAAGCGGGGTCATCATTACTGACAATAAAATTATCCAGGGTCTGATCCTCCCCCACTGAAGTCAGCAGCAAAATTCCTGTTGATTTCAATGGTGTATAACTGGGCCATTAATTCGGGAATCTAACATTCCACAAAGTTGCTTCAAAAGTATGTATAGTTCAAAAGTATAATTGGATACATTAAGATGATAGATAATAGATAAGATGAAAGAGATATCAGATTTGAAAACACATTATAAACTGGACAGTAGGAGGAGCATTTTGCATAAATGAGGCGTAAAGCCTTTTAACGTTACCATTCCACTTGCTTTTTTGAAGGTGGAGAAGCTAAGCTTTAGAGTCTGACTTAAATATAAAATCTGCCCAGATACAGGAGAACTAAGTGTGCACCAACACAGGATGGAGAAAGCTCTGGTCAGCAGCTGAACTGTAACATTATGTAGAATCTAATCCTGCAAACATTTGAGTCCAATGAGATTCTTACGTTAATACAGTTACTCATGTGCATAAGTGTTGGAGGATCAAGCCTTATTTGCCACAGAGTTTCTGGTCTCCTGTCAAAACATTTCCCTCAGGGGTACATGATCAAAACTTTTGTTATTTTTCTGTGACCTCTTTTTATATAGTTATTAAAATGTGACTTTGTACCTTTTGGACTCAACCACAATCCCCAAAACTTTTTTGGTCTTTTTACTAAAGAGACACACTAAGGACTTTTTAACATTAGCTTATAAATGTTTGCTCTTTACTCTCCATTGTTTCCAATATCCTTTTCGGATTCTGAAAATAACATTTCCCCCCACCAGTATTTTCCTTTTCCAATAGACTTTGTTTTTTTCCCATATTTCTTGCACACTGAAAATCACTTGCAGTGCAGAAGTCCAGCCCAAAGCGCTCTGCCCCTTTTAAGTCACCCATAAGGCCTTCACAGGAAGACCACCGGTGACGTGGCTGCATGGGAATGCCTCCGCACAGCTACTATGGAAAGAGTCTCCATACCAGTCACACATAGCCCATCACGGAAAACCACAGTGGATGGGAAGCCTATGAAGAGGATACAGGCCCATCTTTATGTGACCCATTGGCCCCAGTGTCTTGTGCAGCGGGACTATGGCTGCTCTTTTACATGGAATTGCAGCCATGGTGAAGCCGTGCAGCTACCCTAGGTGGTGGTGGTGGGGGATTCCACTTCCCCAGCTGCCCTGTACTCCACCCACAGAGCTCTTGAGAGTTTGGGTTGGAGTGTAGTTCACAAACAGACCATACAATTATAGCACTTTGTTTCATTTACATTTGTTATCAATGTCAGTGTAAGAATTTGTTAAAAGAAACTTCACCCGCTTAAAAGAATATGGGAAGATTTTCAGAAGTGCTCAGCATTGGCCTAACTTTGCTCCTTTTGAAGTCCTTTTATGCTTCAGAATCCCACCTCATAGGGTTATAAAACACAAGTTTCCTTACCTAGTCACTAAAAATAATACCATGAGATATTAGAACAGAAATAATTTTAAAAAAATCTAATATAAGTTTCAACATTCATTCTGTTGGTACAGAAAAGGGCAACAAGAATGATTAGGGGTATGGAAAAGCTTCCATATGAGGAGAGATTAATAAGACTGGGACTTTTCAGCTTGGAAAAGAGACGACTAAGGGGGAATATGAGAGAGATCTATAAAATTATGACTGGTGTGGACAAAATAAATAAGGAAGTGTTATTTACTCCTTCTCATAACACAAGAACAAGGGGTCACCAAATGAAACGAATAGGCAGCAGGTTTAAAAGAAAAAAAAGGAAGTATTTCTTCACACTACGCATAGTTAACCTATGGAACTCTTTGCCAGAGGATGTTGTGAAGGCCAAGACTATAACAGGGTTCAAAAAAGAACTAAATAAATTCATGGAGGATAGGTCCATCAATGGCTATTAGCCAGGATGGGCATGGATGGTATCTCTAGCCTCTGTTTGTCAGAAGCTGGCAATGAAGATCACTTGATGATTACCTGTTCTGTTCATTCCCTCTGAAGCACCTGGCATTGGCCACTGTTGGAAGACAGGATACTGGGCTAGATGGATCTTTGGTCTGACCTAGTATGGCTGTTCTTACGTTTGCACTTAACAATTCATTCATCTTAGACCCTGAAAAGAGACTAATTAGTTTCACTTTTGTTTGTGGTTAGTATCTGGCCAATTTCCCTTTAAGGACAGGCCTACAGCAGAGAAATTTCACCGAAAATTGAAACTGGTTTTAAAATAGCATAGACCAGACTTCAGACAGCATGGGCTATATTTACCAAACTACTTTCAAAGCCACTTTCATCATCTTGGTGATGAAAGGGAGGGTGGGACTCCGAAGCAGGGCCGGCTCTACAGTTTTTGCCGCCCCAAGCAGTGAAAAAAACTGCCGCCGCGGAGGGCAAAAGGAAGCAGCTTCTGCCGATTTGCCACGGCGGCAGGCGGAACAGAGAAGCTGCCGCCGAATTGCCGCCGTGGCCAGAGGAACTGCTGCCCCTTTCTAACGGCCACCTGCTTGGAACGCTGGGGCCTGGAGCCGGCCCTGCTCCGAAGGCCAAAAACCCATATTTATATATTGTGGGAACTTTTGGTGTTTTAAGGCTAAACACGTTTTATGATAACCTGACCTATTCCCCCAGATTCTTTCCTGAAATGCTTTCAAGGAATGGGACTAGGTAGAAGGCAGGCAAACATTACTTTGCTTCTCTGATGTTCTGACCAAATTCCAAATCAAAAATCTGTTTAACCATTTCTGGTTTCTAAAAGGGGGTGGTGTGCTCATAATGGAGGGAGGAAGATATTTTTTCAACAATTTTTCTGTTCATATAATAATTTTGTTTTGTATTTTTCATTATTTTGGCAGTCTCTTCCTCTATCTTTATCACTCCCGGCTTCAGAACAAGTAAGATGGGTCCTCCAAAATATTACCAGTCGTGACAATTGAAGAACTGCCTTACATAGCAGCACCATGAATTCCCCATGGGCTGGCCCTTGGACAGCTCATCACCCACCTCAAATTAGCAGGATAAAAGTGAAGCACCTCCTAAACTGTTACTTCTCTTATTTGTCCAGCTGATGCAAAATCTCAAACTCAATATTTGCCTCAGCAATGAAAGCTTTATCTTTACCTTCAACAGGCACCTTTACTCCTGCAGGCATGGGGGGCTAATTTATGAGACAATCTTCACGAGCCAGCTAGTATTGCACCCTTATTAAGCTCATGCTGCCAAAGGACATTTCTTACTTGTTGATTTCAATTTTTTTTTCTTGTAGTCTCTTTAGATTGGTTGAAATGAGTAATACAAAAAACATCATAATACTGAATGGACCCACAAATTCTCCAAACTATATCCCAGTGTCTATATTTACATTGGTTGGAATTGATGTGCACTAGAGTAAGAGGGAGGGCTGGGAGTGAAATGGTAACACTCAATGCAAGGTGTACCCACAATTCCAAGTTCCTCCCACAGTTTCACAATGGCTGATGTGTCTTCCAAACTAATCAGATATGAAGCTGTTAACAATGTTTTCATTTAGACTGTCATTGTTATGCTTCAGGGTCAACACCAGCTTGACATGTATTGGTCAGTCTGCACTTTTCCATGGTTTCTGTCTCTCTGCAGACTCAGTCAGGCAGCCCTGCTTTGGGGGTCACATTCAGAAAGTTTTCTTCCCATTCCTAGAGGGCTTGAAATCTTTTCTTTCTTTCTTTCTTTCTTTCTTTCTTTCTTAAATGAAAGTTGAAATTCAGCACAAGCTGATGAGACCACCAGTGAAAGGCCGAGTATTAGCTTAATCCGGAGCCTGGATCTGCAATCTAGTGACACTGTGCTGAAAAGAAATAGTCTGAAAAGGATGAGTCACTTGGAATTATGTGAATGGAGGGCTTGCAGGATCAGGCTCTGGAATTACAAAAGTTATATGTGATTACATGTTGTAATGGACCTTGCTAGCTTTGGAATTACATATACATGAACTATTTGTGTAACATGGCATAATGGCACTATTTTGCTTTCTATTTTTCTAAAAAAGCAAATGTTTTAAAAATGAACAAGATATTGAAATGTAAAAACTCCCTACTGGAAATGCTTGTTATGGTTTTTTCACATATGACATCCTTGAATAACTGGAAATTATACCCCTTAATATTTCTTTGGCAACTTGTTTATTAAAATAATCAGAATGACTTTTCTTATGTCACACAGTCAATACATATGAGACCCATTAACTTTCATATCTACCTAGGTACTTATGAGTCCCTAATTTGCCATCATCATGATATGGCATCTGAGCACCTCCCAAGACTTTTCTGTGTTTCAGATGACTATTTGCATGCCATTTTATGACTTCCAGACCTTTGCGGTTTCAAATAATGTTTATCATGGGAAAAGTGTATTTTTTTGCATTCCCCTCTCATTCAGCCAAAGCTGAACCTACCACACGCAACTCCCCAGACAAATTTACTTTGGGACTGAGGCCTGGCATTGAGAGTAACAGCCAACTGGGTAACTATTTCACAAAGCTGACCAACTGAAAAAAGGGGTTATAATGGAAACTCTAACAACAGTAGGCACTACTAGGTCCCTATTAAGATTTGATTAATCATTTTTTTCTTTCCTGTATTTCTTCTTTTTTCCCTTTAATAAACCTTGGTATTTAGATAAACTCTTGCCACTTTGGCAGGATACAGGTGAGGCAAATGATCCAAAATCCTATTGGGGCATCACCTTGTTACTTCAGCCTCGCAAAGTCCTTGAGAGAATTTTGGAGGCAAGGTTGAGGTGAAGGTGAAGGAAAATATAGGAGAGAAGCAACATGGCTTTAGGAAGGGAAGGAGTACTATAGGCACAATATTTGCAGTGACAGAAGTGTGAAAGAAAGATAAATGGAGGACATAACTGCTGTGTAGCATTTATTGATCTAAGAAAGCATATAACCTGGTTCTGCAGGAACTGGTGTTTGGAATATTGAGATGGATGGGAGGGGGCTTCAAAAAGTGGAGTGGATAGTGGAGTAGTATTGAAGGTCAAAAGCTAAGGTAGTAACAATACATTGAATATCAGAGAGTTCTGAAGTGGTGGGATTGAGAAAAGTCAGTGTGCTTAGTCCATGTCTCTTCATCTTAGTTATGGATGTAATTAGTAGTAGAACCAAGCTTGTGGAGACACAGAGAGAACTAAGGCATGTTGATGATCTGCCCCTTTTGACTGACAGCAAAGAGGAATTGGTAAATATGGTATCAGGGTGGGAAGCTGTGTTTGAAGACGGTGGTTTGAAGGTAAACACAAAGAAAATTGAAGTTATGCAAGTAGGGAAGGTGGAAGAAGAATTTTTGATTGAGGTTTCAGTTAAGAAGTTGAAGAAGAAGAAATATTTTGTGTACTTGGGAAGTACACTTAGTGCCACTGGACAGAGATCTGGAGAACTGAAAAGCGTTGTCTGTCCTGGGAACCAGCCCAGGAATAACCACAACAAAGGCTGAACTTGAGCTGCACTGAGGTTTAATTTATTTCTTCCCTTATTTGTGCGATTACACTTACACACACAACACATTCATGCTGGCAGGTGTGGATGTTGGTTTTGATTTCACAGGTGGCTGAGTCTGGCCAGGTGACAGCTGCCTGGAGATTGGCCACAAGGCGACGAGAGTCCCCCGAAGTCCCTTCAGATCTGCGGGAGGGCTCTACTGCTTCCAGTCCAGTCTTGAATTTAGCGTGCTGTTACATTTCCTTGTTGGTACCCTACCTGGCCACCCATTTCAAGATTTATACCTTCACCTAGATAATACCATGGTTCCATAAAAAGTGATATTTGCTTCTTTGTTTTGCCATTGGCAGTCACTCACACTATCTCACTCATTCCTTACATTAATTGATTATGTATTCATAAGCATGACTACAATTGGTAATACAGAGCAATGCAGCTTTAAGTAAGCATCTAACACCATTGGGGAGCTTCTGCTGCTTGTGGCTTTGGAATAGCATAACAGGAAACTGTGCAGACTGTACTTAAAAAAGCAAATGGGGGGGGGGCACATCCGGCTACAAAAAGAAGAACCCAATGTGCATGGGCAGAAGTGAAAAAGGTGGCAGGAGTACTGAGGGACTAGCAATTAAGTAACAAACTGAAAGGCAAAATGTATTGTCCCTGCCTGCTCCATGGTTTGGAAACGGTGGGTCTTATGGAGATGGAAGAAAATACAAGTAGTAAAGATACAAGTAGTAAAAAATAATACACTGCAGGCAAGTGGAGAGTAGACAGAGTGCACATGAAAAAAAACTAGGGGAAAGATGAACTTGGGGCTTCAGTGATAGATAGACTAGTAAGCACATGTTTGAAGTGGGCTGGACATATGATTAAAAATGGGAGAAGAATGACCAGCAAAGAATGCATAGAAGGAAAAGGATAGCAAGAAGGATGTAGAAAACTGAGTATACAATGAAAAGACTCTCTCAGGAGAAGTTTGAAGAGAAAAGGACCAGAAATCCAAGATCTATGCACCAGTACCATGACAGGAAGGCATGGCAAAGAATTGTGGGCACCTCTGACCCTGTGTAAATGAAAAAAGAGTGGAGAAATGAAATGATTTAGACAAACACTTGCATCCTTTTTATGAATGGTCATCAGAAATATGGGTATTGGTCATTAAGCCTGAGCCATAATTAATTAAGTGATATAATGGGAAACAAGACAAAAAATGTTCTCTCTCTCGCTCTTGTGTATGTGTGAGAGAGATAGAGAAAGAGAATGAGAGAAATACCTATGGAGACGTACCTTACTCCACAAAATGTCCCACTGATTTCTATAGGACTACTTATGGAGTAAAATACTATTCAATGGGCTTGTTTTTCTACAGCCTTGCTTGCGCCTTATGTAATCATTTACACCTGTGTAGGGTGGATGTGAACTGCTATCATTTGGCTTGGGTACTATTTTACAGCCACTTTGCATATGTCCAAATAACTGCCCAATTTGCAAGGTGGTGGAAAATCAGCTGAAGGTGAGTAAAGGTGACAGAATTGGGCCCAACTGATTCATTTTCACCAAAGTCCCATGTGATAAGAAAGCATGTATTATAAGTCCCAGTTTAGGGATGGGAATATTAAAGAACGTAAATTGAAATGACTAGCCCAAGACCACAGCAGACATCACTGTTGGATCTGCAAATAAAACCCTGGATTACTTGGCTTTCAGTGTCAGACAACACCACCCTCTCAGTCTTATCAGGTGACTTGTAGAAAGATCTTACACTTAAATAAACAGCACTTGACTGACTCAATACATTAGTTTCAAGATGAACAGGCTGTTATCTCTTACTCTGTCCTCTATCAATTTTCTTCATTACCTGCACTATACATCTCTGGAGGCTAAGGAACTACTGCGCAGAAGTCGCTAATTTAGTTTCTGCAAATAAGAAAATAAGTCTGGATGCAAAATGCTGGTGCGATTTAGACAAGATGCACACAGAGGTTTGGTGACTAGTCTTAATTAGGCCATCTTTGTTTACATTTGATGTTTATCAGCTAATTGGCATGGCAAGGTGTGAGTCACACAGCTTCCCTCTGGCATGAAATCAGTTTGTAGGAGAAAAACTGGGAGAACAAACGATCCCAATTATAAGAAAACCCACTGTGCTAATTATCATCCCAGGAAGGATGGAGCCTCCCAGCACCAAGCTCTCTTGCTTCCCCTCCCCTCACTTGCAGCCTCAGCAAGCTAGAGCTGCAGGCATAGTTCCCCCTGACCACAGGTATTTCTCAACTTCGAGTAGGGATCTCAACTTCTCCCCTTTGCCTCAGCTGGAGCAAAGGGAACATTTTCTGATCACGCCTGTGGTGCCACAGAGCAATTCTCCAGAGAGGAGGTAGGTTTTACACCCTTGCCTTCCTTTGTTTTATTTTGGTGTGGATTACAGCACAGCAACAACACAAAAGATCCATCACATCATTTGATATTTGAATGCCTGTCAAAATCAAAGCATCAATATTTACTGTGTTGGAACTGGCTCCTCATAGTTTCACTGCTTGTATTAATTAAAAATAACACCAAAAACAGCTTTGATTTCTCCCCCCTTTTCTATTTTTTTTTTAGACCAGCTGTAACTTGGCCTCTTTCCTAGTCTATCCTTGTTCTATTTTCTTGGCACTTGCTTTCCATACATTTGTGTGTGTGTGTGTGGCGGTGTTGGATCCTTTGCCCCCACACCCTTTTAAGCATTATCCCTATACAGCAAGGGTCCCATGCACAGGAATGTTTCTTGGCTGCCCTTGAGTTGAATGATGATCCTGGACCCTTGGAAAAGCCACAAAGCTCAATGCTCTCTGTGTCCCTGTGCCTCTCTTGTCTTCCCTTCTTAGTAGGGGTAACAGATGGCTGAGGCTTTCACCAACAGTCCTGAACACATTGTCAATCCCAACTGAAAGTGAAATATTCAGTGGCATTTAAATTAAATAGACTCTAATGCTTCAGTAATATTAATTACGTTTTCATTCATCCCTGCCCTAATAAATCAACACATAAAGATAGGATGATCCTGTGGCTGGCAGCAAAGCAGGGCCATTCTGCCCTTTGTAAGGTTATACACACAATGCCCCCATTCTTATAGGGACATGATGGCCCCTTCAAACATCTGTGCTCAGCACCACTTGAAGGGAAGCCAAAGTGGTAACATTTAAACTTTTCTTGTTCAATTTGTCCATGCAACAGGGCTTGATTCAACAAGAACTTCCAGGGAAAACTGTAAAACTGTATCAAGCTGATGAAAACTTTTCACCATTTCATTCACAGGGCTATAGATTTATTTTAACAGCCTTAAAAACTAAGGCCAACCGCAAGGCCTCCATTCTCGTGGCAGCATTTGTTACCCCAGCATCAACCCTTCAAAGGTGGAGGGAAGGGGGAAGGCTTGAATTGTTTGGAAAACTCACAATGTTGAGTTGAATTTCAGTATTTGGGGAGGCCACACATTTTTTGTGAATGTCACAGGGGAAATAGACTCTCTGCTCCACCACCAAGAGGTTTTTCCTCCCTTCACTACTATACATCTGTAAAAGGAGGCTAATAAAACAGTTGAATAAAAGATCACTGCTAGTAAATCTCCAGGAGACAAAAACCTCCACTTGTGATGCTTCAAAGCTGCCCAGAACTACCAGTTTACCCCAAAAGCCCCAACCCAATGCCTCTGATTGGAAAATAAAAAGCCTTGCGCATAAAAACTTCACTCCAATTGTTACGCAGTGAATGCAGCGTTTACATACAACAGCTTTACTTGACCAAATGACTTCCCAGCAGACAAATGAAAACCTCTTCAGTGATACAATTTGGTTTCTGCTGAAAAGTCCAGTTAGTTAGGGCTGATCATGTTAAAAAATAAAATAAAATGACAAAAGAGTGCCATAGCACATAAGGACATTACAGAAAGCAGGAAAAAACAGAACTGCTTGATGGGACAGCGGGAAAGTGTAATTCAGTAAGAACCTTAATCAAATAGCGTATGGAAATCAACTTTCTCCTAAAGTGGCTTGATTTCTCTTTGCAGATATCTCAAAGGGTTTATTCTGAGATTAATCTAAGATAACAATTGAGAGGATATTCACAAACTGATACATGGTTGGAATTTAGAAAGCACATGGTGACAGGCCCAACGCTACATTCCTTCCACAATTAAAACTCTTATTAAAGTCAAGGGGCTTGAGTCTGCATTGCCTTGCGTAGTCCCTTGTGTAGTCCCACATGTGGAAAACAAGTGTCAGATCGCACCAGATCAGGATGGTTGTGGTCTATGCCCACTTTGCATTCATTTTATAAGGGTGCAATGACAACACCCCCCAGGAGCAAGGCAGCGAAGAATCAGGTCAATTGATTTAATCTTTGGTTGTACAGGGAATGTAAGTTCAGGTATTGTATGAGGTATCCGATACATGGACATGGAAACCTCCATTTTAACAACCAAGATGCTAATGCTGTGTTAGATCTGGGATATTAGCAGATGGAGGCTAGAGAGAGATGAAGAGAAAGAAAGGGTTAGAAAACATTTAATAAGAGAAAAGATTGTTCTAACCTTTTCCTACTCATTTCTTATATCCTTTTACTAGGACCAACTTTTCATACCAGAAGGATACATTGAACAAATCCACAAATAAAGAAAAATTTAGAAGATATCTTTCAGTCTAATAGCACTGAGCCAGTCCAGAATATGCATTTGTGGGCTTTTGATGCCCTTTCCATGTGGTTATAGGGACTGGGCCTAATACATGAGGGGCATGCACTAATAATAACCTATGCACAACAATGACTTAATGCACAACTTGCTATGGCCTATTAATATATCATGTTTTGTAGACAGAGCACAAGAAATTCTGGATCGGAGCCCTTTTATTTTCTGAACTAAATAAGAAATTAGGATAATCCTGTAGGGGCAGTATCCCTCCCCTCATTCTATATTTTCAATTTATTGATATAATAAGAAGAGTATAGTCTAGCAGTTGGGGTATAGGACTGGGGATAGAGGCACTTGAGTTCTAATCCCAGGGCTGAAGTACATACCCTGGAGCATGTCATTTAACTTCAGTTTCCCAGCTATAAAATGGGGGTGCCAATACTTATTTACCTGCATCAGAGGCCTGTTGGAATTAATTCAATAATGTCTGTAAAGCAGTTGAACACTGAGGTGCTGTACATGAACTAAATATTAATGCCAATCGTCTTTCAGTTTGGTCAGACACCACAAGGATGATTAATAGAGAAGCCGGCACAAGGGGCTAAATGAAGTTTAATGTTATGCAAAAACATATTCCAAACTTTTCCCTTTCTTGGAAAATATTCAGTCCCAGCTCAGAGTTAAAGTGAGCTAAAACCACAAATATGTGTTGCATCATTATTTTATGTAATGAGCTTGTGACCTGCAAGGGTATATGTTTGAAACTAGCTGGGATTTGTGAGGGGAAAAATGGGCCAGAAGAATTGTGGCATTAGAGGTTGCTCTTGCTTTCTTTTCTCCTTTTCCATAGCTCTTTTCTCATTTCCCCTTTCATCTTCCCTTTTTCTCTTTCAGTTTCCTCTTCTCCCTTTGTTGCTGCTGCCCCATGAGTGGGAAGTTTTTTGTTGTGGGAAGCAAGTCACCCCTTGAATAGCTCTCACATTGCTGAATGGCGGGTTTGATTTGTGACATCCTAGTGACACTGTGTATGGGAGAAGGGTATAAAGTTAAACAGTGGGTGCTTACCTGTAATCATCTCTATAAAACACTGAAAATCAGAACAGAGACATTGGTTTGGGAATGAGGTTCCCTCTCTCTGTTGAGAGAGAGAGAGAGAGAGAAAAAAAACTTACCAATGAGTATCATCTAATAACAACTGGAATGCCCTGTAATAAGCAAAGAGTTAGACTGCAAGACTAGGCAGTGACACCACCTTCTCCTCTATTTGAAACTATGCCAAATGGTCATCCTATTGACAGAGAACTTGATTCATCTACAGCTAACAGCATGAAAATATTTCTTAAAAATGGGACGGGAGCCAAGCTTCCCCCGCCCCTCTGCCTCCAGTTTCAGGATTTGCCAGGCCAACGCTACACACCTAAATCTGCCCAGGATACTGAGTACGATTCTTGGGATTCTCTGGAGTCTGCCTGTGAGTCTCAACTTTTGTCTCTTATATACATTTATTACATTAGACAGGATGGCCCAGCTTCTCTACTGTATTAAGCTTCTGCTTGTCACAGCAGAGTGAAGGGTCTGTCTGGAAGCTGGTTACGGTTCCCTGATTCTCAGGATGGATCTGTATAGGTCAGAGCAGCTGGGGGAAGAGGGACTGTTTTACCTTCTGCCAGCCGACTAGGTCTCTCAGGGGCCATATGCCAATTTAAGAGAGCTAGAGTATGCTGTGTTTTGGCCACACCCCATCCTGTCCCCTAAGCCAGGGCCATGGAGAAGGTTTGGTGCAGGAGTTAACTATGTCACTCTGGCCAGCTGAGAGCTCTCCTACACCTGAGGAATTCTCATCTCAGTTGATCTGGCTGCTTTTTGGCTCCATTGCACTTTTCAGGTAGCACATAGGGACTGGAAAGTAATTACAAATCTAGTTTGATATTTATGTACCGTTTAGGTGGTTTAGCAGGATAAGCTATATAGATGAACTCAGGAGACAAACTTTATCCGTTGCATAGATTTAGCACACAAGAATGTTATGTAAGGGTAACCTATTTTAATTTGTTCATACGTAACTATCTTAAATCTTTTGATACAAAGGATAGAAAGCGTTTAAAATACCTAGCATTCAAAAATCAAAGGGTAATGTAGTTGCATGGTCACACTAACACAATGTGTCTCTTTGTCCTTCTCTAGTGGCTAGACCATTTGTAAAATTTTATGAGTCTGTTACTTTCTATTGGCTAATGGAGCTAGGCTTTTAGCTCAGGTGGTAGAGGATTGTGCTTTATAGGTCCAGAGATCCCATGTTCAATCATTACAGGCAACCCAACCAGGGATGGTGTTACAAACAGCTAGCAATTTTTTCAAATCCAAAAAAACCCAACATGGATTCAGAATACATACACAGGTCCAGATCCCCTGAACCTTATCCTTCACATACCCGCTGAAGCTTCACTGCACCACTCCTCAGATGGAAGTGAGAAAATCCTAGTGAGAGTCATAGACTGAGACCTTTGTGCAAATAAATAGGAAGCAATAGTCAATTAGTCTCTAAACCAGTAGAGACAATGTTGCCTCACCTCATGTAAATGACCAGTAGGAGATGTTTGGGTTGCTGTCACATTCCTGGGGAAGCTGGTGATAAGTCACTGCTTGTCAAGCTCTTTTTTCCATTGATAACATCCAGGCAGTGCAGTCCCTGGCACTTCTTCCCTCCATCCATCATAAGACTCCAGGCACCAGGATCTTGTACCTTATTGCTGTTGGGTACAGCAAGTGCACTTTCTGAGCTATACAGTGCCATACCACCCCTCATTGATCCTCCAACATACAGCTGCTCCTCTCTAGCTCCTTCTCCTGGCAGAAGGAAGAATCATCTCTGCCTCCAGCCATCGCACCTCTCTGTTTCTCTCCCGTACCTATCAGGTGTCTTCCTTCTCCCCACTCATTTGCATCATTGCAGCCTCTCTTAACTCATCCCATTGCCTTCCAGTTTTTTTGTGGAGTGCCGAGAGCAGCTCTGTGGGAAGTGTGGCACATTTCTGCCAGGCCCCACCTGCTAACTGCAGGCTTCCTAGCTATTCTGCTTTTTGCAAAAATCCCTGTAGTTTGTATCACTCAGTGTCTGTATGAAAGGAAGGTTACTCCATGGAGTAATTCTGCAGATTCTGATGGCCTGCACATGGAGTGCTTCTAACATCCATCTTCATCCCCTGCTGAAGGAACAAACTCCTCCTAGCCTGCTAAGATGGCTGAAAGGCCTGGAAATCCATTTGATTCCATGGGGAGAAGGTCTGCATTTGGCCCATGTTTCACTTTGTGAGAAGTCCTGGCCTAGCCTTTCTCTTATTCCAAATTAACCTGGGATGTTCAGAACTTTTCCAGTCACTGCCTGGAAAAAAAATCCTGTCTGGATAACACATAGGGTGCTAGAGAAGTTACTAGGTATTATTAATTTATTAATTATTAATAATAATAATAATTATTATTATTATAAAGAAGTGTCCAGAGGCCCCCAGCAAGACTGGGTTCCCGTTGTCTCCTGAACCTTACAAACACATAGCAGAATATAGTCTCTGTCCTGTGAAGCTTACAATCTAAATAGATGAGACAGAGGGGAAACAGCACAGAGGAATGAACTGTGATTTTGGCAAGTCACAGCAGGTCAGTTCTAGAGATAGAGCCCAGTTCCCAAGAGCTCCACCTGAATGCCCTATCCCCTAGACCATACTGCCTCTCCAGGGATTTTGATAGTAACCACTCTTCTGGCTAAAACAGGTAGGCTAAAGCAATAGGAAACCCAGGCCATTTTTCTGGCTTTTTTTCTACAGATTTGTTCAATAGTGGGGGCTAATTCAATAATCCCTTCATACAGATTATTTTTTAATTCTGATAAATTGGTTCCATGGCTCAGCAGGATTATGGACAAGGAGCTATTCCTCTTTTTGGTTCTGCATCTTGAACCATGCAAAATTAGCCTTGTGTGTGACTACCAAACCTGGGGCAAAAATTCTGTGGATTTTAATAAGTGCAATGTTGTTCCCTAGCACTGTGAAACCCATTGTTCATTTCTCCCTCCAGCACTGAAAAAGGCAGACCGTTTTCACTAAAATGAGAGAAACTACAACATTACAAGACTACATTTTTGGAGGATCATTATTTGATGACAGTACCCAGAAGGATACCATCTAATGTTAAACTGTTATACTGCCGATATATAATCACAAATCGATGCAATCTGTTATGGAATAGCGGAAGAATAGGTTGCAAGTAATCTGACAAACGGTAGATGGAGAATCTTTCATTGGATTTATCTCAAGATGTACATTTTATAACATCTCTTTCTATGCTGCTCAAAATATTCTCCAGTATTTATGTTCAGTAATTACATGTATGTTCCCTGGTAAGGCACTTTTCATTTTAAAGCAAAAAGAATTAACATTATCTACTTTTTTATGATTGAAGATTAAGGGTTCTATTCTAGCAGCTTCAGTTGTCAACACAGAGCCCTCTGGTACTATGTTTCCTAGCTTCCCTATTGTAAAAGAACATGTCTGTGTAGATATTATTAATTTATCATTGCACAAAACAAAGTTTATGAATTCTTAATATTTAATGTTTTGTGATTTTAATAATAAAAAATTAAGACTGTACCTTACATAATTTTTTTAACTCTGATTTTATTCTTCTCACTAGTCCTTTCTGTTTCTATTCTGAGATGTGTTACCACATATTGAGCTTAAAAAACATTTAGAGTGTATATTGGAATGTAAGTACTTAATCACTACTCCAGTTTAACACAGGCACAAGGCTATAATAAAATTAACTGCTACAAGGTTTCAATCATATATGG
This sequence comes from Caretta caretta, assembly GCF_965140235.1. Taxonomy (NCBI): domain Eukaryota; kingdom Metazoa; phylum Chordata; order Testudines; family Cheloniidae; genus Caretta; species Caretta caretta. Next base: position 39,923,799 of record NC_134211.1, on the reverse strand, counting down.
AATGTCCTGGGTCAGATCCTCAAGTTGGCATAGTGCTCATGAAATCAGTGGAGCTATGCTGAATTACACCAGCTGAGGATCTGGCTCATTACGTTTAGTAAATACAAAAGGTGTGAATGGTTTCTTTGCTTTTATAAGGCTCTCAAACTCTCTTTACTTTCAAAACTTAGATTGGTGAGTGGCTACACATTGGCCAAAACTTCTCTAAGGGCCCACACTACTTCTGTCTGATTGAGGATTTGCTTGCATAAGAGTGACTTTTAAAAGTCTCTCTACACTGTGAAAGAGCAACATAACTTATTTGTTAATCAGCCTTTGCTTTTCCTAAGAACCACTGGTAGATGTGGCAGTGATCCAGGTTTGTCATCTGGCTACTTAGAATAAATACAGTAGGGCCAGATCTTATGGAGATGAAAATATCAGCTGACTTCAATGGAGCTATGTGGATTTACCCATCTGAGAATCTGTCTCAGTTATATCTTAACACACATATACTTACAGTACATGATTTTGTTCCTGCAGGGTGCTTCATTCTAGATTTCAAGCACAGAACATGATTCAAACTCATTTCTTTACTTACATTTGTATTGTATATCTGATCTGTCAGTAGCGTAATCAGAAGAATAATTAATGTTTAATTGGAAATCTGAGGTCCCAACAGCTCGTCCCAAAGAATGTTACTTGACAGAGAATCCTGTACAATAGAGATTAAGAGACAAACCTGCAAATGTCAGGAGCCCAGGACTACCTGCAAAAAATGTGCACACATGTTGTGTTCAGCTTCAGTAGTATACCCCGCCTGCTTTGCACTGCTCTGGTGACACACAGCAGTTGTAAACCCAGTAGTGCGTCATCAGCAGGGTACAAAGCAGCTACAGTTTGACATGATTGCACATACAGATCATGTATTTATGCATGCAGATATCCAGAAAATCATTTAACTGGTCATTTGCACACACAAATTTCTGATTTGCATCTAATGCCCACGCTCAGAGATTTCATGAACATTTTTGTGCCTGTCTCTTTGGGTTTGGACAGGCTGCATTCAAAAGTAGCAGAGCTTATTAGGGGAGTTTTCAGATGAGTAAAAGAAGAATAGAAAAGACGCTTTCATTTAATTAAAGAATCTGGAATGTTTTTCAATTTAAATAATAATACAGGAGGCAAATATTCTGCAACAAAAGACAAATAATGACAATTAGAACTGGAGTATTAATATCTTAAGCATTTGTTAACAAATCCAATGAGTATGGGAAACAAGGAAGATAAGCCAGAAGGGAAACTAAATGATGGAGCTTATGACTTGGTGGGATGATAATCACCAATGGAGTGTCATTCTAGATCAAAATTCTTTCTATAGGAGAGAAAGAAAAAAAGGAAGCAGAGGTGCCACTATATCTACAAAAAATTTGGAAAACCATTAAAATAGGATATGGGGTAGCAAAGTTAAGGGTATGTCTACACTACGAAATGAGGTCGATTTTATGGAAGTCGATTTTTAGAAATTGATTTTATACAGTTGATTGCATATATCCACACTAAGCACATTAAGTCGTCTGAGTGCGTCCTCACTACCATGGCTAGCATTGACTTACAGAGTGGTGCACTGTGGGTAGCTATCCCACAGTTCCTGCAGTCTCTGCTGCCCATTGGAATTCTGGGTTAAGCTCCCAGTGCCTGATGGGGCAAAAACATTGTCGCGGGTGGTTTCAGGTACATGTCGTCTGTCACCCCTACCTCCATGAAAGCAACGGCAGACAATTGTTTCTCACCTTTTTTCCTGGGTTCCCCGTGCAGATGCCATACCATGGCAAGCATGGAGCTGGCTCAGTTCACCGTCACTGCTGCTGTTGTGAGCACTGCAAACACCTCACGCATTATCCTGGAGTATATGCAGAACTGGGCTAAGAGACGCCAGCACAAGGAGGATTTTGATGAGGATGTGGACATAAACGTTCCTGAAAGCACTGGCTGTGGCAACTGGGACATGACAGCAGTGGGGCTGGTTGATACAGTGGAATGCTGATTCTGGGCCCAACAAACAAGCACAGACTGGTGGGACCGCATAGTGTTACAGGTATGGGATGATTCACAGTGGCTGCAAAACTTTCGCATGCGTAAGGCCACTTTCCTGGAACTCTGAGTTGCTTTCCCCCACCCTGAAGTGCAGGAAAACCAAGATGAGAGCTGCCCTGACAGCTGAGAAGCGAGTGCCGATAGCCCTGTGGAAGCTTGCAACGCCTGACTGCTACTGGTCAGTCGGGAATCAATTTGGAGTGAGCAAGACTACTGTGGGGATTGCTGTGATCCAAGTAGCCAATGCAATCACTGACATTCTGCTATCAAGGGTAGTGACTCTGGGAAATGTGCAGGTCATACTGGATGGCTTTGCTGCAATGGGTTTCCCTAACTGTGGTGGGGCGATAGACGGAACGCATATCCCCATCTTGGCACCGGACCACCTTGCCAACCAGTACGTGAACCACAAGGGGTACTTCTCAATGGTGCTGCACACACTGGTGGATCACAAGAGATGTTTCACCGACATCAATGTGGGATGGCCGGGAAAGGTGCATGATGCTCACATCTTTAGGAATTCTGGGCTGTTCGAGCAGCTGCAAGAAGGAACTTACTTCCCAGACCAGAAAATTACCATTCATAGATTCATAGATATTAAGGTCAGAAGGGACCAATATGATCATCTAGTCTGACCTCCTGCACAATGCAGGCCACAGAATCTCACCTACCCACTCCTGCGATAAACCTCTCACCTATGTCTGAGCTATTGAAGTCCTCAAATCATGGTTTAAAGACTTCAAAACAATATTTATTTTATTTCTAAGGGGGGAGGGTGGTTGGCTTACAGGGAATTAAAATCAACAAAGGGGGTGGGTTTGCATCAAGGAGAAACACACACAACTGTCACACCGAAGCCTGGTCAGTCATGAAACTGGTTTTCAAAGCCTCTCTGATGTGCAGTGCGCCTTGCTGGGCTCTTCTAATTGCCCTGGTGTCTGGATGCTCAAAATCGGACACCAGGCGATTTGCCTCAACCTCCCACCCCGCCATAAACATCTCCTCTTTACTCTCACAGATATTATGGAGCACACAGCAAGCAGCAATAACAGTGGGAATGTTGGTTGCGCTGAGGTCTGACCTAGTCAGCAAACAGCACCAGTGAGCTTTTAAACCCCCAAGGGCACATTCTACCACCATTCTGCACTTCCTCAGCCTATAGTTGAACTGCTCCTTACTACTGTCCAGGCTGCCTGTGTAAGGCTTCATGAGCCATGGGAGCAAGGGGTAGGCTGGGGTAGGTGTGACTGCGCAGTGCTGGTGGCTGGGAGAGCAGCCTGAGGCAGAAGCCTCCAGTTCGCATGATATTCCAGGCAGGACTGAATCTTCATGAGACGAAACTTAAAGAAGAGAATGACCTGGAGTCTCTGGCTCCCATTCGGTGCTCTAAAAGGAGGATAGCCATGTCTGTCCAGGTGCCCCTGATTGACCTCACCAAGGTCTGCCAGGAGCACCCAGGAGATATACGACAGCTATCAGTCCTACTGCACCATCTGCCGCAAAGGCAAGGAGCTGCTGCTGTGTAGCAATGCAGTACCGCATCTGCCAGCAGCACCCAGAAGATGTACAATGACAGTGAGCTGAGTGGGCTCCATGCTTGCCGTGGTATGGTGTCTGCACGGGTAAACCAGGAAAAAAGGGGTGAAACGATTGTCGGCCATTGCTTTCACGGAGGGAGGGTGGGGGTGGGGCCTGACGACATGTACCCAAAACCACCCGCGACAATGTTTTTGCCCCATCAGGCATTGGGAGCTTAACCCAGAATTCCAAGGGGCAATGGAGACTGCGGGAACTGTGGGATAGCTACCCACAGTGCACCACTCTGTAAGTCGATGCTAGTCACAGTAGTGAGGACACAGTCCACTGACTTAATGTGCTTAGTGTGGACATATGCAATTGACTGTATAAAATCAGTTTCTAAAAATCGACTTCTATAAAATTGACATAATTTCGTAGTGTAGACATACCCGTCGACCCGAATGTTGCTTGAATGTGACCAAAACCCAGGACCATTCTCTGCCATGCTTTGTGCTGCAATAATTCTAAACTACTTGCTACTGGCTTGGTGTGGTAAAGTGTCCTACCGTGGAGGATGAAATAAGGCAGCCCTCCCCAGAAACCTTCTGCAAAAGCTTTCAGAGTACCTCCAGGAGAGCTTCATGGAGATGTCCCTGGAGGATTCCCGCTCCATCCCCAGACATGTGAACAGACTTTTCCAGTAGCTGCACTGGCCGTGAATGCATCCCAATTCTTCAGGGCAAATCAAACATTAAACACTATTGCTTTTAAACCCTGTACTGTAGTTACAAATGTGCACTCACCAGAGCTGCCTTCTCCGGCTTCAGGGTTGGGATCCCACCTTGGGCAGGTATTGGCTCCAGGGTGATGAAAAGGTCCTGGCTGCTGGGGAGAACGGATTCACCGCTTGCCTGCTGCACATTCTCCTCCTCCTCCTCTGCAAAATCCTCCTCCCTGTTGCGTGAGATTCCCCCCTTGCAGGTGTTCATGGACAGTGGCGGGGTCCCCCCCTAGAATGCCATGCAGCTGATCATAGAAGCAGCATGTATGGGGCTCTGACCTGGAGTGACCGTTTGCCTCCTTTGTCTTTTGGCAGGCTTGCCTGAGCTCCTTAACTTTCATGCGGCACTGCTGTGTGTCCCTGTTGTAGCCTCTCTCCAACATGCCCTGTGAGATTTTCGCAAATATATTTGTATTTCTTCTTTTTGATCAGAGTTCTGCCTGTACAGATGCTTCTCCCCATACAGCAATCAGATCCAGTGTCTCCCTTTCGGTCCATGCTGGAGCTCGTTTGTGATTCTGGGGGGACTGCATGGTCACCTGTGCTGCTGAGCTCACCATGCTGACCAAACAGGAAATGAAATTCAAAAGTTACCAGGGCTTTTCCTGTGTACCTGGCTAGTGCTTCCGAGTTCAAAGCGCTGTCCAGAACGGTCACAATGGAGCACTCTGGGATAGCTCCCGGAGACCAATACTGTCGATTTGCATCTGCCCTACCCCAAATTCGACCCAGCAAGGTCAATTTTAGCGCTACTCCCCTTGTCGGGGAGGAGTACAGAAGTCGATTTTAAGAGGCCTTTAAGTCGACGGAATGGGGTTGGTTATGTGGACGCAGTCATTTTTAAATCGACCTAACACGGCTAAATTCGACCTAACCCTGTAGTGTAGACCAGACCTAAGAGTGCAGGAGAAAGGAGAAACTACAGGTAGCAGTAATTACTTTCCCTTAGGACTATAGGAGAATGAGAGTTCAAAATATTAAAAAGCGTTATAAACCACAGAATACTCCTGGGGGACTTTAACCATGCAGACATTTTATTGGGTGACAAATATAGCTAAGAAGGAGCTTCAAAGAGATTCCCAAGCAATACAGAGGGTATCCTTGTGATCCAGAAAGCAGAGAATGGAATTGGATGTGAACCTTCCAAGGTCTCTATCTTACCTTTAGGGAGGAAATAATGTCAGGGTCTTAGAAAATCTTAGTGCTAATGAGAATGAAATATCTGAATTCAGCACACTAAAGCATGGGTTCTTAGAACATAACAGTATGAGGGTACTGTCTTTCACGTAAGCAAATTATGGGGATTAGAACACCAAGAGCTGGTCCACCCTTTTCCAATGAAGAACCCCAAGCTGACAGAAGGTAGAGAATACTTTGTGAGGTTGACCTTGCAGAAATCCCTGAGAATCATCTCTGATGAAGCAGAGGTTTAGGGAACCATGAAATTTGGAGAAAATGAAGTCTCTAATACTTTTGGGAGTCACCGGATGAATGTATGGGCAGTTAGATCTTGGAGGAAATGCTGTTTTATAGTTGAGATTATATTCCTTATAGACATTGACATATCACCGATCATGTTCATATGCTCTGCCCGAGTCTCTTTCTGACTACACTGATTCTGCACAGCTGCTGCCTAAAGCTGATACCCATAAAAGTAAAAACACCGGATAGCACCAGAAGCTTTGAAAGTGTAGAAATAGCCTAATGAAGGAAAAAGCCTTGCTCCTTTACCACCAAAGCTACAAATAATGACCTTGCACCTGCAGAAATACAATATTTTAGTGAAACACAAATTAAGAAAGAATATATGAGTCACTGACACTTTAAGCAGATTTTTTTCTGGCAGGACATGGCAATATGGCGGAGCTGTTTGAAACATGATATGGGGCGAGAAGATAGTGTATTAAGGGTCCAATCCTGCTCCCACTGAAGTCAATGGCAAGACTCTCATTGATTTCAATAGTGAAGAAACAAGAAACACAGTCATGGACAGTCAGTAATAAATGAAGACATACATTCAGCAATTGATAGAATGCAGGTAAATGGATACTTGGAAAAGCAGAATATATACCTTTCTGGATCACCCCCATCCCAGTGTTTTATGGTAATTATTAGGATGTTCATTTCCTGAACCATTAGCAATTATTTCTGAAGTCATGGAGAACTGAGCAGGTACCAGAAATCTGCAATAAAGCTAATGTTGTGTAGACCCTCAACAAAAGGTGAGGAGAAAAAAACGTAATGCAGATGCTTCCCATCCAGGAAAGCTAACTTCAATAGTAAATAATCTTATTTCAATATGTTCAGAAGTAGCTGAAAGAAGTGAATACCAATGCGAGGGCTGTATAAGGGTTAATGAGAGTTGCTGGGTGCTAAGCACTTTTGAAAATCCCTCCGTTTATTTAGGAGCATAATTTAGTCTCCTGTTTTTGAAAAATTTGGCCTTAAAACCAGACTCAACAAAACACTCAAAGCTGTTCTGTGGGAAACATTCCACTTTGGCAATGGGACATGCAAGATCGCCTACTGTGTCAGGTAATCTTTCCCTCTGATTTCCATAGCCATATGATTTCACATATAAGCCAGCCAAACAGTAGTCAGATATATATCAAAATGGCAACTCTTTATTATATAGAGTAACTCTTAACTAGCTTACTGAGCACGCTATATGATTGGAGAAAGCTTGGGAGCAGATTTTTGCTTACTCAGGATGCTGCAGGTGGGGTGACACTGTTTTGCAGAGATGACTACCAGAGTATGTATTCCCCTGTGTAGTCCCTCCAATCTGATCACAGGTTCTATTAGCAGTAGAGTAGTTTGAGAGAGAGAGCTGCCTACCCCTTTCACTCTGCCTGAGATTTTAAGTGTGAACTAGATTGCTGTCAGAGGAAGAAAGGTCTCGGGGAATAATTACAATGAAGACAGTAGTGATGCTGCAAACCAGGCTGTCATCATTTGATATATAGCAAATCATTTTCCACCTTTTGCAACTATCAGGCCTCATTTCCTTGCATTGCTTTTATTCCAGTCTGTAACAGAATAGCTACCACTCAGCCTATGCGGGCGAACATACTAATTGGTTATAGATAGTACGGCACAGGATTTCCCCTTCACACCTACACTATGCATTTTGCAAGTCAAGGTATTTAGTTCTTCCCCTCCTCTCATCCTGTTGCAGGACAATCCCAATTTGTTGTTGAATTCTATGTTACAGGTGATTTGAGTTGTTACAGTGCAATTCATAGGAAGAAATCTCCCCCCCCCCCCCCCCAAAGAGTAAAAGCTGATGAAATGAGCAAAGAACACATTTCCCTGTAATTAAACCCAGAAGAAAAAACTTTCACCTAAATCAAACAGCCTGTGAGAGTAAAACTCCACCACCAAAGTTTAAACAAGGGCCCTCCAGCTCTTTAAAATGAGCATCAGCTACTTGAATAAGTGGGAGAATAATTTTGCCACATTCCTGAAGTTCTTATAGCACTTTTCTGCTCCAGTAAATGGCTGCACTGGCTGTCATATACAGTAACTTTTGATTTTAGAGACTCCCCGCACCCACCTAGAGAGAGACTAAAGTTTGTCAATTCAATGCGTAGCCCTGAATATGACTAGTGGCCATGTAGATCCAAATTTAGTAGAAGCAGGCTGGTAATGTATTGTCTCCTGGCCCTCCACAGGCAAACCAGTATTGAACCCACATCCAATAAATATCACATTACAGGAGGTAGCTAGTTTAATTTAAAGACACAAAAAACCTTAACATTAAGCATCAAGAGTCTGAAACAAGTTAAAGTTTCTTGAGACTGTCATGACATTTACTGTCAGATAAAATTTTGGATGAAAAATATATGTGTGGCTTTTTCTTGGAGATTCCTTTTAAATCAAACTGGATCCTTTAATTGCAAGGCTTGGTGAAAGCAGCATTGTAATGTGCAGAGGGCCTGTGTAATGCATGTACATATTTAGTTAGAGGTAGTGAACCCTCACCTCCCATCCAATGAAGCATTAGCACCACCAGTTGGTCATCAAGCTTGAATAACACCCAGTCTGAACTGTACTAATAATACCAGATCTTTGCTTAATCTCTCAAGAGTAATGTGTCATGTTGTCCTGCTATATGGAACATGTTTAGTTAACTTTAGGTTGAATGAAGGCACATTAAAATTTCATGGGTTCAATTTTTTATCTGAGAATGTTGAGATGCTATCTAGCTATCTAGCCATTTAGAACACGCTAATCATAGGAGGTGAAAGGCTGAAGTTACATACACAACAAGAAGAATTTTTCAAACAAATTATTCTTACTGAATTTGAAGCACAGTATTATTTACAGAAAGGAGGAGCTTTATTAAGTTCCAGGTTCACAGCACACTCATATTTTTCACCTTATTGATGAAGAAGGTCCAGAAAAGTAACACTACTATTTTGGACTGATAGAGCACCTTTGATCCAAGGATCACAAACACTTTACAAACATAGGAAACAAAGGTAGACAGATTCTGGGTCTGATTTTCAGTTATCAGATCAGAGTATTGGCATGCAAAAGAAATTTTGTGCATGTGCACATGGCTAGACAGCCATGGGCATGCACATATACAAATTAAAGTGCGTACATTGCTAGACAGATGTGTACACCTGGTTACCAAAAGGTCCATTTACCTTTCCTATTTCTAAAATGTATGTAAAGTTTTGTATGAGCTGGACAAAATTTCCCCTTGCTCTCTTCCTGTATTTATTATGTAAAAATTTCAAGGTCTGATTCTTATTTACGCTAAGGTCTCTTTACTCCACTGGCACTTTACAGTAGCCACAAAGTAGTCATAATTTACATTTACATCTCTTTAAGACCCCCTTCTATGGGTAGAGTGGTACAAAAGGGCCTTAATATAACTGGGAATCAGGCCCACTGTCTTCAAAGTGCTTTAAACATTATTTAATCAATCTGTCTGAACTACTTGAAACTGAAAAACTTTCAGAGATAACTTGATATGACATTCTACACTTTGTAACAGAGATAACTGTTTGCAAGCAAAATCTATACACGTGATGCACTGAACTACTGCTCTTCTTTTGCAGGAAAATACAAAATTTAAAAGCAACAACAACAATTGATACAGACCCTAAATTCCAACAGGAACAAAGGAAGAAAATGCCATAAGGCACCAGTATGATAAGTACAAGGAGGGCTCTTTAGCGTGTTTCACAGCCCTTCTTCAAATCCCTTCCTTGCTGTTCTCCCTATTTTGGATGGGGCATAATAGTTTTATTTGAGGTTAGTGAAACTACTCCATCATGACAATATTTTACATCACAGAATCAGTGTCTCCAGCAGACTGCCAGGCCTCTGAAACGTTGAGCTCATTAATACTTATGAGTTATTATCTGTACTATTGTAGCTTGCAAAGGTCCCAAACAACTGGGGCCCCACTGCTAAGGACTGTACAAACACTTTGTAAGAGACACCCTCTGCCCGAAAGAGCTTGCAGTCAAAGGCCCCGATCCTGCAATTCACGTGCACCGCTACTGTGTCTGTGCAGAGCCCATTGACTTCAAAGCCCATTGTGGGACAGCGGACTGTAGGACTGAGTCCTAAACAGACGTGACAGACAAAGAGTAGAAGAAAGGCAGTAGTATAATCTCACTGCTTGGGACTTATTCTTTACACTGGAGCAGTAGTTTGAAATTGAAAAAAAAAAAAGACATTAACCTTTTGTCTCGTTCTTTATAAAACAATGTATAATCATCCCCCCCCCCGACTTTTTTGACTTTAAATATGTTCAGATGTAAACATTACAATAAGCTGATTTTTGTCTTTATCTTGAGTTTACTTCCTGTTCTTTAGTCTCAATGACCTTCATTTGAGACTATTTGTTTCCAAATTTAACGCAGCAGTTGAATACAAGCAATGACTGATATTATCATATAGTAAATTAGCTTCATGGGTTACAGATTATAGCATAAACTACACTGTAAAATTTTACTTCGGGCTCGATCCTGAAAACATTTACATAGATGAGTAAGTTTACTTATGAGAGTAGTTCCACTGAGTTCAATGGGACTGTCCATATGAGTAAAATTATCTCACTTGAATAAGTGGTTGAAATGCTCAAGTCCTGTGTTTGTTGAAGGTAGAGGGTAAATGTTTCCTTTCAAGAGCTTATTAATAGAAAAAAATTATCCAGCTCACTGCTGTGTTATTTCTCATGTCTTTACAATGCTCAGAAATCATATCATTTTTGTACCCTTGTTCTCATCTAAACGGGATCTTTGAAAAGGATGAGTAGTCGCCAGGGCTGTATAGCACTCAGAAGTGTAGCTTAGACGGTAAATACTATATGCTGCTGTAAGAACATTTGAATGGTAATACTCAAGCAATTACTTTCCTTTCAAGATCATTAAACACAAATCTGACTTGTATTTTAATAGGACTGCCAATGTATTTAATGGGGGGCAGTAAAGGCTAGGTTTTTTTTCTAACGGATGAATGTTTATAGTATTATCCGTTCTGCAAGACCACATTAGGAGGAGATTGTATAACGCTCATATCTTTTGCCTCACTCCTTTTCACCCTAGTATTCAGTTTTTTTCTCTGTCCCTCATCTTTACAGCTTTTATACAAAACTGTATTTACAACAAAAGCCACCACCACATTGAGATGATAAAGAAAGCAGATCAAATACTTTTGTGCTGAAAACAATTTGCAGCGTAGAATCCATGTATACATGTTTCCACCCCTTAGCGTAAAATTTTAGGTGAATTCTGTGCTTGGAAAAGTGATGTGGTGACAACCTGGGAAGCTGAAGTCTGCTATATAACCATGGAAGAAGTACTGTATGATCAGTGGCAGTCCAAGCTTCTCCACATCCTCTTACATGCATGTCTCAGCTTTGTTCTGGGGAGAGACAATCGCTGCAGTTGGAGGGTATTTCAGACTATAGGCTTATGGCATTTTTTTCTGAAACTGCCAGCAAGTTTGCCAGTTAATACGCCTTGTGGTGTGTATATTTGGTACTGGACTGAGATCAGCAGCTAATTTTTCATTGGCCACTAAACCACAATTACACATGGGAATAACTTTTGGTCACAAGTGACCTAAACTTTATTTGACCCAAATGTTCTAGAGGTACAACACTCTATATTCTAATAGCAACTTCATGAACCCTCCAGTCAATCCTTCATTCCCTGCTACTTTTATTTTATATTACTAACATCCATTTGTCATAGTGAAACTTAATGATGTATTTTAATTATCTACTGGAGAGCTAACACTATATTGCAGGACAGGAAGTCACGTTAGCACTGAGAAGCTTCAATCTTACAATCACAAGAACAAGCAAACAATATGTGGATTCTGTTGTCACTTCCCACCCACTCCTCTAATAATAATATAGATGAAAGTGATATGCAGGGATGGTACATATAATATCATTATAAATCCACAAGTATTAACTTGCACAATATGTAGTATTTAAAAATCTTGAGCCATATTCTGTGTGCGTACACACACACACACACACACTTTTCCCATTCCCTTCAAAGGATGTTTTGGCCCATAATTCAGGGAAAATTTAGCCATTGAAACTGTGTAGTGTCATCACTTTTACTAAAATTTTGAGACTGAGAAACTCTTTCCTCTAGATTAATCACCTCCTTTCTAGAGCATTGTCAGAATTTATTTATAGCGTTCTGTGCCTTGTAATTCTATCTATCTCAATACCTGTGTGCCACTGAACCACACAAATCCCCACTAGAAGCATTTAGATGTGCAAATCTTGAGCCCTCTCAGTTGTGCACATTATTATGTGTACAAGTCACTGAGTGTGTGTGAGTTAGGTGGGTGTTTCCCTCTGTATTGAAAAAACAGTTTATTCTGCAACAAATGACAGGAAAGTGACTATAAAATGTTGAATTGCTGGAAAGCAGCCTTAGATGTAATATGAAAAAACAAGGCAGATGGTTTGCTATTACTGTGTATTCTAAAGAACAAAAAATCATACTTGGAATTTCTCAGGGGCCAAATTCACAAACAGAACAAGCCAGGGAAATGAATGCAGCTGGGGCATAGAATCCTCAATTCTTGCCTCCGCTAGCTGGTTTCAAAGCTGCTCTGAAGCTGATACTACAGGCTTTGAACAACTTAGAACTCCCCTCCATTCCAATGGTGTTTTGGGGCTAGGGAATATGCATTATGAGGTGCCAATGGTGAGTAGTCAACACAATGCAATATACAGTGGGTGGCTATACCCCCTGCCACATCCAAAATTGTCCCTCCTGCACATCTTTGCTGAGAGCTCTCCGGGTTAGCAGAGGATTGTCAAACTTTCTGTTTCGCACCCAGCATTTCAACTATGGTTAAGGTACTGTGCACCCATACACACAATGTGCCCACAATGTGCAGTGATTATGATGCAAACGAGAATCATATCTGTGATAAATACATATGCCAGTAACATGAATTTACATAATTTATTCTTTTAGGAATAATCTGTGTCATCCTAATCACATTTCACTACTTGGTCTTAGAGTTTCTCAGAAGTGAAAACATGGGGAAGGTGTAGGTTCTAATCTGTTTTCTTGTTATCCATTTACACGATAACATTTTGAAACAAGGAAAACTGGCTGAACAATTACATTTAAAGAAGAACGGGGAGGAGGGTGTACCATGAGTTACTTTTCCACTGCGTTCTTGTGGCTGTCACAATGCGGTGAGATTGTATTTCATAAGGGCATCTCCCCCTTCCCCTGCACACCTAATTACTGTGCCCTCTATTGGGAGCACCACAAAAGTGTTTTCCCTTAGTCCATGTCCAGTTTTTGCTCTCACTTGAACTCTTTCTGCATGTCATGAGCCTGCAGAAATCTTCAATAGTCTGGAGCATGTCCACTGAGTCCTAAAACCTCAACCTCCAGTAAAACCTGAGTACACACATGGATCCAAGGGTACATAATTCTCCTCATCTACCCAAGGAGCACTAGTGGAACTCCTACTGCTTTATGCACCCCCTGTCCCACAGAGTTTTAGACAGTCTTTGTTGTAGACTCTCTTGCCAAGACTTTACCTACTGTCAGGCCATCTCCTGCCTCACCCGCAGAACACCTTCCGTGGTGCCATAGCGTGCTCCAGAATGGAGACAAGCTCTATAGTTTACATGGGGTGAAGAATCCTCCCTGCACAGTCTTTTTGCAAGCTGGTTTCATGCAGTGGAACTATTGGGGTTCTCTGCAAGTAAGGTCTGTCCAAAGCCTATTGAAGTCAATGAAAAGGCTCTCATTGACTTCAGCAGGCTTTGAATCTGGCCCTTACAGCCTCCTGCAATCTCAGGGGCAGGTGGAGACAGGATTTGCCCCAGACTGAAGATACAAGTACAAATCTGACAATGGTTGGAAACAAGACAGTACTAATGTGCTATACACGTGTCTTTGGTGTAGCGATTACTGAAGAGCAAAGCCAAAGCATAAATTTTTATGTATCCCTCACTCTGATATACCTGGTACATATCCCTAACACTGTAGGATCAGTGCTGTAAGATTTAGTGTTTGGGACTATTACTGTAATATTTTTAGACTGAGGGATGCATATGTGGAATTCATGGATAATTAGTCCTTTCCCTTACAAAAAAATTTTAATGTGCTTTTTAAATACTCACGTAGAGAGAATGATGTGTGATGTTTCACAGTTTGTACGTTCAGACATACTGAAAAGTAACATTTTCATATGGCAGGGAATATGGTTTAAAGGGAATATTATTAATAAAAGCGCCACCATGCACAGGAAGTGTTTATTTACCATTTAAATGGCTCATTTCTGTTCTGGCTGTCTCTGCTGCAATTTGCACAGGCACTTCAATGTCAGGATAAATAAATGCAAAGAGCTAGTGCAAAAGCAAAGTTAAGACAGGGAAACCAAGCGCTGAAACATGGAAGCTGCTCCTATACCATCGACTCAGCCCTCTTGCAGTCCCCTAGACTCATAATGGTGTACACATTAATAACAAACAATGACACCGCCAAGTTCACATTTAGAATGCCAAATAGGAATATCAACTGCTGAATATATGTAATGTGGAGAGATTTAGTGAGAGAAAGGGAGACCTGAGCTACATTTTGGCAAAATCTTGTCTTTATTGAAATGTGGGGGGAGCAGAATGTGGCCTGCCAATTACAGGATTTTTGAAATAACCTGCCAATGCAGGTCAGCACGGCTCTGGAAGGGAAATATACTCTACAGGGCATCTTGCTGTTCTCTTGACAAAGAACAGCTCTGACTCTGTCCTAGTGTGAAAGCAGCCCATGTGCCAGGCGCCTGGGATCTCAGCACAGGGCCAAGATGGCCCTCTGGGGCTGTGGTGCTTTGGTGAGCGCATTAGCCATTTTCTAGCACCATAGTGCCTGAGAACAAGAGGTTGAAATTTTTCATAGCCATTGTTGTCATGCCCCCTTTTCCCACCTTAGTGGACCTGTGCAACGGAGGGCCGGATTTTGCTCTTGATGTGGGGACATTTCAACGTGGGCTACTCCTTTTCCTATTGTAATTTCATTGACAATATAATTGTTAGTACATAGTTATGTAAGCCATCCTCAACGCCTTCACTCCCATACACTGGAATTTCTCTCTCTCTCTGTTTGTAGCTATTTCTATACCATGGTCTAGACTGTGCCATTTGCACATAATCCTGAGCTGGAATGGTGCAGACACACTGTCTCCGGGGAACACTGGGTGAGATTGTGCCTCGGGAAGCCCAGCCTCTCCTGGGACTGTTGCTGTGCACAGCAGTTCAACCATTGACTTCAACAGGAGAACATCTACATCAATTTTACAACCAGCCTCATGGAAGGAGTTGTTTTACAGTAGGGTTTGATTAAAACATGAGGGACATAAAACTTTCATCTGTTTACCTTCAGCTGTACAGTAAGTGGAAGTGAACTACTGTTATTCAGATGAATGGAGGACAGGCTTAGACTCCTATGTGGGATAAAGAAAACAGCAGATTGGAAAGTTATATCTGTTGTCTTAAAGTTACACCTAGCCTTTCCTCCAAGGATAAGAGGAAAGGAGGGGTGACTGGACAGGGAGAGGAAGGGGTCAGGGAAAAGTTTATTCTACTAATCTATCAGTTTCTCACCTATTCTAATGAACTTGGAAGATGCACCATTGAGCTTTCCTGTATCTTCTCCAGTCACTGTATCTTCTCCAGTCACTTTTACTGTATCACTGCACCACCTTCCGCACATGACCAGTACAAACCAATATGTAGTATATCACAGAGACTATAACAGCAGTCTGTCTTTTGGGTGGATTTAACTATCAAGATGGAGATTGTGGTATACTTATTCTCCTCAGCAAGCTCTGATTTAAATATTGCAATATTGGGTAAAATCCTGTTATCTGAATTACCTTAGGGACATACAAAAAAATGTAGAAAATCAGAATTCCTGTTCCAAGGGCTATTTCCACATTTGGGATAATAAATATCTGGATACTAACCTCTTTCTTGTGCTTAGTTTTATTATTTTAATTGAAGAGAAAAGCCTGTGATCAAAAAGGGGGTGGTTTTACTATAGTCCTCATTTAGGATTTTAAAAGATGAAACACCATTTTTGCGTTTTCAACCATGTAAACGGGAGGACAGGTTGCATCAGTGTCACAAAAGCAATGTTTTCTGTGTCTGTTTGAGGAATACAGCCACCTTCCTTACAGTGATGCATTGCCACTAATATGAGCAGCTGGATTAGAGAATGTACAACTAGGCACAGGCAAACACTGACTCTTAGGCCCTGTTCTCACTACCGAAAAAGGTGTGTTCTTAACTGATTACAAAAATCCTAGTCAAGACAAGGAGATTTGTAGTTTTCACATGAGTTATAAGGTCAAAGTAAGCCCTCTGAGCTCCCATTGTAGGTCAAGTTAAAAACCATGGAGCAGCTGAGGGTTAACCTTCACCTGCTAACTTGTGTGAAAACTACAGATTGCCTTGGTCTTCACTAGGATTTTGCTTCATATTAGTTAGCCTGTGTTAAGAACACACATTTTTTTCTGGTGAAGATGTAAACTTAGCCGGTGGATGTAGCATTGAAATTAATATAATTTTTTTTCAGCTCGCCTACTCAGAATCATGTAGGGAAGCTTTCTTTGCTAAAAATCAGCTAACTTGAACTGGTGACCTCAGATCACTTTCCTTTAGCTAAACTGGAACAATCATTGCTGCCTCTTGGAAGAAATCTTTTTTTTTTTTAACCCTTATATACATGAAAGGATATTTGAATGGTAGAAAATTGATAAAAAATAGGTGATAACTTTTTGGCGTACCCTGATGGATAGGGCAAATTTGAAATGTGGGATTTAACCTATAATGAATGAGTGTACGATTGTCAAGAATCCAGCTCAATCAGGACATGGAAATTAAATGTCAGTCAGTTAATGAGTGTCTCATTACAAACATCTTTTATATTAGATAGATTAGAAAGAGAGCAGTCTGCCCTACTGTTCAGCAGAAAATATCCATTTATTATTTCTCTAATGCTTCCCTGGCCACTCTGAATCTTTGTGCGTTGTACAGGATTTGTTTGAGTTAGTTTGCAAGCATCTTGCAGCGGAGACCTGGGGTGAAATACTGGACCCCTACTGAAGTCAGTGGCAGTTTTGCTATTGACATTAATAGAGACAGGATTCATCCTTTCTCAGTATGTGGTTTGTAAAGCACTGTGCACACAGCCAGCACTCTTAAAATAATAATGAATAAGAAAGCTCCTATCCTGCGTGTCTATAATAAGCAGCTGGCAAATTGTAAACTATTCTGTGTGTGAATTAAGTAAAAAATAAAAGGAAAAATGTAATATGTGTAAAAGTGTATTCATCTGCACATACATATTTATTAGCTATCAAGTATGCTGAAGTTTGTATCAATGTTTATCATCATCATCAAGTTCTGAAGTAACTTATGGTATCAGTGTGGCATCAGTGGTTTAAATTATGAAAGCTAGCTGCAGTATGATTTCTGTATTTCTCAAAAACAAATGATGAGAGGTTCTTTTTTATTTTGATATATCATTCATACATTTGATCTATTATTAATGTGCTTCTTACATTTTCAGACTAAGCAAATAAAATCCATTTCCCATCTCCAGTTTTTTTCAGGTAGTGAGAGTTAATGCATTTTTATGCTAGTTATCCTGTGTTTCAAGACAAATGGAATTAAGGAGAGGGAATGGGATTTGTTTAATTAAGATGTAGTATGTGGGTGCTTCAAATCTATAAACATCACAAATGCACATGCAACTCCCTACTGAATTTATTGGTGGTTAGGTTACTGTCTCCTGAAAGATGGTTAAATATGCAAACTCTGCCTAGGGTAAATGTTTATTTATCTAGATTGACAGTGATCAGGGTAAAAAGCACGCAAGATAAGTGCCTCTTTAGCCAACTTTAATTTGTTGATGGATGGATTGATGGGAAGATGGTCAAAGAAATGACAACATAGCTCCCTATAACTGAGATTTCTGTCTACTGGCGTTTGCAGTACCATTTGGCCTAATTATTCCTGATCCATCGCTGAACAAACTTTGCTCCCAGTGAGACAAGTTGTCATTTCTTTTCTTTAAACAAAGATATGATGAGGTAACATCAAGAATAATAAGAGCAAAGGATGACGAAATCTTCTGCAAAGCTTATGAAAAATAATGCCTATTAATTAAAATGGTTTAATTAATTAAAATAGTTATTAATTAGTTATGCATGCTATTAATCAGTTTGCTGTAGAAACAGGTGGCTAATTGCATATCCTATGCTTTAGCTTTTTACATAGTTTCAATAAACTAAAAGCAAAAGGACGTTGCTATTGTAAATGATCTCATGATCAAATGTTCTAGTCTTAGAAGGTTCTACTCTTTTCTTGTGGAAGTCAGTGGGAAAGTGTGGAAGCCAATGGGAGGAGGAACGTGTGCAAAGTATCCTACTAAACTTGCAGAAATACTGCACTTGTATTACCATAGTTATTGTAAAACAAAAACAAACAAAGAAGCATAATCTCCAATGGAAGACAATGGCTCAGACCATCTGGTCTAGTTGAAATGAGCTCATTGTAGGACCAAAGAAGAAAAGAGGCTGCTTTATTTACTACGTCCCGGTTCTGGGGCCAGCTGGTCACCATCATGGTCCCCACAGCAACTTAGAGCAGCCCTGATGTTGCTTTAAGTTACACACAGCTGCCTAAACCACCTCATTTTCACGATGGATGTTCAGCACTTCCTGAAAAAAATCAGGTCCTTTTAAAGTTGGGCATCTGAAAAACAGAGTCACCCAAAATCAATAGTCAGTACCGAAAATTAGTTATCTTTAGAACAAAAATGGTTCCACTACTGATGGTTTATTTGCATTGCGAGCTATAGCAAGAAGCACATAAATCAATAAACAACTATAAAAAGGGGTTTGAGGATGTCACAGCAAATGGGAAATGGAAAAGAACCTGCCTTGTCTAGACGGCCAGTTCAAATCCAGCCCAGGCTGAATTTCCTTCCTCCATCTCCATACCACTGTCTTGTTGTCACTTCATTTGGTCATATATGAAGTTCTTCAGGGTAGGGCAATTGTGTAATTTACATGTCTGATGAGATATCTGGCACAATCGGGGGGCGGGGGCTGTAAAAGAATAAAAATTATAAAAAATAATAATATTGGCACATTGATTGCATGTGAAATGACTCAGTTATTAGTTCATGTCCTAGTGGAAATCACCAGCACAAACACCACAAACTGGAACTCTTAATGGGATCTGCAGCAGAAAGGCTAAGGATTATGGGAATGAATGCTAGGCTGCCCTCTCATCAAAATTACAGGCCTCGCTCCCTGAAGACAATGGACCTCTCCTTAAACTTTAGCTTCCACTGGAGAGCTGGCAGCTTTTGCCGAGTTGGAGTTGGCCAACTCACTGCTGCTGCCGGTCCCCCTATAACATGATGTGATGTGCTCGTCATGAGCCCAGGGTACATATCCTCAATGCGTCCTGTGCCAGCAACAAGTGGCCAGCTAGCAGCAATTGTGCCGATTGCCTAACTACTAACTCATTGCTGCATCAGGGCCTCCTTCATTCATAGGCCCTGATCCTGATCATTTGCCTTAGAGCCTGATCATGTGAGGTGGTGGGACCCTCCTGTGAGCTGCTAAATACACATGACAAGCATATGCGGTGCTGCCTGAAATTTTATTTGAAAAAACTAGCCTGTGTAATAGTTTATATTTCTTTTCAGCAGAATTGTGTTGAAGCTAATGAAACAGAAAAACAGTTGGGTTAAACTGTGATACAGAAAGATGCAGGAGCTGCTTTTATGCTTCATATGTTACTAAAAATACATCTCTTCTAAAGAGCAACATGGAATGACAAAAAGGAAAACTCTACATTGACATTGGAGACACTATGAAGCTGGGTTTGCTTTTTTAATTCACATGTAGGTGGGAAAAGAGAAAATGTTCTAAGGCCGCCAAAAAGTTTGGAGGAAATTGCTCAAGGCATCAAGGGAAGTGCTTTGATCTAGTCCTCTTTGACGCAGGGCTAGATCAAAGTGCATTAGCTAACTGTTAATGTGTGTCAGTAGGGTGCACATGGACAGTTAGAGTGCAGCAGTCTTCTATGGGGTAGATTCATACCCCAGCTTGCTGCAAACTTAATACTTGTGCAGCCAAACGTTTAGTGAGTCTATGCCTCAGTTTTCCCGCTGTAAAATGGTGATAAATGCACCTCCCTCGCCCACAGGGATTTTGTGAGGATAAATAAAACTGAACAATTTTAGTTAAAGCAAGACATTTTTAAAAAAACCCATAGTGACATTTCACTGTGATAGCACAACCAAGCTTCTGCATCATCTTAGTGGGGGTGGGTCTCATTGGCAGTACTCAGGAAAGAGCTGCAGTACAATCTGCCCTCGATGACGACATTTTAAATGAGGATTTGGAATGTCAGCTAAGGTTCACACACCTGCAAGCACAGCTCTTGCTTCTTTCAATGGGAATCCTGTGCGCAGAATTCCGGAAGAACTGAGCCCTAATTGATACTGCTCAATTGATACCCCAAGTTTGCTGGGGAGGGCCATTGATTGAGTGAGGCTGCAGTTTACTGAGCTGCCAAAAATCAATTACAAATCACTGAGGGTGAAATTCACCTTCTGGATACATAGCCTGAGTTATTCACTGTGGTGGAACCTCCAAGAGGATTGATGGGAAAATTTACTCCTCCAACCTGCAGGCAGGCTCCACCACCATCCTGAACACCTTCGTCATGGGGTTTCTGCATTACTGGATCAGGGTAGTTTCAAATTCAATGAAAGCCTCCTTGTTCCTCCAATCCATACCCAAAACAAATCATACTGGCTTATTTGGGGATGGCCTGGTGTCCCTTTCTATGGCACAAAGGTGGTGCAAAGATCCTCTTGTGAAATAAGTCAGCCTGCTCTAAGCAGGGTTTTCCCCTGGTTCGCAAGACCAGGAGTGAAATTCATTGCCTTTGCACAGAAAAGGGACATCTTACTGGTATTTGAAAATTCATGAGTGGTGCTTTTCTTATTTATCACTCTCTTTCTGGATTATGCCAGACACTGCACAGCATAAAAGAATCTGATTATAATGAGACAGCAAATGCACTAACTGAGAATGCTTACCAATATATTTTTTCAAACATTTACATATTAAAAATGAAGAAAATACTTCCCTGGTGCCAGTGATTATGCATGAAATTAACCTAGAGATCAAAACTAAAATATCCAAACTAACAATTGCCAGGACAATAATTTATGGTTTTAGATGAACTACCTTTGAAGGGATATGAAAGGAATGCATAAAAATTAACTCAGGTACAGGTACTTGCAGACTCAGACAGTGATGGCAGGTGGACCTCAGGATACCACTCAAGTTTAGATGGGCCCTGCTCCTTTACTTGTGTCTAAATACTAGCTGCTTGAGTTTTACTCTCTTGCATATATCTGTACATTTTGAGTGGTTTTGGTAAGTAAAGCAATAATTAACAATCCTTTGTCTGTAGTACACTCCTCTTCAGGGTGTTCAAATTATAATAACTCCATATGAGACATCTTCTAAAGGCCCACTAGGACATTTCAAATGTTCTCTCTTTGCTAAGACCAAAGTGTAGCATCAATTCAATATCGCCACTTGTAGGGGGGTGTCTCAGTGAACTTATAGATCTTTTCTACAAATCCCTCCAATGATTTGTCCCAGGAAAAAGATTCTACAACTTAGAATTAAGGTTCAGCAATTACTAAGAATGACCTATTTTTATCTCCAGTGACAAGCCAATCAATGATAATGAAAGAGGTGCAAAGCCAGCAGTGGCATGGACAGCTTAGTATTGCAATCAGATAATGTGTCCATTTTCTTTGTAATACGCACTGCATCCAGACAAGACAAACAAGCTTCAGGAAAAAGATCATTGTATATGCAAGGATATTAGTAACTAAGTACTGAAGTGAGTGAATTAGATGCTACAGGTGCTTAAAACCAGTAGTATCTTTAGGAACAGAATTATGGATCTTCGTTTCTACATTTGTCTTATTTTGAGGAGAAAGTGAAAGAAGGAAAAAAAAATTTAATTTACAAATGTTAAAATGAAATAAAAAAAGGGTTCTGATAATAAGGAAGGACCCAGACAAACATTTCCAGGCATGGGTGCCTACAGCTGGCACCTAAATCCGTTTTTAGGCACCTGATAAAAGTGAGCTGATTTTTTCAATCTGCTAAGCTAAAATCATTAGAAACTTGCCAGTGTTCAGCACCTCTGACAAAAATCACATCATTTTTATTTTGGTGTCCCAGGCCCTGATCCTGCAGGGAACCTCTGCAATGGTGCAGGATCCCTCCTGCATAGAGCTGATTGAAGGATCAGGACCTAAACGTGGATCCAAAGCCCATCAAGTCTTGGGATCAGGACTAGGGTGTCTGAGTTTAGGCATCTGAGTTTGAAACTCTAGGCCTTTATTCATTATAGAGTAAGTCCTTTCCATACAGTTACTGAGGATTTCATGTTGCGAAATCATCTGTCCTTTTCTAGAGAGTAAAAAGAAAAGGGGGACTGGTGGCATCTTAGAAACTAACAAATTTATTTGAGCATAAGCTTTCGTGAGCTACAGCTCTTTTCATCCAATGAAGTGAGCTGTAGCTCACGAAAGCTTATGCTCAAATAAATTTGTTAGTCTCTAAGGTGCCTCACGTCCTCCTTTTCTTTTTGCGAATACAGACTAATATGGCTGCTACTCTGAAACCTTTCTAGGGAGTAAAATCTCTTTGGCTTCAGTTCATTAAACTCTTGTTGACTTTTCCCCACCAAACTGTAACTCACTATATTATTGGGAAATGTATTGTAGCTACTGCTATTGTAGAGTTAGAGGGTACAAAATGGACATCTCAGGTGACAGCATGAAGAAAGTGAACCTGAGTGAAAGATAATTAGCTGAAGCAAGGACAAGTCAGTCTGTACACTCATAATTTACGTGGGCTATTGTTATAGTTATTACTATGCAATTTAACAAGAATACACCAGAGCAATTTTCATATGTTAAAACATGCAGATGCACTCAGATATATATGAGAAAAGACTCAGAACTCAAATCATCCAAAATAATCTAGAAATTTATTATCATAAACAGCATAATTAAAACAGGGCTCACAGGGGATGAGTCTCCTCCATCTCAGATAATCTTAAGAGAAAATGAAGCATTATTAAAACTTTAGTGCAGAAATGGGAACCCCCTCACATTCTCATACACAGCAGCAGAACACGTTACATTGTAGAAATCTATCCTTCCACTTCCGTTTAGCATTCTGTGCACCCTTCAGAAAAGTCTGCAGAAACCAGCAACAGCAATTTATTACAAAGCATGAGACCTCTTCTTCTCCTTCTAAATAATCCTCTCTAAGTGGTTTTTTTTCTGGCAGAGGGGACAACATTAACTGACTTCTCTGGTGAGGAGAAGTGGACACATGAGTTTGGTGATTCCATCCTATAAAAAAGAAAATTAAAATTGTAAACACATTGCACTGTTATCCAGAATCTGCAGCATTATTTAGAGTCTGACTGGCAATGCAGGCCTCTCTTGCATCGAATTTCCAAAATATTCTTATCAGCAGTGGCTGTCTACGAAAAGGTGATTGTAATCCAAAAGATTAATCCATTACTGTAGTTACTCATCTTAAATTGCTTGAAAGTATCCGCATTCCAGTTACATTTCAACACTAAACTGTTTTAATCATATGCCAAAATATGACAACTACCACGCTCACAGAAAAGGAAGTGCCAACCCCAGATCAGCCGGAGTCCCATGACCCGCAAACATGGATGGAAGGAGTCACTTCTGGCTCAAACTATGTCTCTAGTCTCCATTTTTTCAGAAGGCAGAGGTCTGTTTCTCTGTTTATGAATATCCAGCATGCCTTTGCGCTTGCAAAGAATGCAGTATGGTCACCAGAATGGACGCTGGTGTACTTGTAGTACTTTTTTATTATCTCTAATTTGGGGGTTGTGTGTATCTTTGGTACAGTAGATAATAACCACCACTCTGTGAGCATTTCCATCAATAGAATGGCACGTAATAAGAGTTTTATCAGCGAGAGTGTAAAATAATGGATATCTGCCGATGCTTCATTTCCTTTAGATCTCATTTAGATCTCTGCCTTTATTTATTTTATTTGACTTGCCAATACATGAGGCGATATGTATAAAGATCTATTCCACACAGAGTCTGTTTGGCAATGAATATCCTTCAAAATCGTTGGCAGGGGAGTTGCTAACAGGCTAATTATTCAGGTTATTATATTGCAAAAAAGTGCATTTAGTTGAAAAATTTCAAATGTGAGTGCCTAAAGTTAGGCACTTTAATCCTTATTGAGGAACACTCATAACCTGGTTTACGGAAGGGCGGAACTTCTGCAGCTCTCACTGACTTCAAGCTCAACACCGTTGAAAAATTAGGCCACTGAGTTAGATGATGAACTATAGATTTAGCTGCCTAATGTTCAGTACTCAGGTTTGAAAACATTGATCTAAACTTAAAAAGACAGACCGCTCTCAGAAGATGGTGAATGTATGTATCACATTCCCCAGAGCCTTCTTGGCATTGTGATGCTAAGGAAAGCATCTCTCTCTCTCTCTCTCTCTCTCTCTCTCTCTCTCTCTCTCTCTCTCTCGTTAAAGCTGTGTAGTGTCAGCAGTTTAAGGAGAGGTGAATTAAAGTCAAGGAAGACGTTTGCAATAAGAAAACATTTAAGCACTCCATGTAATTTATTTTTGTTCTGGGCTCACAAAGTTATTTTCTCTCAATTCGGCGGCTACACCATCACTCCGCCTCCGTGTTCGGCAGCAAGGTTTTGTTTGTTTTGGTTTTTTTGCCGCTTGGGGTGGCAAAAACGCTGGAGCTGGCCCTGGTTTTGTGATGTGAGTATAAAACCCATCTCCAAATTATACGTATCTGCAGATTTCAGGTTTGATTTTCATTCTGAGCCCAGCAGGCAAGTGTGAGTGAGTGCACAACCTTTTCCAAGTGAGCCTAGATGTCCTTGTTGCACAGATTCTGAATCTCGGTGAATGACTCATTGCCCCATAAAATCCTTAAAAATTAAGTATCATACATGTTTGATTAGAACCATATGTTATATGGACCACATTAAAGGAAGCCCCTTACTTTATTCAATGTCTCCCTCTGTATTGTTTTTCTAATGCTATGCCAGTCCATGCTGAGGAAAATCTCGCTTCCCTTCCCATTTGCTGAATCATGCCTAGAATGCATATTAGAAGTCAAGTGTAAAAAAGAGGAAGTTTTTGCTACAGGCAGCTGCTGTTGTCAATGCCCTTTCTTTCCCAGAAATAAAAGTCAGAAAAAACCTTCAAAACCTTTCTAGGCCTCTGCTCTCTACCCATCAACTCTTCCTTCCCTCGAGCCAGTGAAGGGGCAGATCCTTCCTTGGCAACAATATTAACCCACCTCCAAAGTTTTAAAATCACAGTCTCTTCCCCAGAACTGTATAAGTATTTTGCTATCCCTACATGTTTCTGTCTTCAGATTCTTCCATGCTCTTTGGTCTTAGTGTGATATGTACTTTCTTTAATATCAGGGACTATATGTTCAGGATTACAACCAAAGAGCAGACAAGCAGAAAAACAAGACACTCCCTGGGCTTTCACACCCTTGCAACTGAAATTCAGAATAAGGAAGTTGTGAAAAAAGCTTGTGTGAGCTCAGCAGAGACAAATAGCGTTAATATGCAGTAGTATGACAGTTAGGGATTTTAAACCAAAATTGTATTGAACATTTGGGAATATATTGGTATAATCATAGGTCAATTATTAAATTATGGGTGGGTGTTCCATCTATTCACTCTTATCTCAATAAAAAGTCATAATAATATTTGTTAGTTATTACTTAGCACTTCTGAAATAGATGGCAAAGCAGGTAAGTATACTCAAATAATAAACATTTATACTTCAGTAACACCTTAAATAATTTAATATATACATTTCTGTAGCCACCTGGTTTGACTTAATTCCATTCCTTTTTCATAGAGTACCACCATCTTTATCTTTCTGCATTGGTGTGGGGTGTCAAAGCATTTGTTGGCAAGCCAGCTGAACCATTTCTAGTGTAGGTATATGAAGTATAGATTTTCAGTGTTTAACAACAGCGTTTCATGCTTTTGTTAATAGCACATTTTTAGTTAGCTTGTTTACACGGGCCTTTAGCTGCTCAGGTCTCCAATTCAATAGAACCCATCCATACCTCTCTGCATCTACAATAGTTGATGAAGGATCACTGATGAAAATTTCTCCACTGGTTGTTCCACACAGGGTTCTGCCATTCTATGAAGCAGTGTTTCAAGTGCCAAGTTGATTTTCTGCAATTAAAATAGGAATTTCATGATTTATTGAATTATACATCTTTTAAAAACTTCAGTGATGGTCCATTGAAATAATTTCTTATAAGTATAACTTATAAATAATTTCTAGAGATGGACCCAGACAAAAACTTTGGATGACTACAGACCACACTTTGGGTTGTTGGAAGTTTAGAAACCGGTAAGACTTTTGAGGCTTGGATCCATTACTATACAGACATTTTCTTTATGCGATCCCTCTTGTGCACTATACTTGGAAAAAGTGCATTCCAGCTATAGTTTATGACAGTCAACACACTCCTATCCTTTTGTGTACATGCAATAACATCTTATTTATGCATTCAAGAGATGGGCAATTCCAAAAGGGGGCAAGCGTCAGGTAAAAATGCATAAATCAAGATCAAACTTGAAAATCTGTGTATTTAGTGATAACACTGCTAATATTAAAGAGCTCCTGACATGTCTGGGACATGTGAGTGCATTCCCCATGTTCAGTGTCTTACTTTGTCTGTCTGATGTTTGAAAATATTACAAAAGGACTCTCACTTGCCTTTCTCTTTACCTCTTTCATTCTAATCTTTAGGCAATTTTCAGAATTGGGAAGAAACAGAGAGTCATTTGAGGAACTCATGCCCAGTGGCAGTTTTCGATCAAAGCAGAACGGTGAAACCTAAATGTATGTCTTGTATAAGTGATACTGCAGCATTGGACTGAAGTGCCCAGTAGTAAATCAAGAATGGAAACTGCTTGATTGTTGCAATATTGCTCACCACACTCTGCTTTCAAAGGAGCACTATCACTTCGCTGAATAGCCATCCAGTTGCCACTGATTTCTCATTCAGAAAACATCAGAGACTGTTTGCAGACATCTGTCCACAGTGGGAATTCTGGAGATAGTTTCCTTGTGGCTTCAGTTATTTCCCAAAAGGAAAACAAGAGGCAAAACCTTGTAATTTCATTTTGACAAATCTGGGGACCAATCCTGTTTCCAATGAAGTCAATAAACTCCTATTGAAAAAACTCCTATTGACTTCATTGGATTCACAGGAGGATTAGGCCATAAGGCATGTGCCTAGTTGTCCTACTTTTTAAACGATGAGTGTGGTACCTGGCTATTTACTAGTCTTTGATGCTTCAACCACAGGGCAAATCTACACCTACAATGTAACTACTTCATAGTTACAGTTAAATATTTGTTCTGTCTTAATCCCTCAGTTTAGATGATCAACTTCCCAGGTTTTTCAAACCACATTGAGAGGAAATTTCTTCAACTACACTTCAATGCAGTACCTGAGGAAGTAAGCCCAAATCCATGGCAATCTGTTCTGGGATTTCTTTCTACATATTTGTGCCACTTAATACTTGGTTTGATATTTATTCTGTTTGTATGTGTGTGTGTTGCTTTTATCTTTAACTGCTATCACGTTATATAAACTGGCTAATGCTTTCTAACTATGCAATATGACTTTGTTTTCTTTGCTAAAAAATTAATTGGAAAAGAAAGAAACCGCCCTTAGAAAATTTTCAGCTCAGATGTAAAGGTATTTCTTGGGTGTGGGAACTGCCAAATGATAGGGTTTGGGAAAATTACTGTTTGATGACTTTGTTGCCTCTCCTGTTTGCCCTGAGAAGATTCTCAGCTACCAATCTACTGTTCTTAATCCAGCTGCTGTATATCTGAGGGCATAAGTACAGAGACAAATTAAGCCAGCAACTTTTTGTTTACTAACCCACAGGTCAGTTTGAAAGTGGCTGTTTTAAAGTTTTTCACCTGTCTGGGAAATCCCTCTTCATATCTACCGAATACATGAAAGGGTTATGGAACTGTCTGGTTCGGTTTCAGAAGACAATTAATCTCTGAGGCACCTCCACACCCAACTGGGAGTGAGAAACATACCAACTTCCGCCAAAAACATGGTATGTGCTGATTACCATTTGTGCTCAGCTGCTCCCACCATCTAAGAAGCAGGCAAAGTGAAGAGCATTTAAGGGACCAAAAGTAACACAGTGCCACCTACCGGCACAGTTTACAGCTACTTTTAAAGGCAACTAAACAAGTAGCTGTAGTGCTCCTCTTTGACCATAGATATGTAGGACATCTATTCTTCTTCAAAGTGAATGACTAAAGGCAAGGGGCTTTATTCCACTGGAAAACAAATGTCTCTCTCTCTCTCTTTCTCACACACACACACACACACACACACACACACACACACACATTCTGATTTTACTCAGGCAAAACACAGATTGATTTCTATAAGAGTTTTGATTATGTACTGGGTGAGCCAGAATGAGGATTTAAGGATGCTGCACATAGTGAGTTTTCTGCCAGGAGGTTGTTTCATACATCTCCTTATTCAAAGAGCTGGATTTTCAACTTGCTTTATAAAATAAAAACTAACCTGAACCTTCACTCAGTGTGCAAAGTGAACCTGAAAAGTTTTAAAAACGTGGGTTAGCTTGGTTTGTTTTAAAAAATGTTACCTCTGAAAGCAGAAAGGACTTTTCATAGGAAATTTCTGACTGCCCAAACCAGGTAGTACTAGAAATCTTATGAGAACACCAGTTTCTGCAAGCTTTCCAGACCCTAGTGGGCCAGATCCTTAGCTGGAATAAGTCAATGCAGCTACATCTGTTTACAGCAGGTGAGGATCTGGCATATAGTGTTGATCAATGTTAATCAATTTGTCACATTTGGCAAGAAGCATGGACTGTGATTCTATGTGCCTGAAGTCTGTGTGATGCCAAGACAAAAGGATCATTTCCATCTAGAATTTGCTAAGCTTCTGCTAAGAAATTCTGCCTTGAAATGGGTCTTTCTGCTTTCTTCTCCCAGAATTTTTATGACATTGAAAACATCTTGGCTTTTCTGGCAAATGGCCTCTACTTCTGTCTGGTCTGAGAGTGCAGTTACCAATTTAGGTTCTGGTACAGAAACTGATAATACACCCCATTATAAGTTGGGAGTCCCACCTTCCCAATGGTGAGCAATAATTTCTTCTAGTCCTGTTTATTTACCAGATACAAGACCTTAAATCTGACCATTCTGATTACAATTTCATCATTTCCCAATCTGCCATCTAGAGGTTTATTAGAATCGATGCTATATACCTTCTGAAAGTTTGTAAGCCCAATTTTGATATGGAATGAAGCATTAATCTCTAACTCCAGGAGGTTGAGAGTTTAATGGTTCCAAACTCAGGCAGGAATTGAAACAGGACAAGAAAACAAGACAATAATTAGTATGACCTTAGTGTGATCTAATTTATTCAATTTCTTTTTCTCTATTACGTTTTATTATTGAGTCTTAACAATATAAAACTTCTCCGCAATTTTACAAAACTTAAAGAAATGTCAGTAGTTGTGGTTTGGCTGTGAATCCTTTTCCCAGTTAAGTCTGAGAGGCCATTTGATTCCTATGATACTCCTGATATCATAAGCATTTCCTATTCCCATGTTGGGGAAGAGTTACAATGGCCCATTGAAATAAAAATAGTGAGAATATTAAACTCGAAAAAGATTATTTTCTCAATTTACCTTCATAGATCCATTGTGTCATCTCCTGAATGTTCAAGTAGAAACTACTTCTGCAACATGGGACTCAAGCAGCTTCTCAGTGTTTCCTTGGTGAGGGAAACAGTTGAAATATAAATGTTGTTATATTAATATCATATGAATTAATATAACGATATGATATAATATTTGTATCTCGGCTGGTTGATTAATTAGATGACTTGCCATGGTAGAGCAGCACAAATTCTCTCCAGACCAATGCATTTGAATAAGCACTGTCCCTAGATAAATGATCAGAAGTGCAAATTTTTATCACTAAGTCCAAGTCCACTAAGTTACTGTTGTCAGCTCTAGTAATATGCAACCAAAAGCTGCATCCTTTCACCACAGCACTGCCATATGCTTGCACCCAGCAAGAGCAGGTGGAGTGAAACAAACACTGATAGACTTGCACTGGGGAGTATCTATAGGTGAGGAGAGAAACATGCTCTTTCCGGGAGCACCCTGAAGAAGCATGTTGAAGCCTATTTATTCACTGCCACTGTACAGAATCAGACCCTGGGGATGTTGGCATGTACGGGGGTGCTGAGCCAAAGAACAGCCACTGTACCCAGCAGATATCTAGGGAGATACCTGCAGCAGATGCTAATGTTGCTTAGGAAAAGGGGTCATGGACAGAGAAGTCAGTGTCTGCAAGACTCCTAAGGGAGTCATGCTGCCAGGGAAAGGTCAGGTGGACACCCAGAAAGGTAGGAGGCAGTGGTAGCAGGTTCTTTTTGCTGGGAAATCCAGTTTTTCCCTAGGAATCTGTGGGGTTAGGAGGCTGCACACCTGCCTTCTGTGCAGCATCCCAAATCCTTCCTCCAGGTGGGAACATTTGTTGGAAAAGGCAGACTGTACACTATGCAGTTTTCTGAGCCCTGTGGTTACCGTGGGGAGGAACAATGCATAATCATTTAATTTCTGATTTTACAAAAAGGAAGCAGATATACAATGGAGAATATAATGAAAATAAACACAATGCCTGTCTGAATATATACACTTAGAAGCATTGTTTGAATAAAACAGATCATCAGGGAACATACAGCATGGAATTTCCTTATTATATGCTTCCTTACTGTGCATTGCTACAACTTTTCTATCATGGTTTTTGTACAGTGGCCATCACCACTGTATCCAAGCAATTTATGCAGTACTACAGTCCACACATCTTCTTGTGATACCTGAAGCAGTTTGACTGGTGTGTAATTTGAATATTATATTTCCATTTGGACATTAGGGGACTGATATTAAAAAATATAAAAGAGGATGTCATAACTGTACTTATTAAATCACTTAAACGATCTGCACCTCAAGTCTTCAGGGTGCACATGCATGGATGTGATTGCTGCACGTGCATATGGAATTTTCTCCAGTGTTATTGTTTTATTTGTATTCTGAGTCAGATATTTGCCACAGAGGTTTTCCACATGCCTACCTAAGTGAGGAATCCAAGAGGAATAGTTTTATCCTGCTAAAACTAAAGATTATAAAATGCACAGAACAGAAATACTTGTAGTAAACAGACAACAGTTATCAATATCAAATATATATTTTAGTATAACTTTAATAGAAAAATGGAACCATCTTCTGCTGAAAGCTAAAGAGACAATGGGTCAGATTCTGACAGCCCTACTCGTATTCAAAGATACCTTACTCCACAAGTTATCCTGTGGTAGTGAATGCAATGACTCCTGGAACAAGGTGCAATTACACCAGAGTAAGAGTAACAGAATCTGCTCCTCATATAGGCTTTGATGTAGAGATACCATACTGTGGAAAAGGAATATGCCCCCAGCTGTTTCTTCTCTATCCATGGAGAGAATGAAATGTGTATATAGATAGCATGATGATAAAAACCATAGAAAGATGAGCGACGCCCAGAGTGGTGCTGAGGGGAGCCACAGATGATGGACCACAATTTCTTTCACAGTCACCCATCCTCTGTATTCAGGACTACATTAGGGGCTGTACATTGACCTTGATACTAATTGTTCCAGTATTTGTAACTAACTAGAGAGAAAAGACGCTTGAACAAGATGAAAATGATGTTTCTTGTTCCCAATATATATATTTTAAATTTTCTGACAGTATAGGGTCTGACATGCATTCTTCAGGTATTAAGATACATTCTTGCTTCATATGGCCATAAAGAAAACCAAAGGCTGTGATCACGTTTAAAATATCAAGACTTGTGCACAACCACAACCATGTCTCTTCTACTCGAAAATACAATTATTGGGCCAGATTCTCAGCTGGTGTAAATCAGAGTTGTTCCACTGAAATCAATGAAACTATGCTAGTTTAAAGCAGCTGCAGATCTGGTTCATGTTTTTCTAGGGCCTGGTTTTAAAAAAAAAGGGGGGGGGGAGAGAGAGAGAGACTGGAGGTCTAAACACATTTTGTGCGCACACATGTACACCTTTTTTTCTGTGCACATGCACAGAAAGTGCTTGTACAATATCAAGTAGGCGTGTACAGAAGTGTATCAACCATCCACCTGTGTGTGCACATTCACCAATCTGACTGTGTGCTTTTTGTAAAACTGGACACATATTAAAATAAAAAGTGAATTAGTGCCAACTGTAAAGGGAAGGAATTTCATCACTACTACTATAACTTTATTGCAAAGGTCATCTACTTGGCGAAGCTAGCTCAACTCTTTCTTACTGCCTGAAAGAATGGTTTCTAGAAGCATCCCACATTCAGTAATACCAAGATCGCTGCACCTGACACCAAAGAAAAAAAATGAACAAAAATACAGATACATTGTCTTAAGGTCTCAAAATATGCCCTGATGTAAAACTTCATAAACAATGAAATATGTATCTTTAGTTACTTGTGATGCCAACTACTCCACTTTCACCATCTGAACACCACTAACGCAGTTAAAGAGATTTTTCTGATCCAGAATCTTTCAAGCTTCATAGTTGTATCATGCTTTACAATATGCTGATGAATTACAATTATTATTTCATGAATTACAATAATTATTATAGAATTTCAAAAAGTCATTTATATCCTAGAAAAATGTATTTGGACTCAAGATAAAATCCTGGTTCCATTGAAGTCAATGGGAGTTTTGCCATTGACTTTAATGAGGCCAGGTTTTCACTCAGAATAATCAGTAAAACAGTTTCAGAACTTTGGCTCTCTTTTGCAATGGCACAAAACACACAGTATTTCCAGCCAGAAAACAAAAGGTGAATCTGTGGCTGTTCTCTCCACTGTGTATATGTTGTAACAAGCTGGCTGCTATAATGGCGACCAAGGGAGAGAAAAAGGTAAGCAAAGACGTTTGTCCTGCAACTACAATCAAAGATCGTTGTATATTGACAGGAAGTCTTAATACAGTTACAAAATTAAATGAAGGGCAATGAAAGAGGGAGAGTCTGTCACCTAGTCACTTCTCCTTTTGTGAAGCCACACATAACACAAAGTTAATTAAAGCTGCTACTCTGAGAAAAAGGAATGTTCCATTTGGTAAATTTAGAAACAGCTGGTTAGTTTTATCCATTACTTTTGTGCTAACATCAGTTGAGCTCATTCAACTCTCTCTTTTTATGAAGCTGTCCTTCCTATGCTACCTGATAGCTACTAATTGCTGCAACTACAGTTCTGAATTGCAAATTTTCTGCACTGATAAAAACTTTGATTGCCTGTCAGCTACACGTAAGGAAAAGATCACCAGTGCTAAATGAGGTGTTCCACGCTTGGATAATAATGCCTAATGAATTATTCAAAAACGAATGCTTGAATGAAGCAAACAATTTGAAGGGTTACTAGCAGCCGTAACAGTTCAACAGCCAAAAGAACAAAAGTATCATCCTGAAAATTACACTAATGATTAAAAAATGCGTATTAATTCTACATTTGGAGAAAAAAGAAATGCCAATCTGATTTTAAAGGTTAATCATTATTTTTCACTAATGCTTTAATCTCTGGGGGGAAAAACCCTATACCAATATTTTGGGACTTATAATATTATGACATAATATATTCATATACTTTCCCATGCATTAAAAAAAACCCTGTAAATTTCAACTGAGGCCCTATCCTAATGTCTGTTAAAGTCCTTGAGATTCTTTCTATTGACTTCCATGGACTTTGGATTAGGCCCCATTAGCAGCACGGCAGCATTGTATTTGCTGCAGCTTGGTCAAGTCATGTGTTTGATAATAAAGGACTGCAGGGCAAGATTCTGATATCAGCTACTCCTGTGTGAATTCAGAGTATTCGAGTTATTCCAGACTTCCACTGGTGTAAATGAAATCAGAATCTGGTCCTCATAATACATTTCTTGAAAATATTTTCTGAATAGGTGATGGGGAAAAACAGGAATGTGTAGAACTAAAATACAACAAAAATAAAGTAACTCCTATGAGGGTAAACATATTCAAATAACTACCATAATCAGTCATTCTTTCAAGCCTGAATTTGAATATATCTTGGGGAGGGGGGAGGAAGATGCGCACTGCTGATGGTAGTGGAAAATATTTTCTAAAAATGCCCTTGGCTAAAGAGAACAAAAAAAGAAGAAAATCCCTAATAAACTATGGGAATTTCATGAGTGTCCAATGCTGACACATTTGCAGCTTTCATAGAAAATATGAATTTCTGTCACCAAAAGTGCTAATTTGTTTTGACTGATGCTCTATAGTTACCAGAAAACGGAGAACAAAATCCTAAGGAATGTCTCATGTAAAATGTTGTAATTAGAAATACGTAAAAGCATAATCACTGTGATACCATCATTGGGTTTAATGTTTAAAAATGACTCCATATTGCTATATTTAAAATCAAGAGGCATGAGATACATCATCATGTGCAGAGGGACCCTAAATTATAATACAATGTTAACAATTCTAAGAAGGGATCTTTACAAGAAATATTTATGAAAATGAAACCCAGTCAACCACTTAACTACCTCTGGTGAGGTTTTACAGCTATAAGCCTTTAGTATTAGTCACCAATTAGTAATTTTATTATAAAGATGTTCAATGTCAAGATAACACTTCTTGTTTTTGGCAGTGACACTGAGTGGTGGGTAGAAGAAATGACTTCAGGAAAGCATAGCTGACCATCTGCTTAGGCCTGCTTACTCACTGATGATTAATCCTTTCCCTTGAGGACAATGTCTCCATGTGTTTCTCTTGCTGTCTTTTTGATGTTACAAAAAGAGGTTGATAAACACATTCAAGTCACAATTAAAAAACATTTTAACTGACCAGTTGCCACTGATGATATTATTAGACAGTTTTAGTCATTGTTGTAACAATGTATTTAGTGGTGTTGACATGAAGTGAGGATGAAGTTTCTTTTAAGGTGCCTCCTACCTGTTTCTGTGTTTCTTAAGTGACCTTTCAGTTCACCTAAATGCTTGCAAACAATCAGTTTGCAAGAAAACCATTGTGCTAACAGAAGGGTCAGGGTTTTACAATCGGAGATATAAATCCTGGAGGTAACATTTGATTAGGCAGTAATTCAATTTTTGGAGGGGGAACTTACTAGAGATTTTAAAGGGATGTTCTTCACTAGTTTTAGACCCAAATACATCACTGCCAAAATGGAAAAATGATTGATTATCCATTTAACTAAACTGGGTTAAAGCACAGTGGTTATGGTATGTGACTTATGAATACACTGAAGTTATGCATGTGCCAGAATGGTGACATTAAATAACTGTTATAATAAAATGTAATAAGTACAATAATATTGGCTCTGATCCTGCAATCTGTACTCTGAAAACTCACACTGAAACCAATGTGGAGTTCTGCCTGACTAACAAATGCAGGTTCGGGCCCAGGATGAGTTGGCTTTCCATTCACAAAGTTGATCTGTGAAGTAATAAATCTAAAACAAACAATAAGGGGCAAGTTGCTGAGTGGCTGGGAGATGTAGGCGAAAATCAGGCCACTTATTTACATCTCTAAATATGAATTCAGGAGCCTAACTTTAGGGGCCCAGGTTTTGGCCTAAGTATTTTAAACTTTAAAGAGGCCTCTGATTTTGTAGGCTCAATTTTACAGGTGCAAAGAATAGAATTGTGTAGCCAGATATCTATCTAGATGATAGATTTAGTCACCTAACTGATTTGTGGGTGAATTTAGGTAGCTAAACAGCTAACATCTATCATTCATGTTTGCAATTATTTGCAAAGGCAAAACTTCACCTCCAAAATTAGAAGTTGCTTTCAAAATGTAGTTCCAAATAATTATTTTTACGTTACCAAATGTAGACTTACTAAGAGTCTCCTTCGTCATTTCCAGTCATACATCTCAAATGGTGGGTCTCCTTAAAGAGATCAAGGGCCTTACAGCGGACTTCGAGGTCTATGACTTGGCAGTGTAACTACATAGCTAAATGTTTCCACATTGCAAATAGTCTGTCCTTTCAATATCTAAACCATTCTCTGGGCACAGAACATTATGCTCTTGAACTGCAAGCAGAGCTCCCATTGACATTATTAAGAATTGTGCACATGGATCAAATATGCAGCATGGCCCAGAATGCTTTTTTTAACCTCTGCGTTAATGACATCATCATGCCCTCATGTAGATACACAAATCACAGCAGTGTTTGGATAGCAGGACCATCACTGGGTGGCTGGTCCCATAAATAAAGCAGGTCCAGCTCCCCTGTGCCAAAACAGGCACTCCCAGTTTGGCCAATGAAGAGGGTGGGGAAACACTGGGGGGCTATAAAAGGTTAAGGAGAGAACCAGTAAATGAGAGTCAGCCAAGGAGACTGGAGGAAGTCTCTGGAGAAAACTTCGGGGAGAAGAAAGCTCTCTAAAGGCCCTCCCTGGAAGAGGGAGGAATTCGGGAAGCCAGTGCATGGGCTAGCTACTGACTTTTAAGAACCAAACCAGTGCCAGAAGATGGAAAAGGCCAGGGAATAGGAAGCCAAGAGGCGGGCTAGCCAGTTGTCCTTCCTGAGCTAGAGAGAGCCACGGTCACAGAAGACTGGAGAGGGCTGAAGTCTGAGAACTGCTGAGGGAGGTGCCTGGTGGCTCTCAGAGCTGAAAAGCTGAAGCCAGAGGGCCAGAGAGGACTGTGCAAATTCCGGGGCTGGATTATGGTACTGGGACTCACTATGTTCAATAATAAATTAACCACACAAGGGCCATTTTCACTAAGAAAGGCTGTTTGAACTATTTCGGTGGACTTAGAAGGAGGAAAACTGAGACAGGGTGCCTGTCATGCCGTGGCCGACTGCAGGAGGGCACTCCCAGGAGGATGGCTCTATGACATGGACAATGTACTTTTGAAAGTTATTAAATCCTTTACTAAAAAAAAATCAGCAAATGCAGACATTTAGAACAATAAGAGTCTCCTATTCTTATAAAAATCAAATTATTATGATTTTAGTTTAACAGTGCCCAGAAGTGTGCTAGGTACTTCCCGACACAGAAAAAGGCATGATCACTGCTCCAAGGAGCTTATACACTAACTTGAGATGTGACATAACAGGGGGACTATAAGTTATTCAGGAGGCAAAGAGGAGGAGTGAAGGGATAAATCCTACACATAATAAATAAGTAGGTTTGAAGTCTTTCAACTCCCAGTGACTTCCATGGGGCTTATTCACTGATTTTAATGAGGCCTTTAATTAGCAACTTTCCTGTAGGGATTGCAAAAGAAGTGGGTCTTCAAGAGGGATTTGGATGAGGAAGGTAGTTGTCTGGTGTACTAATATAGCAAGGGCATGCTGTCGCATCATAGATAGCAAAGAATTATGGGAGAAGTA
Organism: Caretta caretta; assembly: GCF_965140235.1. Taxonomy (NCBI): domain Eukaryota; kingdom Metazoa; phylum Chordata; order Testudines; family Cheloniidae; genus Caretta; species Caretta caretta. Next base: position 39,886,244 of record NC_134211.1, on the reverse strand, counting down.
GGCAAACAGGATGTTCAGGCTGATATCACTAGTGGACTGGAGTGACAGGATGATGGTGATAAAAAGATTAGGTCAGGAAGGACAAGTAGGAAGGAGCAGAATATATAAGAGTGGATATGTAAGGAGGGGCTAAGTTGTCAAGGTCTTTAAACGTGAGGACAAGAAGTTTAAATGTGATACAGTAGAAGATGGAGCAGATGGCTATGGGAAGAAGCCTGAACTTGGTGTGGTGGACAAAAGAGAGCCAATGGAGAAATTTAACAAAGGGGGAGAGGTGGTTAGATTGATGAGCCATTAAAATGGGCTTAGCAGAAGTATTTTTATGGACTTGAAGGGTCATTATAGGTGTCAGAGATACTGGAGTGGAGGAATTTACACTAACCCAAAGGGAGATGATGAGGGCTTGGATAAGATTTTTCTAACAGTACTGTCAGTGAGAAAAGGTTGGAGTTTAGAAATATTTTGCTGGAAAAGGCAGCAAGATTTGGACACTATCTATTTAATGGTTTCATATTGATATTGAATAATTAGGGGAGAGGAGGAATGAACATTGTGAAAACCTGCAAGGAGGGCTGTGAAAGAACATTTGCCCCAAATCACCCTCTGGCTTTGGTCTGAGGTGAAGAACCTGAGTCCTTTCAGGGTCTTTACATTCACCCCTGCAACTTCCTGGAGGCAAGACAGGAGTACTTGGTTCAAACTTTCAAAAGAGCTGAGCACCTGCCCTCTGGAACATAAGCCCCTTTAAGGTGTCTCAAGTTGGGCACCCCAAAATTGAGGCCTCCACATCTCTATCACTTTTGAAAATGTAGGCCCTTATTTTAAAACTGTCAGCTAAGTCCGCATGACATCCAATTTAAAATTAAAATATAAGGCCAAGTTCCTCCTTGGTTTAATTACATTGTCTTTAGTTTTCAGAGTAACAGCCGTGTTAGTCTGTATTCGCAAAAAGAAAAGGAGTACTTGTGGCACCTTAGAGACTAACCAATTTATTTGAGCATAAGCTTTTGTGAGCTACAGCTCTATTAAGCACTATTACCAGCAGGAGAGTGAGTTTGTGTGTGTGTGTTTTGGGGGGGGGGTGAGAAAACCTGGATTTGTGCTGGAAATGGCCCACCTTGATTTTCATATACATTGTAAGGAGAGTGGTCACTTTGGATAAGCTATTACCAGCAGCAGAGTGAGTTTGTGTGTGTGGTTTTTGGAAAAGGTGGGGAGGGGGGTGAGAAAACCTGGATTTGTGCTGGAAATGGCCCACCTTGATTATCATACACATTGTAAAGAGAATGGTCACTTTGGATGGGCTATTACCAGCAGGAGAGTAAGTTGGGGGGGGGGGTGGGGGGTGAGAAAACCTGGATTTGTGCTGGAAATGGCCCAACTTGATTATCATACACATTGTAAGGAGAGTGATCACTTTAGATAAGCTATTACCAGCAGGAGAGTGGGGTGGGAGGAGGTATTGTTTCATGGTCTCTATGTATGTAATGTCTTCTGCAGTTTCCACAGAATGCATCCGATGAAGTGAGCTGTAGCTCACGAAAGCTTATGCTCAAATAAATTGGTTAGTCTCTAAGGTGCCACAAGTACTCATTGTCTTTAGTGGAATACCAGGGATGGATCTGGTTCATACAGTCAAATCAGAAGCCCACTAGTAACCAGTGCAAGCTCAATTAAATGTTGAGGATACAATCAAAATCAGCTGCTCTGAAATGTAGGGAAAAGGAGACTAGAAAGACAAGGATGAGGTAATATCTTCTATTGGATCAACAGAGCTCTGTGTAAGCACGAAAGTTTGTCTCTCTGACCAACAGAAGTTGGCCCAATAAAAGATATTAGCTAACTCACCTTGTCTCTCTAATACTCTGGGACTGACATGGCTACACTGCATACAACAAGGGAAAAGGAAATGACAAATAGTTCTGAAAGACACAAAGGCACAAAGAGAGAAATTCTCTCTCTTTCTCTCTCTCTCTCTATATACACACACACATGGATTGTGAGAGAGTTCTAAGATCACAAAAAGATGCCTTTTTAAATAAAATATATAACATGATCCTCAAAAATTTAACAGAGATAATCCCTTGTCTTCAAGATGCTGGACAAGGATGGTGAAAGAAATCAATTCATAAGTTAAAGGAATAGTGACAGATTTTCATAAATCACTTCATTTCAAAATGTTGACATTCAAATCATATTCAAAGAGATTAAGTAGCTTTGAGTAGTCAAGAAAAAGTCACATAAGCTCTGCCATCAGCATGATACTGAAAGCTAAAACCAAAATTGTATTGATGAATAAAAACACAAGATGCGAACATGCACTGCAGAAACAATTCTCCATGGGCTAGGGATAAACTAGATGACTTGGTGGGTTTATGACAGCCATAATTTTGAAGAGACATATATAACAGTGTTATGACTAATTAAGGCTTTAATAGAATACTATACCTACCTCACTGCCCTCATGTCCATTCAAAATTTGCTGCTATCACCATTTTCATGGTCTATCTCTATGACAACGGCACTCCCTCTGAGTCCCTCCACTGGCTCCATCTTCTACTGTGTCACATTTAACCTTCTTGACCTCAGATTTAACAACCTTGACAACTTAGCCCCTCCTTACACATCCACTCTTATATATAATGTTCTGCTGCTTCCAGTCCACTCTGCCTGCCTTGATCATCTGTTTGACCACTTCTACAAGTAAGTTTACACTTTCTTCCAAGAAGGAAGGAACCCTTCCCCAAATGGTTCCATGAAGCCATCAGTCTATCTTTTCACAAATTCCTCTCTAGACCAACTTCTACTGTGATGCCTAAAGGAAATTGCCACCTGTTAATGGGAAGGAAAAGTAGATTGACATCTAGGAGCTACCCCGGCCTCTTCCCAGATCCACCACATATGTTGTGGGAAGAATGACTGTGCAAAAGAGGGGGAGATGCTAAGTAGAGCACATCATGTTCTCATAGCAGCCATCTAAAAACTACATGAGGAAATTTCTCCCATTATTTAACGCTGCTCCTCGTGACATTAAGTCCTACTCTGGAGCTTCTGTCCTGTTTAGCTGCCGAAGTATAGCACAATCACAGGCAATCACACTCATGCTGCCAGGGGCACTGGATCAAGAATATTACATGGGTGTACTCAGCAGATATCCCAAGATCTAGCGGTTTGGCTCTAAGATTTACCAAAGATCCTTGGGCTCCAAGAAGCTTTAATAATAATACTTGGCGTATGTATCATTATCCCCATTTTAGAGATGGGGAAACAGATGCATAGAGAGAAAGTGACATGCTGTAAGTCACACAGCAGCTCTGTGGCACAGTTGGGAATGGAACCCATTTCTTCCAAGTCCCAGTGAAGTGCCCTAGCCACTGCCTTCCACCCCCATCCTCTCTCCATGGTTCCTCTAATTGCTCTCCCTCGGCCATTGCAGCGTGATTTCCATCTGAGTCATTCCTGAGCACTTTGAAGCTCTATTTTTCCACTTTTACAGTTTTGTCTGCTGAAGGGAATAACAGCCTACAGACACAATGATATTTCTATGTGTGTCCAGCTCACTCCTTTGGTTTTGATACATATGAAGCCACGAGGCATGGACAGCCATTTTCAGAAAAACTGAGCTGACCAGAGAGAGGTTTTGGCTGTGAACAGGAAATAAAGGTAGAATATGGGCACAAATGCTAGGATGCCCTTTAGCCAACAAAAGTATGAATCCTTGGGGAAGGGGAGGGAAGAGAGAGAGAGAGAGAGAGAGAGAGAAATCAGAGTATAAAATCTATAGATCAGTCTCACCCGTGTTCAGTTTCTCAATTACTTCTCTATTTGCATACATTTTAGAGAACAGATTTACCCTAGTCAAGACTCATGTGTCAAAGCTTTCTAGATCTCATTCAGTCCCACTTTTTTTGGACTTGTCACCTTTATATTGAGTACAATATGGATTATTTCACATTTCTCCATAATAAATTGAATTTGCCATATGTCAGCCCAATTACTGAGCTGATCTAAGTCATGATGAATATTTCTTGCTGCCCATTCTGTGCCCAGTATGCCCCATAATTTATTATCATCAGCAAATACAGTGAGTTTACAGTTGGTCTTTCTGTCTAGGTCATTTGTTAAAAAAAAAGTAGAAACAGTCCGAGTCCAAGTATTAACTCCTATGAAACACTTCCCTTTGATTGTGCAAAGATTCCAGAGCAGAGAGAGAGGTTTGTTCTCATTAATCCATTTCTATGTCCTCTCCTCAGTCCCTGTTAGATTAATCTTCAGAAGCAGCTTGTCATATAGATCCTTATCAGAGAGTTTCTGAAAACCTCGACAAAATATGTCATGTGCACTGTAATAATCCAATTTTATAACTCTGAAGTTCATTAAAGAGGTCGATTAGCCTTTTCTAAACCCATTCTGGCAGCCTCAGGTTAAGGTTTTGCTATTTAATGTAAGCAGTGCCCAAAACGAGCAGGAGTTCCCAGGAGCTGAGCTCTGTTGCGGCAGGAGCTGAGTGCCAGCACTTCTGAATCAGAAAAGAAGATTGCCTGCTGCTCCACCCAACCATTAAAGGTTGTGAGAATGGAACTAAAAATGTAAGGAAATCATATCTGAAAAAAGAAATTGCAAACCATACTGCCATACGGTGGCAGGGGGAGTTTGGCTTACAAATAGATGTTCCTCCTTCCCTCTCTCCCACCTGACTCATTTCAACTTCTGATTGCACAAGAGCTCTTCAGTACTCTTTTCTGTTTTATTCATTTCTCCTGTTCTCTGCTTTCCAAGTCTGATCTGCAGGGCAGCATTAGAGGAACTAGCCCATTCTGAGGACTGACTGTAAGTGCTTCTTCCAAGCCACCTTCTAGGGAAAATTCCATCCATTTGTTAAGAAGTGCTTTCACAGTGCTTTCATCTGGCTCAGAGTTTTAGAGTATCTGTTCCACAGTGCAGCTCCTCTGGCGGCTGTAACAGTGGGGATGCCACCGTAGACAGGGTTCAGCTGTTTTCTCTACTGTCCTGCTAGCTTTGCCTACATTAGCCCACCTTTCTGCCATCGGTGGGCCTGCACCAGTAATAGTACACATGGGTCAGACTGGAAAAAACAAACTTGCCAACAACCTAAGCTCCACTCACAAGTCTACCCAGGACCCCTTCTTTCTGGATGGCATGTTTCCCCTTGCGGCCATTCCCTTCTCTCCCCTGTTGCCGCTCTCTATCTCATCTCCCTGCCATGTCAGTGGCGAAAGGGGGAAAAGAGAAATGGAAGTGGGGGGGGGGGGGGCGGGAGAAGGTGACGCCCAGGGCACCGTCCCTGCTGTTGGATGAAGTGGCAGCAGCAATAATCATGGAAAGGATTAGGTAGGAGACCCCCAAAGAGCCCTCCCTCCGGCCAGGAAAATCAGCAGCAACCGGGGAAATACATTAATACTTGCCATCGTCTATCATTTTGTCCACCATCTTTCTAATTTTCTTTTCTTTTATTTCTTTTATCTAATTTCTTTTCTGTTGTCTTGTTTTTATTATTTTAGAAGTGTTTCCTGACACATTGCATCCCCTCCATTCATCAGTTTATCATGGTTTCACTGCATTCCTATTTCTAGACTCTCTTCAGCGTGATCTGTGCTTTCAGTTTTACTGAATTACATTTCTGTTTTCTTCCTCCATTCTTGTTTTATATATTTGTCAATATTACAGATGAGCAAATTTTCTATTTGCAGATTTACATGTACACATATATTTTACATGTTACAATCTAGGTTGTCCACCATCTTATTACTTTATGATAAGTGGTATCTTCTGTAATTGTACCTGAGTTAATTTTTATGCATTCCTTTCATATCCCTTCAAAGGTAGTTCATCTAAAACCATAAATTATTGTCCTTGCAATTGTTAGTTTGGATATTTTAGTTTTGATCTCTAGGTTAATTTCATGCATAATCATATTATAGTTACTCGCATCCAGAAGCTCTATTAATTTTGATTTATTTTCACTTTCTTACCTATTAATTACAACTCAATTGGGACATATATATTACTGACTGGGTCTTGCACAAACAAATTGTTACAGTCCTTCCCTCACATCACACAATTTAAGAACCTCCCAATTTAGTAAGATAAATCCCCTACTATGGCATATCATGCATACTGTATTATTCATAACATTAATTTTCTTTCCCAGAACTAGGTTTAACTAGGCACTAGAAAATGTATTGTAGAGAATAATCCCACCTTTGCAGTGTGATCTGAGTCATTTTCATTGCCAATTTTTATGATTCATTGGTAACCTATATTTATCAGGCATAATCCTCCAGTCAGACCCACACAGATTGACCCTTATACCCATTGTTGATTAGTACTGATGTCCATCGGGGTTTGTACAGGTGCAGGGATGTGTCTGCATAGATCCAGTTGCAGGATTGGGGCCTCAAATGCTAACAATTGTGTTAAGTCAAACAATTGCTAATTCAAATTCCTTTAAGATTCCACAATAAGCTATGTTAATCTTGTTCCCAAAGGACCTAAAACTTATCAATGACATTTTTATTTTTGCTAAAATCCCTAAAGACCTATAGAACTCAAAGAACTGGACATATAGAACAGAGATTGAGTTGAGGATTCACAATGATCATGAAGCAGCCAATAATCAGGTTCAATGTGAATGGAGAAAAGATTCACCACAAAGATAGATCAGATGCTAAGTGGTTGACAGTGAAGCACGGAGATATTTGCTTGCCATTACCAGTAAAAGACGAGAAAACATACAAATGGGTAAGAAAGCAAGTAAAAAAAAAAGAATCATTTCCTGGGCATAGTAAAAAAGAGTAGATGGGAATATGCTGACCATTTTGCAAGAGAGGAGATAGAACAACAGCAGGGAGATCAATAGACCAAGGGTGCATCAAAGGCAGTTAGCAAAACAGACGGGAAAAGGAACCAGAACACTTTGCAGGAGGATATTTGCCAGGCTGTTTGGTGATACCCTGGCAGCGGTGTTGATTTTAAATGTGCATTGTGTGCACAAACACAGTGCACATGCAGTCAGTGGTGCAGAGACTGAGTTTGCACTAAGAAGGAATAGACCGGAAAGTTAATCTTAATTTTCCATGACTCTTCTGAAATTGTCTGAGTGATGTTAATGACTTAAATATGATGTGCCATTTTTGACCATGGTATTTAACTGTATATTATGAATTTATTTTGGCCAGCTGAACTTCCTGCCCAACACAAGCTGCATCTGCACAGAAGCAGTACATACAGCTTGGCAAGCTTGCTGCAAATCCACTCTACCAGGGGTGCGAGAGCCAGCCAGTGCAACCCACTAAGTGGGTGAGGTCTCCCAGAAGCAGGTGGGGCTAGGCTAACTAAGAGATGTACTGATTCAGTGCATCTCTTTGGAAGCCTCTGCTGTGGAATCTCCTATGGCCATAAAATAAACCTTCACTGAGCAGAGTCCTAAGGGAAGATGGGTGGCAGTACCATTACCTGCTATCTTCTGGAGTGGGGTGAATGCCTCCACCAGTAAAACTGCCCCTACAGACACACAACGGCTGTAAATATCACTCCCCCTGTGCTCATGATGGTGAATCTGGCCCTTTATATTAGATAGATTTTATTTTACCCCTTTATTTATTAAAAAAATCATATTTCAATGTAAAGTATTAAGAACAATCTCTTTTCCTGATGATTCATTAGGATGTGTGTTAATACATAGTTTTGATTATGAAAGTGATCATATAAAACAGTGCAGTGTTGAGAAATAACTGCACAGATGGAATGTCATCAGCAAAATTTTCTACTAGGATTGTTGAGTCAAGTGATAAAACAACATAATTTCAAACTACGGTATTACTTCCAGTTCCCAAGCAGCTCCATATATAGAAAAGAACAGCACTCTGATGTACAGAGGGACTGTGGTTCAGTGCTCAGCTCTCCGACTGAGGGCCAGATTTTCAAAGCATTAGGTGCTGAATACTTTTGAAAATCTGGCCCTCTAAGTCTTCATTTTCCAAAGTGCTCTTGTGTAATTTACTGATGTAAAAGTAATACTTGGAGACAATAAAAACACTGAATACTCTGTAACAAACTCAGTTTGGGAACCAACTAACTAAAGGCATCCTATGTGCAGCGTTTGCCAGTAACATATGCATTAAATAAAGGAAAGTGCTAGGTAGATCAAAAGGAGGCTCACCTGCCAGGCGGCATATGTTTTGCTGCTGTCAAACCCAAGGGCTTTGTACAGAATTGAGACAGATGCTTATCTAATCTTCTGCACCATTCTAAAAGATCGCATCTGAGCCCACATATTTAGAGTGCTCTACTGTGAAATAAAGTAACATTTTTACAGAAGGTTGCTAGCAATCAAAACTATCTGATGTAGTTTTGCTTTCATACCAGCTACTCAAAGCAATATTAAATTTTCTTAAAGTGACACCTTGGAATTCCCTTAACACACACACCAACTTTGAGATACATGAGGCTCAGTGAATTGTAAACTTTCTCAACAGATTTACATGTTATAGGTTTTAATACCCTCTCCATTCTTAAATGTATTAAGGAGCACAGGGTTTAGCTGCATTTGACAGAGATTATTCTAGACATGGCCTATTTTTTAGACTAGTCATTTGTTGTACTTGATAATTATCTAGATGTCCCTTTAAATTGATTTTTCTTTCTGAGCCTACTCTAGTTATTCTTCCAAAATATTAACTTAATAAGTTGCTTAATAATATGTTTGTATTTACTCCACTGCTTGGCATGTTTGAGAATTTGTTCCTTCCCATGCACACACTGAACAATGAATCGTGTGTAAACGTGGTTCTCTCTGGGCATCTCATGATCTAACTCCTGGATTTGAACAGTCATCTTTCAGAAATGGGCCTATTTTCAGAAAAATTAGGGGCACAAATATGCATACAACTGCACAGATGGTGTGAGCATGCAGTTCCCATGACTGCACATGTAAGTACCTAATCCATGCATACAATCATGCTATTGAATGCAAAAGTTAAACACTTATTACACAGGTTTCAGAGTAACAGCCGTGTTAGTCTGTATTCGCAAAAAGAAAAGGAGTACTTGTGACACCTTAGAGACTAACCAATTTATTTGAGCATAAGCTTTTGTGAGCTACAGCTCACTTCATCGGATGCATACTGTGGAAAGTGTAGAAGATCTTTTTATACACACAAAGCATGAAAAAATACCTCCCCCCACCCCACTCTCCTGCTGGTAATAGCTTATCTAAAGTGATCACTCTCCTTACAATGTGTATGATAATCAAGTTGGGCCATTTCCAGCACAAATCCAGGTTTTCTCCCCCCCCTCCCCACAAACCCACTCTCCTGCTGGTAATAGCTTATCTAAAGTGACCACTCTCCTTACAATGTGTATGATAATCAAGGTGGGCAAGCATTTTTGCACATGCAATTGCATTCCTGGCTTTTTTAAAATCAGACCCTAGTTTTACAGGTTTATATGTTTGGGTAGTACCAAATTCAGGGTAGCTGGCAGTTATACCTACATACAGGCCAAAAAGGCTAAAGCCAGAGGAGCAAATGCACAATCCAAGCATTTAATCCAATTCTGGTTGAGGGGTTGATCTAGGGGCTTTCTGCGGTGCACTAGAAATGGAGGCAGATAAATATGTTCTGAGGATGCGCAAAGGCACCTGGGGATGTGGTCCAATGATTTACTTGCTGGCTATGACCCCACACAATCCTGTCCCACACAGATGTTTTCTGCTTCTGCCAAGAATAGCTGCATGGGGGACTGTGCACATGGATATGCCTGTCCAATGTATGGGTACACAATGCAGCACTATAGGTGGGAGGATACTCCTGGCCTCAACACTGTTATTAACATACACACACACACACACGCACGCACACACACAACCACCTGAAGAGTTTCTGGAAATATGAACAAAGTGTAGAGAAGTTCCATCAGCCAGTTAGACACACTAGTCCAGTGGTTTTCAAACTGCAGGTCACGACCAAGTACTGGGTCACGGAATGTAAGGCACTGGGTCGCGGTGGCTCTGGTCAGCACCACTGGGCTGTTAAAAGTCCTGTTGGCGGTGCTGCCCAGCTAGTCCCTACCTGATCTGACACTGCACTGCGCCCCGGAAGCAGCCAGCAACAGGTCCGGCTCCTAGGCGGGGGGACCACGGGGCTCCGCGAGCACTGGCTCTGCACTCCCATTGGAGCTGGGGGGGCAGTGCTTGCAGGCAAGAGCCACATGGAGCCACTTGCATGTCTCCACGTAGGAGCCAGACCTGCTGCTGGCTGCTTCTGGAGAGCAGTGCGGTCCGCAGTGCCAGGACAGGCATGAAGCCTGCCTTAGCACCTCCGCTGTGCCACTGACCGGGAGCCGCCCGAGGTAAGCCCGTGCCTCAACCCTGCGCCTCAATCCCCTGCCCCAGCCCTGAGCCCCTTCCAAACCCAGAGCCCCTTCCTGAACCCCAAACCCCTCATCCCTGGCCCCAGCCCAGGTTCTGTATCCCAGCCCAGAGCCCTGACCCCCTCCCACACCCCAATCCTCGGCCCCAGCCCAGAGCCCCGTCCCACACTCTGAACCCCTCATTTCTGGCCCCACCCCACAGCCCTCACCTCTCACCCCAACCCTCTGCCCCAGCTCTGAGCCCCTCCGACACCCCAGACCCCTCATCCCTGGCTCCGTTGGGTCGTGGGCATCAATAATTTTCTTCAACTGGCTCGCCAGAAAAAAAGTTTGAAAACCACTGCACTAGTCAAATAACATTATGGGCCAGATCCCCAGGCCCTGCTGAGATCCCTGTGTGCCTTCATAGTGGCACAAAAGTTAAACCAGTCTTAAAAGGGCTGATAGTGGTGGCATTCCCTGGGAAAACCTCCCCAGGCATTAACCCAGCATAACCAGCTTTACACTACCGGCTTCTTGCTTAGGGAGCCCTGTAGCTGCTCCAGGTTATACTGGGGGCCTTTTCAGCCCCAAATCAGTAGAACTGAAAAGTGACTGAAAGGCTTTCCTCTCCTCTCTTCGCAAATGACCCAGTCTGGCTCTACCGTTTTATAACAGGCATACCAAGATGATAGCTAAAAAGAACAGTAAGAGCATGGAAGGCAGCAGCATTGCAATAGTTTGGAAACAATCCCATGAGATCCATTGAAAATATCCTTGTGATCTTGAAAAGCAATAATTCTTTAAAGCAATCAATAACCTCCTTTCCAGAAGTAGGCTGTCCATCACAATAGAGTCTCAGCACCATTTTACATACTCCATGCTCCAGTCACTCGCTCAAGTCTTTTATGTCAATTACATTTTTGTTGCTATTGCGGTGGCAAAAAGGTGTCATTTTTCAAAGGAAGTATGGGATGGAACAGAGCTGAAGTAATCTGCAGTTCAGCGTCAAAACTAGAGGAGCAGAGGGAACAGTTGGGTAAATAGCTGCTTGAAATCTTATGTTGAACAGTTTCTGTGCAAAATGGATAACTTTTACCTCACAGCTGCATATGCTGCCTGTACTAATAAACTCTGAAGCTGCTTAAATGGCAGCTTGAATATTCCACAATTCGTGCCACTGTAATCCAGCCTGGAATTGCTGTCTGTCTTCTATAAAAATGAGACGATGACATATGGAAACAACATGAAATTATTATTATGCTAACACATTCCAGGTCAGATTCATCTCTGCAGTAGGGCAGGTCCTTGAAGCTAAAATTGCCAGCCACACCAGGGATCTTTGATGGCATAGGAGTTGCTTTAGAGATGAAGCCAGAAAAAGGAGCATGGTGGAGCCTCCCTATATGCTGGCATTCTCTGGCGTCCCTTTGCGGGGAAGGTGGGGTGACACGGACTACAAGTTAGCGTTACCTAAAGGCAAGTATAACTTGTGCCATGTGACTATTCCAATGATGCAGAGTGGCCCCAGCATAGTGGGTGCAAGGAACATAAAAGGTGGCTTAAAACCTCTTTTACACCCTTCTCCTGAATTCCGCTGAGCACCCCTTCACCAGACGTGAGTACTGCAGCCAACGCAAGTCATTCCCAATGGAGTGTTCAGGTCTATTGTTTGTCCACTTGAAGTGTGACTGAAACTATCAGTTTATCTCACACAGGTCACCAGGTAGCCAGCAGATACTACAAATTTTGAGTTTCTGTGGATTGAAAATAGACTTGAAATACTGACACAGAAGTAAAAGTCTTGATAATCCCACTAATATTCCCTCAAGTCTTCCAGTCACCCACAACATTAGGTCTCAAAGCAAGTGAATGCAACGTAACATCAAGTCAATGCAAAGCTAAGATGCAGGGTCTCACTTTGGTTAATTGCAATTTTCTGAAATATTGAATCTTGGAGACGTAAGGAAAATGCAGAGATTGAGTTTAAAGGTGATGTTAACAACAATTTCCTTATTATATGTCATGATAAAGAATTAAAGATGGAGAGGTAATGAAGTGTCCTACATAACCAGATGCACCACTAAAACGGCTGCAGGTAACCTGCCTTGTATCAAATAAATGTGGAATAATTGTTTAGCATCGAAACTGAATCAACTATTTCCTCAGCATCCACACTCTTTGCAAGAGTCTTATAAAGAGCTCTACACAAAAACATGAGAGGGAAAGGAAGAAAGAGGGAAATTATAAAGATGTGAAGAATGGCTATTTAATTATGCTGTGGACTTTAGCTCTCTTTCTGACACACTCTCTCTCTCCTCCAACTCAAGTCACTGGCATGTACTATATTCTACAGATGGATCAACATGGAGAGAGAGAATTGTCCACCTCTGCTGGCATTAATCTTCCTCCACAACAGTCTCTGACTGAGTCAAAGCTATTACTCTCACTTTCTACTCTGAGTCACTATCAAAAAGGATGCTATTTCTGAAACCTTATTTTCAGATAGGATCTATATTGCCTGGGCTAGATCGACAGAGATGGTGTGACTTTTTCTAAATTCTATAGCACTTGTTGGCTTACAGCTATAGCTCTTGCTTTTTGGTCAGTTCTCAGTTCATTCAGTGGACGATGCAGAACTGGAAGAAAGGACAGTGGGATTATGCTGCTGTTCCAATCTTCTCATCTCCCTATTTCTGAAATCCCTCCCCTTCAGCTCACCTAAGTAGCTACTGCCACCATGAATACATCACTTCTCAAGTCCCTTCACTGGCTTCTCCACACTTTCTCCATGTATTCAAACTTCTCATCCTTACTTTCAAAGCACTGGCAAACACCATCTCTCACTACAGCTCTTCTCTCATTTCCTCCTACTCTCCTCCCGCTACTTAGGCAGATTTGAGACCTCCTTCCTGAACACCCAGTTGGTATCCTTCTCCTACTCTTGTCTTCAGAGCTTCAACTGGCCACCCCTATACCTAAGGCATCCGCCATTTCCTTGTTCACCGAGTGACCTCTGTCTCTCCATTTAAATCAAGTTAACTGGACACCTAGATTTTACCAGACACAGCCCACTGTCCCAGAAAATTTCTTCAGCCAAACACAGATAATTCCCGTCAGGAATACGAATAATCGGTATGGTTTGAAGGTGTTCAGAGCTGTGGCTGGGCACATACATGCTAAAATGAGTGGATCAATGACCTGACCTTCAGGCCCCAATCCATGCCAACCTTCTAACGCTCCACAGCACAGAGCTCTTGTGAAGTGCACTATGAAGGTTTTGGGGGAGTCAGAATTAATATGGTACACTACTTTCCTTGAACTGACGAAAGTTTGTCTAGCATACGCATATTCTGTAGTTGCAAAAACTATCCCATATTTGGCCTATACAGAAAGCCACCTTTCATCCTCAGTGTGATGATAAGTGTATTTCATGCATATCCAGCCCAGCAGATCTTACTGCAACTCTAACAGCTACCACCAATCTATTTTACATGGAGAACAAAGAACATATCTTCTCTTTTCTTCAGGATCTTTTAATGAGCACATTGCCATAGTATCTCAGTACCTTCATCAGTTAAGCATCAGCTCACAAGTCACTTTCCAGACATAAGCATTCCCACCTATTTTGTCCTCTGATGCAATTATCTAGGGCACAATGTTTCTATCACGTTGATCCTTGTGCTTAGATCCCATTTTGCTCTGGAGCATGAAGAATTTTAAGACCTGCTCCACTTTTACCAAATTATTTTCTACCATAAACATATTCTCAGCTATGGCTGTGGGAATGGCTTCCAGATCCTTACTCCCTCTGCATAAAAGTCAGGGCTCAAGCTCCTCCAGGGATCAGCCAAAAGCCACAGGATGTTGTTGGATGCAGAAGGCTATATTATGATATTTATGGTAGCAAATATATATTTACAAACACAAGTTGGCAGTTAGCTCCCTAGAGGCTCCACATCAGAGGAGGGTACTGAGCATGAGCTATTTGACTCCAATGGGGAATGAACTTGCACTCCTGAAATGGCTCTTATTTCAGCAGGTTTTGGATGGAAGAATTTGCACAACTTAGGCATTATCCTGAACTTACCCGTTTTTGACCAAACCATGCCTTTTTTTTTGACCTCTGACGTCTGAAGACAAGCCGATCTAGACCTAAGCACATTTCGGAGTCTGGACAAATCTCAAAGAGCATCACTTAAGCCCTTCATTCAGCATCATACTTCACTTAAGTGACTTTTCAGAGCTCAGCATGTATGGAACTGACTGGAGGATTTTATCCTTACTTTGAAATAATCTTCCCTTTTGTGACACCAACTAGACTTGAAATGCTGCAAACATGCTGACAGAAGAGATACCAGCGAACAGTTTTTAAAAGTTGCCAAGAATTTTGTAGGTCCAGAGGTGTTTTTTCAGCATGGGAACAGCTAGGGGACATTTAAAACACAATAGAAAAATTCCAGAGGCACAGAAGATTTCGTGGTGTTTGAGGGAATCTCTAACTTGAAAGGTAGCATATTTTGGTGTGGGCTGGAGGGGACAGGATCTGATGGACGGGTTGTCAGCCCTATAGAAGTAATAAGGGTGGCAATCTGCATCACTGGAACGTGGGGAAAGGAATGAAATGAGAAAGGTAAATGAAGCGGAGTATTGCAGCAGGCAGAGGCCCCAACATCACACATACAGTAGCACGATAGAGTTTCATAAGATCCCCTGAGTTTTACATTGAAGAGAAGTGACAAAATCATCAGGAGAGAAATGAGAATGACCAGCAGAAGCCCGAGGAGGAACAGCGTGAGAAGGGAGTCAAAAATACTAAAGAGCTGCCTGAGGTTAGTGATACTGGACTACAAATTATAAAGTGAAACATACAAAACTGCCTTAAAGGTAAACTGTGATGCTTGGGCAAGAGAAACAGGAGGGGTGGGAATCTTTATGGACCCCAATCACAACCAACATATAAGGTATGCGCAGGCTTAAATAACACAATCACATTGTGAAGCCAAGCATTTGAAAAGCAGCTCCTAGGTTTACCTGCCAATGACTGTGTTTGTGATTCTGTGCCTGTCCCCTGACCCAGTGCTGTTTGAGACAACTGTGATATTTTCAGCTGTTGCAGAACAAGCAAGAAGTCTTAAAATCAGGTCTTGGCAGGATCATTTAAAAATACTGATTTTCCAAGTATTTAAATATTAAAATGTAATATTATATATATATTATACACACACACATGGCTGTTGATCTGGGATCTTAAAAAATTGTTTCAATTTGGAGAGGACGCGAGTAAAGCTTTTCATTAGAGTTGGACACAAATTGTAACCATTTATGCAAACCTCTCTGAACTTTGAAATGCTACGGGCTTTGGGTCAAATGGAATTTAGATCTAAACCTCCCTGCTTCTTGGTTTGCAAAACAAAAATCCAAATGAGATTTTACAAAACCTAACCTACTGGGGTTTGTCCATCTCTTAACTGTATTTGTGAAGAAGTCATTTCACTACCAAATAAAGGGTTTCCAGGAGTGCTATTTTCTGGGCACAATACCACAATCCTTGCATTTATGTAACTGAAGTCAGTGCAGATCTTGCCTGGCTCAGCATTGCAGAATAGGGTCCCTGGTTAGTGATATTCAGCAGCCAGTTTGTTCAGTTTTGTATTCTCTACGGTTATGCGTTGGAATTTATCTTGCTTCTCATTTGAATCATGTACCCATTACTGACTTAGCTCTGTTACATCTTTAATTATGACCTTTTGGTTTGAAATGAATAAGTGGTATAATTTTACTTTAAGAAATATGCCAGGACTCAGCTACCAGCATCTTTAGATTTCATAGAAATTGCAGGGATCATAGAAATTTAAACTTGATAATTACCTCAATATTTCAAGTCAGATAATCACTATATAAAATAATTATGGGTTGTTGTTTTTCCAAATTCACTTTGCATGGTTATTGTAGGTTACAGTAGGTTATGCTGTGTGATGTTACACAAGATGGAGAAGTACAATGTATCTTAATGCAAGATTATTCTACATGACATGCTATTAATTGATGGCAGGTTGTGCCTAGATCCTTGGATAGGCACCTCTTTTCACCTTAGTACAAATATGTAAAATATCGGAATCCACATTTTCTCATTCAAGAATGCCCAGATCTGTTTTTCAATTCTGTTTAGAAGCTGTAATGCCTATTCTCCAGTGCACTGTTAGGTCTCTTTCCTGATGGTACTAGCAAAGGTGCAAGGATTATGTAGGCACAATACAAAGGTCACAAGCAATTACCATATCCTTTGCATGCTTCTTGCATTAAACCTTCAATAACTCATCGCTGTATCATTCATGTGTAATTTATTTTGTTGTCATAAATTATTTCCCCTCAGCTTACATTTTATCATACACACCGGCACATCTATGGTCATTTCAGCAACAGGACAGTACCTGCTGAGGTTTCTTTTCTCAATTTAAAAAGAGAAGATAATTGGAAGTCCAAAAGAAGAATTTTTAATGTCACCAGATAGCTCAATGGACATTTTCTCAAAATGCCAATACAGGGGGTTTTTTTTGTATTAAAAACATAGAAAAAAATAACTTGGCATGATTTCCATCATGTTGATCCTTTTGGGTTCTCAAAAGTTATGATCCATGAAAAGTCTGGATTCATGCTTACTTCTACTCTTCATTAAGTCAGTTGTAGTTGAATTGCTGGTAAAGCAGGCTGCTGATACAGTAGGTGGGCATGCTGAATAAAATACGTATCACAGCTGTACCTGCACTTGTCAGAGTGCCAGCCTGCTTTTCGCCAGTCTGTGCTCCACTGCTTCCTGGTCATAACCCATCTGTTTCTGAATTCATAAAATGCTGAAGAACACAAATATCTGAACCTATTATAGGTAATATGCTTCAATTAAGTTCTGATTGTGGAGCTGTGCTTAACAGAGAAACGTTGGTAATGTATCTCTTTCAAATCTGTCAATAAAATAGACACCAGTCCATAGATATTCCTGTAGCATTTAGAGTCTTTTCCACACAGAAGCTTCTACATATGGTAAACTTGTCCAGTATGCTTCCAGTTGCAAAGGAAAACCAAACCAAATCAAACCACACCCAACAGAGTAAGGTAAGTTACTAAAACAGATTAGCCAAGAAATTGCATACCCTGTGAGATACCAAAGTAGGGAGACTTAAAGGTAAAATAAACCAGGCAGTTATTAATCTGACACTTACTGGTAAAAGAGTACTTTACTTTTCAATTTGATTAACGGATAACACATACAAAAATAATGTAGCTAATAAAAGTTTATCTTGTGCATGTACTTTTTCCAGTGGAGGTGAAATGCTCAACTTTGCAAGGTCAGTTTCATAAGATATAAGAATGAGAGGAGCTCAGCAGGCCATCAATAACTGATTTAATAGGAACAGACTTTAAATAGGAAAAGTAGGTGAGGGATATATCCCCAGGATATTTGCTGAGAATACCTACAGTATCTATGATTAAACTATCTGTCCTCTGGATGTCATCATTGCTCTTTTTATATGCTGTTGGTTGAAAGTGCATTTATGTAGAAGATAACTGAAATCCTAAGGAAGCTAGTTTTGGTGCATTATATTTGGTAGTTTAGTGCATCTCTAATTAGAATGTAATACACAAGAGTGTGGTCAGATCATTACTATTTATAATGCATGTTGAATCGTGCTCTATAATATAGGGGACCCCTGCACAGATTTCATTTGACATGAATTTACATCTCTGCTTCAAGATGCACTTTATGCCTCTTCGCAGCTGAGACACTCCTGCCAATCAGCAATAGTGTTTGCAGTATTTGCAAAAATCTTTATATTAAACCAGAATTTAAAATTTCAAAATAAGGTGGTAGATTTTTAGGGGAAGAAACATTTCAAAGCACCCAGAACATCGCAAAAGAAGAAGGTGAGTTAGAAGAAAAAGGGAATTTCAAAACATGATGATACCTATTCAGTACAACTAGATCAGACCCAGGAAATCTGATTGATGTCTACAAAAGATGAACAAGAAAATAGGCAAAGTTGTGGCAGCTGCAGTAATTTAACTATATTTCTACAAGATCTTTGATAATTTGTTACACAAAAAGGTTCTAGACAGAAGTGGACCCTCAAATCTGAGCTAGCTCAGCTCCTAAATTTTGTGGTTACTGAATGTTGAATTCAAATCTCAGAATCAGAACCCACCATTATGTTTTTGGATCAAGATTAGTTCCAAGACCAGCAGGGTCCTGTTCTCCAGGTGCAAGTGGGCCTGTTGGCAGCTGGTATAAATTACAGATGGCACTGCTCCCCAGATGGCCTTAGGATCAGGGGAACGACGTAAAGCCACCTTTGCACTCCCTCTCCTTAGCTGTGCCAAGTGGTCCCCAGCTGCTGCCCAAGATCTGGTCCTAAGTCCTCACATTGGAAATGCCTCAAATAATGTCATCTTGGAGCAGCACTACTAAAAGAATGCTCAGAAGCACCATTTTAACATCATCTCTAATACAATCCCTAGTTTATGGGTGGAGACAAGTGAACATGTAAAGAACTGTACTGAGCCAGATGACTCAAGCTTTTTTTTTAAAGAAGGGATTATTATTGGTATTAGAGTAGTGCCTACAGGCTCACTCAAAGATTGGGACCCCACTGTACATGATGATATAAAAACCACAGAGGAAGAGATACTGTCCCTGTCCCATGCTCCAAATACAATAAATAAGATATTTAGCATGAATATACCACATTTCCTTAATAGAGCTCCAAGAACTTCACAAAGGTGGTCATTATCACTATTCCTTTTTTACAGATGGGGAAACTGAGGCACAGAGAGGTGAAGTATCTTGCCCAAAGACGCCCAGCAGGGCAGTGATAGAACGGGGAGTAGCACTCAAGTCTCCTGAGCCCCAGTCCAGTGCGCTATCCACTAGACCACAGCACTTCTGGACTTTTATGGCTGGCTGACTGACTCCTCCTTATTTATGACAATCAACCTGTCTGAAAATTTTCCTAGTTTAACTTTGCATAGGGATTAGAGTCGGGAGATCTGGGTTCGATTTCCACCTCCCACCCCCATCATCCCTCTTTAAAACCGTTAGCCCAGTGGTTGGGCATTCATGTGGAGAGCCAGGTTCAATTCCTCCCTGTGCCCAATGTGGCAAAGGGATTTGAATTTGGGTTTCCTATGTCTGAGGTGAATACGCTAACCGCTGGGCCATAGGGTCATTCTCTCTCTCTGGCCTACTGCATATTTAGTTAGTTCTACCCAGCAGAACAGCTTCAACAGGAGAGACATAGAGACCTACACTGCAATGTCCCATAGTGCACTGGTTAGGGCACTTGCTTGAGAGATGGGAAACCCAATGCTGAGTGTTGCAATGCCTAAGTCCCTTTGTGGATCTTTGGCCTCTCCATTCCCGTTTTCCTGACTTGTACACTCGGGATAAAGATGCTTACCACCTTTTGGAGATGCTGTGAGAGTTCATAAAGCTCTTTGAACTCCTCACATGGAAAGTGCTCTGGAAGGATAAAGTAGTTGTATTAACAATTTTATATTAGAATTGCAAGCCACTGTTTTTAGGTTTCCTCTGGAATTATGAGAACATGGCTAGAAATTAACTTTGAGATGCTTCCCCATTTCCATGCTGGTATTTTGTCTTGCATGTAAATGTGTACGCTTTCATGCCTCAGCTACACCAACTCTGCTCCTCTCATGTTTCTATTTATTTTAGCAGCAATATATGTTTACAAAATCAGTTGAAAAATGTTAATGATCAGTTCACAGAATACTAATGTGGATTCAAATTACTTTCACATGAATCAAGACAAATTAAAAAATGCTGTTTGATCATTAACTGCTTCAAATGTGTGTCACGAGAATTCCTATATTTCAGAAAATAGATGTTTTAAAAGGACAGTATCCCATTAGGCAACTGAGCTGATTGCAAAAGTTTGGGGTGGCGGCAGATTATAGTAAGGGCTGGATTGTCCCGAGCTTTAGTACAGGTGAGAGAGGTGGAAGATGACTTGCATCCCGGTTTTAACCCCTACACAAGGGCCAGAATTATTTGCAGTCCCTACCCTCAGGGAGCCCAGAGACTGCTCCCTCTGTGCACACCCAACAGAGGAGGGAGTGTAAAATTAGCCAGTGGGGTCAGTGACAGGGGTATAACATTTAGTAACAATGACCCACGTCATCTTTTTTTTTTTAATTTGCACAAATTCTTTTAAAAAATGCACCTATCCATCCCTGACATAACTTGAAACACTTCACAAACACCCCCCCAAAGGGCAGCAATACTGTTCAATATAACCCACTGCCACCAAGCCAGCCATCTGAAATCTCAGATCTCCCTCCCCCTCCAGCAAACCCAGCCTTCCAGTGAGCCCCACCAGCCATTTTCAAATGCCTGAGCAAAGAGAGAAGTTTTGCAGCGCACCCTGAAGGTGGTTAGAGTCTAGCTGTTTCTGACAAAGGAAGGGGCGTGAATTCCAAACCCAGGAGGCCCTCCCAGATGCAGCCGCTTCTCCTTTATATCAAGGGGGCTCCAGTTGGAGGGCCTCTTTTGATCCCGTCTGTGGTAAAAGAGCATTGGGAAGCAGGCAGCATGACATAGTCCAGGAAATAAATAGCTCTCTCTTGCCAGCACTCCTGCATGTGCACTATATTGCACAGGACTTGCCTGCCCAGCCCCACAGTTCAAATTACAGGGAGGTGATTTGCAGAGCACTCTAAAGTGTTGTGCTCTAATTGCCCTGTGTAGACTCTGCTGTTGCGAACGAAATGGTAACCTAGTTCCTATTAACATAGTCCTTGTGTGCTATGTAGACAAACTCACAGTCTCAGAAATAAACTAGATCTCTGGCAAAAATGGAGCTATTGAAGCTTCCAGAACCCCCAACCTAGAAAGGAACCTATCAGAAAACTGTAGGAGGAGCCTGCAGCATTTCCCTGTGCTTCTCTTAACACATTAACAAACAAGCGTCTGAACAGATTGCTTTTGAGACTGTAAATCAATGAACAAAAAAGTAAATTTCGACAGATACTGGAACTGAGTGCAGGAGAATCACAGCAAGTGCATACAAAAACAGTGACTGCCCAATGACAAAATGGAAAACTAAGCTCGCTTCAAATGGAAAGCACAAAATGAGCACGTGTGGCAATGTCACACTATTACTTGTGTATAAGGACAGAGACCACTCAGTAGAATTTGAAATAATGGAACAGGAAGGCCTACATGTGCTTGTGTTGAATGGCAGTCTGGAAATACAGCAGACCAAATGGATGTATAACTTGTCCACTGAACAGGATGAAAAATGATATTCCTCAAGAAATTTGATGCAATATTTAATGAACTGGAAACTGTTAATAATACAATGCATCATACTGAAATATGTCCATATATGCAACCAAAAAGTACACCATGCAACATCTCATTAGCACTGAAAGATAAAGTAAAAGCTAATCCTGAAACATGGTAAGCTACTGAGCGAATTCAGACACCAACTGACTGAGTTAATAAGATGGTTACCATAATAAACCAAACAAGTTAAGGATTTGTATAGATCTAAAAAGATTTGAATAAAGTATTGAAGAAGTCAGGTCTACATTTCAAAATGCAAGAGTATTTTCAGTTTTGGAATTAAAGCATTGGTTTTGGCAGCTCCAACTGGATAGAAAAAGAGCAAAATTGCGCACCTTCAACTTCCTGCTTGGTACATATACATTTAAGCATCTTCCTTCCCTTCAGGACCACCTCAGGTCTACCAAAGTTGTCCCACATCTTTGAGGATTTGAAAGGGGTGGAAGAAATAATAAACCCTACAATGAGACTTATGAGAGAATGATTTTCTGCAATGTGTCAAAGAAAAGAACCTTAAATTGAACAGGCACAAATGTCAGATGGGACTGAATGAGATTAGGAGACATATTCAGTGACAAATGTCTTTGGCCAAAACCAAGAAACTTGGAGACTATTGTACAAACAGAAAGATCCTCAACCCAGGAGGCCTAGAAGAGATTCATGGGCTTGTAACTCATCCTTAGTTTATCACAAATTAAATGCTCCACTCATAATGTCGCTGGAGTACAGCACAGAATACCACATGGATAAAAACGGCAACAAAACCTTTTGACAATTAGAGAACTCTGTCACAGAAGCACCAGTACTGAAGTACTTTGAGGTTAATAAAGAGTGTAAGATCTCAGTCAATTTAAACTCACATCGATTGGAGGCTGTCATTCTGCAAGATGATCTCCCACTGGATATGCTTGAAAAGCAATGACTGAAATACAACAGAACTGTGCTCCGGTAGAGAAAGAAATGCTGGCAATTGTTTTTGGTTGTGAGCAGTTTTATGAGTGTGTTTATGGGCAGAAATCAGTTCAGATGGAAACAGACCATAAACTGCTGGAAGCCACATTACGGAAACCAATGTGCAAAACACTGCCTAGATTTCAGAAAGACCACGAGGATTGTAAAGTACTTGTTAAATGTACAATGCATGTCAAGCAATGGGATTCTTACAGCAGATGTGCTCTCAAGAGCACCTACATACTAATTTTTGCGACAAGGTATTTGATGAATGGGCATGAAGTTTGGGAACACATATATTGGGCCGGCCTCGGTCACATGGGGCACACGAGGCTAATCAGTTCAGGCATAGCCCTGGGCAAGGTGTTTTGCATACACAGCACAACCCCAGGAGTAACCATGGGAGGCACTATGACTTAGAGACATCCCTTGAGTCATGACGCCTTGGCTTCCCCTTTTCTCCAGGTGGGGTGGCGGCGAAGGTAATCATTTGTCACTGGCCCGTACCATCAGCAAACTAGGACACCCCGTGGCCACTCAGAGAGCTGGCCAGCAAGTTGTTCGCTAGTGCTAAGACTCTGTCCATTGCTCACTCCTTCTCTACCCACTCACTCAAGGACACAAGTACATGGCAGTGCAGTGCCCTCTGAGATCTATTCACCTGGACCCAAGATCCACATAGCCCACATTAGGCTGTAAAAAGGATTCTTACTGTCCATCAGTCCTTGCATAGTCCAGGTAAGAATCTAGCCTTTGTGAGCAGCTGTTCTTTTACTCTTGTTTTAATTTGCTGTGAAAATATAATGTAGTATGTATATTTTACACTTTGAAATTAGCATCTACCTAGGAAACAACCAACTGGAATGAAATCTCTAACCTACTCTATTTCGTTTAGGACAATTTTATCTAACTAATTTTTAACAAATCTAAAACACTGCCCAGATCTACTCTGGCTGTGAGGAACTGGTAATCAAGTCAAGCACCATTGACTATGAGAATAGTGAACTGTAGAAAATGACTTCTCAGCACTATGTAGTGTCACAGCACAATTTAAATAACATGTTCATTATTCAGGATCTCATAATTCATGTATACAGAAATTGATACAGGGAGCTAAAATAGGCTTTGGAGCTTTTAACAGTTAAATAAATAAATCACCTATATATATCATTACCAGTCCTACTGCACATTCAAACATTCTCTAAGTATCTGATCTGTTATCATAAAGGTCCTTCCAAAATTAAATTCATTGGAATAACATTAAGTGCTAATTTAGAATGAGAGATGCATATTTGGTGGCTAAAGTTACTGCATTTACACATCTACACCTCTTAAATGAACAAAGAGAAGGTTTGAGAGAAACACTTCTGTCTGGGTAGGAATATCATATGTATTATTTTTATGCTGATGTACAACAGGGTTCTTATAACTGTGATAACCTAGATCATATTTAATTATACACATTGTTCTCTAAATTTCACAAAAAGGAGGTAAGGATTTGTTTTTGTGAAGAGGGGAATTTATTGAGGTTATTATCTTGATTAGCATATATATGTAAAAACAAAATTGTTGTACTCCAATTCTTGCTCACATTTCTGGTGGGAGCACGTTTGAAACTTAGTATTGCTTAGTTTTTCTATCAGAACTTGAAAGCTTGATTTCAACTAATCAAATATATATATCTCATATGTGTGTGAGTTTTATGAAATATAGAGCTGAGCCAAACTTCTTGTGATATTCTTAAGAGGAAATTTGCCAATCTACTAATTGTTTGACCACTTGTGAAATGGCAATGAATTTGGTAAAAATTTCTAGATTTAACAGAATATCAAGAACTCTCCAAATAAGTTTTGCCAGTAACTATCCACAACACCAAACATTCATGGTGCTTTACAGAATTTCATTTCTGTACTTGATGCCTGGCTGTTTGAGCCACATCAGCTGATTGGAGTCACATGGCGCATGCTTGCGTCATCTGAATCTATACCATGCTCTCAAGTAGCTCAGCAGATGCCGCTGTCACTCTCATGTTCAGAAGACAGGCTGTGTCTTCTGTGGATTCCCAGGAGCTACTGCAAAGAGTTATTTTTCTTCATTTGTGAGTAATCCAAAGGGAACACTGTTCTAATCTCCCTGACACCCAGACCCATGCTCCCTGATGCTTGATGTTTCTATTATATTCGTGTGCTTATTGAGAACATTTCTATTTACCCCACAAAGTCACTGTCATAAAGAAGTAACAGTTCCCCCCCGTCAGGGCACACAGCTCCTCTCTGTGATTGGCCCACTAGGTGGCAGAGAATGCAGAATGCCACGGTGCCCACCTATCCTAGATGTCTCTGCTCACCTGTCTCCCACAGAGGTTTCAGTTTGCCACTGTGAAATAAGCCACACCAAGGCTGCGTGTATTCTCCCAGGTGTCTCTCTCACCTGTCATCTTCCTCTTTTGCTGGTGCTTTTCCTTCTCCTATCTTAACTCAAACCTTCCCCTTCACCTACCAACCCTACCAATGAAAATCTAAGGTGGCTGCTACACTGCTTCTGTCTGAACAAATTAATTGAGTAACTTCCTCTGTGACACTGGCAAACCAGGTGCAAGCCCGTACCAATGTCCCCAGCCTCACTTGAATACTGATGAACGCATAGCCAGAATCCATCTGGTTCACCTGTGTGTTAGTATTGTTAAAATAGGCATTAGTATTTAGACTTCATTCAATGCTTGTAAGTTGCTGTATGCATTAATCTCACTATAACATCTGTATCCCATGTTATAAGGTAATATTTGAGCATTTCCATTGTAAGCCTTTGTAACTGTGTGAACAGACAGGAGAGAACCATTAACTCAGGGGCTCCCAAACTTTTTGCCATTTTAATCATTTCCTTCCAGGACCCCAGACAGCGTAGTGAACTCCATTCTGAAGAGCAAAATGGGGTCCCTGCATCCAGTGTGACCTCACAAGCACCACACGTGTGATGTCACACCACATGGAGGCCGTCTTCCACACAGCATGGCCTTGTCTGTATCTTGCATAACCTTGCATGTGAGGTCACGCTGTGGGGGGATGCCATTTTGTAGTGCAAAATGGTGTCCTCTGTGCATTGTGACCTCACACACACCGTACATGTGAGGTCATGCTGTGCAGAGCAAGATGGTGTTCTCTGCACCACAGGGATCACCATGATCCCAGCATGGCTGGTGGCATAACCCCATTTAGGGTCACAGCTCACAGTTTGGAAACTGCTGCACTAACTAGTGTGACATGCTAGTCTCTAACAGAAGGCGTTACACCCTGCTTGACAGGGAAGGCCCATCAACACTAGATAAACTGTTTGTGGAACATGAAAGAGGACTGCATCAAAAGACATTGCTAATTGCTCCCTCCCCCCATGGAGAGGAGTTGTGCAAGTGAATTCCTTCCATCAGCTGAGTTTGTAGCTCAAAGTGCAAGGGGAGAAGGGATTAAAAAGTCCTAACATTGTCTTTGGTGTGAGATCTAAAGTGCAATTGACCTGGGGTAAGTGACTGGTCCTTTGGGACTGCGAGTAACCTGAATATTGCTGTGATCTTTGATGTAAGGGATCATGGATCACAAAGGTAGGGTTACATAGGTAGTGAGACAGGTCAGAATACCCAAAGAGACTGTGACTCCATGTTGAGGACATTATAGTGCCTGAGGAGTTTTACACTTGATAGCTGGTTGCTGAAATCTAAATACAGAACTCACAATCAATTTGGGGTTTGTGCATTGTTTCCTAACAGTCTGCCCTAAGGTTGATACCCATGCTCTTGAGCCACTCCAGGACAGCTTGACACCCTCATTCATTGTCACCACTGATAGCACCATCATTTTCCCTGTCATGTAGGCTCACAACCTGAAGGGTCCTCTTTGATTTTTAATCTCTTTCACCTTCACATCTAGGCTGTCCCCCAAACCTGCCAGTTTTCCCTCTAAAACATTCCCAACATCCATTTTTCTCCATTTCAGCACTAACCCTCTAGTCCCGACGTGCATCACCTCTTCTTTTCTGGCCTCCCTGACAGCCACGTTGCTGCTTCCTTGCCTGATCTGATCACGTTATCTGCTTTGGAATCCCTCCACTATCTTCCCATCCTCCACCACATCAAGTTCAAGTTTTTGTCTTCAAGGTCCTCTATAACTCTGATTCCACACTTATCTTAGAATCATAGAAGTGCAGAACTGGAAGGGACCTTGAAAGTATAGTGCTGGGGGTGCTGTAGCATGTCCTGGCTTGCGGTGATTTCCATCATATACAGGGCTTACAGATTGGTTCAATGGATCTCAGCACCCCCACGATACAAATTGTTCCAGCACCCTTGTTTGAAAGGTCTTCTAGTCCACTTACCTGCACTCAAAGCAGGACTAAGTATTATCTAGACCATCCCTGACAGGTGTTTGTCTAGCCCGTTCTTAAAAAATCTCCAATTACAGAGATTCCACAACCTCCCTAGGCAATTTATTCCAGTGTCCAACCACCCTGACAGTTAAGAAGTTTTTCCTAATGTCTAGCTTAAACCTCTCTTGCTGTAGTTTAAGCCCATTGCTTCATGTCCTATCCTCAGAGGTTAAGGAGAATAATTTTTCTCCCTCTTCCTTGTAGCAACCTTTTATGTACTGGAAGACTGTTATCATATCCCCTCTCAGTCTTCTCTTCTCCAGACTAAACAAACCCAGTGTTTTCAATCTTTTCTCACAGGTCATGTTTTTAAGACCTTTAATCATTTTTGTTGCTCTCCTCTGGACTTTCTCCAATTTGTCCACATCTTTCCTAAAATATGGTGCCTAGAACTGGACACAATACTCCAGTTAAGACCTTATCAGCGTAGAGTAGAGGGAAAGAATTACTTCTCATCTCTTGCTTACAACACTCCTGATAATACATCCCGGAATGATGTTTGCTTTTTTTGCAACAGTGTTACACTGTTGACTCATATTTAGCTTGGGATCCACTGTGACCCCCAGATCCTTTTCTGCAGTACTCTTTCCTAGGCAGTCATTTCCCATTTTGTACATGTGCAATTGATTGTTCCTTCCTAAGTGGAGTACTTTGCATTTGCCCCTCTTGAGCTTCATCCTGTTTACTACAGACCATTTCTCCAGTTTGTCCAGATCATTTTGAATTTTAATCCTATCTTCCAAAGCGCTTGCAACCCTTCCCAGTTTGGTATCACCTCCAAACTTTATAAGTGTAATCTCTGTGCTATTATCTAAATCATTGATTAAGATATTGAACAGAACCAGAACCAATCTCTTTGGGATCACACTCAATATGCCCTTCCAACTCAACTGTGAACCACTGATAATTACTCTCTGGGAACTGTTTTCCAACCAGTTATGCATCTACTTTACAGTAGCTCCATTGAGGCTGTATTTCCCTAGTTTGTTTATGAGAAGGTAATGTGAAACAATATCAAAAGCCTTACTAAAGTCAAGATATACCACATCTACTGCTTGCTGCCTATCCACAAGGCTTGTTACCCTGTCAAAGTAAGCAGTGGTTTGTTTGACATGATTTGTTCTTGACAAATCCATGTTGACTGTTACTTATCACCTTATCTTCTAGGCGTTTGCTGATTATTGATTGCTTGATTATTTGCTCCATTATCTTTCTGGGTACTGTAGTTACGCTGACTGGTTGGTAATTCCCCAGGTTGTCCTTCTTCCCCTTTTATCTTGTGACACATGCACCCTCCCAGCCACTCCAGTCCCCCGATGATACCAGACTCAATGTCTCATTTGTCCAGTTCTTCCACAAGCATCTCCATTTTTTCCTCCATCACACCCCTGTGTGCGAATGTCTTTCCTGTGCTGGTTTACAAGATCACTTCCTTCTCCATGTTCAAATTCCTCCTTAAGACCCATTCCTACCATGACATCTCCAGTTAGCTTTGGTAAGTGTGTCGGAGACAGAACATGCTATATATCCTATAAGAACACATGAAAACATGGTAAGGGTCAGATGCTCACCTGGTGTAAATTGGCACAGCTTTATTGAATGGAGCTGTACTGATTTATACCAGCAGCAAGATCCCATGTTATCTAGCCACCGTCAATTACCAGCTGGCCACTTGATTTGTTTAGTGTGTATCCCTTTTTCCTACCCACACTCTTTATCGGGTTTGTCTTACAGAACACAGACTCTGTGAGGAAGGGATTGTGCCTTTTTTGTGACTGTTGAGCACTTAGCACATACTGAGCAATACCAAAGCAAATAGTGCAGTAGTAGTAGTTAAATAGTTGTTCAATAATACAAATGAAATTAGTTTCACAATGAACCAACTGCCAGTTTCAATGACACTTATATATAGCTGAATTTAGGGAAGATGGAAAAAGGCTAAAATGAAATGGATTGGGGGGGGGGGGCGGAATCACACAATTCTTTCCCATGAGAAATTCACCCTTTCATTCACTTCTTGTTAATTTTTCTTTGCTCTGGAAGGAAAGCCCTAAAGAATCTCATCTTTCAAGAGAAAGAGAAATGAAGGAAAAATACAGAGTTGGCTATCCAGGTACTATGATACAGCTGACGATTGCATCTGATCTGTTGCTGACCCCTGGCACAAGGTTTTACAGAATCTGTTCATTTAAAGAACACTACATGACATCTTATTAATTTCCAGAACTTTCACTTTCCTTTGGCTGCAAGTGACACAGTGGAATAGAAACCCCTTCATCTGTATTTCATGTTTCCATATACTCGTTATCAAAATGGTTTCCTTATGCATGGTCAACAAAGCACACATCCTCCTCTGAAAGGAGAACATGCACAACCTAAAGTACATTCCTGATACCACAGAATGCAATATTTCAGTGTCATGGTTACTGGCCTTGCTGAACTTCTGTCCACTTTCTGGTCTCTCTGAGAGCACCCAATTCAGGTGCTAGGCCTCTTGACCTCACCTCTCTTGTGGTGGATTCTTGCAATTCTTCCACTCTTGAACCAGGACCACGGAACACCACCCTGTGTACACCAACTGCTGACCACCATCTTGGTCTGACTGGGTTTCAGGCACCTGCATTTCCTCTCTCTGGGAACCTCTGACTAGCGACATTTACCAACAGCTTTCTTAAAACAAAGTGTTTTTATTTAGCAGTTGGAACAAAGCATTAGAGAAAAAAAGATTTTAAACAGCAAACAGCCTACATACATAGTCAGTCTCGTGTAAACTTATGCTTCACTAAAAGCTAAATTAGATAGGTTTTCCTCTTAAGTTACTGGAACTGAAGCAAACCAACGAACCTTCTCTTCTGTTTCTTTGGATCTTTTTCAGGGTACATTTTAGCTAGGAATAGAGGTATGTTCCTAATTCAAGTTCATTAGGATTTTACCTCTAGTTAGTTAAGACAAGGCCGTTTGCATTTTTCACACAAGTAGAGTTAGAGACTATGAAAGAGCCTAGTATTTATCTCAGCCTGCTAACTTGTGTGAAAACTACAAATTGCCTTGTCTTTACTAGGATAGCACCTCATATTACCTCATGTTGGTTAATTCAAATTAGCTGACTCAAGATAAGAACACTCCTTTTTCCCTAGTGAAGACAAGGCCTCAGCCAGATCCCCGCCCCTTGTTCAAATTGGCCTTGATTGCTGCCAGGAGTAGAGCCAGTAAGACTACTCGTTCCTGTGTTGTCTCTTATCAACCTTTATGTATTTGCTATTGGGTGCCTTAGATGGGCAGGCTCTGCTACCAGGCAGACCCCCTAAGGTTAAATATCGACCCCCTATAGATGCTACAGAAACACCATGTAGTGACAGATGCAGATAACTTATTAATAGTTATTAAATAGCTTTCCCACAATTGTCACATTCAATATAAATGAAAACATTGCTGTTTCCTTGGGATTGTTTGGTCTTTTAAGTTTTCTTGGAATGTGAGGGAAGTTGGTCATGCACAGGTATCTCCTCTCTTGGAAATAGTGAAATCCCCAACCCTCCCTTTGTGATGGTCTACAAAATATTAAATGGCTTTAAGTGGGCTTTTTTTCACTGGATTTCCAGATTTAAGACCATTATATGCCACAGCAAAGTTGTACAAAAGAGTATCCACAGAATGGGTGAGAGTGAGTAGGGGCTCCCCCTTTTCAGTATTCAGAATCTTAACTGAGATCCATGGAAGAACAGAGCCCATCATCTACTGTTGCTGGATAACTATTTTAAAATTATACCACGCCTATCAAACACTGAGGAATTCAGCTCAAATTCCAGTGAACAGCCAAGCTGTTCATGTAAGCTACAAGCACCAGGCTGAGAATTAAACAACTACTAACCATCCACTAAGGGCATCTTCTCCTTTGCCACAACTGCCAATCCTCCAGCTGGACTTGAGGCCTTCTTGTCTGTCATGGGTACCTTAGGCTCACTTGCTGGTAGATAGTTGGAGGCTGAGCCTCTGTGCCTAAGACAAGGGCCCCAGCCAGAGGCTTTTGATATCGACATATTGTTCCCCTTTTCACCTCTAAAAATTTAGCAGAATTGTTTACTGTGTTACAAGTGTTGTTGGAATTGAAGAGGGAAGTATCCACAAACCAGCAGGAAGATAGTAACGGATATTGAAGTCAGCTCCTTGTGTCTACAAATCATTATACCAATTGACTTGAAGCAATGTGATTGCAGAACAGCAGGCCAGTTTTTTGACACGTTAAGGAGTAGCTGATACACACCAGTATAAGAACTTATCCCAAAGATACCATGGCTAGGGATGTTTTTCCAATAAGGTTCCCAAAAACTGACTATAACACCTCATACTGATAATTAAAAAGTAAAACTGCCATTGACTTCAGTGGGGGCAGAGTTAGGCTAACCCTGAGCACTTTTGAGAATCTTACTAGTACTTAACCGCACTTCCTTATTGGTTTAATTGGGCAATAATGCTGATGAATATTTAAACATGTTTGTAGGTGATTCCAAAAGTTGTGAATAGAGTTCAGAGAGACAGGCCCTGGTGATAAGGAGTGTGACCATTAGAAATATCAAGGCTGACCACTGTCTTTCACCTTGTGCAGTCATTTACATCTGTGTAAAAGGAGAATACAAGTTGGTTGCTAGGTCAGAGTGGTAATATTTACACCTCTTTGCACAGGTGTAAATGATTACACAACGCGCAAAGCGGTAGAAAATCAGGCCCATCAATATCGTGGTGCTAGTGACCTTGAGACCATTAAAGTGACTTGTCTTGAGGGTGTGAAGATGATGGATCTCATAAGGTATTTAGACAAACATCCAGTGAGTGCTAGAGCAAGCCCATGGTTGTGGTACATATTAGCACCAAAAATGCAGAGAAGTAAGAGAGAAAGGTCCTGGAAACTCAGTTTAGAGGACTAGGAAAAATGGATTAAGTGAAGAGCCTTCACGTAGCTTTCTCTGGAATGCTTCCATTTCCATATTCAGGACCACCAAGAGACTCCAACCAGGATCAGTGCCCCCACTGCATTAGCTACTGTACAATCACATTATAAAAAATTCCTTCCCTAGAAGCTCACAATATGACCTCTTCATGATAAAGACCAACATTTTCAAATTTTGGTACCTAAGCCACCCAAATAAATGTGGCCAGATTTCCATAGATTCTGGAATTGTGGGCACTCGGCTCCAAGAATTAGGCCACATTTCTTTAAGAAACCTACACCTGGATTTAGGTGCCTAAAGTTAGGCACTCAACTTTTTGCAACTAAATTTTCACACTTAATAAATAATAGGGATGCCTGTGTCTAAACACAAGTTGTTCAGCATTTTCTGGTATTGATAAGTTTGTTTTATAAACTACAGAAGTGTCTGGGTTTTCTAAAAACATGTTTTTATCTATTGTACAGTGAGCTTACCCAAGATCTAAACAGCTTTTGATTTGTGTCTAACAACAAATAGAAAAAGATTTGACAATTAAGAATGTGGGGCATCTATTTGGAACAAAATGTTTTTAAACTTTTGGCTAACAATAGGAGAAATGCACTGCCATCTGTTGGAGAAAGATAGCAAATTCAGGAACCGGTGGGGGATTATATTGCCGCTTTGCATCAGGTAGGACAAAAGTCAGTTTCAACTCAGCATGTGACTACCTTGTTTAGATGCAGTATAAAACTTTGCTGTTGCACAGGAAGGAGATGCAAAATTATCTTGACAGGCTAGAAGGTGAACTATTTTATACTTTTAAGCCTTTGAGTTCTTTACTAGCATCATTCAGATTACCAAGGCCCAAATGTGGGGAACAGTCGTACAATGAGAAACGCAGGATAAGCAATAGTGCAGTAAACCTATCTGGCATATCTTTGGCATAAATATAGTTCTCTATAACCTCAGTTTCATGACTCAGCATTTTTGATGTCAAGACTTTACAGTGGTAAAATGGAGACAACAATCATGGGCGAGGAAGAGAAAGTTTAATCTGTACTGGGGGACAAAGCTGGGAAGTGTGGTATGTTTGCCAATAATTTGGGTTTGTAGAACCTGTGTCAGGTATTTGCAGGCTCTAAGAACTTTCTTCTCTTTATTTAACGAACAGTTGAATTTTGGTTATATCCCAACTTAGGTTTCTGTAGTTTTACTGAATTTGAATGCAATATATTTAATGACTTTTAAACAAATGTGTAGCTTTTATGTAATCTTGCCCAAATAACCCCTTTTGTATATATAAACACCCGCTAAGTGTCTAATCATCTCATCCGACTGTAACCATAACAAGTTACTATTATAATATGCAGGTCAGGACAAGGCAGTGGCACAGACATCAGATACCGGTGTTTTTTGACCAGTGACAGGTTTCAGAGTAACAGCCGTGTTAGTCTGTATTCGCGAAAAGAAAAGGAGTACTTGTGGCACCTTAGAGACTAACCAATTTATTTGAGCATGAGCTTTCGTGAGCTACAGCTCACTTCATCGGATGCATACCGTGGAAACTGCAGCAGACTTTATATACACACAGAGATCATGAAACAATACCTCCTCCCACCCCACTGTCCTGCTGGTAATAGCTTATCTAAAGTGATCATCAAGTTGGGCCATTTCCAGCACAAATCCAGGTTTTCTCACCCTCCACCCCCCCACACACAAACTCACTCTCCTGCTGGTAATAGCCCATCCAAAGTGACAACTTTCTTCACAATGTGCATGATAATCAAGGTGGGCCATTTCCTGCACAAATCCAGGTTTTCTCACCCCCCCACCCCCATACACATACAAACTCACTCTCCTGCTGTATGGGGGTGGGGAGGTGAGAAAACCTGGATTTGTGCTGGAAATGGCCCACCTTGATTATCATGCACATTGTAGGGAGAGTGGTCACTTTGGATGAGCTATTACCAGCAGGATAGTGAGTTTGTGTGTGTGGTTTTTGGAGGGGGGTGAGGGGGTGAGAAAACCTGGATTTGTGCTGGAAATGGCCCACCTTGATTATCATGCACATTGTGTAGAGAGTTGTCACTTTGGATGGGCTATTACCAGCAGGAGAGTGAGTTTGTGTGTGGGGGGGTGGAGAGTGAGAAAACCTGGATTTGTGCTGGAAATGGCCCAACTTGATGATCACTTTAGATAAGCTATTACCAGCAGGACAGTGGGGTGGGAGGAGGTATTGTTTCATGATCTCTGCGTGTATATAAAGTCTGCTGCAGTTTCCACGGTATGCATCCGATGAAGTGAGCTGTAGTTCACGAAAGCTCATGCTCAAATAAATTGGTTAGTCTCTAAGGTGCCACAAGTACTCCTTTTCTTTTGACCAGTGAGGGACTGACCATACCAGCTAGAATTCACAGTGATGATTACGCAACAGAATTGCAGTAGTTCCTATTTTTGCTCCTTTCCCAGTGCAGAATAAAACAGAAACTGACACACCAGATACATTAGACTGCAGTTACTCCTTAAAACCCGAGCAGCCTTCATAGAATACGGCCATTTGTAAATACTTTTTTGAGGCATGGGTTAGAAATTAAAGAGGGGACAGATAGCTGGGAATAAAATAAAATTAAAATGACCAATGAAGATTGGACATTTCTACTGTTGTAATGTTTGTCCTGTTAGAGACCAAGGGTGCAGGAAGTGTTTCCAGTACTTGATCTTGAGGTGTTTTCTTTCAGAAAAGACTGTCAGAAATAGTGTGAGAACTGCCTCCCGATTGTATAGTGGGGTTTGTGCAGTGGTAAATACAGAATTTGGTTTTTATTCAATACTATTGTAAGCAGGCTTACCCTACAGAGAAGCTTTTGGAAAAAATCATCTTTTTATTTTTTTAAACAGATAAATGTGTTTTGAATGACAGCCAGGAACACTTATTTTCATAGATTCCCCACCTCCCTGTTTTCAGTATTTGTCTTCATTACATATGAAATGAAAAAAAAGCCACCACAAAAACACTGTGGGAAAAGGGACTTTAATGAATGACAGCTGTTTCACTTGTAAGACGGGCACTCTGGACGTTTTCCAGCTGATCTCTGAAACTAAATCCAAGCATGCAGCATGTTGATCTTTCATGAAGTAAGCCCAGAAATGTATAAGTTTTGAACATGACCATAATTATGTTGTATCCAGATACTATACTTACTTTCTGAATAAATGCACTTAAAGTGCAGGCACAGTATTCTGTGGGCACATGTAACAAAAACACACTGAGGAAATAAAGATTTTGTGTGTGGCAACCAAAAACCAGATACAACAGGCTGTGAAGTATAATCTTTATCTCAAAAATATTCAATGACCCTTACAGTGCATAATTTGTGAAACTGGCCTTTTCCCTTACAAGCTCTGGTTGTCACAGACACACCATCATCATCGGCTGTCAGTCTGGTAGTAAATAAAGACCTCCCAAGTTCTCCTAGTATCTTCACAGCCATGCTCTTCCCAGAATTTCAACAACATCCGCTTACTTGTCATTCACCATCTCTTGATGCTTTCTAATAACCCAGATGCAGCGTGAGGTTTTGCTTCTTCAATATTTGATTTTCTAAGGAGACACCCTGCCTACTGGGATTTTCCTTCACATTTTCTCTTATTGTTCTATATCTATTAATGTATTTCTTATCCATTAATAAGAACAGAATTCCTGGCCATTTGCACTCCCACTTATTTTAGTTTTTTATTCTCCCCTCCCTCCCCTTCCAAAAAATAATTTAGAAATAAAATTCTGCTTTCAGGAGGGCAACCAAGAATAGAATTTGACCCTATTCCGCAGCCCCCATTGGCCTGGAGCGGCGAACCATAGACAGTGGGAGCTGCAATCGGACGAATCTGCGGACGCGGCAGGTAAACAAACCGTCCTGGCCACGTGCCAAAGGTTGCCAATCCCTGTTATATAGCAACATTATGGATTTTACTAACCCCAGCATATAAGGATGCCAGCTTTGTTTGACCAAAAGACCAGGAAATTCTCATGATTTACCCGTCACCGGTTCTCCTTTGAATCTCTCCACAGCTTTCTCTCCTCTACTGCTTTATACCTTTATCTTCAAGTCCCTGCACAATTCTTCCCTTGCCTGCTTATCCTTTTATACATTGCCCTCTTCTTGTATCTGTTCACCCAGTGATGCCAGCCCTAAAGACCTGTTTAGTAACTTCTGTCCCAAGTGTACCCTCTCTGAATTCAAATCGGCCTAAAAATAAATTTTGTGATGCTCACAAAAAACAAGCCAATCAGCTGTGCTGAGTACTTGGGGATAATCTACATATTTTACATAAAAATTAATTGTGTAATTACAATGTGCATATTCTGTACTGAGAGTCTCAGGAGGTGGCTTTATGCCCCCCTTTGTGCCTTCCTAATTTTGGGACTTGAAAGGGTGTTTATGATGGGGCTCCACTTACCACACTGGCGCCTCCTGCTGGCTGTCTTGAGGATTAGCTCTGCAGGTCAGTACACCCCATGAGGGTGCCTCACCCACTGTCACATCTGCTTTTTGACCCATATCACTCCAGGGACTGCAGCATTCTCTTCATGACACAGCCCTGTGGCCATGTCACCAGCTGTGCTCCCGCCTTTTGGGGGTTTAGTACGGCTGTCCAACTGTCCTGCCACTTCCCAATAGTGAGTGGGGATGACACGGGCCCACCCCCTATTCCAGGTCCCGACCCTGGGACGCTGTAGATGGCAGCCACATGCTGCATCCCCTCCAACTTCTCAGTACATTTCTCTGGGCCACTTCCCTGTGGACTTCACCTGTACCTCAGGGCCTCAGCATGTCCTTCCTAGCAGCCAGCCAGGAGCTCCTGCACTCCCTTAGTCCCTGCCAGCAACTGCTCTGTCCATGGTGCTAGCTTCCATCCATCTGCTAGGAACCCAGTTCTCCCTACTTGAGCTCCAGGCAGTGACTGGCCCTGCCCTGCCTTGCCCTGCAGCTCTTCTTATCTGAGCCTTCCAGGCCCGGATTGGTTGCTCCCTACAACTCTTCCCTGATTGGCTGTGACTCACACAGCCTCCCTGGGCCACTTGGAAGACTCACCTCCCTTGCTCACTGCTGAGGTTAACCGTTGCTATTCTTGTGTGGGGCAGACACCCCATCACAGTGCCTATGAGCTGCAGCCCACTGTAGTCGCAATGCAGCAGACTCCAGTGATTTCTTTTCCCACCTATTGTATGCTGCATGCTACTGTGTAGGGCTTCCTGTGTTGACTCTGCATTGTTCCTGCACAGGATGCATTCTGCAAGGAGATGCGGTAACCCTTTTACACCAGCAGAGAAGCATAGAGGGGCAGCAGAAGGGGACAGAATCTGGCTATGTATTATTCGACATGGTCATTTTCCACTCTGGATCAGAAGGGTGTAAAGGTGGTCTAAAAATTACTTTATGCTACCCCAGTCCTTCCTATGCTGCATCAGGTGCAGAAGTTCTGCTCCCTCCTCCCTTCCACCCTCAATATCATGTTGTGGGCTCTCTAGTAACCACATATGTGAGAAGGCCAAAACCTGTAGTCCTCACTCAAGCAAAGCTCCCATTGAAGTGAATGGGTGCTCTGGATGCTAAGCATCTCTAAAAAATTAGGCCACTTTTACATAGATAAATATGGATTTAGGCACCTAGATTTAGGCATTCTTCGCCTGATTTTCAAAGGTAATGAGAATCCATGGCTTCTAAATACTTCAGAGGAAAATGTAGATTCTCAGCATATTGTAGTTATCAGTCCCTCAAGTTTGAAGTTTTTGGCCTTTTGCAGAAGTGCTCACTTTGCACAAATATGTGAGTTATGCTAATATAAAAAAGGGAGTGATTTTTAAAGTTTTCATCTCAACTTAAGGCTGTCTGATTAAGTCTGTCTGAGTTCTGTCCACACCAGTTTGCTATAACATTTAATTCTGGCATTTAAGGAACCATTTCAAAATTTATAATAATCTTCCACTTCCATAGTGGAGGAGGAATGATGAATAAGGTGGGTAAGCAAACATTCATAAATCCAGAACACAATTTAAGACAGTCTGGTATGCTTTGTTGCTCTCAGCTAAGCTACATATGGGACTTCCCATGTGATCATTAACATCTACTATGATTGCCAATCCAACATCTGCTTTCACCATATTGGATGGTGAATATTTCAGATCAACAACTGAAATCCAGATGTGTTTGTGTCATAAACTCTATGCACTCTACGTGAAGTGATTGGTGTTTAAAAAGGAATTAAAAATGCACTCAAGTATGCAATACTGACCTGAAATGTACTCTATGCATTATAGAGCTTTCGTGGTAGACCCCAGGCACCTAGGTACAAGTTTCCCCCTGTTCATATCACCTTTGGCAAATGAGACTCCCTCCATCCACCATGCAATGACTGGAGGTACAAGCTAAAATGACTGCAAGAAGAAATGACTGTTATGCAAGCTCTCTCACCTACAAACTGCAATCTCCTCATTTATATTAGCAACATTTTGTATACAAGGTCTTCTTTCTGAGCATTGCAAAGCATTTTATATACCCCATCCATAAATGAGTTGTCTCAAAAAACTATCTCCATCCTCCAGATAATTTTGAAAGGAAGATAGTTTTCAGATGTGGCATGTTCACAACATGTAGTGTTTTGGCAGTAACAAAAAACTACATTACTGCTCCGGTTAAGTACCTTTTGCACCACTCCTGAGGATTCTTCTCTATGTCACATACTCCACTGGGCATAGCGGATTATCTGGGCAGGGAGCAGACATGAAAGGGGCTAGAAAGGGGAAAAGCCAGAGTGTGATGCACTGCAGTAATCTTGAATCTACGAAAGGGTCCTAGAGAATTCCCTAAGAGAATTACCATCAGTATTGAGACCAGAATGAACTTGATGGGGATGCTGAGATATTGGTAAATACCAGACACAGGAGCTTTTTGCTTATATCTAATAATCTAATACCTCCCCATAATGCCTTGCACCAATTGCTGTATTTGTGGAGATATTTATAGCTAAATCTAAGAATACTATTTTAAGGCTGTGCTTATATCAATGGGCCTTTAATATACACTCATACAGTGTATATACACTCTCCTCATGTGCACACATCTGATAACTGCATGTCCAGCTCCCCAGCTGCACGCACAATTACCTGGGACCCAAGTCAGTATTTCTCACAAAGAGCGAGTGAGCATGATATATATATGTATACATACATATATTATATATACATACGTATATATTTTCATTCTCCCTCTCTCTCAAAAAAGAGCTAACTTTGCTGAATGTATTGTTATTCTACCTGACAATCCAGTTAATCTGCATGATGAACTGAATCAAAAAGTGATATTAAACGACTACACATTGAGAAGAGTGAGATACAGAAAAGCTACTATTTCTTGGTCAGGCAGACGAGAAGTTTGCCAGAAATGATCTATGGATTTCTACAATGTTTAAAATATGGGTAGATAGGATAAAATGATTGGATTCTAACTGCACAAAAGATGTAAAAGAAAAAAGGGACTAAAGTATAAAGAAATTTGACAAAACAGAATGGAAAAATCCTCATTTTTAAAGGTCTGACTCAGAGGGTCCCCACACAATAAGCTGTAAGGAATCTACTTTATCTATCTCAAATATGTGAAGAGCTGAGTTAGCCCTGTGAAAATTCAAATGCTTGTTTCCAGAGAGTATAAATGTATCAACTCTGGTGCTCTGACCACTAGACCATTTCCCCAGACAAAACCATCTGCATCAAATCCTGCTGTCGCTACTCCTAAATTCAAGCAAAACTCCCAGCCCTGGTCTACACTAGGGCAGGGGTTCGATCTAAGTTACACAGCTTCAGCTACATGAATTACGTAGCTGAAGTCGACGTACTTAGACCTACTCACCCCAGTGACTTCACTCCGGTGAGTCAACTGCTGCCACTCCCCCATCAACTCCGCCTGCGCCTCTTGTGGTGGTGGAGTACAGGAGTTGACAGGAGAGCACTCGGGGATCGATTTATCTAGACTAGATGCAATAAATCGACCCCTGCTGGATCAATCGCTGCCCATCAATCCAGCGGGTAGTGTGAGATTAATAAGAGTTTTGCCTTGATAAACAGTGACTCAGGGATTCAGGAGACGGCCCTGAAATTTCAAGGTCAGATCTCTGCATCATTTCAGACTGGAAATAAGGGGTAAGTTTTTAAATGGTGAGTGTAATTAATCATTGGAACAATTTACCAAGGGTCATGGTCAATTCTCCATCACTGTTGATTTTTAAATCAAGATTGGATTTTCTTTTTTTTTAAAGAATACGCTCTAGAAATTATTTGGGGAAAGTTCTAGGGACTGTGTTATACAGGAGGTCAGACTAGCTGATCACAACGGTCCCTTCTGGCCTTGGAATATCTGAATGTATTTCCCATTCTACCTTTATGGGAAAATATGGGAATAAAAATTTTAAAGGTGGTGTGAGATTTGCCTTTTTCTACAAGGTGTTGAGGTATCTTTTGGAGATTCAAACCACTGTGTTGAGTTGTTGTACACAGTAGCAGTCACAGTAAATGCCATACTATGCTCCAGGTCTGTGGATGTTTCATATACTGTATTTCCCACGCTGCCTAGATTTACTTGTCACTGGTTTCCTGCTTCATAACTGCAGGGATGAGAATATATTAGGAGTGGCAGTCTAATCAGTGACCACTCTGGGCATTCATTCTGTCACAGCTGAAAATTCATGAATGAGCTGCAATGGGTCAGCAACTTGCTAACATATTAACTGAAATAGGAGGTTACAGTGCATTGAAGCTCTACTTATCATATGTCCAAGATGTTCCTGGAATGGCAGGATACTGGCAATGAGTATCTAGAAATACAAGAAAGGCAAGGCAGATGTCCTGCTTTTGCTCACTGAAAACTTATTGAAAGTTTAGTTGTCATTTGAGACTGTAGTATCATATGGCCTGTCACAAGGATGATGCAATGATGCCTCTTTCAGCAAAGCAATAACTGTGATCACAAGGTTCATATTTCCATTCAAAGCATCCAAATAAGAGACATGCACAAATTAAAAATGGGTATTTTAAGCTCTATATACAATTACTTTGGCAGATTTTACAACCCACAAATAAATACAGTAGAATCATACATCAATCACATTGATTAATAAAGACTATCAGAATTGTGGCCAGGAAACCAAGACACCAATTTAGCAAAGCACTTAAGCTTGTGCTTAAAATGTGTTCTATTCTCAATGATACCTGAAGCATGCTCTTAAGTGTCTGAACCAGGAAAACACAACAAAATGGAATATCAATTAGAGAAGTTTTAACAATTGAAAGCATAAATATTTTGGATACTTGAACTTAAAGTAGCTTAAAGTAGTTGGTTTGGTGACTTTAAAACCAGAAAAATGTACATGAACCAAGAAGATTTATTTTGCTTCTGTAACACTGTTATTTCTCAGAGAAGATTTGGTAATTCCAATACTGGGCATCCAGAGGGAGGGATGAGGATGGAAGGTGAGGCTGGGGGAGAGTTACCTGCATTTTTAAAACTTGCAACCATAGAGAGACCTTGAATAGATTGATTTTAACATTACTTACCAGCTTAGCCAATCTAGTGTCATTTCTATGACTCTGTTTGGTTCACGTTTGCACATTGTTGTTTATGCATTAAATTGGAAATTTGAATTGATACAAAAGGAAATGTTTTATTTTCTCAAAGCCACTCTTTTGCCTAGGTAGACTGATGGTCACACTTTTTTTTGTTAACCAACTATATTCTTATCAGATCCATAGTATCAAAAAAAATTATCTATAACTTCAAGAGGTTACACATACAAGTCTTGCTGGGCTGAACCAGCAGAGGCATATTGACTTTGTGTCACTGTAAATTACATGGACCTACAGTCAAATGACATATTAGCACACTGGACAGATATTTTCACTGGATCAAAGACAGACAGAAACAAGAAACAGTACTGGGTTTTAAAGAGGGCTAAAACCAAACAAACAAAGAACCCCCTAAAAATTCACTTCATATATAGCAAAAATTGCAGTAAATTCATGATATTTTGTTTCCTCATAAATATCTCAACCCTGATTTACTAATATTTG
Source organism: Caretta caretta (assembly GCF_965140235.1). Taxonomy (NCBI): domain Eukaryota; kingdom Metazoa; phylum Chordata; order Testudines; family Cheloniidae; genus Caretta; species Caretta caretta. The sequence continues at coordinate 39,844,099 of NC_134211.1, read as the reverse complement.
ATACTATGACAAGTTCACAAAGGAGAGATGCTATGTGCCCTTGCTATGCCCGGAATAGTTTAAACGTAATCATCAAGTAGATTTGACATAATAATAAAAAAAAAGTAACTTAAAGGTGGCAGTAATAACTGTGGAAGTGTAATGAACGATTCTGTCTTGGTTAAAGAAAATTCTGTCAAAGGTGAGGGAAGGAAGACCCAGATTTGTTAAGGTATTTAGATGCCTAAATATGTAGATAGGCACCCAGTGGGATTTTCACAGGTCCTAGTTGCTTAACTCTCACTCATTTAAATGGGAGTTAAGCACCTATCCTGCACTTTAAGATACCTAATACCTTTGAAATGTGGCCCTCATTGTAACATCATAGGAAACAGAACAGTCCTGCTCAAGACAACACAATTTATTGTATGGTCATTTAGTTCTTGAGCAAAAGAAAGCCAAGCATAACTATATAGGCAGACTAAAGAGAAGCCAGACCAAGTACTCTTGAGCTAATACTACTGGATGATAATAGGCAGTATGAAAGAAAGGTGTAATAAGCAATGAAATCCAGAACTGATTCTGATATCATTCAAATAGAGGTTATGTTAGTACAGATTAGGTGTTAACACATCCAGGAGTATGCCCAGGTGGAGGGTTAGGCCTCAACCCCAAACACAATACAAGGTAAGTGAGAGGGGGGAGTCTAGATACTATGTGGGGGACATGGAGCCTAAGACAGGGCAGCTGAATGGTTGGAACTCCCCACATACCTCTTAGGGCAAAGGACAAGGTACTTCTGGGTTTCAGCATGTCAAAAACTACGAATGCGGAAGTTTCAAACCCTTATCTGAACACTTCAGGATCTGGGGAAGGTTTAGTTCAGTTTCTGTAAGTGGGGAAAAGTGTCGGGAGTTATGGTGGTGCAGTATTTCATCCAAACTGAAGCATTAGATGTGGACAAACCAATGCCCACTGAAGTCAATGGAACAACTCCCATTGACTCCAGAGGAATCTGGATAGGGCCTAAGGAAAGCAAACAGCTTTGAGTCCCACACAAATCCTAAAACTTAGTGGCTGACCAGATCTCCCACTTGGATAGCAGGAACAGTAAGGGAGGCAACCCTCAGCCTGATTGACATACTTCCTCCCCTCGCAGCTTGGAGTCCAGCAAATCAGGTTTGATAACTTGCTTTTTGGAGGAGAGGAATATATGCAAATTCCTGTCTCTTCTCACAGGATTTACAGTTTCACACTGCACAACCTTTCAATGGCAGTAGAGAATTCCCCCTACAATACATCACCAATCCACGTATCCCATCTAAGTCACTTCATTTAATGTGAAAAAACAAACATGGACAGAATAGTGCCTGGAGACGAAGGCTCCCACCACAATGCAGCCACAAGAATTTCACAAGTGGGATTTGCTTAACTGGTCACTAAGTGTTAACATTGCTCCAAAGACATATGGCTGAAAGTGTTTCTCTGGCCATAAAGAAACAGAATTGTGAGTGCAGAGAAAATACCTGACAAGCAAACTCTCTCTTCTGTTTACTAGCCTTCTTCATACTTTTCAGCCTAGAGAAAGCTTAATTAAAGTTAATGGACAAATCTTCCAGAAGAAAAATTAAGTATTTAAATGTTCTGGTTTTGGCCTGAGTATGCAAAAAAATCTCCCTTCCCTCACTGGTCTTGTCCAAGATAACATAACCTTCCAACAGAATGATATACATATTGACAGCTTTCAGGCTTGCTTTGTGTCCCAAACGTGATGGGTGATTGGCAGAGTATGTGGGCCATATTCACCATTAGCGTGAGCAGAAGCAGCTTCAGTGAATTCAGGGGAGATACATCACTGAGTATCACATAAATAGTTGCAAGCCACATTACAGAACTCTGTGCAAATCACTGCCTGGATTTCAAGAAAAGGATCATGAAATTATCATACAGTAATACTCACTAAATGTCAGTATCTTTGGTACTTATATGTGTCCCCCTTCTCCCATTACCATAATATTTAAGCCCCTCTCGAACTTTAACATATTATTCTTGCAACGCCTGAGCTAGGGAAGTACTGTTAATCCCATTTTCACAGACAGGGACTGAGGCGCAGAGACACTAGGGCCCTGATTCTGCACTACTAGTCATTAGGAAGGGCCTGAATGGTTTGCTGAAAGTCACAGAGGAAGCCTATAGCCGAGCAAGGAAGTGAACTTGGATCTCCATTTGTCACTGGAACAACTTACCAAGGGTCATGGTGGATTCTCCATCACGGACAATTTTTAAATCAAGAGCGGATGTTTTTCTAAAAGATCCGCTCTAGGAATCAATTCAGGGAAGTTCTATGGCCCGGGTCATACAGGAGGGCAGGCCAGAGGAACACAAGGGTCCCTTCTGGCCTTGGAATCTATGAATCCCACATTCCAGGCTAGCATCCTAATCAGCAGATCATCCTTCTCCTGATACAGGTCTCATAGGGAGTGTCTTCAAGCAGCCATGCTTTAAAGGCCATCTATAAATAGTGAAGCCGAGGTGTTGGAAGAGCAGTTCCAATTAAACATGTGCTAGTCGTACTCATTTCTAAAACAAAATCTGGAGAAACACAGACCTACCTTACAGAGCTAGGGAGACTAATTCTAGATGGCTGGCCATTAGAGAACAACTCCACTAGAAGACAACTCCAAGCATAAACTCTGTTGGAACTAAAAGGGTAAAATTGCACAGAATCACATCCTGTGTGGCAATGTGCATTGCATCCTAACTTCACACAGCAGGGGGTCAGAAATTCTAGACATCATCCACACAGTCCCCATTTGGGTGTTGAGAAGTGTAAAAACAGTGCCTGAGATCTCCTACTCTTGCTAGGCATGAATGGGTGAAAAGGGATAAACTATCATGAAAGGGATAAACATGAACAGTTTATCCCTTTCATAAACATGAAAGGGATAAACTATCCCACTGTGAAAACTGCATTAAACATAGGGAACAGAATGCAATAGAGACCACTGATATGACATGAAATTGCCCTGGATGCAAGGGTGGCTGAAATCTATTTGAATTAAGTGGGAAATATTACCTATTAGTGGACTGCCACTCAAATTATTATGAAATTGACCTGTCGCACAACACTTTGAGTATGTTATAATATTAATTAAAATATTGCAAATTGCAGTTTGCTCAGTGTGGCACTCTAGAAAAATTTTTAAAAGGGCACACAATTCATAAGTGACTCATTTTGGTGATATTCAGAAACATCAGTTCAAACACAGCCAAGTGTGTTAGCAGAAAAGGCAGTAAAATACCAAAAAACAGATAGAAAATCCTTAGTGCATTCCACGGACTCAGATTAGCATTGTTAGCACATCACAATAAACCTCACAAATCAGTTCTCAGACTTACGAGCAAAGGACAAAAATCTTAGACCCAAAATATGACAAATGTCCTGAGGTAGAGATCGTTAACTATCAAGTAAATACTACGGAAAAATGTTAGGTTATCTTTGAAAAAAATATTTGAGTGAAAATTTCAAAACCTCAGTGGGCTGTCACAAACCTGGAGGAAATTCACTAAATCACAGTGAAGTGACTCAGCAATTGCAGTTTTCAGATGTTATTGTGGATACTTTGCATAGCCCTTGAGCTGATCGGATGTACTCGCTGATGCCAGAGGTGAATTAGGGACCCAGTCTGCAGAGTGAAGGGGATACTACCAGACCTATGTGCCTTCTCCATGAACAGTAATAATCAGGTAGGCATCAGAACATGCCTAATTTTAACATTAATGGCCCCAATTTTGGATCCAACTGAGCTGTACTCGGTATTGGACCTGAAGGGGAGGGGAGTGGAGTTAGTCCTTTGTAACTCCCCATTTGTGTCCCTCGTGTGATTTAAAGCAGCCTAAGGACTGGCTTAATCTACTCCAGAAAGCCTGTCATCCCAAGGGACCATTCCAGCAGCTGTGATAAGGAATATCGAGGTGCTCCTGCCATACCCACTCTCCTGGGGGCTGCAAGGAAGTGGTGGTTAGAAGCTGCTGGATCATGGGGGATTCCTCCAGCTGGATGGATTGCTTTTGTCCCCTTTGCAGGTGGGGCATTGCAAAGGAGCCAAAGTGGAATGGATTACTGGGCCCAGTGTGTTTCATGTGGAATACCACCTAGCAGCTGACTTGCCAATTTCTTCCAAGAGAAAGTTGACAAAAATGTGACATGACCTTCTTTGTACCATCTGCTTGAGTTCCTTCCCCCAGCTCTGTCCTTCTCCATCTCTTCTGTCACAAATACAGAAGTTTCTCATCTGCTCTCGTCTTCTAACTCACTGATCCCATCCCATCTCCTGATCTCCCTCATCTTCTCCCCCACAATCCCATGATAGGCTAGGCCTTTCTCTGGGATCATGCTTGGCCAGTTTCAGAGCCTCTTTTCCTTCTTAAGTCCTTTCTCCACTTGGGAACCTTACTCCAGCCTTTCTAGGTTCTCAGGGTTAGAGTCTTCCACTTATGGGGACATTTAGTTTGAGTTTCCTATAAAGGTCTGGTTTGTTTGTAGCGATCCAGCATTGGCAGACCCTGGTTCAGGGTTTATCTTCAGCTTCTGTCATGTGGTGATCAGCTTGTGGTGGGTCTGTTAAGTCTGTGGGTGGTGGATGCTTGTCAACTATTTCTCTCTCAGCTGCTCTGTAGCAAGAGTCGGCTACTTCTAGAACACGGCAGCTTTCCTCCTTGTTGCCACCCCTGCTTGCGAAAAGCTCTTTTTTTAAAGCTTGTTTCCTCCAGCTACAGCAGCAGTGTTTTCCCCAGGAATTGAAATTAGTGGGAGGTGTTCGAATTTATGGGGGTGAGATCAGGGCTGATGAGGGTGAAGGTGGCTCTATGGCACCATAGTAAAAACTAAAAAATGTTTCATGACCATTTTATTAGATTTAACTCATGTTTTAAAATCATCACACAAATTAAAGTTGGCTACTCAAGCCTTCTGTGAAGCACTACATCTACATCCTTCTTGGTTTCTTGTTATAATTTTGCACAACTCTGTTAATGAACTTCTTGAATGCAGTGCGTTCATCTTTGGTGGTTTCTCGTGTGTCCGGTACTTCCATTCCTTCAGTTGATATGCTCATTAGTTCATTCACATGATCAGGCAGAAGGCGACTTCTTTCAGAACAAAAAATTCTATTCAATGATGAAAAAGAATGTTCAACTGTAGCTGTTGTTACTGGGAGTAGCAGGAGATGAATTCCTACTTCCTTCATCCCAGGAAACATAGCACAAAGATCGGGTCAAGCCACTAGTGATGATAAAAAAGAAGTTGAAGTCAAATCTTCATTCATTTGTCGTATGATATTCCACTCTGTGTTCAAATTCTCTATTCTGTCCTGAGCACATGGCAGCCCCATTCCTGGTAGTGCCTCACTCCACTCAACTGTCGGTGTTTTATAAGACAGGGATCTGTAAAAGCTACGTAGAGGTTGAGTAGAATTTTGAAGTCGCTGTTGTAGATTTTTAAGAATCAAGTCTGTGTACTTTTTCAGTTGTCTTAACAAACACTTCTTGTCCTCTTCACTTAAGGATTCAATATAAATGCCTTCATTAGTCAACTTCTTGACTGAAGTCTTTGCTTCTTCCAGTACTTTTTCTATGGATAGCTCTCTGATTGATCCAAATGTAGCTTCTGTTGCTGGACATAGATCTACTACTGTTGTAGCAGATGCCTGGATGGCATTTTTTAATGACCCAAGCAGTTCAACAGTAGACTTACAAGAGAGAGAATGGTAATAGTCTTCGCTGAACGTAGTAGCAAAAGTAATCCACAGCCTCACTACTTAGATCAATCCCATCTTGGTAGATACTTACCAAAGCCAGTAATAACTGCTGGAGTAATTTTAAGACAAAAGCCAAGGATCGCTCATGAGAAAGCCAGGGGGTTTTCCCAGATTGGACTAATTTGAACTTCAGTCCCAGTGTATCTTCTATATTTTCCAACATATTTAGTCTTTTTGGACTCTTGCTGAAAAAGGAATATAATGAAGACATTACATTTATAGCTTTTAAAACGTCTTTTGAAGAGTCTGCAGCTCGTACTAGTGCTAGTTGGAGTAGATGGCCTCTGCGGTGTGTATAGGAGAGACTAGGATTACACTTTTCTCTGAGCAAAGCTTGTACTCCACCATGTCTTCCAGAAAAGTTTACAGCTCCATCAGATGCACAAGCAGCCATCTGTTTGGGGTCCAATTGACAAGCATTTAACTCCTTTAAGATGTGGGTTGTCACAGATGCAGCCGATGTGTCTTCTATAACTTGAACATCTAGAAACGCATCTACTGGCCTACCACTGACATCAAGATAACGTACACAGTGACTTAATACTTGATGCCCATTTGCATCGGTGCGTTCATCAGCCATGTAGGCAAATTTTTTTGACTGTGGTGAGAGAGTTCTTCACTTTTTCAACTGTTGAGTCTTTCACTGTTGCACCACATGCGTCTAGCCAGTCAGTTGAGTTTCTTGCAGAAAGATAGTGAGCATTTGCTGGTCTTGTTCAGAACCAGTGTTCAGCTTCAGGATGAACCAGTGACAATGCACTTAACACTGGCCTCCAGTTTGTAGTGTGTGGTATCTCTTGCTTAAATAGAAAAGTATGATGCCACAGCCATGTTTGTTCGCATGAACTGAGTTATCCCCAGCATTCTTAACAGCCCCATTAACACTCACCGGTGTTGTCCCTGGTCAGTGAAGACTCAGAGTTCAGAGGTGCTTTCACGTGAGTTCACCTCCCAGGTGGGGGGCAAGAAGGCACCTTGCTCGTTCCTCCAGCTGCTGTTTGCTCTGGCCACTGTTGTTTGTTGTGCCACCATTCACTCCATCACTCTGTTGCCAATGGCCCTGCGACATCACCTTCTGCGGCCACCTGCCACTGTGACCTCTGCGAGTTGGTCTCTTGAGGTTCCACCCAGCTCTGAATGACTGCAGCTGCGCTCTCAGTGGGGAAACCTCGCTGCTAGTGCTGACTGGGCCATCTCTTCCACAGAAACACTGTCCCACAGCAGGTCTAAGCACTTAAACCTCATTATCAGTGATTTCAGCAGAAGTGGTAACTTAACAAAACAAAAGACTATCTATAGAGCCTAATCAGCTCTGTCTTTAAACAGTGGAGAGGGGCAGGTCAAATAGTACTTGTGACGCAGGCAGACCATCAAACAAAACACCTGTCCCCACCCTCTCTCTTGGTGCCCTTAATCAGCACAGGTAAGTATAGTTCTACTGCCCTGTACTCATACAATAAGAATAACAACATTTCATTACCCTCGCGCATTCAACTGATTTGTAACCCAACCCCAGCCAAAATCTATCACTTGGGCAACACAGCTCTCTTTGCTGGATACCTAGGTAGATTCGGTGTGAATGTAAATACAATCCGGTCCTGAAGCCTTTCCCCCCAGTCCCCAGCTCATCACTAGCTGTCAGGGAGAGCTCATTTAGACTTTGCTTACAAATCATAATTTGAAATTATTAGGTTCGCCAACATCACCGAAATGAATGCACTGACATTTTCATAAAAAAAAACAGCCGTATAAGGAAGCTAGTCTATGTTCATACTTTTCAAATCTATTATACTTTTTCAGATACACATTTTTTATCATACACTTTATATGCTTTTAAAGTGTGCATTAATGTTTCAATTTCAATTTAGATTTCCAAGCAATCACTAAATTGGCAACACTGCATATAACTAGTTCACAAAACTGTGGGGGGTTGGGAAAATTCAGGAGGGGTGTGGGGAAATCCCTGTACAGCAGGCTCTGGTGTGCCTATTTCGTATTGGTTGAACCCAGAGGAGGTTGTTAGTCTCCTGATTGAGAGGGGGCCTTATATGTGGGTTTGAGTCTTTTGTGACATTCAACCAATGTAAGAGGGCACAATTGGTGATCAGTAAGAATGGGCTGATCAGTGGGTAGTACCTGAGAGAATCCATGGCCCACTTAAATGCCCAGGCCTCTTTCTTCAATAAGAATTAGGCTCTCTCCCTGGGAAATATTTTCTATTTCAGTACAGGACTGGGTGCTTCTGACCTGCAAATCTTGTGAAAGCACGGCACGAAGGCTGACATCTGAGGCATCCATCTATAATCAGAGGTGAAAGTAAGCCGGTACGCCCCGGTACGGCATACTGGCAAGAGCCGGTGCGCTGTACCGGGACTGGCTTTCCCAGACGGCAATTTAAAGCTCTGGGGTAGCAGTGGCAGGGCTCTGGAGGGAATTTAAAGGGCTCGGGGCTCCGGCAGGCCCTAGGCCCTTTAAAGCTCTGCCAGAGCCCCGGGGTAGCGGTGGCAGCTGGGAGCCCCCAGGGCTCCTAAGTGATTTAAAGGGCCCGGAGCTCCATACCGGGATCAGCTTTCCCAGATGGCAATTTAAAGCCCTGGGGTAGCTGCGGTGGGGCTCTGGTGGGGATTTAAAGGGCCCTGGGGCTCCAGCCCCCGCTACCGCCCCGAGCCCTTTAAATCCTCGCCTGAGCCCTGCTGCCCAAGCCCTGGGGTAGCAGCGGCCGGGCTCCGTCGGAAATTTAATGGGCCCTGGGGCTCCAGCAGCCGCTACCGCTCCGGCCCTTTAAATCTCCTCTGGAGCCCTGCCACCGCTACCCCAGGGCTCAGGTAGCAGGGCTCAGGCGGGGATTTAAAGGGCTCGGGGCTCCAGCAGCTGCTACCACAGCAGAGCCCCAGGCCCTTTAAAGCTCTGCCAGAGACCCCAGGGCTCCTCAGTGATTTAAAGGGACTGGGGCTCCGCTGCGGTAGGGGCAGCTGGAGCCCTGGGCTCTTTAAATCGCCTCCAAGCCCCGGGGCTCCCAGCTGCCTCTGCAGCTGGTAGCTCGGGGGTGATTTAAAGGGCCTGGGGCTCCCAGCTGCCACTACTGCAGCTGGAGCCCTGGGTCCTTTAAATCAAGATTTAAAAGGCCCTAGGGCTTTAAGGCCCTGCCTCTTCCTGTTGAGGCCACGCCCCCTGCTCAGGACTCCGGCGTACCGGTAAGTCCTTTAACTTACTTTCACCCCTGTCTATAATATAAAATTCCTGGGAAAAGGTGGGATTAAAATGGACCGGAACCTGACAAAGAAGTGTCTTCAAGGTGCTTAAAGCCTTTTCACAGTTCGTATCCCATTGGATCTTCCTAGGGTTACTGCCTTTTACATGGTCCATTTGGGAGCAGTGATCAGCACAAAGCTAGGAATAAGCCTCAGGTAGTATCCAGCCAGGTCCAGGAAGTGCCTCACTTGTCTTTGTCTGTGGGGACAAGGCCTGCGGTTAGAGCCTGCACTTTATTGATTATTGTCTTCAAGAGTCTGCCTCCTACTGGTATCCTAGATGGGTCACCTATGTGGTTGTTAATTTACATTTTTGGGGGGTTATCTGTGAGACTGGCTTCTTGTAGGAGTCCTCATATTGCCCTCTTATGTTGTAGGTGATCTTCCCATGTGGAGCTACAGATAATGTTATCAAGTTAGGCACAGCCATATCGATAGTGAGGGCTAAGAACTTTATTCATGATCCCATTGAAAGGTTGCCCTGACCCCATATGTCAGATATCTTCAATTCAAGACTACAAGAGGGGTCAAAAAAGCAGTCTTCTGTTGCGAGGAGGGGGATAAGGAAATCTGCCAATATCCTTTTGTGAGATCGATAGTACTAAGGTATCTCACATATACAATCAGTGGCAAGACCAGGAATAATAATTAAAAAAATATCCTGACTCCCATTCCTTTGCTCGAACCTCTAGACATTGCTACCTTCCTGTGAGCACAGTAACTTAACGGTTTAATTAATAAAATATATTCATCATTATTTCAATATAAGACGTTGAGGGTTAAATCAAAACCTGAATAGCAGCAGAGATTTTTAACCAGTTTTATTCCTGGAAGCCAACAGATATTGCAGTCAATGCCTGTAGCTTGATAAAGCAGGTATGACTGGAGATAATGTTTTGATAGTTTCTATTTTTCTGCAGTTTCCATGATGTTCTTGCCAAGCTACCATGACTAAAATGGTTGCGAAAGACAGTGCTCGTCAGAAATTAAAACACAAAACCACCTTTACTCCTGAACCAGCGCCTTGCCAGCATCACTTTACAGTTTTTGTTACATTGCTTCAAATTCGCTTTTCCCTCTGAGTTGTATAAGAATTTATCCACTTCCCCCTTTATGATTTTTACTGTCACCAAGAATGTCTCTCTCCTTAACTCAAACTCTTTCTTTCTGTCCACCTTAACTGTAGGTGTCTCTACCAGATAACATAGCAAGAATGTCCTGTTTTACAGTGACATTTCCATTTAGTAGTTTAGGTGTCCTTGCCTGGCAAGTATATGTTAATTGCAGGATATGTCCCATACAGAGCCCTCAGACTGTCAGTGTATGCTATGCCCTAGCCATCCAGATTTAAATGAAGTCGCTGTTCTTTTACACTTTAGACCTCTAGACAGTGACATTTTGGGATTGATTTTTTACCAGATTGGTTTATTTAAAATTAATACTTTTATTATATGGTTACTATTTTAATGCGCTTAACAGCGTGACTCGACAAAAGGGCAAAGGGGAGATCATTCAGATCAGGATACCGGAAGTTTGTGCATAGCTCCGATCATGTCCATGCATCTGCGGCAAAAAAATGTGGGAAAATGGTAAAACATCACGAGTAAATGTATGAAGTCCAATGCCTTTGAAAGATTTCAAACACGAAAACAACACTTACCTTTGTTCATTTCTGGGAAATCTTTGCAGTTCCTTAGCAACTACGGCCAGGCATTTTGACTTATTCGCATGTATTTGAGTTTGTACACAGCCAAATGAACAAGGAGATGTGTGGGTCCCGACGTGATCAACGTTCCACATTTGAAATGCTGGTGGGGAGGGGTACCATTCATTGCCCTCCTTTCCCTTTCCCCCCCTTGCCAGCTAGTAGAATCTGGCTGTGTTGCTAGATGGTGGGTGAACAATGTCAAAAGTCGCCAGTAAATAGGATGACCAGATTGCAAGAGTGAAATATCAGGAAACATTAGGCGAGCGGTGTGGAGGGGGTGGAGGAAGAGAGCCACACAGCTCCCCTGCCCTGCACCCCCTGAACCCACTATGCCCAGAGCCCCTCCACAACCCCCCCACATTTCCACCACAAATGCACACTGCTGTGCACACCACCACCCCTGCCCAGCGCCGCCCCACCCACAGCCCCACAACAGCTGCCCAGCACCCCACACAGAAGCTCCCACTCGCTAGTTTCCCAATACACACTGATTTCTCCTCCCTCCCTCACTGTGCCCTTCCCCACAGTCCCACCACCACAACTAAACAATGCCCCACACAGACCCCCCACGGCCCAGTGCCCTGACACACTCAGATCTCCGCCACTGCCCAGCACTCCCCAACAGGCCCCTACTGCTTAACAACACAAAACACACAAACCTCCCCCACTGCCCAGCACCTTCCACACCCTCACAGCCAGCACCCCACCACAGACTTCCCAGACACTCACTCCATCACGCCCTGCCCGCTTCCCTGGCCGCACTCACCAGCCCTGCTGGGAGGTCTCTGGCTTCTAGGGTCAGAGCGGCGGGGAGTGGGGAGGGGGGTGTCTCCAGACTCGCCACATGCTGCGCCCGCCACAAGCGCGAGCTCTGTGGTTCCCATTGGCCGGGAAAAGTGCCAGTGGGAGCTGCCGGAGCCGCGGAGTGGGGCTTGCAGGCGCCGGCAGTGCGCAGAGACCCTAAGAGCCAGCAGGTCCCACCCACAGCCCCACCACAGCTGCCCAGCACCCCACACAGAAGCCAGCAGGTCCCTCTGGCTCCTAGGGTCGGGTTGGGTCGGGGGGTGGGGGCAGAGGGCTCTCTGCCGGCACCTGCAAGCCCCACCCCCACAGCTTAGATTGGGCAGGAGGGAGCTGGTGCAGCACACTGTGACCCCCTCAGCCTCTGTTCCTAGGGGCCGCCCACACTGCAGGCTCCTCCCAGTGGGCGGGCGCACTGCCGGAAACTGCCCCAGGAAGTGCTGCCACGCCAGCCCCGGACTTTGGCAGTGATGGTGAGCGGTCCCTGATATCAGGACAAAGGGCGTCCCAACCGATGTGCGGTCGGGACGCGGGACAAATGTGCGCATGGTGTTTCGCCGTGTGCGCGGGGTTTAGGATCTGTGTGTGCGCACACATGCACACAGCTTAGAGGAAACAGTGGCCCCAACACTCCGTTAAAGGCACTATGATAGGCTTATTTTCAAGGAATGTTCCCCTGGACCTGCTTATGCAGTGAAAGGAAAGCAAGGGAATTTTCTGCTTTAAGTCCTAGTTATTCCAGCTATTATAGGAGAATGTAGAATCATAAAGTAATGTAATAGGAGGCAAATAAATCAAGAAATGATTTAACTGTTTTTGTCTTAAAATGCAATGTGAGGATATTCTTACATTTACAGAAATTCCGATTGTGATCTTAGTTTAAAGGTAAACTGAAACACTAAGATCCCAGCTCTAATGTACAGTGGACCCCCTTCTGAAATTATCATTTCCCCATGTGAACTTGGATGCACAAGAAGTGCAAGTTTGGGCCTTTAATCTACTATTTCTAGCACTCCTAACATCTGCCATTTTTGCTGTTTAGAAAGCATTGTGGCCTCTACTTCCTTTATTACACTTTCAGGTGCTATGGCAAAAGGTACACTGAAGATTTGGATGCCAAGGTGACAATTACATTTTACCACACTCTGAAAACCAGGCAACTACTGCAAGAGTGAGCAACAAACACTACCATTTGATCGGAAGCACTTTACTTCCTCAGCGCAAGAAATGTATTGCGCTTCTTCCCCACAAGATAATGTAGTGTCCATGGAGGATCTCAACCATGAGTGGAAAAAGGGAATTTCTTCAATAACTACAATCATAAAAACATCTGTTGATAAAGATTGATTGAATTGGCCTCGTTAGTGCTACAAAAAGTAATTTCCCTCTGTTGATATTCACCCCTTCTTGTCAACTGTTGAAAATGGGCCACATTCACCCTAATTAAATTGGCCTCATTAGCAGTGATCGCCCCCCCCCCCAACTCGGTAAGGCAACTCCCATCTTTTCATGTGCTGTGTATTTATACCTGCCTACTGTATTTTCCACTCCATGCATCTGATGAAGTGGGTTTTAGCCCACCAAAGCTTATGCCCAAATAAATTTGTTAGTCTCTAAGGTGCCACAAGGACTCCTCATATTTGTTGATAAAGAGATGAAGACCCACATGTCTAAAGGAATGATGTCTTTAACCTAACACATTAGGGACTTTTTCTGAAGACAATTCACTGGTGTGAAAATATGTCAGCATCATTGACCCTTAAGGCCTCTCTGCTGGATAACTGTTGATCACTGTGCTGATCTTTAGTTCTGTATTTATCCAACTTTTTAAAAGAGTTTGACAAATGGATAAAGCATATGGATTATACTGGACTGTCACTCACTTTGGGCTGACCTCCTATTAACTGCAGTGTGACCAAGATTTGCAACACAGTTTAAACAAGAGAGACGCAAATGAATCTCTCATTTAAATTATACACCTGTTCTATTCTCAAGATCCTGTGCCTCAGAGATAATATATTTACATGGAGGAGTAGGTGGGATTGTTTGTGTCTGTCCACTCAGATTAAATATGGTGGTGGATATGTAGTCACAGACACTGCTTTAAATTTAAATGTCAAACTGTTCAACGTGAGAGCAAAGAAACAGAGCGAGTGCAATAAGAAATTGTTCCATTCTTATCATATTTTCTTCCCATGTACCAAAATTAAGTTTATTAGAAATCTCAGAGTTTTTAAAAAAGACACTTAGGACCCTTTCAAAATATCTGGTCTTGGAATTATCAAAATTCTTCCCATATGCATATAATTCATAACATATTTAAACAACCCAGGGTAGAACATCGTTTAGAGTAGCAACTGTTTGATCCATGCAGAAGGTCAACATCAACAGCTGTAAGAGAACATGGGTCCACATAGGTGTCTATAGCCAAAACAGACTAGAACTTGCAGAGTTATTTTCTTATTTGGACACATTTTTCCTTTTCTCTTTTCCTTGCCCTGTTTAGACAGATTCAACCCTAAAAAAACATACACACTTTAATGGAAGAATACTGATTTTGCCTAATTTGGGGTTTAATCCATCTCCCATTGAAATCAATGGGAACCTTCCACTGACTCCAGTGGGAGCTGGATCTGGCCTGAAATGAGAGAGCTGTGTAATGTCACTTTCTTTGGAATTCTGAAAAACCTGAGACACATAAGGTGTAAGTGAAAGCAGAACAGATCCTGGAGTTCCACTTTCAGTCACATGGGTGAAATTCAGAAGGTCACCACAATGACAATTGCATCACTAAGTGCAGTTAAGAGTCCTGTGTATCTGTGACCAATTTATTATCTATAGCATCAAGATTCTCTGGTTAGATAGTGTTCAGTAAGAACATCTATTAACAATCCTATTTTATGTCCATGCATATTCTCTAATCCAGTGGTTCCCAAACTCGTTCCGCCGCTTGTGCAGGGAAAGCCCCTGTCGGGCTGGGCCGGTTTGTTTACCTGCCGCGTCCACAGGTTCGGCCGATCGCAGCTCCCAGTGGCTGCGGTTTGCTGCTCCAGGCCAATGGGAGCTGCTGGAAGTGGTGCGGGCCGAGGGACGTACGGGCCGCCATTTCCAGCAGCTCCCATTGGCCTGGAGCAGCGAACCACGGCCACTGGGAGCAGCAATCAGCCGAACCTGCGGACGCGGTAGGTAAACAAACTGACCCGGCCCGCCAGGGGCTTTGCCTGCACAAGTGGTGGAACAAGTTTGGGAACCGCTGTTCTAATCTAATAGAGATTGACTTTCAATCTATGAAGTTAGATAGTGTTATTTGTACGGCACTTCTAAAACTTACTGAACACATGAGAAGGTATACAAAAATGTTTTGAAGATAAAACAGAAGAGTGAACAGAATAAAAAGAAAGTTACTCTGAGCAAATTATAAACAAGTGTTTTGTACCAGCAAAATGGAAAAACATCATCTGTTCTAGTCACTTAATATCAGTAGGTGCTCATGTCCAGTCTGATTACTATCATCTTGTAACTAGCTTTTCCTGTCTCCCACCATCCACCCCCAGCATTGCAATATACAGTAAGACGGTATTTTGTGAGCCAAGTGTTATGCTGGTGTAAACTGGCAAAGCTCCCTTGATTTTAACTGATTGATTTACACCAGGGAACATGGTCCATTAATAAATATCAGTCACTACAAAATGACTTTATTGTTCAGTAAAAGAGATAGCAGGGGTGACAAAGTTCTATTTAAGTGCTTATATTCTACAAAACTAATTCAATAATCCTTGTACAATATGAATATTCTATCACAAATGTTGCAGTGATCCAATTTGATTACAGGTTGTTTAATTAGTGGCTAACCCTAAAACACCACATTTTAATGAAAACTTTAATAACCAAGACATACCTCTACGCCCCTAGCTCTTGCAGAGAAAAAACATAAATATACATACATTGTTTATATGCCTGCAGGCCAACTGAATATAACTTAGTGCTAGTCGAAATAAGACAGTTGAACACTGCTGAAATTCTACTGAAGTATCTAGCAAAAGGCCTGGGGAAAAGAACACAATAAGTGTTCAAAAACATCTCACAATGTAATAATCAATGTGTAATATGAGCTGGGGGTTAGTTAAATAAAATGTGAAAGCTGTATTAATGAACCCTTTTGCTGTCCAACACAGCATTTCATTTTCTTTCACAGGCTGCATAATGCAGAGCCTGGGAATAAATTATAGATGAAACCCCCATCATATGTTTATAAATACACTAACATTAGCATTTTACTTCCTCATAAATCTGCACCAAACATTCAAGCACAAGATAGAAAGCTCTGTAAAACAATGATATATTCTCTGCTTGCAAGCCTTGACTAGTGGCCCATTCATTTCTACCGCTGTTCTTCAAACATTACTTCCTTCGCTCATGCCCCCTCATTTAAAATCCATTTTAATTTAAAGATGCTCGATGCACTCCTAGTGGTACATTTACTCATCCTAGTTATACATCATGGAGCAGGGAAAAGAAAATTGTTTAATCTAGAGATATGGTTCAATGTGGTCACCACTGAACAGTGGAGTAATTACCAGATCAGCTCCGCTAAAAATGCACTCAGGGTGTTCTGTGACCTATCATCTTCTAATCTGCATAGTGAAGTATAGCTTCATAACTATAAATTGCTGACTTAATTAAAACCAGGACCTTTCTGTCATTTAATTACAGGGAGAAAGGTTATTGCTTAAATGCAATTTTCCAAATGTGATTTCTTAACAGTTATTAACTGCTTCACCATCATTTATTGTTTCAGATTTTTCAATTTGAAAATAGTCCCTGTGACAGAAGTAATGACTTCATGAAAAACTCAATCTAGATGGAGCTGAGCGGACCCATTTGTTTCTCGTAAGTGGAGCAGACAGAAAACTTGAAAATGTCACAGGAGGATCCTGTGATTGCTCTCACTTTACAGGAGTAATTAAAAACCAAGAGGTTGTATTAAAGGTGAAGAGAAGAGGTTTATGACAATTTTGCAGGGGTTTATTTCCTTGCCAAATATTGTGCTTGCATTATCAACTCTATTAAGAGAGATATAGATTAATAATTATTAACTTATCCCAGTCCAACAAACAGCACTGGATCAGACATCTTAGAGTTCTGCAGATTTTCTATTATCTGCAGAGAAACTGCTAAATTAAAAGTAAAAAAATCCTGTGTAATTTCCATCTGCACACAGGGCTCCTGCTTCCAATAACTAATCTCTTGAAAAGCACAAGTTGAAAATATAAATGCTCTTCAACGTGAGATTTTAATGACAGTTCATTATCTAAAACAAGGTTTCTCATCCACAGAATGTTGATACTATGGGCCTGATTCTGCTCTCACTTAAGCCTGTTTCACTCTATTCAGGGGATAATCAGGGCTGATGCCTTCTGTGTTGGGTGGAGAAAGAAATATTTATTCCAAAGGTAAGACTGGTCACTAACACAAAGTACTGTTGATTAAGAAACCATTTTGCGGGGGTGGAGAAGGGTCTACATTTGGCATAATAAGTGGAATTATTCTAAAAGTCTTTGGGCCCTGTTCATCTGTATGCTCCAGCTTCTTAGATTCAAAATAGATTGAAATGGACAACCCTGCATTGGCAAAGTATAGCTTGGAAATAGCCTTCTCCCAGTCCAATCTTTATGGGCAAAACACCTCTGGTGATTTAATACCCCAAATCTAGAACAAGCTCTGCTGAGGCTTTTGGGGGTCGGTCCTGCTTTGAGCAGGGGGTTGGACTAGATGACCTCCTGAGGTCCCTTCCAACCCTGATATTCTATATTCTATGAGGCATCTGGGAAGTAGAGCTAGTGACTGCAAAGCGCAAACTTTTGGATTGTGTGAAGTGAAAGGGATTCAGTAGAGATCGTGGCCAAGGTGTTCAGGTGCCCTGTACCCCTGCCTCCAGTGGCCGGCAGCGGAACCCAGGCCCACCCATTAAACCATGTTCCAGCCCAGGAACCCTACAACCAGGTCTGCTTAGTCTCAGTCCCTGTTGCTGTTTCCCTGGGCTCCTTCCTACCCATCCTCTCTATCTTCTTGCCTGTTTCTGGGTTTACCGCCAGAGCTTACACTACTCCCTGTGACTACTACACCCCCCTTCACCCTCCCCCTACCTCTTGCATCCAAGGGCTTACTCTCCCCCTGGACTTCCTCCTTAACCCTGACACCTTCCCTCCTCCTCCCCCCAAGGCAGGGACTGCAGACTCCTTCCCTGATAGTCCCCCTTCTACTTTCAGCTTCCTGGCTTTATAATAGTGTCCCAGCCCTTACCCATCTGCTTCACTCTCAATTAACCATGGCCCTCCCTCTCTCAGGTGATGCCAGGTAATCTTATTGGCCTCAGGTCCTCATTAACCCTATCACGGCTGGTGGAACCCATAATATGGTCACTGGTGCCTTCTTTCTGCAAACTCTTCCCAGATATCTTTTAGCTTAGATGTCCCTGCAGGGATGATTCAACCGACTGATAACAGACACATTAAGTTAGAGTTCCAGGGTAAGAGAAAACCTGGTGTGCGAAGCAGTCCTATAAAAGAAAAAGAAAATGCTCCAAACAGTGGCTTCTGCTTTACCAAGTTAAACTGAAATTAAGAAAAGGCTGAATTTATTGAACATGTAGTTGTCGTCATTTCCCCCTCAGTGGGATGGGATACACAAGTAGACACACTCAACACTGATTCCCAGGGATAATCAACTTTTTAATTTTAGGAGAGTGAAGAGTGAGGGGGACAAAACTGCTCTATAATTATTAAGAAGCTACCCACTAACACCAAATCCAGTCATCACTTATACCTTTGCAACCCCACTAGGTAAAATTTGGTCCTAGATCAGACTCTCATGATTGTGTAAAACAGAGTTTCTTTTAATTTTATAAAAGTGGACACAAAAATAGCAACAGAAGGCTGTAAGTCAATTAACGCCCCCCCCCCCTTTGATATTTGACAGTCCCAATCAACCTCTTGTAGTTTGGGAATAGATCACCTGCTCACCTATGCAGAAAGACTCCTTACAATTATATAGACAGCTTTAGTTTGATAATGCAAAACAAGAGCTATTTTCAGTGATGTCTGAAAGAGTGCATGCTTACAGATCAGCATATTGCTCTGCCTTCTGATCTTTCCATGTTTCCCCAGGAATGACAAAAATACATGCCCATCACAAAACCAACACATGGATTGCTGACCACACCATTATTCCAGGATATAATGGACACCCAGTTAATAGCCTGAAAATACAGGATAAGCCTTTTTTGTAATGTCCTATAGTTTGCTCATTTGATAAACTGTGACCATTCAATTTCCATTTAGGATTATTCAGAAGTCAAAGCTCCAGCTAATTTTGTCTGCAAGATTCAGTTTGGAGACTCCAGAAGCTTAACACTATAACTGCATGTCACTGCCACCGTTGTCTCTTGTCACAATCCTAATACTATGTTCTGATAATAAAATTTCATTAGTGTCTGCACATCCTTTGCCTTACCTTTGAAGTACTGTCTTGTGCTGAAACGATTAGCAGTACTTTACGTCATATCAGTTGACTGTTTGACAGCCATTGTGAGTGAGCTAAATGGTGAGAAATTAAAATTTCTGACAATTTCCATTACATCTAAATTGCTGAGAAATTAAGGGATATTTACTTTTACAAATATTAAAGGTTGTTTAAAATGTAAACTGACTTCATTTTATTAGTAGATTCCACAATGTGCTAATTCAAAATGACTACACAGCTTTATTTGAATAAATTACCAACTCATTTTCCAAAAACGAAGGACATTTCCTCCAGGCTGGGTTTTTGATTGTTTGTGTCAGTAGGAAAATAAAATAAAAACTTATGAATATTTCAGAACAGAAGATTGGTGAATCGCTTCCTTGTTTCATATGAGTAGAATAATGAGGTTTATTATTATAGGATACTGATTTTTAGCTTAACTCACCAAGGAGCATGCCATGAAATGTTGGTTTAATGACATGGCATTATCTTACCTTGGGGAAAAATACCAGAGATTAAGTCAATGAATTGTTTTTAAATATAATGACATTTTTTAGTTATCTGGAATGGAAGGTTAAGGGCCATTTGTTCTCTGCTAAATGGCAACTGGCTGGGAGTGGGGGATGAAGTGGTGGCTCAGGAAGGTAGTCCATTTATGGAGTAACACAGTTGGGTGGTATATTATGGCGGTGGCCAGGGAGGCTCAGGCATTCCTCTGAAGCACCAGATATTGGTTACTGCTGGAAGCCACAGACCAGACTAAATGGACCAATTGTCTGATCCACTGGGACAAATCCTATGTATTAATGGTGTCTCTTATCCATGTACACAAAGCATTGCTTTGAATTCTCTTTTTACTTCAGTCTTCCATTTTAGCCAATCAGTCATATGAAATTGTTTTTTTGGTCATAACCATACTACTATAAGGTGGGTGCATAACTGGTTGAAAAACCATTCCCAGAGAGTAGTTATCAGTGATTCACAGCCAGGCTGGAAGGGCATAATGAGTGGGGTCCTGCAGGGATCAATCCTCAGTCCAGTTCTGCTTTATATCTACATCAATGATTTAGATCATGGCATAGAGAATACACTCCAAGTTTGCAGACAATACCAAGCTGGGAGGGGTTGCAAGTGCTTTGAAGGACAGGATTAAAATTCAAAATGATCTGAACAGACTGGAGAAATGGTCTGAAGTAAATAGGATGAAATTCAATAAGGACAAATGCAAAGTACTCCATTTAGAAAGAAACTATCAGCTGCACACATACAAAATGGGGAATGACTGCCTAGGAAGGAGTACTGCAGAAAGGGATCTGGGGGTCATAGTGGATCACAAGCTAAATATGAATCAACAGTGTAACACTGTTGCAAAAAACCAAACATCATTCTGGTATGTATTAGCAGGAATGTTGTAAGCAAGACACAAGAAGTAATTCTTCCACTCTACTCCGGCTGATTAGGCCTCAAATGGAATATTGTGTCCAGTTCTGAGTGCCACATTTTAGGAAAGATGTGTACAAACTGGAGAAAGTCCAGAGGAGAACAACAAAAATGATTAAAAGTGTAGAAAACATGATCTCTGGGTAAAGATCGAAAAAATTGGGTTTGTTTAGTCTGGAGAAGAGAAGAGTGAGAAGGGGACATGATAACAGTTTTCCACTACTTAAAAGGTTGCTACAAGAAGGAAGGAGAAAAATGTTCTTCTTAACCTCTGAGGATAGGACAAGAAGCAATAGGCTTAAATTGCAGCAAGGGCAGTTTAGGTTGGACATTTGGAAAAACTTCCTGTCAGGGTGGTTAAGCACTGGAATAAATTGCCCAGGGAGGTTGTGGAATCTCCATCATTGGAGATTTTTAAGAGCAGGTTAGACAAACACCTGTCAGGGATGGTCTAGATAATACTTTGTCCTGCCATGAGTGCAGGGCACGGGACTAGATGATCTCTCAAGGTCCCTTCCAGTCCTTCAATTCTATGATCCTATAAGTCAAATATGCTAAGTATGCCAGAGCTACCAAGGAAACTCCTCCCACAGCTCTAGCTCAGATGAGTGGTCTCATTGAAGTCTGTGGGCTAAATTTTGCTTTTATTGACACTGATGTGAATCCAGAGTAACTCCATTAGCTTCAACAGAACATGAGAGTATCTGAAAGCTAACTTCAGTTGTACCACTGACATGAGCAAGGGTTGAATTTAAGCCACTTCCTCCTAACTAGATATATCAATTTCTTATTCTCCTTCTTTCCTTTCAGCATGATCAGTAATTTAGGATGGTTGCCTTATATCCAGATGCTAGATGGGAACAAGAAAAATATCAGAAAAAGGTAACAAAGCAGAGAATTCATATTCTGAGTTCAAGAACAGAAAACACTAGAGTTCCCATAAACAGACCATTGTTTTGAATTCCATTTTACATTTTTTGCTAAACAATCTCCTTCATGAATTAGATTTTCCTCACTACTACAAAGTTTATTTCTGTAAATCAGCTATTATAGTATAACATAATATAAGCTTATGAAGCAAACTAAAAGTATTCTCCATTGCAGCTGAGCAATACTGTACATCAGTCCAGTGGCACCTTAAAGACTAACAGATTTGTTTGAGCATAAGCTTTTGTGGGTAAAAACCCCACTTCCCCCTGATACTTGTACATCAGTGGTGCTCAACCCCCTCACTTACCCCCTCAATGACTTTGTTATAGGATCATTTGACCTCACAGATTCATAGATATTAAGGTCAGAAGGGACCATTATGATCATCTAGTCCAACCTCCTGCACAACGCAGGCCACAGAATCTCACCCACCTACTCCTGCGAAAAACCTCTCACCTATGTCTGAGCTATTGAAGTCGTCAAATTGTGGTTTAAAGACTTCAAGGAGCAGAGAATCCTCCAGCAAGTGACCCGTGCCCCATGCTACAGAGGAAGGTGAAAAATCTCCAGGGCCTCTTCCAATCTGCCCTGGAGGAAAATTCCTTCCCGACCCCAAATATGGCGATCAGCTAAACCCCAATGTCAGGTTACAGCTTCTGTTTATCTGCTGGCTGACAGGTTTTATTGGTGCATTCATGATTTATTTCTCCAGACAAATCAGAAGATGTCCCCTTTCAGAGAAAAGGAAAGTTTCCAAAAAATAGTCCAAATAAAACAAAAATCCAAATCTTCCATCCAATTCCTTTATCACGTCACAGCTTCTTCTTTAAACCCCTTCCCCTTTCTGGGTTTTGAACACCTCCTCTAGGAGTATTATAGGGAGACCAGGCTCCTGTCTACTTTGGACTCTGGCCCAGGGACATTAACCATTCAGTGCCTGTCCACTCCACTCCACACCCCTGCTTCACTTTTCCTCAGGCCACTTCCTACACTTGCTTACTTACCAGCCTCTGGACTTTCACTCCAGGACTTTCTCAGTCTTCTTTCCAATAGCCCATTTTAAGTTCCTTCCTCAGATTGCTCAGACCTCTGTCTGGGCCTTTCCCATCTTCTGACCACACCCCATCTCCTTTTCACGGCATCTTCCCTACACCACAATACCGAGACTCCCTAAGTCTCTCATTGTTCCAAGTCGCAGGCAGCTCTTTTATAGCGTAGACCCCTTCCTCCAGCAGGCCTTGTTTTAGGCTGCTGTCACAGGATCCTTCTGGGAAACAACAAATCCGAGAACAGCTGTTCTTAAAGGGCCAGGACTTTGGAGATGGACTGGACTCAGGTCTGCTTTTAAAAAGGCAGCTCACTGTGATATTCTCCATCTGTAAAATGGGGGTAATAGTTACCTACCTCACAGGATGTTACAAGGCCTAGTTAATTAATGTTTGTAAAACCCTTGCAATCCTTGGCAAAAGGTGCTATGGAAGTACATTATCACAACACAGCTAGTTAGGCTTACTCAAGGCCCTCTTATAATACTGTTCTAGTTTGAAAAACAAATGAGGCTGTGGTATTTAAAACAAATCAGAGTGCTTCCATGCTTTATCATTTTTCCATTATCTCCTTTAAAAAAAACTTTTGCTGCCTGAATTTGTTTGGCATCAGCATACATATTCTAAGTGATAAAGAGGGAGGAAGAATAGCGAGTATGTCTAATGCATAAAGCACATGTGAATAAAGGATGAGTTAGGATGTGGAAGAGCATGCAAGCAATGTTCCATTGTTAACCGAGTGCATGCACCAAGAGAGACAGATGTTCAAATATAAAAACTTTTAAAACTTTGAGTCCTTCTGATTAATGCAGAGCTTCATGAATAATGCAAATTGTGTAAGAAATACTGAGACTTGATTGTGAAGTTGTTAAAGAAGAAAGAGTACAATGTTTTTGATGCCTTTAAAAAAAAAAAAGGAGCAAGAATCAGAGTAGGAAAGCCAGAGAACAGACCTATTTCCAGGGGCTGCTATCAGAGCTTATTGTAACAGGTTGCAGAGTGGTAGCCGTGTTAGTCTGTAACAGCTAAAACAATGAGGAGTCCTTGTGGCACCTTAGAGACTAACAAATTTTAGTCTCTAAGGTGCCACAAGAGCTTATGGTAGTTGAAATTCTTTTTAGGCGGTGTTTAAGCACAAAATGCACCATTCTTCAGTAAGAATTTCCCTGGTGGAGCTGTGGGTAAACGAGTCTAATGAATCACACAAAACCAATGAGGAGCAAATCAGGCTCCTATTTCAGAAGAAAGAAAAATAAACATTTTCTAGAGAAACAAGTAAAGAGTTTTGTGACCTACTCAGTTCCCAATTCAGCAATGAACCTGAGCATAATCCCAACCTTATTCAGCAAAGAACTTAAGTGCTTTGCTGAATCAGGACCTCGAGCATATAATATACTTTGATCCTATACAGTGCTTCTAATCTTTTTCTTTAAAGTCAAAAACATCTTTTAGATTTCTTTGTTTGATGCACCGTCAAGTTCATTCACATTCTTTGTCAAAATACTCCAGTATAAATAGGAATGTAATAAATTGTTCTCATAACAAGCTACGTGAAATTCCAAAATAAAAGACAAAAGAAATAGAAAAAGAAAGAAAGAAAAGAAAACACCTCACAGAAGCAACCAAACTATCATAAAGGCAAAAATAATTTGATTTTTAAAAAGTGCTATGACTCAAAACAGGTTTGGATGAACTGAACGTTTTTGTTAGGCATACAGCAATATACTAAAGATAGGTTTGTGATCACAAGCCATATGACATAAGAGTGGCACATATCAAATTTTCCTCTGCTTATTCAAATAGATATGCAGGTTCCGGGTACTGATCATGTGAGCAGTGGATAATAAGGGTTTCTTCTTGTTCATATTTGATTTTTTTCCTGCACTCCATGTCACATCCAAATCGTGCTCACTCTCAAAGGAGTTAGAAATAGAAATATATCAGAAGAAAAGCTGGTTTTGTGACTTTCTGACCTGCCCAGAAGACAAAATTTCATGAGGCAGCATATTTTCTCATGAGATTTCCATTGAGTCCAACACGGTATTTGTATACTTAAAATTAAGCATGTATGGAAGTCTTTGCAGGTTTGGGGCCCACATTTGGACTCCTAGATTCATGGATTTTAAGGCCAGAAGGGACTTTTATAATGATCTAGTCTGATCTCCTGAAAGACAGGGCCATAAAATATCCTGCATTTCCTGCATCAAATTTAAGAGGTTTAGAGAAGCATCTAAACTTTTGGAAGTTTACTCAACTCAAACCTCCAAAACTTTTGAGCTTAAAAAGGCAATAGGATAAACTGATAGTCCCACTTTTTCGCAATATCTGGAACAAGAGGTCACGTGATGAAATTAATGGAAGGTAAGGCAAGAAGTTAATGGCATATAATTATCCTGTGAAATATGGTACAATGTAGCTAGATTTCAAAAAGGCTTGAATGACCAGTAATAACATTGTAGTTTTATATGAGAAAATGTAAATTTATATAGGCTCTATTGAGATTAATTTATTAAAGATTTAGCATTATATCAGGAAGGTTTCAATTTTATTATTACTTAAACAGTGGTTAATCTCAAGATATTTATAAAGAGCGTACTGTTTGTCAGTAGAATTGTGATGTTACTTCCACTTGACTTTGTAATGTTGTTCCCAATGAAACTGCAGTACAGCTATTTCCAACAAAGCTGCAGAATTTATGCTCTAATGGCTCAATCCTGCAAGCAACAACTTTCATTGAAATCAGCTCCTCCAGGAGCTGCTCAGCACTATGCAAGGTTGGGTTTTAAGACCTAACACTCTCAGATAAATGCATGTAACTCCCACTGAAGACAGTATCACAGAGCAAAATTTAGTCCTTAATTTGGTTGCCCTGAAGCTGTCACTCTAGTTTCCATTTCAATTGTATTAAACAATTAAGGGTGGTATTTTCAAAAGCATCTAAAAGAGTTAGGTGCCCAACTCCCACTGACTATTGCTTTTGGAAATCCCACCCCAACCCAATACTTCTACCGATTAAACATTATTTAATGGTCTCTCCTGTTCAGAGGGCCTGCTTTTTAACTTGAAGAAATCTAAGTGTACCAGCAAAGCTAACCTCTCTGAAAGTCAGAATATTTAAACAGCCAGAACTGCTGCGAACACACTGGCAGAGCTAAACTGACATAACTTTTCAATATTCATTGAAGCTTTCAACTTGGCAAACACTGCCACTGGTTCTCCTTTCTGTCTCAACCCAAAACGTCACATCCAAACTCTGCTGAGCTTCAGGAATATTCAGATCAGTATTTTTGGAGGACCCAGTCTGTATAGCAACCCCACCCAAAATCCCAGATCAGTGCATCATTCAACTTGTTTGGCTTGAGCCCATCTCTACATCACTCCTCATCCCCTACAGAGCCCTCTTAAACTGTATGCAGACTGCAGACATGACAGAAGCCCACATGAAGACAGTAAATATACATCTGTTAAGCTGCTGGTCCTCATAGGGTTCCACTTATAAATAGTTTATAAAAGGCTAATAAATTATTAATAGATGTTTTAATAAATGGTTGATCAATTGTTATATAGGCCAATAGGCTGACTGGTAAGTTTGCATAAGACCATGGCTTTTAATTATCTAAAATGCCTTCTACTGATGTGTTTTTAACCTTCTATAATGCATATACCCATGTCTGCAACACACTTAGTACATCTATTAATCATTTATCAAACTTCAATAAACTATATAAACCTTATAATAATAAAGTGTGACCCACTTGCCTACAGAAGTCCCTGAACCAAAAACACACTTCAATTACCTCATTCCCTCTATCTTCATTTTCCAGAAACAGAAGTATACTTTGTGGTAGCTAGGGACTAAAAGTTTAACCAGTTAACCAATAAGCATCAGTCTTATCGGTTTCAGTTAACGATTAAACTCCGCTGCAGCCCAGCGCCCAGCCTCCCGGCTGCCGGCCCTGTGCCCGCAGCCGGGATGTCGGGCCCGGGGCAGCAGCAGAGCCCCCCATAAAATGTGGGGGTGCTGCAGCACCCTCTGCACCCCTAGTTCTCCGCCTAAGAGAACTCCTTAACACTTAACCATTTAACCGATAGAATTTGAATAAGTTAAACGGTTATTATTCTTAAACCCTATTTACATCCCTAATGGTAGCATATGAATTTTTGGGGTACTAGGACACATGTCACAACACTTAGCCGACACACAGCTGTCCTGCTAGACCCCTGGTTAAGTGAATGTTAATATTCCCATGAAGTGAAGGACAAAGTTGTCTATAAGTAAAACAAGCACTTACACTGTTTATGTGCTATGTGGTAATAACATGAAATCAGTGTCTAATGTACTTAGAAGGATAATTTAAACTGACATTTTCTTACATCATGTGCGATACAGGACTGTGAATGGTGATTGCAGTTTGTGAGGTCACAGTGAGAAGTATTTAGGTCCAACACACTCAGGTCCAAAAGCAAAAAGTAGAATAGCCATATTTTCCTCTCTTTTATTTGTTATGCATGTGCATGCATTGAATTTCTGGAATCACTACAATCCATGACACATTTACTAAATTAAAAGTCCCTCCCTAATTCACATCATTCAGAGAGCAAGCACTAGGCCTATGTACCACCAGAGATTCATTTAAGTCTTTAAAATATGGCTGACTTTCACACACCGACAAAACCAACAGTGCTCTGCTCTCACTGTTGAATCACATAGACACACAATGGATCAGTCAGAGGCAGAAGCAGAAAAGCTTACCAGTCTAGGAAATCCAAGCCTTTCTCCTAAAAGCTAAAGGGCTAGATTGTCTGTCGAGGCAAATCATACTATGATGTATGCCTACTTACACCAGCTAACATTCTGGCCCTAAATATTTTTGGTTTTGTTAACTTTTGAATTCCTTCCCCATCTATTCGCACTCATTCCATACATGTTGCTGAAACCTTTGTGAGAGACAGTCCCCCTCCCACACTGCATAATATACAAACACTTAAAATAGTATGATTCTTTTTAGAGCTATATGTATGAAGCCAGTCTTGCCACAACAGATTGATTGGATGACTCAGAAGAAGCTCTTTCCTTTTCATCTCAAAATAGTCTCAGAATTCAACTGTATTCACATCGCTAATAATTTAATTTCATTTAACACTCCAAAACATTTTATTTTTACTCTTAAATTACAGAAACGCTTAACTTTAGCTCCATCTTAACTTAGTTATTTGTTTGGGAATATAAGCCCACACATCTCTCATTCCTAGGTAGAGATGATTATAAACACCTATGAAATATAGTATATTTGGAATCTGGTTGGAGACCCAAATTTTGCAGCTTGAACCATCTTGAATCCCAAGATGAGATATAGACTGTCATGTTTCAGACTAGGAAACAATTCTAAAAATAAGGTTGATATGGAGATGCTGACAAAGTTAATGTAGATTTGTTCTTGAAGGAGAAAAATAGAGGGGTTTAGGCCCTGATTCAACAAGATACTTAAATATAGGTAAAAGAAAAGGAGTACTTGTGGCACCTTAGAGACAAGTACTCGTTTTCTTTTGAGAATACAGACTAACACGGCAGCTACTCTGAAACCTTAAATATAGGTATACTCCTATTAACTTCAATGGGATGCTAATATTCTTAAAGATAGGCACATGCTTAAGTTCCTTACTCAACTGATGTCTAAAAATAGCAAAGGTGAGAAAGAAAAGAATCACAACAGTCATTTCCTGCTCCAAAGTTGTCTTATTCTTTTGTGAATACAGTATGCTTAATAAGTGCTATTACTGATTATTATAATTATCAAATACTTTAAAAATAAATAATTGAATATAACAGAGTCCACAAATAGAGTTTAACCATTGATTTTTTAATAATTGTAGGTCAGCAGTGGAGTCTCTCCTTAGCAGACTCTCTTTCACATTTTTCAGGCAGATATTTACAGTGATCTCACCTTTTTTAGAAAAAAATATATAAAGCACCGCTCCTTAGATTAGTTACAAATCACCTTAAAATACCCTAATTATTCGGTGACAACAATGTTATTTTATTTTTCCTCATTTAGATTCACACAGAACACTGTGAATGCATAGCTAGTAAAAACAAAAGATCATTGTTATTATTATCAAACATTTATATAGTGAATAAATTTACCCAGTACTTTACAAGCATAGATAATACATATTCCCTGCTCCAAAGAGCTTAGAATCTAAATAAGATAAGACAAATACAAGACAACACACATGATAGTAGTTCAGGAGGGAGGGTGTGGGGATTACTAATGTGGAAAAGAAGAGAAGGGGGATTGTTTGAAGAAGTGGTATAATATAATCTGCTAAATATAAAATAATTTGAAGTACTCTATTATATCCTTTAAAACAGAATGAATTGAACTAAAACATATTCTCTTTTTTTTTATCCTCCAGCAGGTGGAGCTACTGCAATGCCAGCCTTGACTAGAAGGGATAGTTGGAATCAATAGTGCCATTTCAGTCTTAAAACTGAAGTGACAAAGGATACAGGGCAATATTTGCAAACCTGGGTGTGTAAAGTTAGGCTCCTAAATCCATACGTAGGCACTTAAATAAAAATAATAGCTTGATTTTGAAAAGCTCTGTTCACCTATAGCTCCCATTGGCCTCAATGAGATTTGTGGGAATTCTGAAAATCAGTCCACTTTTACGTAAGTGCTTACGTATGTATTTAGGTGACTGATTTTAGACACCCAGGTTTGAAAATATTGGCCGTAGTTTCATACCGCATCTGGGTCAGATCTTCAGCTTGGTGTCAATTGGCCAAGCACCGTTGGCTTTAAAGCAACCAGCTGAGGATTTGACCATCTGTGGGTTTTAAATATATTGCTCCATCCTACATATAAAGTGTGGCAAATCATACCAGATATTGCAGCGCAATGTCAATATTTCTAAATACAAGAAAACCCAATTCTGTGTGCAGTTACACTTATGTAACCTGACTAAACCTTCACCTGGTTAACCCTAATAGAGTCAACAGCGTTGTGCGTTAAAATTGGTATCCAGGAGGGTACCATTGAATCAAACTTTGTTACCCAAACACTGAGGTTACATTTTAATCAGTCTTGCACATGAAATGTGTCAATAAAGTTATTCACATAAGGGGTGCAAGAAAAGGCTCTAGATGTACTGTATTGTGCTCTTGGCTCCTTCTGGCATACATTGAGGCTGTCTGAACACTGTATTGTAATACAGTTTTATTTCACAGGGGTTTTATGGAGGATTGGAGGGGAGGGAGTTTATCTGGTGCTAATTTTAGTGTCTTTCAACTCAGTGTGCTGTTTTTGAAGTGTGACATCAAACAGATGATCTGCCCTCTAGGAAAACTGTGGTAGATAATGGCCTAAGAATTTCCCAGTGTGGCTGGTGTTTCATGCACCTATCTCTTACTGTGATCTCTTTGGGGCAGGTGCTGTGTTATCTCTGTGATTTATATACACTGTCAGTGATAAACAAATAGCCAAGGCTACCTCTTACTGTTATCACGAGAAGAGACAAAGAGGAAAATGGACTTGACATTTCGTGTCATTTAAAAAATGTTGCTCTTTGGGTTGCTGTGAGAATGCCCTGGGTTACTCCTGGGTGGCAATAAACGGCAAGGTTGCCTGTTGCAGGCATATTAAAACGAGTGTTCTACGGCCAGCCGTGACTAATGAGAGTTGTTGGCTGGCCGGCCGGCCAGCCGTGGAGCAAGCACTGTCAGAGGCTGATATCAGAGCAGTCACTCTAAGGGCTAGATTCACAAAGGAATTTCGGCCTGGTGATGCTGAGCAGAGCACTGCCGCACCTAACTTTTAGGCACCTGGAAAATCACTGGGATTCACAAAGTTTGAGTTCTGTACCTAGGTGCTTTATACAATGACTGGGTGGGGAGAGACTGGCACCCAAGAATGGGATTCACAAAAGCCATCATACTAGGTGGCTCCTTGCCTAAACTAGCCAATGGAAGATGCCAACCAGAAGGATATGTGCTAAGCCCTGCCCCTCTCTTGGAGATACATGCCAAAGTCCAGGCTTCCAGGGAGACTTGAGCTGGGGTCTCTCACATCCCCAGTAAGTACCCTAATTAATGGACTAAAGTTTCTGAAGGAGTTCCTCCTGCTCTTCCTCCCCATCCCCTCCCCAGATCATTTTGTGTAAGTTCTGACCCTTTTCTGTGCTTTGGCATCGCTTGTATAGCTTGTTGTGCCAGTGAAGTCCCACTGAAAGAACCAAACATCTGGGATGATCCAGATGATGTTACAGTTGTAATCAAGTAAAAGTATCTCTCACCACTGAAATAATTCTGCACAATTCTTTCACAGGAGAGCAGAGTCCGGGAGAGGTCAGTTGAGGGCTGGTGCCAAGAGCTGGGAGTGGATCCTCCGACACCCCTTTCGTAGGGATGAGCACACATTGAAACTTCACAAGGGCGCCCACAGCTGGCCAAAGTGTTGGGACTGGGAGCATGGCATTAACACCAATTTTTCTTTTTTAAGGGGTGAGAGTGGGGGGAGTGTGACGGGAAGAGTCTGATCAGCTGGTGCCTGGTGCTGCAGCTGGTGCCTGGTGCTGAGAGGAAACTGACTGAAGAAATTGGTGCCCTTCCATCAGGTGATTTTCACACTTACTGTCCAAATACATAAAACCAGCATTAGGCTCACCAGAGAGAGGGGAGAAGCAGCAATTCTTTGTATTCTGGCAGAGGCTAGCTATCAGAGCCCCCTCAGCTCAGGCACCACGCAAACATATTCTAAATGACAATCCCAGCCTCCAGAACAGCAGTGGACTACTGAACAGTATGTGGCCTGACCATTCATTAGGTAGAATATAAGAATAACACCCATCCTGCTTTTCGCTCACCCTCAGATATGAACACTGGGGATCAATAGTGTCTCATTCTCCACCAGCCTGAACTAGGGCAGAACTGGAAGGAATTGTTGAAACCAAAGGGTCTGATTCTTCTCTCATCCCAACTTTACCCTATTTTCTTCAGAGGAGTTAGCCCTGATTTGTACTGGCACATCAGAGCAGAATCAGCCCCAAAAGTCTTTAGAAATGCAGCGATGCTGAATTAGTGTAAACACTTTCTTGAGAAGCATCTTTCCAAATAGACGCCCACCCCTCACAGAAGATGGGGGTGCTCTAAATGCAGTAATTAATAGGCAGCACCACAATAAATACCGTAAACATCAATAATACTAAATCTTCAGCAGACTTTTTGCATCTGCTGGTAGAGAGTTTGTTTTTCATGGAAGACAAAGCAGTGACTGTGTGGAAATTACACTGTTGCCAGTGTTGAAATACAATAATGTAGCATTCTGATTCATATAAAAATTACAGCGTTGCCATGTATTCTGTACTATATAGGGTAATTTAATCATTTTGGTGCCGCAAAATGGGCTATTATGAATCCTCAATGTAGCTCTAAAGCTTGAGTTCTAATAGCAAGTTATGCACCACTTCATTTAAATCACTGTTCACTTCATCCACATAAAACCTGAGTCATCAGAATCATATGGTGTGAGGAGGCAAAACCCAACTCACTCCACCAAATTAGGTGCAGGGCTGCAATGCAGCCAAACCAAGAGCATTACTCCAGCTTGTGAACTGGAATAATGTCCACAGCCTCGCCTCACCACTTTTGCCAGTGTTAGGGCTGCTATATGTAAAGAATGATGGACCTAATAGCTCCTCCCCCAGCCAATCCTCAATATTGCCCTCTGTCATAAGTATAAAGGGCGGGGTAACCACCTTTCTGTACACAGTGCTGTAAAATCCCTCCTGGCCGGAGGCAAAACCCTTTCTCCTGTAAAGGGTTAAGAAGCTAAGGTTACCTAGCTGGCACCTGACCCAAAATGACCAATGAGGGGACAAGATACTTTCAAATCTGGGGAGGGGGGGAACAAAGGGTTCTGTCTGTCTGGGTGATGCTTTTGCCAGGAACAGATCAGAAATGCAAGCCTTCCAACTCCTGTTAAGTTAGTAAGTAATCTAGCTAGAACATGCATTAGATTTTCTTTTGTTTAATGGCTGGTAAAATAAGCAGTGCTGGAGGGAATGTATATTCCCATTTTTGTGTTTTTTTGTAACTTAAGGATTTGCCTAGAGGGATTCTCTATGTTTTGAATCTAATTACCCTGTAACGTATTTACCATCCTGATTTTACAGAGGTGATTCTTTTACCTTTTCTTTAATTAAAATTCTTCTTTTAAGAACCTGATTGATTTTTCATTGTTCTTAAGATCCAAGGGTTTGGGTCTGTGTCCACCTGTACCAATTGGTGAGGATTATTATCAAGCCTTCCCCAGGAAAGTGGGTGTAAGGCTTGGGGGGGGATATTTTGGGGGAAGACATCTCCAAGAGGTCTCTTTCCCTGTTCTTTGTTGAAAATGCTTGGTGGTGGCAGCATACTGTTCAAGGACAAGGCAAAGTTTGTACCTTGGGGAAGTTTTTAACCTACGCTTAGGGGGTCTTTCATGCAGGCCCCCCATCTGTACCCTAGAGTTCAGAGTGGGGAAGGAACCTTGACACCCTCTCTGGAGGATTATGTGGAATGAGTGAGAAAACAATTCCTCCTTCCAGAAGCTCCCTGCCCCTCTGAAGCCCGACTGGTGGGCTAAGTTGCTACAGAAAGTCTAGCATGGGTCCTTCACACTAAGGGAATTTCTTCTTACTATTCATGTGTAGTTTGGAAGTTTACCAGGGAACATCAAAATAACAATCTGACTCCTCGGGGAAATGTCTTAGATTAACCAAGCCAGCCTCTTTCCATCCCAGGCTAGCTTTTCTGGCCCATTCCACTACCTTTGCACCACCCAGTCATTGCCAAGAGAAAAGAGACCACCTGTCACTCGCTTGGTGGGAGGAGTCAGCAGTGGGTGTAGAGATGGCCTAGACAAATACTGTGCTTCCTTCCTGCAGTCCCAGTCACAGGGAGCATGTGTGGTTTGGCCAGAGGCTGACCACTGTGCATTCCTCTATACCCTCCCCATCAGACCTTTAGAGACCTTGACAGCTAAGGTAAGGTACAGCAGCCCTAAATTGCTCTAATGTACTCTGGAGTTGAGGCAGAGAAAGTGAGGGAAGCAGAGAATCTGACCCTCCTTTCCTTCATAAAAGGCTATTTACACTGAAGTCAATAGCAAAACTCCTACTGAGTTCAATGGAAGTGGGCTTCCCGGGTGTCTACGCTGCACTGTAAGCCCAGGGATAGTGGGAGTCATGTCAGCTGACCCGTGTTAGGGGACCCTGGGCTTAAGAATCCACATTGTATTTTAACCCTAGGTTAGGAATTTTTCTGACCTGTGCTTGAACCTAGGGCTCTGGTATCCAAACTGCAGTGTGCAGATCTGAATCAAAGTAACCATATCCCAGAATCCCTAGAACCCCCCCCACACCCCAAAATGTGGCCTTCCTAGCCCTAGGAATGTGGTGCACTGTGTGAAAACTTACTGCCTGCCCTGCATGCTACAAGGAAGCAGCTTGTTTTGCAAACAGCTTGCTCGGTTCGCT
Organism: Caretta caretta; assembly: GCF_965140235.1. Classification (NCBI taxonomy): domain Eukaryota; kingdom Metazoa; phylum Chordata; order Testudines; family Cheloniidae; genus Caretta; species Caretta caretta. The sequence continues at coordinate 39,810,087 of NC_134211.1, read as the reverse complement.
CTCCTTTGCAAACCCAGGAGGCTCTCTGATAGTGTTCTTGCAGATCCACCATCAGAAGACACTGGGTTAACGCTAGCCTGAGCTGCTGCCACAGATTGCCTGTGTCTGTGTGAGTGGGGGACAGGGCGCGGCAGTTTCCATTTTCAATAGAATGGATGCAGGTTGTTGAGATGGAGAGGACTAAGGAAGTTGTCTCATGGAGTTGTTGATACTTCTGGCTCGCTCCCAGGAGCTGAGTCAAACTGGGCTGTAGCTACACCGCAAAGCAATAGGGGTCAAACCCTGGGTCCTGGCTTGACTTGAGCTCGGACCCTACAGCCCTGCAGGGTCCTGGGACAGTTTACATTGCTGTGTAGACATAACCCCATGCCATAGAGTGACATGTTCCGAGTCAGAGCATTGTATTTTGTTTCAATGGCAAACCACAGCCTATTGTACCATCCAAAACAGGCCTGGTTACTAATGTCAGCTCCATTTCAAGAAATATTAATTGTGTTTTGGGATGGTACTATCTTAGGTGGTTAGGCTCTACCATTTACTATTTTATTCATTCATTATTGCTCAGGTTAGTCAAAAAAGTTGTATTGGTTTATTCTTTTTGTTAATAAAAGTAAATACATATATAAAGAACATGAACTATTGACAGCTACAACGGAAATCATCTGTCAATTCTCACATAATGCACATAAGATTGCTTTTCCAGTTCCTGCATCTGACAGACCTTCCCTAACAAAACATGCAACTCAGCAACTTGGAAACTCTTTAATACTTTTCAGTTAAAAGCAGAAAGAAGGTCAGGGCCCCAGCGAAAGTTCAAAGTAACGAGGACGTGGTTCTGAACAGTGATGAGTACCGGTAATGGCTCTGGAAGCTAGTGGGAATTGAAGCAGCGGATCAGGTGAACGGAGTGGAATTTCCACTTTGGACCATATACAAGAGAGCATGTGTTGCACAGACCCTAGAAGATACAGCTTTGTTGGTTCTTTTAGGAAGGACCATTCCCACATCACATTTTCAGTCCCCTTCTGGAAGTCAGGTCTCTTTGATTATTTTGGAAAAAACACCAGGCCCAGTTTGCTGAGGTCTAGGCTTGCACACCCTCTAGACCGCAGCTGAGCTCGAATAGTGAAACTCCCTCAGCCCAGGGGTAACAATTTTTTCCGACAACCAGAGCCGCCTCTTTTTATTTTTGACCAACACTGCCTCCACATCAGGAAACAAGAGCATCTGCAAAGCTGAAATCTCTACATCAAGCATTATTTAAATTTGTATGGCTATTTAATGTTCACCACACATTTGATCCTAACAGTGCAAATGATTTTCTATCAGTGTATTTTTTTTTCATTTTAACAAGGAAAACTGCCCCTCCAAATATAAACATCGCTTGTTATTTTGAGGCAGTGATGCAAAACATACAACACGTAGACCACGTTTGGCTTGCTGAGCAGATGTCTACAGATCACTTGATGTTAATTTCAACATAAAAGCTATTATATTTCTGGCCTTGCCCTATTAGTTGTTAAATAATTATTTATGGTTGGCAGATAAATTCTAGGAACCTTGAATAAAGCCCATCAACCCTACTAAACTAACTGTATTTGACATAAACGGTTTTCAGTCTTGGAGGACCCCCGATGTAATGTTTATTTCATATACAATTCTATTTCACGACCTTAGAGCTAATCCTGTATTTATATTTTAACATAAACTGCATATAATGTGCATACTAACACTACTTCACAAGCAAGGAATTAGCCTGTCTGGCTCATTGACATTTACAATTGTGTACTATAGCTATCAGATTATTTAGATAAACTAAATAATCTTCTACTCACTTCACAGCTCTGGCACTTGCTAATATGTGTTTCTATAGAAGCTACAGCTTCGTATACTTACTCCACTGTACATGTGATTAATTAAGAACTGGTGTGTTGCAGCTTTGATGGCTGAAAAACAAAAAAAGATCATTGGGAATGTGGATTTCCCTTAATTAACATTTTTAAAGGTGCCAACAAACACACACTTAGAACTTTGCAACTGTTGTGTATTCTGTTTGGCTTGTAAATTATGAACAGCCAATATACTACGAACCTCATAAAACTTTTACTGTGTGCAAACATGAGTTAAATGTGCAAGGCATTGCATGAAATCTTTCAAACAAGACTCTAGATGTTCATATGTTATTGTCTGAAGAAATTTAGATGATTTGTTTCCTCCTGTGAGCAAGCTTTTGTCTAATTAAACTTTTGTATCCTTAACAGTCAAGTTAGAATTTTAAAGATCTAAAGGACAAAGAATTTGAATGTGATATTAAGTACAATTCAGTTGAGATGCCTATTTCAATTTCATTTGTTTGTTTAAAAGAGCAGTCTTCTCCATTAGTATAGTAATGTACATTACTTGCGTATTTAAGTTTGTGTGTAGTTTATTATTTGTTTGTAAGGTCATTTCAAAGAAAAATTAGTGATCCAAAAAGAATACAAATGTAGATTTTTATAGTTTATGGTATTCTTCACTTCCTGTCGTAAACTGTTGTGCAGTATTACTTTGCACAGATAGGAGCTGAACCAAACCTACTAAAGTCAATAGAACCCTTTCCATTGATTACAGTGGGCTTTGGATGAGGTCCTTATAATCACCAATATGTTTCACTTCTGAAGTGGCATTACATCAGTGGTTTTTAGTTATTTGATTTTATTAGCCAACAAAAACTACATTTACTGACAGTTAAGGTTGTGGCAGGAAACATCCCATCCACCCAAAATCTTAAAAACAGACATAAGACGTTAAGGGGAAAGACTTGGCCATTCCTCTGCAACTTCATATTGCCTACATCACTGTTAATAACATATTCCAAGACTTCATAAGGCTCTCACTTCTATCTCCAACAGATGTCAACAAGCAATATGTACCCCCAACTTAATCAAACTTGCACTCTAATGCAAAACCTTAACAGTGAAATGATCATCTTTAAGGCAGAATAACTTCCCAAATGCACAGAATGTGTAACAGCAACTTATTTACATACTGTAATGGGGTGGCACCCATCTCGTGCAAGCACCCCCACCCGACTGTGTGTGTGCCTGCAATTTTTCCTTGATTTCTCCCCCCACAGTGCCCGACACTGCGCTCATCAGAACAGGAGGACTTGTGGCACCTTAGAGACTAACACATTTATTTGAGCATAAGCTTTCGTAAGCACTTCATCGGAGTGAGCTGTAGCTCACGAAAGCTCATGCTCAAATAAATTGGTTAGTCTCTAAGGTGCCACAAGTCCTCCTTTTCTTTTTGCGAATACAGACTAACACGGCTGCTACTCTGAAACCTGCGCTCATCAGGAGGATCTTCAGTGACTCAGTCCTCCGGCCGAGTCACACACAGTCTGTGTGCAATATCAAAACAACCCCTTCCGGCGTATACGGTTCAATGTCCTCAGTAATGTCCTGCCGCCCTCCCCAGGCTCATTCCTTTAGCAGTCCACTCAGCTGGAGTCTGGGTGCCTGGCAAAGGTTCTTGCTCTGGATTGGAGCAGCACCTCCAGACTTCCTCCTTGGAGGCTCTTTGTTTTCATGTTAGTCCTCAGAGATCCCAGTTCTCCAGCTGAGTCAGCCTCAGTTCAGCCCCCTTCTGGTGGTGGTGGGGTAACACAGTTCAATACTTAAGCCACTTCTCCAGTGGCTGGTGATGGGGGAGTACCTGGGCCCACCCAGGGGCCCTTTAAATAGCAGCCACGTGCCATGTCCCTTTAAGTAACTACATTTCCCTGGGCCACTTCCCCACAGCCCTCTCCAGTCCCAGCAGCCAGCCAGGAGCACCGTCCCTGCTCCCCAGATCCTGACAGCAGACTGAACTCACTCTGTCCCTGCAGCTCCTTTTCCAGGAGTCTGCTGTGCCCTGGCTGGCTGCTTCCCTGCAATGTCTTTCTGATTTGCTGCATGAGACACAGCCACCCTAGGCAGCGTGGAAGACCCACTTCCACTGCTCTTTGCAGGGACAGGATGTGGTAAGACTGTGAGGCCACCACACATACCTTTAAGGTGTACAATGGATGGGGATATTTCCTGCCACTTGACTGTCATTAAATGCTAAATTCCTAGATTTTTACACAGCTTTGGTGTACCTCAGTGGGTAGCAGCTCAGAGTCAGGGGAAAGAGGAGCTGCATCTGCCTGGGAATCATAGGGGGAAACTCGGCTGCTGAAATTGTCCCTGTTTACTTTGACTCTCCTGAAGAGGGTGAGAGGTTGTGATGTACACTCAGTAAACTCTTTGTGTCTATAACATTTGATCCCTGTTTAAAGGTTTCTGAAAGTAAGCACACCACGAGGAACCTTCCATGTTTAGCAGGTTGCATGCGCCTGTCTTACACCATCAGATCTGCCTATAGCTCTAACCCTTTCCTACCAGTATGAAGCACACCTCTCAACCTTCAAACATGGCCATTTGGGATACCTGCGAGTATAAGGGCCACCATTTTGGCAAACACCAGGGACTGAACCAATAACTTCCAGAGCTAAAAACCAAGAGCCTTTATAGCTTGTTCTAAAGACCCAGCCTCTCTCAGTGAGAATAGTCACACACTTGCCTCCTCTGAGGACTGGGCACAGAGGGGGACACAACACACACACTGACCAGTGTGTTACACAAGCAAAATATGTGACGAATGAAATGTGAACTATGTATCTTGGGGAGTCACATCAGAATTTACAGATCATAGTTTTTCAGTAAAAAATCGGTTTGAAAATGGTCTGTTCACTGTGTGAACCACATGCAGTCATACCATCCCCCCACATAGATGGGCAGCAGGGTCTGAATGCCTTTACCTTCAGATCTCTAGCTTAGCCCCTTACTATTTGTTATGCGCATGGTCCAGCAGACAGGGCACAAATGTAGGATTCAGAAGATCTGGGTTTTGTTTCCAGCTCTGTGGCTGACTTTCTGTGTGACCTTGGACAAGTCACTTCCCCCTCTTCTGTGCTTCTGTTTCCCCTTCCCTATTTGTCTGTCTCTTCAGTTTGGAACATCAGCCATCTGGGAAAGGGGAGGTCTAGGACTAGGTCTCTGTACAGTGTATAGCACAACAGGGCCCTGTCCTCGGTTGGAGCCACATGCGCATGGTCCAATTCTGCAGGTCAGAGCAGAGGGAGAGTGGGGTTATGGCCTCACTTCTACACATAATAACCCATCATTAATGCTGATTTAAGGTTGCCAAGCTAAACCATTAAGGCAACAAGCAGCTACATTATCTAATCTTAATTCAACATTAACATAATAGATACAAAAGTAAACTGTATGCATGAGTCCATGTTTCTACAAGAGAAAGACCAATGCATGAACTCTGCCAAGTCTTGAGTTCTGAGACACAAACTAAGAAGGAAAAATTAAGTGTCTTGACAAAGACCCCAGGGGAGTGAATGACAGAGCTGAAATTAAAACAGAGGCCCCTTGCTGTCAGTCCTGGGTCTAGTCCCCTAGGATCATACTAGAGTTTATATAATTGAAATCCCCTTTTTTTGCAGCCAGAAGACAGATAGGGTTGGTTGTTCAGCTGGGGAGCCACCTTAGCTGTAATCAGCCAGCTGCAAGGGAGCTTGGGGCGGTCCTAGCAGAGTCAGTTGCAGCTTGGCCTCCTATGTCCGTGTAATGGTTTGGGATCCTTCCAAAACTTGAGACATACAGGCATAGGTTTCATGGACACAGACTCCTAGTTGTGGATGACTCTAGGTGTGCTGGGGGCAAAGGGACTGAGGCAGGGGAGAAAGAGAAATCAGTAAATAAATCAGTGACAAACTTTCAACCTGAGAAAGCAGTTTTCAATTCTAATGATATCTTGTGAAAGAACAGAGAGAGGTACAAATGAAAGCTGAATTTTCCCTGTAGCTATGGTCTTTGTGGGTCCAAAGGCCACCTCCTTGCAGTGCCTATGTAGTTTCCTGCACAAACCCCAATTATATTTGGCCCTTATGCATGGTGAAGTCACCCTTGATTAAAGCATTCAATAGATGGGAGCGGGGGTGTGTGTGGGTTTTTCACTTCTAGTTTCAAGAGAAAGTAGTTGTGGTCAAGAACAGGTTTGTCATAGAATTGGTTTTACAATTATTACTAATGACAAAACAATTTATCTCATCATGAGTGTGATAATGCAAAATTTCCTACAACATCATGCCATAAACTAGCAAAAGTGAGCAGCCAGTGAGGCAGGAAACTGTGAAAAGGAGGAAAAGTAAATAAAAATTATCCACATAAATTATTCTCTATTCAACATGCATCATTTTGACTTATTAGTTCCAATTTTTATGTTTTATCCTTCTGTTAAGACATAGGTGCTTTGCTAACTTGATTATCTGATTAACATAGCACTTTCACATACTGGCAGACTCTTCCCTTGATAACTTTTAACAAAAAACAAATACAAAGGTTTAAGCTGTGAAGTATAGTTAGGGAAACAACATTGTTTAGTGGTTAGAGCAGGGGACTGAGAGTCATAAAACTCTGGAGAAGTGCATCTGAAGAAGTGGGGTTTTTACTCACGAAAGCTTATGCTCAAATAAATCTGTCAGTCTTTAAGGTGCCACCGGACTCCTTGTAGTCATAAAACTGTGGATCTTAATTCCACACATGGCACCAACCTGCTGGGTGACCTTCCATAAATCCCTTCTTTGTGCAACAGTTTTCTGATTTGTAAAATGGGGATAAAAGAAAAGGAGTACTTGTGGCACCTTAGAGACTAACCAATTTATTTGAGCATAAGCTTTCGTGAGCTACAGCTCACTTCATCGGATGCATACTGTGGAAACTGCAGAAGACATTATATACACAGAGACCATGAAACAATACCTCCTCCCACCCCACTCTCCTGCTGGTAATAGTTTATCTAAAGTGATCACTCACCTTACAATGTGTATGATAATCAAGTTGGGCCATTTCCAGCACAAATCCAGGTTTTCTCACCCTCCGCCCCCCCCCCCCCCCGCCCCACAAACTCACTCTCCTGCTGGTAATGGCCCATCCAAAGTGACCACTCTCTTTACTATGTGTATGATAATCAAGGTGGGCCATTTCCAGCACAAATCCAGGTTTTCTCACCCCCCCCCCTTTTCCAAGAGAGTGAGTTTGTGTGTGTGGTTTTTGGAAAAGGGGGGGGGGGTGAGAAAACCTGGATTTGTGCTGGAAATGGCCCACCTTGATTATCATACACATAGTAAAGAGAGTGGTCACTTTGGATGGGCCATTACCAGCAGGAGAGTGAGTTTGTGGGGCGGGGGGGGGGGGGGGCGGAGGGTGAGAAAACCTGGATTTGTGCTGGAAATGGCCCAACTTGATTATCATACACATTGTAAGGAGAGTGATCACTTTAGATAAGCTATTACCAGCAGGAGAGTGGGGTGGGAGGAGGTATTGTTTCATGGTCTCTGTGTATATAATGTCTTCTGCAGTTTCCACAGTATGCATCCGATGAAGTGAGCTGTAGCTCACGAAAGCTTATGCTCAAATAAATTGGTTAGTCTCTAAGGTGCCACAAGTACTCCTTTTCTTTTTGCGAATACAGACTAACACGGCTGTTACTCTGAAACCTGTTAAAATGGGGATATTACTTACCAACCTTACAAAGGTGCTATGATGCTTAAGCAATTAATTTCTGTGAAGTGGTTTGTGATCCTTAGACGGAAGTCATTGTGGAAGTGCTAAGTATTGGGTTGTTGTTATTATTAATCTCCCCCAGACATTCTTAATACCTGTGGCAGACATTTCCATATTACACTTATCCCTTTCATTTTTAATTCAAATGTTAAGAGCATTGCTCTCCAACACAAAAGCACACGCTATAGATACCAAGGTAGGGTGAGGTACTTGGGGGAGGTGGGAGGGGGAGAAATAACATGACATTATGCAACTGCTGGAGGCTTGCCATCAGACTGAGACTGCACAACCTCTTGAAAATTAGTTTTTGTTTATTTTGAAAGATATTGTCCCTCTCTGGAAGAGTTCAGTATTTCTCCAGAGAAGTCAACCTCAGAACTGGAAAAAAAAAAAAACCCACAGAGATGGATAATTATCACCAGAACAAACTGACCAATTAATGGAGTTTCAGAAGTTTTTAGGGGTGCAAATATTAGAAACTCCATTTAATATACACTCTCCGACTTCACTACCTTTGGGGTAGATCAGGTTGTTCAATGATTTCACTAATTTTGTCTCCATTTTCTACCATAAGAAACCAAGTTGGAGTTTGTATTTTTATGATACAGCCAGTTCAATGCTGGCCTAATAAATAGTTCAATTTGTTCTGACAGTATCTTCCGTGCACATTGGAATTGAGCTACATGTATCTCTTTCAGCTCCCTGCAGACTCTGAATCTGAAAGTTACCAGAAAGTCCGCTTAAAAATCTTAGCTCTCATTAATAGAAATATGACTTAATGGTCTGGGATAGAGCAGCCTTTGGCAATCAGTACTTGTGGCACTGATCATAGGAATAATACTCACATTACGAATATTTAACTAGAAAAGTGAAATTAATCAGTGGATCACATTCTTTACCATAAAAATAAAACCTTTACCTAATCAGTTTTTCTGCTTTGGTCTCTACATCTTTAACAAAAGCCACTAGTTATGGCTGAAGTTATTTCTATTATAGTATCACAATGTTATAACTAAAGTCACACAAGGACTAGTGTATATGCAGATCCCAATGTGTGTGTGCTAATGCTCTGATTGTTTGTATCTCAAAAGGAGTAGTAACTTTTAGCAGCTTCCTCTCTGCTTTCTTCATTTTGGTGACAATGAATTGGCTCTGCTAAGTATTCAGCCACAGCAGGATGCTTTGAAAAACCAAGTCTCTCTCCCATCATCTCTGTAAATTATTTGGGGAGGTTTACACCTCTGTGAAAACATCTGTGGTTAACACCCCACCCCCGGGCTCTCCCCCCACTTCAGTTTTATGTATGAAGAACTTGTGCTTCCGAAATGTACCCAAGTATCTGGACTTTAATGCCCGATGCACACTATGCAAGTTCCACTATGCATACAAAATTATTCAGGACAGAACCACAGAAGGACTTTCTTACTCCTGCTCTATGTGAATATCTATGAGAAACTACGATGAGGTCTTATTTTCCCTTTTGATCATAGTTAGGAGGTTGAAATCAAATTTCAAAACATGTATTCATGGGGGGGGGGGGGGGGGAAGTCTCTGCAAAATGTTGAAGACCAAGGTGCAAGTACATGCTGTATTAACATCTTCCACCCTGGAGCTGCAGTAATTTGCATGACATTATCTACCTGGGATGTTGCTATGGTTATCACCATACATAAGTAATTACCAGGGCAGAAGTTGCTTGTCTCATGGCACATGCAATGCACAGAGACTGTCAGAAGGAAAGGATCTTTTGATATACTTGAAAATGTAAATGTTTGAACAGACATGAATAAGGGAGACTCCTGATAAGGGAAAACCTTTCATGGGTGCTCCTTAGTGACCTAAGAGATGACATTGTACTGGTTAACATTCACCCTTTGGGTTTCCATAACATGAGAGTGCATCACACATTTATACACTCACCACACATTTAGGCCAACATTTGCAAACCTGTGAGACTGAAGTTAGGCTTCTACATCTATATTCAGGCACCTAAATAAAACCAGCCTGATCTTCAGAGGTGCTGAGCTCCTCCGGCTTGTAGAAATGTGAGTGAACTTTCTGAAAAGCAGGCCAAAATATGGATTCGGGAACCTAGCTCTTGGCAAATTGAAAATGTTGACTCTATTATCTTTCCACATTAATGCTCTCTTGAATGACTGCCACTGAAAAACAAGTCTCCATGTCATCTGTTTGTGCAGCATTGTATCATAGGACATTTCACCATGGGAACAGTTTTGGTCCACCCCGTTTCTAATACTGGGCTTGATCGTGAGAAGTGTTGACTCCAACTGACTTCAATGGGGATTGAGGATGCTCAGCAAGGGATACCCAGCACTCCACAGGATTCAGCCTACAGTTTGGATATCAGGTTCTAGCTCTGACACCCCCCCCCCCAATATGATGCAAAAGAACTCACTCTGAAACATTGCTGCAATTAAACCTCCAATAAAAGGCAACAGATTGTGCACTGAGGGTCTGGTCCAAAGCCCATTCAAGTCAATGGGAGTTTTGATTGAATTATTCCTTTTGATTGAGCCCTAAAGAAAAGATGTGACCCTGAAATATACACTATGCTGCAATTATCTAAGTCATTGTGAAGCGCTTTGGGCTACTGGGAGTAAGAAAAGTACTACACAAAACCAACTTCTATTCGTTTAATCTAAGTGTGGCATCATTGTCTCCTATCTATCCAAAACAATCTTTCAGCTCACATACAGGCACGTGTATATTACATTACATCTACAGTAAAATGTGATGTATTAACTCCTGATTTACACTGGTCTCACAGAGTAAAAGTTGGCTTTTAAACACCATGAGCAAATATCTATGATCTTCGGTGCTCATTTGCCCCAGAAGATTTGAGATCCTGATTCTGGGGCCACAAGGCCAGCTCAATTTTGTAAAAAGTCAATCTGCCAAAGATGTCCATAAATTGACCCCTAAAATGACCATCTCAAAACTTTATTCATTCTGATGTTTCACACCCAACCCTCCAAGTTTGTTGATTTGTTGCTTAAACTTAAAAACTACACATAGTTGTGTGACTGGAACAGAGAAAACTATCTGTATTTTTTCTGTAGGTCCATCTTCAGGTTGTTTGGATTCTCCATTTGCAGCTTTCCTCTGGAGGATAAGTCTTCCCTTACTGATCTTAGGAATGATCTGCTTATTATAGCCATTGACTTTTACCTCCCATTAATACTAGGAGAGGAAGAGGCCAATTATTATCAACTTCTTCTCTCTGACTGAGCTGCAGAATAGATCTGACAGGCATGGAAGGGACCACCGTTTCAGTCCATAACCCCTTTAATATTCTTCCCTGGGCAACTGATGTTCTGAGTTGATGGAGGTATTAACCCCTGAAAACCATGATTTTTCTCTAAATTCTCCACAGCAAACCAAGTTTACCTGTGCCTAGATTCTCCCCAGAAAGCCTATGCTTCATAATGATGAAATGCTGTCATTATTGCCAGGACTGTGGAGCTGAATATACTTTCTCCGTCTCCCGATTTTGTGAAGTTGCCTCAGGGTACTGTTAATCATAATGAAACTGACTATTGGAACGAACATGATTTGTTGATGAGAAAAACGGAGAAATAGATTGACATTTTATCTATGTATCTAGGTATCCGAAAGATACTAGTTTCCATGATCTACTGTTCATATTTTGATCACAAAATAAAACAAATCTGGAACAGGAGAAGAAACGTTTCATCTTGTGGGAATCTGCAATGGCAAACAAACTTTTGGATAATGTTATTGGACCCCACAGCAGGAGAAGGAAGAGGATTCCCAGATGCGGAAGAGGATTGAAATCTGCTTTATAATTGAGGATTTTTAGCAGACGACATATAGATGTAGCATCAGCATCAATTTCACCATCTGCATTCTACCTAAAATTTCTTGGAGTCTTTGGACCTGACTCCACTTCCCAGTTTTATACTAGCGTAACTCCATTGACATTGTTGGAGTAATTTCTGATTTACACTGGTGGAAATGAGAGGAGATTCAGGCTCTTTGTTTGAAAGATAAAGTTTGCCTCTTCCAAGTAGTTCAGATGTGTCAGTGAGAAGCACTCAAATGTTGTCCTCATGAGAGGAGATGTGCTCCTGAAGGAACTGTTTCAGAGTAGTAGCCGTGTTAGTCTATATCAACAAAAACAACAAGGAGTCCTTGTGGCACCTTAGAGACTAACAAATTTATTTGGGCATAAGCTTTCATGGGCTAAAATCCACTTCATAAGATGGATGAAGTGGAAAATACAGCAGAGAGGTAAAAATACACAGCATATGAAAAGATGGGAGTTGCCTTACCAAGTGGGGGATCAGTGGCTAACAAGCCAGTTCAATTAAGGTGGCTGAGACAATAGTAAGAACAGGTCGTAGTCAGGAGGGAATGTGGAGACACAGATCCTCCAGGGATTGATCGCCTGGGATCCACAGGTTTTAAGAGCTAAACTTTTTAGTTATTCTATGAACAGGCAAAGTTAGTTCAGCAGGCCTCTCTCCCTATTAAAGCCTCCAGAGGGACTCAAGTGAGAGAACCTTACACAGATTGCTGTTCCCCACATGAGAGTAGCCTTCTTTGTTTCTTAGCATGGCATAATATAGTTTACAATAAAAGTTTAAGGAGACCTGCAAAGGATATTTAAGAACAGGACTGGTGCACTTTTTGGCTTTATTCCCTCCGTTTGTTTCTTTACTTTAGGAACACTAGAAAGGTCAAATCTGGTTTTCTTTGGTTTTGCTGGAGGATTTACTGGATGTCTCAGATGATTTATACTGATAGCTCCCATATTTTAATTCAAGGGACAGTGGAGGGGTGTTTAATCTTTAATAAAGATATCTTATCTCCAAAATGTTTATTTGTAACTTAGAGGTGTTAACTAAAACCAACCCATTTTAAACAGTCTGGCTAAGGCCTTGCCCATGTTACAAGTTGCACTGGTTTAAACTCAAATCAAGTTTTTAATTGATTTAGTTCAACTGCTGCAAATCCTGTGTGGATACATTTAAACTGATTTGTACCTGTTTTATAGTGACTTTGTTTAAGTCAGTATGGGATATAAGCCAAGTTTAAATCAGGATGTTCACATAGGGAGTTGCAACAGTGTAATGAAATCAATTTAAAAAGACAGCTCTAGTTAAATCAGTGCAAGTTGTAATATAAAGAAGGCCTTCAAATCTCATCCAACCTCAACTGCTTGTGATGGAATCATATCACCAACTCTCTTGTCATCATAGAATCTTCCTTATTAAACAGGCCATAAAATTATAATGTAAACAAATGAAACAAACAAACAAAAACAAACCTCCAAACCAAACAACAAACACGCCTCAAAAACATCATAAAACCTTTAAAAAACCCCAAATGCTCATGCCTCTATACACGGTAAGGGAAAAAGCAGACAAGCCTATTTTTGTCTTCCTCTAGGTCACCTTTAAAGCCTGATTCAGAAAAAACACATGTACACAAATGGCTATGTTACACTTTCTGAGGGACTTGCAGATAAATCATAGTGCATTTGTGAAAAATGACATAGCTATGTGAGTAAAAGGCAGAATTCTGACATGCATAGCAAGTTACGCACAGGAACCAACCTTAATCCCTTTAACGTCAACAGCAAAAGTTCCATGGATTTCAACAGACCGAAGATCAGGCCATAGATGTCAAATACAAGATAGATATATAGGATTTCATGTTGATAAAAGTTAAATAACTAATCTTGAGCATCTGAGAATTTAGGCCCCAGGGAGATAGGTCCCTAAATATCTTTGAAGATCTGGACCTTAGGGACAACTAGTGATGATCAGAAATACTTAATCAAGGTTTGGAATGGCTAAATATATCCTTACTAAGATAAAATCCAGGCTTATGGTGGAAGGACCAGCATACCCGCAGCCAAATCCTGCAGATCAGACTCAAAAGATGCCAGGCATACTGTAGACATGGGTATATTGAGTACACACTATTTTTGTTTGCTTTGAACATATCAGTGAAAGAAAAAGTAAACAGGCGATGAGCCAAATGCAAGATGTAAAAAGTGGGATAAATATTGTTAAATTCGGGTGGCCGGGGGGGGGGAATGTTATAAACACTAAGCAAAGCTCTTTGATTTGCACTGTTTTTCAGCCCATAAAACCCTAATATTTGCCAGTGTTTCATTAAGAGCTTATATACTACTCAGCATGCCTGTGGCTGCATAAATGTTTTGCTAAAGAAATGTTATCCATGTTGCAGATCCAATATTTTGCTATGTACATTAAGAGAAGCATAGCTTAAGAAAATAGTATTTTAAAGTTTAAACCTGATGAATAATCTTTGTCATTCAGTAGCAGTGGGTTTCTCCCAGCCAGAAAAGATTATACGTAGCAATGTTCATTAAAATATTTTTAAATCAACTAGCGAGTGAAAACTATGCAACATTTTAAGAAGAAAATACCTGTATTTTGTATGAGGAATTTAGGGTCAGGGGAACCCACAATTTTGTAAATTAAATAAAATGGTCAGTAAAAATGGTGACTTTTCATAGGCTTCTGAGAGCTAAAGATGTTTTATGAGATCATGGCTGCACAACTCCAAACAATATAACTTGCATCTCTGACCTGTGGGAATAAGAAACCTGCAGCACTGAGATTGGATCAATAGTGGTTTCTGATCAAACACAGTATGCTTTTTGAGTGAGAATCTAAGGATTAGAGCTCCCCGATCCATTTCTTTTTAATAGCTACCTCTTTACAATAAACAGTAACAGATCATTAAGATATTTATTACTGCTAGAGAGGGTCCTGGATCAAATCCATGGGGATCTGAACACCCCTGATTCTCCATCTGTCTAGGTCCTTATATACTGCCATAGTATTTGAGCGCCTGTACTTGATTTGAACATGGATTTGGATTAAAATTTAGCAAATGGCCCTTTCCTTTACAATAGTCAATCCCCCAAATCCAGATCCAACCACCCCACATTTTGAAGTGCTTGAAATGAATAACCATGTTTTGCAGCTTGGGCCCATTTCTGATTACTAATAATTTCTTCCCATAGAAACAACTCCAATTTTTTGTGGAGGAATCTGTTACCATATTTATTCAGTGTGATTTCCGCACTACCCTCCCCCCTGAACTTCTTATTCTTTTACTAATAAGAACATGTATCAATCTACAGCATACATAATTTATTAGTGTATGGGCAATACAAACAATTTGTAACCCAAACCCTTTGCCAAGGACTAACTGCATTGCCATTAGCCACACACCAAATATATCCGCAGAGTAACCATGCTTTCCTCTACAGTCAAGTGAAATGGATCTGGATCCACTAGGATCTAGAAGGAGATAGTGCTGAAGCCCTCACCTTCCACTGTGTTGCATCTGGAGGGGAACAGCAGAAGGCTGGAAACATGGAGGTTCATGGATCAGATTAATGTCCTGCAAAGTGCTCAAACACCTCAGTGATGGGCACAGTATAAAAATCTGAATAGAACATAACTGACTGAGATCAGGGAGTATGGGATAGAATGGGAGATAGCAGGAACTGGACTGATTATAGGAAGGAGCAACAAGGATCAAGCCTTGATGTCAGTGGGAGTTTAAATAACAAAAGTTGAAAGATGCAACTGAGATCCACAGAGCAGAATGGAAAGGAGAATGTTGCCCCTAGTTCAGTCTGCCTGAGCATGCTGGTTTGTATTGGGAAGGGTGTCTTAACAATCAGACAGTGCTTTTCTAAAAGCTTTAGAATCTGGCGGATGCAGCAAAGTCTGTGAGAATGCTAATTACAGGAATTTTCAATATACATGGATTTCCAGTGTCCCTGAAAAGTCTAACTGAACATTCAGATAGGAATCCAAGATATCTGGCACAAGAGAAAGCAAGCAAAAATGACATAGCAGATGTTGCTGAAAGACCTAAGAGGGAAATAAAACTTTGTGGTAATACACAAATTTAAATAATACAAGTAAATAAATAAATAATAATGCATCTCATTGGCTTTATAGAATTAAAGCAAAAACTGGCATATACCAGTAAGTACCATTTGACTCTAATTTTCAGGAACAATGGTAAGTTTCTCATTATGGCCTTCACCAGCAAAGCACTGAAGTATGTGCATAGGAGTAGTCCCACTGAAACCAGTGTGCAGCAGCTGCCCACCTATCCCTGATCTCAAATGGGCTAGTACACTGTTTCCCAAACTTGGGATGCCGCTTGTTCAGGGAAAGCCCCTGGCGGGCGAACCGTGGCCAGTGGGAGTCGCGATCGGCTGAAACTGCGGACGCAGCAGGTAAACAAACTGGCCCGGCCCACCAGGGGCTTTCCCTGCACAAGCGGCGTCCCAGGTTTGGGAAACACTGGGCTAATAACATGCTTAAAGTTAAGTAGGTGCTTCAGTGGTTTGTTTTATCTGGACTTATGTAATAAATGCAAAGTATTTGTGGCTTCTTGGATATCTGACACCTGCAACTGTTGCATACGGCCCCAAGGAAGAGATGGCTGAGCACTGCTCAACTTTCTTTAGACTCATAGCAGAGATCAAAATGGTTGAAAGTGACAGAATGTCTTCTGGTACCATCATTGTTGTCATCGTAAGTGTAAATAGTTCCTTTCTTCCCAAACAATCTCAGCACACATTGCAAACATACAAGACCACTCACCAGGGCTGGATTTAGGGGCAGGTAACCCAGGCAACTGACTGTGGTGTGGGACTTAGGGGGTGCCAGACTCAGGGTACCGTTTTTGGTTTTAGCGACGAAAGGGAAAATAGAATGTTTCAGGTATTCCCTATGTGGATTCATTTTTCACTAACCTCCTAGAACGTTCTGGACCTTTGTAGAATCTCGTGGAACCTTGCAGACTTTCTGAGAACTACATTTTCCTTGAACCTCCTAGAATATTGTCAGCCATGCCCTCGTGGGTATATATGGGGCGGGGCGTTGCCAGTCAGTCAGTGAGATATAAGAACAAAGTGAAGTGAAATCCTAGCTGCGATATTGTGAACCTTGTTTTATTGTGTAATTATGAAAGTGTACTTGTGTTTTAAGACTTGAAGAGTGTAAGTAGTGACTAATAAAGGACATATTTAATGAGATGCTGTGCTTTAATTCACCAGGGTAAAGGCAAGAAAAGCGACCTTTTGAACTAAAGGACAAGGATTAACATTCTATGGCTGTCACCTACTGTAACACTATTTAATACTGGTCCACCCAATGTTGGTGCACAATTCACTTTCTTGATGTTAGTACCTTCCAGTTATTCTTAAAATTAAAAAGTTTCTATAAGCTTAGAGAAAACAAATTTTATTTGCTTATACATGGCATGAATAAATACAGATTTACAGATTCTAGTGTGCAAATTTATTGTCTTATATGACAGGGATAAATCATGCATTTAAATTGTGCATTGAAGTCGTGAAGTGGGCTACAAATGCAATATAAACTAAGGTATTCAAAAGTTTAACAAATGGAGGGGGGAAGCCGAAGACGTTCCTTGCCTGGGGTGCCATTTGGTCTAGGACCGGCCCTGCCACTCACTACAGTTGCCTCTGGTAGGCGGAGGGGGGAGGGGCAGTGATCAGCCCTCAAACAGCGAAGCGCACAACTCAGGGAGAGGGAAATGTTAGCCAAGGAAACCAGGATAAATCCCTACTCCATGGGATTTTGATGTTCATGTAGAGCTGTCAGGACTTGTGTTTTTATCATTTAAAAGACACCTCCATGATAAAGTGTAGGGTACTCTGCTTATCTACCTCAGAGGCAAAGGGCACAAAGCAGACTTAAAACTCGTATTAGAGGCCTAGATTGAAGCTAGTGTGGGTATGTCTATTCGAGCTGCAGTCACACCCCGTGATTGCAGTGTAGACATGCCCTCAGACACGACTGAGATGTCACCTCTGCCTCCATTCCACCAAAGATAGCAGTCCTGACTGCCCATTTGTAAATTTTACAAAGGAGCATCTTTGCACTCTTTCCTGTATCCACCCTTTATGGAAGGGAGGCACTCTCTGCAAAGCCACCTCCGTTGAATTTCATTATTTGCATACTGTTTCCATCTTGAGCATGTATTTATGTGTGTTTTGTTTTGCTATGTGTTTATATTTTATATAAAAATAAAGTGTTTTTTTAAAATACCTCCTAAAAACTCTCTTCTCTCATGAGGGCTACAAAAAACTCAGCAATGGTTAGGCTACCGCTTAACATGCTGACTAGTAGTAGGAGGCATGGGGCAAATGGGGCAAAGAAGCAGGGCAGGGCTTTTGAAAATGGAGACAAGAAGGTTGAAGTGATGTGTTGAAAGTGGGGTTACCAGTGGACACATTCAAATGAATGGGGAGGGAGGATGCAACAGGGTTAAAGTGACAGGAGAGGAAAATAGTGATCAGGACGTTTATGTATTTGACGTACACGGTAAAGGCACAGTCATAAATAATGAACCAGCCTAGCCAACTGTGGTGCTGAGTTTGTCAGGAGAGACAACTCCAAACTCACCGGTAGTCAAAACCTCACTGAAGTAGGCCCGGGATGATCTCCAGGACTAGCTGTGAGGCTGCAGAGAACATTATTCCTGCAGCCGGGCTGAGAATTTAAACGTCCCTCCAATACACAGCAAAAGGCTTCACCTGCCTTAAACCGACCCCAAATAAGATTGTAGATTGACGAGATTTGTGGCGATGTGCTCTTGTTGCGGTACAAACTGCGAGGCTGCAGAGAAGGTTCCCGTTGCAGTCCGTGAGGATCTGCAATTAGCTCTGATCTTTGTCAGCTTGCCAGGGTCACACAACAATACAGCGGGTTTGCAAGACCCCTCGTTCGCTTCCTGGTGTCACTGTGTGGTTGCAAACTTTAGAGTGTTTGGTGAGTGAAAACAACTTTTAAAAGCCCCCCTAGCCCCGTGTGTCAAACTTCCTCTGGTTTATACAGAGCAACTGAGCTGTTCCTAGGCTGGAGCCGGGAACTCCCCAGCGGAAACCTTACACCCCGCGCAGCTCAAATCCAGCGCTCTTTGCAACTTTGATGGGGAAACCTGAGCCGCCCTGCAAACGTGGCGATTCAGCCCCCTCCGGCAGGCACCGAGCCTCCCCTGCCCAATAGCAAGCGCTGTAACATCTGGCGGCAGAGCAACCTTTCCTTGCAAACTCTCGCGTGACTGGTTGGGGGGGAGGAAGGCTGAGGGGCTTGTGATCACAGTCTGCAGTGGGTCATTTGCAACTTGCAGTTGCATTCCTAGGGCTGCCTGGGCGATAGACTCTCAGCAACAGCTGGTATGTTGCAAGGGGTGCTGGTGGCGAAGTACAGCTCCACGCTTGCTGTCTGTCCAGAGGTGGGGAGTGCGAGTGTGTGCGCGTGGGAGGTGAGGGGTACCAGGCTCAGCTGCTGCATGTAGGGACCGGTACTAAAGGTCTCGCGCGTGCCGGTGCTTTTGGAGGTGATGCAGCAGGTTGGATGACTTGATCCATGTGTCCTACGTTGACATTTCGTCTCCCCTGATTCCTTATTCGTAACAAGCTCATGTAGCACTTTTCTCTCCCTTTCTTTCCCCCGGGCTGTGGCGGATCCCGCCTTGCTAGGACCAGAGAAATGGGCTTCCAGGCTGCCTGCTGGTTCGTGCTGCTGCTTTGCACAGGAGGGTCACTCAGCAAACCCACTCTCAGGAAGGAGAGGGTCGTTCATCCAGACCCTCAGCTCAGCGATCAGCTGCACGAAGATAACCAAAGCTTCCAGTATGACCACGAGGCTTTTCTGGGCAAGGAGGAAGCCAAGACTTTCGATCAGCTCACCCCAGAAGAAAGCAAAGAGAAACTAGGGTAAGATGGGCTCCTAGGAGAGGAAGGGAACGGCCTCTCCAAGGAGATGAATTACAGGGACCCTGCCGCATTAGTTTAGTGCATAACTTTTTTTTAAAAAGTGGAAATGCGGGTATCGAAATAATAATAGGGCGTTGGACCAGCAAGAACCTGCAAGTGTTTCTGTAATTGTAGGCTGGCTGAGCGCGAGCTCTTGAAACCTCACGAGCTTTAACTGGAGAGGGAAATGCTTTCTGTGGCTTACACCCGTGTTGCAACAGCCCCTAGTGTAAGAAAATAGAGGCTTTCCCAGCCTTGGAGCCTCACTTACTGCAACAGTGGGAGAGAGGACAGAGGAGGCGTGTCCCCCGCCCCAGGAAGCGCCGATAACGTGGCAGAGGGGAGGTCCCGCCGTATCACTGCATAGTAGGGAAAGGATTATTTCAGCGGAAAAAGAGCTGGAAGAAGCTTCAGAGACAAAAGTTTCAATCTTTCTTTCTCTTTGTGTTTTTGTAACGGAAACTTTGTACCAGAGCTAAGGCCAGGCGCGAAGGGTTGTGTGGCACTGGTCAGGAGTGAGAATTAACTCAAGTGCCGCGGGCGTTATGCAGAGCTCGCAAATCTCTCCATTGCAAGAGATCTCTGGGGACGGCCCAGGAAGGGTTTGCTGAGTGACCGGGCTTTCTCGAGCCGATCTCCAGTGGCTCTAGTCATTTCAGAGCGCTGCCCATCCACTCCCAGGGGAAAAGTTGCCTGCCAGAATTGAACTTTACAGGGTGACATGTGTTTGACCGCAGCCTCTCCTCCCCGAGCCCACACTGATTTTACAAACAAATGCTGAAAACTCAAGGCTTAGTTTCACTCTCTCTGTTTAAATGATCGTTTCTCTTTCTCTCTCCCAGCTTCTCTGGCCTTGCACTGAAGTGCCTCTTCCTCCAGCTGCTGATAGCTACATGTAGCACTGCACCAAGTACTAGATCGACTGTACTATTCAAGCATGCCTTCTCCCATCCCCTGCGTGCACTGCTTGCACCTCCCTTTGCACCTGCTCCCCCTTGTCCAGTCCATTTAAAGTGCAGCTGTTAAAGTCAGGCTGCTGGCCTATTGCGCTTACTGTGTCAGTCCTCACTTTGCATCTCTGTTAACTGTCTAAGCTTCCTGTTCTCACTTTTGCTACCCTTTACAACTTGCCTGTTGGTGACTTACAATTAAGGCTAAGATTTAGTCATCAGTATTTTTAGTAAAAGTCATGGAAGGTCACAGGCAGTAAACAAAAATTCAGGGCCCATGACCTGTCCATGACTTGAACTATATACCCCGACTAAATGTTGGGTGCTCTGGAGGGGGAATCTGGGGGTGGCCCTAGGATGCTACTGATGGGAGGGGGTGCGGGGAGGAGGCGGCGTGCAGCCTGGGACAGCCACTGGTGCTGGGGGGGCAGCGCATGGCCCGAGACCACTGCTGGGGCTGTGGAGGGGCAAGACTGCCCCAGCAGCAGCCAGGGCGGCTGGCCTGGGAGCCCCTTGGGCTGTTTGGGTGGCCCTGAGGTCAGTCGCACCCGCTGCTGCAGAAGTCATGGAGGTCCCAGAAAATCATGGAATCCATGACAGACTTGCAGCCTTACTTATAATGTTGCCCTCTCCCCTTGCTAACTATGGTAGCTTTGTCCACCTCTCCCACAGCGTGCCTGTTCTTTCTTCCACGCTGCTCCTTCTTGAGACATGCTCCCTGATCTAGTCCATCGCCCTCTCATCCTTCTGATCCCTCCTTAAGACCTACTTCTGTTCTGACATCTATAGGATGGGTAGGTTTATGGCAGTTGAAGAGAGCTGGTTTTATTGGTTTAGTAAAGGAAAAACATTTTCATATTATTTTAAGCCTCAAGTTGTACATCAAACTATCATGTAGAACCATATGACTGCATTACCATTAGCCTCAGCCTTCCTCCCCCTTCCCTTGCCGTGTTTGTTATACTTACTTATTGCATCTTATTTCAGATGTGAGCGTAAGCTCTTTGAAGTAAGGACTGTCTCGTAGAGTACTAAGCACAGTGGGTCTGTGATCCTGTTGAGTGATACTGAAATACAAGTAATAATAGGTGCTGTAACAAAAATATTGAAAGCATAATTATCATAAATGGGCAACTTGTCCAAATTATTCAAAGGCCTAGAATTAGTACTCAGTACTCCCAACATAAAAAAGCAAACTGTCTCTCTGACTCACATATATTAACATCTTGGGCTTTCTTAGTTTAAACTGGAATCACTTTTAGGCCTGGGCTACATTTGAAGGTTATTCTAGTATAATTATTGGTATTAAGTTATATATGGGTGCCTTATGCCAGTAGTTATTCACCTTCCCATATAGGAATAGCAGTACAGGTATAACTGGCACAGCTTTCTTGTGCAGACAAGCCTTTACTACTTTTTCCACAGAAGGAAACAGGAGCTCCATGTAAGTATATTTAAATAGCATGAGGTAAATTTAATATTCTAAATCAACACAAAGTGAAATTCAATTTTCAATTATTTCCGTTTTCACCCCATGTATCATGTAGAGGAGATGCAGACAGGCACATGTATAAATGCACTAAACCAGCCCTACAATAAATAGCATACTAAACAGGATACCCAGCAATCTTCAGTCTCTCTCACAAGAATACTGCCAATGCATTGTGGGGATTGAGGGGATAATTTACCAATGGTCGTGGTGGATTCTCCATCACTGGCAATTTTAAAATCAAGTTTGGAGGTTTTTCTAAAAGATCTGCACTAGGGGAGTTTATGGTCTGTGTTATGCAGGAGATCAGACTAGATGATCACAAAGGTCCCTCCTGGCCTTGGAATCTATGAATTCCAGAGTTGTGGTTCCCCGGATGAAGAAGGCCCTGCCTCGCATACTTTCTAGATTATACTCGATGAAGTTCAGCATCACCAAACCATACTGGGATGCAGGGCAGCAGGCACTCTTTCAGGCATTCTGATCCTATACAGGATTCCATTACCAACACTTAGTCATATTAACTTATCACCAATAAAAAGCAAGAACAGCACTAAGGTGAGGACCTGAACTCTGGTCTCTGACACATATGGTTCATATTATGTCCATTTTAAACTGAGCTTCAGTTAGGATATTACACCTCTCCCTTTGTTTGTCCCCTTGGACACAGAGATCTGAGGAACAAGAAAGTGTACTGGAGTGTTGCTCAGTGACTAAATATCACCTAAGGTAGGACAGCTTCCAACATGCTTCTCCTGTCTCCTACTGTCCATACTGCCTGGGTTTTGAAAGCTCAATCCAGAACTGAGTGCAGCCTTGAAAGAGGAAGTTCCACAGTTTAATACATGAATACCCTAATACAGAGATGTTTGAACCATCTTTTCGTTTGTCCACCTCCTCCTCCCTAGTTATTTACATGTTGGTTTCTTTAAAATGGATGATGTTGCCATGCCTTTTCTAATCTCTACTGTTCTCATTTTCAGAATCAGACGCACCCATTGCTCTTTGATTTTCATCGCATTGTTGATCGTTAACCATTAGTGTAATTTGATTCTGCACCTGCCTTTCTTTGGCAGCATCCAAGAGTCTGTACAATATTTAAAGAAAAAAAATCAGCCTTGGTATCTCAAATTTCAGACTGCTCTGGGGCAGGATGGTTTGTGACTTCCTGTCCAAGCAGAATTTCAATACTCCCTGATAAAGAAAACATCTACTGCATTTTTGCTATCAAACAAGTCTCTCCCCAACTCATCTGCCAACAGACTAACTGCTGCTTGCTCCCAGTGCATTTTGGGTAGCTGGAGGTTTGGTAGATGGACTCCTGGCCCCCTGTTGTGGGGTTCAGACTCTTTTTTCCCCAATGATGGGAGAATTCACAGGAAATTCTCATAAGCGTTTGCATCACTCTATATGAGAGTAAGATGCATAAAGCAGAAATGGAGCATAAGCTAATCTCTAGGGCTCCAACTTCAGCTATATTACAGAGGCATAGTTTTGCTTTTTGATTGATGGGTTATGTGGAGTAGGATGCCTTCTAATTCAGTCATTTGTCAGATTTGTCCTGCATTTTGGGGCCCCCTGTCGTTGGGTTTGTTTCACAGGAAATCCACCACTGGTGAGGAGGTGTGATGGGGGTTGCAGGGAATCCATGAAATAGAGGGTGGCACATAGGGAGCTTGTGGGAGGTAATGGAGCGATGTAAGGAATCCTTGTTGTGTGCAATGTGCTTGGCCTATCAAAGCCACAAAGAATAGTATTTAATGTGTGTCACATACTTAAGGGAACATTTGGCCTGATCCAGCATTTCTGAGAATGGTTTTGCTTATACTCCTGGGGGAATTCTGTGTCACTGCATATGCACAGAATTCACGTTCCCCGCAGATTTCTTTGCTTCCCTGCAGAAAAATGACTTCTGGTGGGGAAGCAAAGGGAAGCCCACAAGAGTGGTCATGTGCCTCTCTCCGGCAGCACAGGCTGGTTGGTTCGGGTGCCTGGAGCAGCCGGTAAAGACGTAAATCACCACTGGGATGTGTCTGGGAGGGTTGGGTAGTCGTGCATGTGAAAGGGAGAGAGACATTCTGTCCCTCTTGCTCGCTATTGTGGCATGCTTGCAATGGAGAGGCAGGGCTTTGGGGTGTTTCTGAGTTTGGGCATGGGGCAGAGCAGAATGTAGCAGCCTGCCTGCTTAGTGAATTGTTCCCACTGTCTTTGTGAATTCCCCCATGAGTATAAAACAGGTGTAAAAGGCTCCTTTATGTTACCAGGACAGGATGGCCTTATAAATGCTTATGGTGCTTTAGTAATTAGAACTGGTCTAAATTTTTGTACTGAAAAAAGTTCCTATCAAAATGTGCTCCATGAACAGTACGGTACTTACCTTTCTGGAGCCAATATAAATTGTGAATTTGATTCCCCAGCCCTCACTTGCTCTTCAGTTCCTATGATATAACACTGAGTGAATGGCTGCATATATTTGTTGACTAACAACTAGAAATAAAGGGTCAAACCTAGCTACATTACTATTAGACAAAGGGGGTTTGGAGATTTCCTCCAGTGCTCCCCATTCCCATTCTTCATCCATTGTATTGTATGTTAAATAATTTACCAAAATAATTGAAACTTGCATGATTATATTGCATTATTTTGACAAATAAAATGTGCAGAATTTTGCAGAATTTTAAAATATTGTGCGCAGAATTTTTCATTTTTTGGCACAGAATTCCCCCAGGAGTATGCTTACCAGCATTTTGAACAGTCTCAAGGTGGAAAACACATCACAGGACACAAACTGTGCAAATAAAGCCTCTAACGCGATTGGGCATTTTTAGGCCTTTTGCTGCTTTTCACACTTTTGATTAAAATAACTTTTGCAACAGAAGAGGAACTTTAAATATTAAAAAGATGCTTATTATTAAATCAGAACAGAAAATACCTTATGCTTTTTAATGCTAGGATCCCCTGCAGCTTTGGTCACAAATGGTATCACTTTTCAGCAAGCTGTTGGCTGTAAGGAGGAGGACAGATTTAATTAAAAACATTATTTTTAAACACTTTTCATTCAGCATAAAAATATTCAGGACCCAACTCTTTAAGGAAACCGAGTGCAGCTTCTTTAACAAGTAATTCTCACACAAATGAGATGGGTATAAACATAACAAAGTCTGCTGTATACCATTGATTTATAATGGAAACACTTAGGCCTGGTCTACACTTAAAAATTAGGTTGACATAGCTCTGGCACTCAGAGGTGTGAAAAATTCACAACATTGAGTGCCACAGTTAAGCCAGCCTAACCTCTGGTGTAGACAGCATTAGGCTGAGAGAAGAATTCTTCCATCGACCTAGCTAGTGCCTTTGCGAGGGGGATTAGCTGCAGTAACAGAAAAACTCCTTTTGTCCCTGTAGGATGTGTCTACACTATGGCAGTACAGCAGCAGATCTGCTGCATTGCAGCTATGCTGCTGTTGTGCCTGTATTGTAGACATGGCCTAAAAAAGCCATGTTCTGCTGTTGCTGTCACACAAAAGAGAGTTGACTAATATACTCGAAACGTAGGCTCATCTACTAGTGAAGAAAAATTTTCTTGGTGGGGGGGAAAAAATCCCCACAGATAAATAAGCCTTAGAGTCATGTAGGCCTTCCAGGCCAGCCCAGTGATAAAACTGCTGTGTAGTCTGATCCTAGTTTGATAAGACATTCAGGTCTGTTGTTTATTGGTAGCAAGATGCTTGCTGAGCTTCTGACACCATATAGGGGCCCAATGTGGCAAATCTTGCTGCTGTGCACCAGACCCAGGCCAGAAGCCAGCAGTGGCACCCAATCCAGCAACCGGGCATACGCACAAAAGGCTGAGGTTCAGAATCCCTCGCCTTTCAGCTCACATTGTAGCTGTGAGTTGTCTGGCCCCTCCTTGTTTCATCTCCAAATGTCCCCTCTACCATATATGTGCAAGGTTCTGCACTTGCAGGTTCTGTGCACTTTCTGCTTGTCCCTCCAGATTTGCCCTCCCTTTGTACAACAGAACTGAACTGATTTCACTGCTAAAGAGCTGGGGGCAGGCTGTTCCCCTAAATGCTTATATTGAACATAGGTCCACTGAGGTTTATATGCTGGGACTATATGCGGTTTGGTGCAGCAAGCCCTTTAGCCTTGAGAGAAAGAGGTTTTTAGTTTTATGGGCTTGTAGGGACAGCTTAACAAGTATTGCATATACTTTTGGTTCTGTAGCATTGTGGCTGTGAGACCTTCTCTGAATTTTCACTTTGTTAAAGAATTAGCCACTTCAAATGGGTCCACTACAACTTCTGTGTTTTGAAGAATGAATTTTAGCTGCATTGCAAAGCAGTCAGAAGGCTATTGCTCGCTTGCCACATCATCCTTAAAAAGACATAAGACTTTGTTTCTTACCCACCTTCATTTTAGTAGGAAGCAGACATAGGTCATCTAGATCATTAGCAGAGATGCAACTGAGCTAGAAAAATAGAAGAATGCACTTGAGGGAAAAATAAACAATGCTGGCTACCAGCAGCACAGCTCTTGGCTCTGACCAGTTCTGGAGATACCAAGGAAGTGTTAAAAATAACAAGAGGGTAAAATATTTCCTCTGGCAGAAACATTTCAGTTACTTTTAGCATTTCACAGTAGACCAAAATGTCAGCCAGCTCACTTAGGTTGAACACATTGCGGGACAACGATATTGATGCATATGTCCCATTGTGGTGTCAGACTTTCAGGGGAGATTCACTGGGGGATACATACAAAAAGGAAAGGCTGGCTGATCAGGTAGCATGTTCTTTTCTATTTCTCAGGTGAAATTTAGCAGCCCCTCTTTTTGCCCCCTTCAGAAAAGTCTTGGTTATGAATGCAAAAGACAGACTCTGCATGTGTCTGAACCCCATGTCTGTAATGAGATCTGTAAAGATGTAATGTGCTACAGATCCAATGATGATAGCAGATCAAACACATCATTGCTGAAAATTAAATAAAACCCATACTTGGTATTGAACTAAAGTAGCTCAGAAAAGAACACTGCTTTAGATGGAGAGCAATTTTCTGCCCTAGGTGGAAGGAGCAGTTATAGGGGCAGACTCACCCATCCCTTTCTCCATAAAAGATCCTACAGAATTATCGAGTCTTCATTGACCAAAATGTCAGCCAACTCACTTACGTTGAACTCACTGTGGGTCAATGAAGACTCGATAATTCTGTAGGATCTTCTATATTGCTTGGTGGTGGCTGAATTAAATAAAGCCAATCTGGCAGCACCTCGCAGCTGAGACTTCAGTGACTACTAATTAACCTATTTCAAGAGCAGGAGGCCCGCTTTTCCATTGACCAGTGCCCAAAGTATACAAATACCAATAATAGTTTTCATATAAATCTTGCTGGTGCCTCTGTGGTCTTTGGCATATGCTTTATGTCATAGGATTTTAGTGGCCATCCTGCAAATAGTTATGGTCTTGGGAGGACAGAGGTAATGAATGTTATGAGAAAGAGAAAGAAAAGATTGTAAAGGGATTTAAAGTAAACTTAGTTCTTGGGCCAGAAGGTAGCATCACTAGGCTTAATTCAAGGTGGTTTTAATGAAATACTGCTGGGGAAAAAGTTTAGATATAGTAGAGTATAATATCCCTTCAGAAAACACATTTCTCTTGCTTGTCATAAATACACCATTAACTGATAATTCTCTCCTATAAATATATCCTAATATAAATTGTTTAATGGAGCATTTTTCTTTTTTAAGGTTCCTTAAAGGCCTCAGTTAAGCAAGGCTGTTAACCAGGGGCTTACCTTTAACTTGAAGGCAATGGGACTTAAGTATGTGATTTGCTGCTTTCCTGATTAGGGATTGACAAGGCATATGCTTAAGTGCTTACTGAATCAGAGCCTGGGGCACATTTTCTTTAGGCTTTGTCTACACTGGCACTTCCTCGACAAAACTTTTGTCATTCAGGGGTGTTAACCCCCCCCCAACGACAAAAGTTTTACTGACGAAAAGCACTGTGTGAACAGCGCTTTGTTGGCAGGAGCGCTCTCCTGCCGACAAAGCCGCTGCCGCTCGCTCGTAGGGGGGTGGAAATTTTTTGTTGGCAGGAGAGCTCTCTCCTGCAGACAAACAGCATCTACACTCCGCAGCTTCTAATGGCACAGCCATGTTGCTAAAAGCTGCGTAGTGTAGCCATACCCTTAGCTAGTGAACAAGATGCAAAGGGCACAGTTCTGCCCTTAGCAATACACACACAACTTCCATTGACTTTAATGGGAACTGTGCTCCTGAATCTGAGAGCAGAATTTGGCTCTTTTGAATCCTACTTTAAATATTAAGGACACTAAAAATAATATTTGAAAAAAGGAAAAGACCTGACCAGTGTTCTTCATAACACACATTGCTTTTAGTTATTTCTTATTTAGTAAAGGTACTATTCATTATTCGTACTGTTTTCTTTTTGCATTTTTTTCAGCTTGGAATGTAAAAATAAACACATCACCTTCACATTTAGATTCTCATGCACTGGCAAAGTTGTGGTCTCCTTGCAGGTATAAACAGAAGGGGTTTCATAGTGTTTTTACACTGTTGAGTGTAATGGAGAGATTTAAATATACTGCAAATGTTTCCCTACAAATAAACCTCTGGTGAGAGCAACGTATAGGCATAGATGTCTGTAAGCGAGATGTGTCAGAAAGCACAAAAAAACCCAACGGCTCACTACCGTGCCATTGAGTTGATAGAGTAATGAAATACCATCTCCTTTTTTTAATCTGTAAGGAAAATAACTTGTGGAAAATTTATTTTGGGAGAAGCTAAAAGGTTGAGGGAGTTGCCCTCTTTGCATAGTTTGGCAGCTTAGCTTTTGACTACAATAGAGCTTTGCTTAGGGCCTGATCCTGCAAGGTGCAGAGGTTCCTGAGAATTTCTGAGGCCCTGAACTCCTACTGACTTAGGGGCTCTCAGCACTGCTCAGGTGCAGGCTTTGACATCAATGGGCAATAGTGACTGGAGACCCATTGCAGATTACTCAATGTGATGAATTAGTGACAGAGGGCAATCCTGCCCCTGCTACAGAGGGTCTCCTGGCAACACAGTTAGTGCAGATCCTCTCTCTTCCCCCCCCCCCCCCCAAAAGTGGGGGGCAAGATTGGAGGGGAGGGGCTGTGCAGGTGTTGTGTATCCTGTGCGCTGCACAAAGCCCTGTGTAGATCATCCAATCCTTATACCCTCTTACAAGGAGACCACCCAAGGGAGTGCAGAAACTCCCGTAGGCTTCGGGCTATAGGAACCTCCACTGTGCAAGATGACAGGCTCTCTATGGCCTGACGGGAAGATACGTTCCGCTTAACAGCTCAGCATGGCCACTGTCTCTGGACACCGAACAGAAGATTTGCCCCTATGTGATCAGACAATAAAAAAATTAAGGACAGTACATCACCCTGTGTTCTTCGGTCCATCAATTTTGACAATGATAGTTCAGTTTTAATTATTGATGGCAGTGTACTAGCAAATGTCCTATAGTATATTCTGTAAATGTAATGAAGCCTTAGTGATAGGGCATCTCTCTACATCTTTGGCTGGTACCTCTTTGTGGAGGGAGGGCAGACACAGTCAAGGTCTCATGTAGATTAGCAAAGCTGGACCAGCATGTACATTTTATTTCTTTTTACCAGCTGTTAAAGGTGTGTCTCTCTTTGCAGGAAAATTGTTGATAGAATAGACGATAACAATGATGGCTACGTCACAACAGAGGAATTGAAAAACTGGATTAAGCGAGTGCAGAAACGCTACATCTATGAAAATGTGGCTAAAGTCTGGAGAGATTATGACCTAAACAAGGATAACAAAATATCCTGGGAAGAATACAAACAAGCCACGTATGGTTATTATCTAGGTAAGATTAGTCAAAAGGCAACATTTTAGGTTGGAATTTTCTAAAAAGCCTTAGGGAGATAGACATGAAATTTCAACCAAAATCACTGGACACAAGCACGTAACTCTCTTAGGAGGTTCTAGTCTCATATGAAATTGTAAATTAACATAGTTCAAAGATCAAAAGTTCCTCAGTTGTGCATTTGAAAAATATAGCCAATCTGCACCACGGTCACCTTCTCTATGCATAGGGATTTCAGGAGGGGACAAACAAGTGAATAAAATTTCAAAGCTAAATTAAAAGCCTCTGCTCCTATTAGTAAACTAAGGGAACTGTGTTGTTATTTTTAAACCTTTATTTTAAAAGGAAATACGTTGAGAGACTAGTAAGTATTTGCTGCATTGTTTCTCTGAAGTTATGGTCTGGATGCTAAAAATTTATGTAAGGTCTAAATAGAATTATTCTGTCCGAACATGCCACAGATTATGATTAATTATAAATGGAAACCCCTAAAGCAATGTTTATTTGAAAGACATGATTCTTTTCTTTTGTCCCCATGGAAAACTTAATCTGATGTGTTTGATATGACAACAGTTCAACAGTTGAGTTTTAGTGTGTTTCACGTACAGATATTGGATGGCATATGTTGGGGTCGGGGCGTCTTGGTCCAGTTCTTATTGGGCAAGTGTCCACCATTGAAACCAGCACTTCTGTTTGCAGTTTCAACAGCAAGGCTTTGGCCTGATCCAAAGCTGACTGAAGCCAGGTCCTGAATGAATATGGTTCTCTTCTCCTTCCAAGATAGATGTGGACCCTCCATCATGTGGCTGATACATATTTGGGTGGGGTGAGGGAACTTGTGCTGCTACAATTGATACTCCAATTCTCACCAGGGCCATAAACCCAAGCCCCTTCATAAGCATTGAATTCACTCTGAAAAGTTAACTCCCTCTGCATTTAATTTTTTAAAATGAAAATGGCATACATATGTTTTTAAAATGATTACACAAGAAAAAAAGTTCATAACTGATGACGAAAGGTTAAATGAGATACAATTGAAATATTCTACTTCACATCTTATAAAAAAAAAAGTACAGATTTCAGATGTGATCAAAGGAGACCATCTGAAGGTTCTTTAATTAGGGCACGTTGTAATCAGAGAGAGATCCAAAGCACTTGAAGGAAGGTATTGATTGAAGTATATGTCAACATACTGACTTTCATTCTGGGGGAAAAGGCCTCCTACAAACGCAAAGGCTACCTCACACTGCTCTGGATGAAATTCATGTCTGGGCAGAGGGTCAGCACAATTCTTTTGCACCACTTTGATCCCATTTTGAGGGCGTGAGATTCAGGATGTGCCCAGTCTTGTGCTGGCTTTCTACACACAGATTTCACCCTGTGTGAGAGCCAGGCTTTAGAGAGCGGTAAATATATCTTGATCTTGTTTTAATGCACAATTAAAATTCACAGAACCATTTCCCAAAGTAGTCATTTAAAAATCAGATGAGTCTATAAACGCCTTCATTTTGAAATTGTTTTTCAAGATTTTTAATGAGTTTAGTGATGCTATTTTTCTAGAATTCTCATTCATTTCATACCACTGAGTTTAAATTTCATTGTTTTAAACAAAAATAATTTTTAGGTTCCACCTCGAAGAGAGGTAGCTGCTAAATAAACATTAGTGAGTCTGCCAGTTTCTGAAACCAGATCTCCCTAGTCTCTTCAGTTTTGTTGTTTCTAAAACTGGACAAATTGAGCAGATTAGATTGAACAGTGCAAATTGCTTCACTATACTAAATATTGAAACACCGTTTTTACAGATCACATTAAACTAAACTCACAAAATACTTTAATGTGAGAATTTGACCGTTACCAGGTAGCTCCTAGTCCTGTGCTGTGGGAGAAAGGACTGGCTGAACCCAATGCTATTCACTGAATATGTTTTATAAGAGCTCTGTGCCTTGTGCCTGAAAAAAAACTGTCAGTAATAGAAAGAAATGGAAAGTTTCAGGCTGGAATCTTCCACTGAATTTGAGGATTCTACTCCGTTCCAGATTTGCAAAAGTATGACAGACAGCAAAAGTGTGGGTAAAAAAGGTGACATAGGCAGGCGCTTTCAAACTCATTCTCAGCACAGCAGCCATCTGGTCAGGCAGAAGCTGTGGGGAAGACAAGAAAGTTCTATTCAAGTGCCCACAGAATCATTGCTTAAAAAAAATTGGTACAAGAGACTTCCCTTAAAACCAAAATTAGACCATCTGACAAACCTAACAAATATGAATGGAGGAACAAGAATGGATGGCTCTGAAAGGAGAACAGGAGAAGGAACAGGCGAATCATTCATGATTAAGGCTATGATTTTTGTCATGGACATTTTTAGTAAAAGCCATGGACCGGTAACTGGCAATAACCAAAAATTCACAGAAGCCTTGACCTGTCCCTGATTTTACTAAAAATGTACATGATAAAATGGGGAGGGAGGAGGATCCAGCACCCTGCCCTGCTGTGGCTGGGAGCTTTGCGGGATCCCCCCTGCCCTGGGACGAGGAGTTCTGGGAGATTCCCCCCTCCAGGCTGCAAGCTGTGGGGGACCCCCGCATCCACAGTGGCTGGGGAGCTCCGGGGTTCCCCTGAACCCATGGGGACCTGCCCACAGCAGCTGAGAAGCTATGGGGGACACCCCCCATGCTCACCCATGGTGGCTGGGGAGCTGCTGGGGATCCCCCACCGCCCATGGGGACGGAGCTCTGGGAGTCCCCTGCCACCTGCAGGGATGGGGGAGCTCTGGGGGATTTTCCCAATGGCAGCGGGGACTGGGGAGCTGCAGGCGATCCTCTCCTCGCCCGTGGCAGGTGGGGAGATGCAGGGGACCCGCCCCTGCCCACGGCAGCTAGGGAGCTGTGGGGCCCCTGCTGCTCCGGGCAGCAGGGGCATCCCGCAGCTCCCAGCTACCACAGGAGGTGGGGGTCCCCTGCAGCTCCCAGCCACTGCGGACTTAAGTCACGGTTTCCGTGACTTCCATGACCAAATCATAGCCTTATTCATGATGTAGGAATTGGAGATGGTAAATTTAATCTAGCTAGGCATTTTATACTGCATTCATCACTGTGATGCTGGATGGCTGAGATTTGCAATATAAAATCTTTGATTTCTTTTTAGAGATACTAGATAATGCTTTTCTTTTTTTAAAAAATAACAAACCAAACCAAAAAAGATAAGTGAGCTTTTCTAAACTGCTCACATGTCGTTAATAACCTTTAAAAGACCAGTGGAATCCTTACACAATCAGACTTGGGCAAGACATCTCTTCGTGCAGGAACACAAGGACACGGTTAATTTTGTGCTTATCACAGTCTTGAAGCTGCTTGGCCCAGACATAAAGGATTTCACAGTCAAAAGCATAGAGTAAACAGAAACCAATTTCCATCATTGAAAAATGTTATCAAATCAAAATTTGCTTGCAGAAACCTGCACTGGGGACTCTTAAGTGACACAGACGTAAGAGATAAAGACTGAGTGATAAAAGCTTCTGGGTCAACAGATTGATGCAGAACGACTTCCATGGAGTTTGAATTGGGCCCTAAACACTATAAGACACACTTTCAGCAGGAAGGGGCAAAGGTGGCAGCACTATACCCTGCTAAACAGAGGAACCTACTTCTCTAAATCCTGTATATTCTATGCAACAAGATCGTGTCAAAAAACAGAACAAACACCTCCCTCCTACAAGCTGGGATACAGACTCTTAACTACCTTATCAGCCCTATACAGCAACAGCCTAAAGCTCTGTACAAGACTTAGCAGATACGTAGTTAACCTGGATCTGAACGACAGTGATTGTTCGTGGACCTTAAGAGACTCTTAATTTCTTAGTTCATGGTAAATTCCACTTGTCCACCTGTAGACCACAATTACTACTAAACTGAGCCAGTCATTCATAAGCACAAACCCTGTGATCACAAACACACTTTAATGGCTGGCCATGAATTTAAGATTTCACAAGGGAAATCCTGACACTTTAGCAGCCATCCTGACAGTGAATTATTGTAATTTTAGAATCTTGCAGGATCTAAGTATTTCAGCAGGTTTTTCTATACATGATCATTGCAGTGTACGGAGACAATGCAGCAATATTTTCAGAGACGCACACTTCTGAGATTGTCAAATTAATTTCTAGAAAATCCAGAAGAATTTCAAGATGCGACTGATCAACACAGTTTTAAAAAAATGCTGCCCAGGGATGAAAGGCGATTCAAAACTGCAGACCTAGATGGAGACTCAGCTGCCACTCGTGAGGAGTTCACTGCCTTTCTTCATCCGGAGGAGTTTGAGCATATGAAAGACATTGTCGTCTTAGTAAGTAGAGTAAAACCAATTGCATTCCCTTTGTTTTTATTCCTCTGATGACCCTTGATGCACTTCCCTAAACTTTCATTGAAGGATTTTAGTAACAGGCATGCACATAAATAATAGCCAACCCAGGAACAGAAAAGAAAGTGCTTCATGGAATTCATTTCTTTTAGGGCTTGTCTACACATAGAGTTGCAGTGAAATTAATAAACTGAAATAGGACTCTTATTTAACTAGAGTTTAAAAAAAAAAAAAGGAATAAAAGTATCCATGGCACCAACTTCCACCGGAATAGCAGAGTTGTGAATAGAATCTGATTTATATCTGTTGGTGCAAGTTTGTATATAGACAAGCCCTTACTTAAAACTTGGAGTTGGTGTCTAGATACAAGAGTGATTGGTGCCACCTAGATAGTTTAACAGCAAAGTGGCCAAATCGATTCATACGCATGGAATTTCTTCACTCTGACAGGAGATCTGGGCATTCCTTTGAATACGAAACTCACATTGGAGTTGGTCAGTGTCAAGATTTCTGTGTACCAGGAATACTAAAGGAGGCCATATACCAAATGTGAAATCTTCCAAAAGGGCAGTGAGGATAGCCAAACATGGTACAATAACTCAGGATTTCCCTTAGGATTTCAGTTTTGATAATTTTGAGAAGTGGCACGCAATAATAAAGACAGCTATTGGAATTTTCTGTTATTTCTTGATCATTTTGACAAAAAAATGTTTTCCAGGAAACATTGGAGGACATAGACAAAAACGAGGATGGTTTTGTGGATCAAGACGAGTACATTGGTAAGTGCTGGAATGGAGTTGACTCTCCTTAACATTTAGCACAAGTACTTTAGAAATCTCCACTCCACCAGTCCATCCCCTCAAATCTAAGTCAATTCTTATATCACAAAGAAGAGCACCTCCATGCCCATACTCAGTCATTCTGAACAAGGAAAACCAAATAGTTTCTTTCAATTTTAGGCATATAGTGACACCTATAGCAAAGGTTGCCTAATGCTTTCCATTATAAGACTCTGTTTTTAGTTTCTTATAACTTTGGCAAACCTAAATGGTGAGGGCTGATTTTTTTCCATGCCCGATGTCTGCCTAAAAGTTGTGTTGTCCTCTTCCCACCCCCGGGGAAGTCAGCTAAAATGGTTCAGCCATTTCCAAGGAAAAGGTTAGAGAAAAATATTGTTTCTCCCATGTTAATTTCCCCCCCCCACACACAACTGTTTCCTTGTGACGCTCTAGTCCTTTCATGTTTTGGAGTGAAGACTTGAAATTTGGCGAGGGAGGGGTGGAAAGGGTCAGCATCTCATCAGAGATGTGCCTTTTGCAACACCTGTGAAAATATGGCCAAATTACAAGTCTCTGAAAAAAATCACAGTTCACATATGCTCAGTCTTGCTAGCATTTGGCAACTAAATTCTCTGAAGATTCCATCTGCGCTGACCATGCTTCATCCTCAGGCAGTTCTGCTCAGCTGCCATCCCCATAGTAACTGATCATTCTCCACCTTTGGGCTGCAGGGGTTGAGCTGGGGGCAGGTTGTTCCTCCCAAGAGCCTGGGCTCCCTGCTGTGATGTCAACGCTTCCTTGTTGGAATCCAGGCAGCATGGAGGAGCCTTCCTTGAGTGCAGAGGGAACGCGAGGGGGAGGAGGCAGAGTGGGTAGGCAGAGGAGGGGTTGACATGTGGCAGGGAAGTGGATTGGAGCAGGAGCAGAGGTGGGACATGATATAGAGGTGGGATAAGAACAAAATGCTCAGTGAGACAGGAGCCAAGGATGGAAAATTGTGAGTGTGCGTGGTGGGGGGGGGGAGAGCAAGAGCTGGAGGGGGAAGGATACAAGCAGGTTGGGGATTGTTGGAGGTAGGGGGTCTTGGCAAGAGCTGGGTAAGGGGCAGAAGCAGAGGGAGGAGATGGAAAGGAGACAGGGAAGGGACACAAGAGGAGGAGCTGGGGAAGGCCAGGAGCGGGGGTTGGGGACTGGCAGCAGGGAAACAGGGGCAGAAGCTGGGCAGGGGCTAGAAGCAGAAGAGAACAGGGAGAAACTGGGGCAGAAGAGTCTATAACCGTTAGCAAACACTCCCTTACAGAACTAGAATTGAACCTTTTATTTGAGTCTCATCATTCCTTTGCTGTCTAGCAAATAGCTGTGAAACCCGCTGAGAAAATGGGCCTCTCCATTCTTTCTAGTGCCCAGTCCATATAAGATAACAGCCTTCTACTGCTACCAATTAGGACTGTCGATTAATCGCAGTTAACTCACATGATTAACTCAAAAAGATTAATCACGGTTAAAAAACTAAATCAAAAGATTAATTGCAGTTTTAATCGCACTGTTAAGCAATAGAATACAAATTGAAATGTATTAAATATTTGTGAATGTTTTTCTACATTTTCAAATATATTGATTTCAATTACAACACAGAAGACAAAGTGTATAATGCTCACTTTACAGTGCAAATATTTGTAATAAAATAAACTAAAGAAATAGTATTTTTCAGTTCACCTCATACAAGTATTGTAGTGCAATCTCTTAACCCTGAAAATGCAATTTACAAATGTAGATTTTTTTTTACATAACTGTACTCTCAGACAAAACAATGTAAAACTTTAGAACATACAAGTCCACTTAGTCCTACTTCTTGTTCAGCCAATCGTTAAGACAAACACGTTTATTTACATTTACAGGAGATAATATTGCCCACTTCTTATTTACATTGTTACCAGAAAGTGAGAGCAGGCATTCTCATGGCACTTTTGTAGCTGGGATTACAAGGTATTTATGTGCCAGATATTCATATGCCCCTTCATGCTTTGGCCACCATTCTAGAGGACATGCTTCCATACTGATGATGCTTGTTAAAAAAATGTGTTAATTAAGTTCTTGACTGAACTCCTTTGGGGAGAATGGTGTGTCTCCTGCTCTGTTTTACCTGCATTCTGCCATATATTTCATGTTATAGCAGTCTCGGATGCTGACCCAGCACATGTTGTTCGTTTTAAGAACACTTTCACTGCAAATTTGACAAAATGCAAAGAAGGTACCAATGTGAGATTTCTAAAGATAGCTGCAGCACTCGACCCAAGGTTTAAGAATCTGAAGTGCCTTCCAAAATCTGAGAGGGATGAGGTGTGGCACATGCTTTCAGAGTCTTAAAATAGCAACACTGTGATGCGGAAACTACAGAACCCGAACCACCAAAAAAGAAAATCAACCTTCTGCTGGTGGCATCTGACTCAGATGATGAAAGTAAACATGTGTTGGTCCGCACTGCTTCGGATAGTTATCGAGCAGAACCCATCATCAGCATGGACGCATGTCCTCTGGAATGGTGGTCGAAGCATGAAGGGACATACAAATCTTTAGCACATCTGGCACATAAATATCTTGTGATGCCAGCTACAACAGTGCCAGGCAAACGCCTGTTCTCACTTTCAGGTGATGCAGTAAAACAAGAAGTGGGCAGCATTATCTCCTGCAAATGTAAGCAAACTTTTTTGTCTGAGCGATTGGCTGAACAAGAAGTAGGACAGAGTGGACTTGTAGGCTCTGAAGTTTTACATTGTTTTATTTTGAATGCAGTTATTTTTTTGTACATAATTCTACATTTGTAAGTTACACTTCCATGATAAAGAGATTGCATTACAGTACTTGTATGAGGTGAATTGAAAAATACTATTGCTTTTGTTTTTTACAGTGCAAATATTTGTAATAAAAACAAATATAAAGTGAGCACTGTACACTTTGTATTCTATGTTGTAACTGAAATCAATATATTTGAAAATGTAGAAAACATCCAAAAATATTTAAATAAATGGTATTCTGTTATTTTTAACAGCACGATTAATCATGCGATTAATCAAAAAATTTTAATTGTGCGATTAATCATGATTAATTTTTTTAATCACCTCATAGCACTACCACCAATTATGCTGTTAGCTCAAGTAGAGGACAGTGGTGTAGCTCAAAGGATCCCAATCCTGCTGATGATGGGGGGTGGGGGATTAGTATGGTTCCACAGGATGGAATTTTTGGTTTTTCAATTTTTACATTTTTATAAACTTAAGAATTTGCATTAAAAATAAACGGTTACCAGGACATTAAGTTTGCAAAGGCAAGCACTCAAAAGTTGTGAAATACCTGAATTAAAGGTTAGCTGTGCACCACTCTAGTGGCACAAAGAGAGCAGAATGGGAAAGTAAACTGCAGGTCTGTTCTTGCAAGTTATTTTGGTCAAACTTCAGGCACCTTTGGGTTTTTTGTTTGCTTTCTTGCTCTTAGAGCCAGGAAGGCACAGTGGCAGCATAAGACTGGGGTTCAGCAGTACAAGATGTACGTGTTACACTTGTGAAATGTCATGCTGAAGCTAGCGTCTCACTCTGCCCCTTTGTAATTTATTTTTTTAATCAGGAAAGTCGCACCATAAAAGCAGTGGACCAAACTCAGATAAAATCTTTCTGTTTCTAATGCTACTGTAAAGATTACTTCATCACACACAATTAAGAACAATATCCACACCTTAATTAATGGTAGGGGGTTCTATTCCTTGAAATTATATTTAGCCTTAAGATGTGAATGCTTTTGTCTGATTGAAATAACAGAGCAGCATAATTTCCCCAGTAATTTAAGTTTATTCAGTGACACTACCTACATATAATTACAAGGTAGTTGTCAACATTCGTTACCATGTGAATGCTGGTTCCTCTTGTCTCCTATAGATAGGAGCATAGAATGTTCTTGTCACGACCACCTCACGTTGGCAAAGATGATAAAATCAAATTGACAGGACGTGTCAGTTGCTTCAAATAAACAACGTAACTCTTGTGCGCTTGCACTTATTAGAAAATAAAATAAAGAGTAACACTGTGTAGTTCTTGAAGTTTTCTTGAACAGTTGGGAAAATCTGTGCCTAAATTATCGTATATGCTTTGATTAGACTAAATAGAGTAGTATTTTTTTGTTGTTCTAAACAATGGCTATAGTCCGTCATACCCACATTTTTGCTGTGTGTAGATTAAAAACAAACAAACGAAAATTCCCCACAGACATTGCACAGCTTGTGTTTCCCCCCCCATCAAGGGCCCAATCTAAAGTCAATTGAAGGCACTGACCCTTCTCCACTGACTTCAATAGGCTTTGGAGCAGGTCCCAAGAAAGTTTAGAAACTAAAAATTCCCATTTGTGTTTATAACACCTAGACAGAGTGGGCCAAATTCCCACTAAAATGGGCATACGCAGTTCCATTAATGTCCTGGGAGTTACGCCCACTTATGGCAGTGGAGAATCCAGCCTCATACAGTACATGCATGTGGTTTTTATTGCTAATTTTGGACCAAATCCTCAAGAGGGTTGCACCTGCACCTCCCATGGGTGAAACTGGCCTCAAGCTTAGCCTGACCTAGGAACATGTGAACAATCTTGACAACCAAAACCACATTGGGCTGCGAGCAGAGGCCACAAAATAGGTTTCAGTTTTAAATAGGACAATGGTAGAGGTGCGGGGGTGGGAAAGAATGAGCCTCGCTGAGAGGGGGAGTTGATTGGTGTGCGAGTCCTGATGGGAGAACCAGGGCAATGAGCAACAGAACTGATCATCCACTGTCTATCACAAGTTGTTTCCCTAGCCCAGGTCGCCGATGAGTGAGCTGTATCATGTCCATAAGGTGTGGTTTCCACACAGTAGGTACCTCTCTGATGTACATCTACTCATGCTGCATCACAACTTTTCTAATCCTTTCCTAGTATAGCGCAGCCCCTTACCTTCCAGTGCAGTTTGCTGCAGTTTGTTCAGTAGTCCAGGGCTAAAAAAGGAACGTATCTACTCAGCTGTATTTCTCTTACACAGAGACTTCCATAAAAGCAGGACAAAAGCCATCCAGTTCCATTTAGCAGATTTTTGTTTCCTTAAGTTTCCCTGCACCTTTTATTCCCTCATCCACTCTCTGGTTGGATTCTGATGTTATCGACAAAGACAGTTGCTGGCAGGGACAAGATGCAATGCTGCTGTGGGTCCTCTCCCCCTTCCCCAGTACATCTGAGCTCATCTTGAAAGAGCGTGAGTGCAGATTAAGAGAGGATCCTGAAGAAGAGCTGTACGCCTTGCTTGTAACCTGGGTAAAAAAAATCACTAGGTGAAGACATTTGGGGCCCATTTGCTTTTCAGTTACAGCTGGGACTGTCCATTAACTTAAGTGGCATTGCACAGGCATCCTAAAAGGGGGATATGAAAATGGCTAAAACTAACAATGGTGAACCATTTGAGCGAAGCAAGGTGCATATCCATGTGCCCATTCCTTTTCCACCTATGCCCTGCCCCACACAACATACAATACCTCTGTGCAAGCTATTACTGTGATACTTCTGCTACCAGCCTGCCTTCATTTTGTGCACAATTTGCAAGCTAAACAGGACTTTGAAACCTTTTGTTTCCCCTCCAGCTGATATGTTTGCACATGAGGAAGGTGGACCAGAACCTGACTGGGTAATTACTGAACGTGAGCAGTTTTCTGATTTTCGGGATATAAACAAGGATGGGAAGATGGATAAAGAGGAGATTCGGCACTGGATTCTCCCACAAGACTATGATCACGCACAAGCTGAAGCTAGGCACTTAGTCTATGAATCGGATGTAGACAAGGTACTCATTGCTCTGGTATATTTAATAAATGTTATATTAAGAGTTTAACTGGTTCCCTTTACATAGTGTTCAGCCAGCAAGAGATGATTCTTAATGACTTTTCTTATTAGTACAGTCTGAGTAGAACTAAAGATGATAAAAATGATTCTGCTCGTGCCTTACTGCAACAAAATAAATTTGAGTTGATAAAAGTTAGAAACCAAAAGGAATAGCTGATAAAATGACTATGAACTCAGGTAGGTCCACTGGCTGACCAAGTGCTAGAGAGCTTTCCAACCTATGTCCCTACACCCAAAAATTCTAACAGATTTTTCTCTTTTGAAATGGACATGGACATTTATGTATTAAACTAGACTAAGAGATAAATAGGAGAGAGATGAAAAATAGAAGACTATAAGAAATAAGACAAATTTGCAGCTTAAGATCTGGCCCATCCCTTCTGCGTCCACTATGACCGGGGACTAATAATTCAGCAGCACCTGGTTAGGAGCCGTTGCTCAGCAGGATTGTTCCCCTCTCTCAACCCTGCTGATGCTCCACTGCTGGAGTTTGGAAGATCAAGACTCCCTTATATAGAGCTGAATTTAGAAGGATTTCCCTTCAGTTGTTAAATGTAGGTGATCATCATCACCAAAAACAAACAGACAAAATATTTTTCATATTAATAATCAAAAAGAAAAAGTTAAAAACACAGGTGAGGTTGCACAAGTAGAGGAGTGGCACAC
Organism: Caretta caretta; assembly: GCF_965140235.1. Taxonomy (NCBI): domain Eukaryota; kingdom Metazoa; phylum Chordata; order Testudines; family Cheloniidae; genus Caretta; species Caretta caretta. Next base: position 39,768,584 of record NC_134211.1, on the reverse strand, counting down.
TCCTACTGCTGAAAGTTCTGTGTAGGAATCAGTTAATTATGAAATACTTTGAGTGAAATCCAGACCTTAGTGAAATCAGTGGGAGTTAGGCCATTGACTTCCACTAGGGGCCAGCATTTCACCCACTGTCTGCAGCCTCTGGAGAATTTTCTCCTACTTGGCATCTCGGAAACCTGTACTGATGTTTCTTTTACCTGGTATTTAAAATGTTCTAATAGAGACTTTTTTTTTTTTCCTCTCAGGATCAAAAGTTAACCAAAGAGGAGATTCTAGAGAACTGGAACATGTTTGTTGGCAGCCAAGCTACCAATTATGGGGAAGATCTCACAAAAAATCATGATGAACTATGATATTTTTTACGACTCAGTGTGGCACAGACTGTTCAGTTTCTCACCACGTTAATGAAGTCACTGTGGTTTTTTCTGGCTGAATAACTTACACCAATATGTTTTTAACAAAGCAGCTTATTACCTCAGAAACGGGGTAGAAATAGCCTCTAACTCTGCACCCTTAAATGCAAGAGCTAGTCACTACAATTTTATTTTAAGAACCCCCTCACTGTTCTGAATCGATTGCAGTATCACTTTGGGAATGAACTTCTAAGATTTAGTTCTTAGGGCTCATTAGAAGTTTTTCACATTTTCTTTAAATACCTTTGTTTTTCCTGTAGGGAAATGCAGTTTTGATCAGGAAGCAACTTATTGAATGTTTAAACAGATTCTGAGTTTAGTATTGTGTTGTTTTTTTAAAAAATAGTAACTAAGAATTTAGAACTGTATTCTCCCTTTCCCATGTAAAGGAGAGATCTTACCTGATAAGAGCCATGGCCTTTTTTCCTCCATGCTGTAGTCTTTCCTCCTGGTTGGGTCCAGAGGTGCTGAATGAATAAGACCTCTTGGAATACAGACATGTGCACCAGCCCTATGGATCGTAACCACTTGAGTGCAACACCTACAACTAATCACTGCCCCCAGTTCCCTTTCACTAATCAGTAGCAGCACATCTGTCACACTGGCTGTCACCCCACAGTTGTTTTTTGATGAGGACAATAGAGTCCATGCTGACCATTACTACTACAGAGGTAATATAGGATCATTGACAAGAATTATGGCACATGGACCTTTGTTTCCAACTCATCCCACGCTTTGTACAAGAGACACACTCCACTTTTACTATGTAGGGCCTTTGCTGACTCATTCATGTCATGTGGAAAAGAAATGAGCATCTACCCTCTGGACCCTTCTTGAGCTTCTGGGCCTTCTGTTCTCCTCTGTGCTGCATCAGGGATGCATGTGGTTTAAAGTGCTGGTTTGTATATATACACACACACATTTATATCACCAAGTTGTACCATAGGTGGATGATTTTCCTTCAGAACAGTAAAACTTCCATATGGCTGCATTTTTTTACTGGATAATATGAGCTGTTCTTTTTTATGTACACTGTGGGTTTTTTAGCCCCTGTACTGAGTTGACAACATGCACAACAAAACCATGACTTTCTTTTTGATACTATGAAGGTGCAGAAATGTTAATAGAGGAGTCGTGGGAGGGGGAAGTAAAGACAGGAACCAACGGCAAGCTTTTAAACTGTAGCTCCAAAACTGTGGTCTCCAGAACACAGATAGTCCATGAAGCACTTGCTGGTAGCCCACAGAGAGCTGGCTGGGGACATGCCATGGTTCCTTCTTGTTTCCAGCTGATAATGTATTTTTTAGCTTCCTTTAGTGTGATTTATGTTCCATGTAAACAATTGCTATATTTACCAGTAGGCTGTAATTGGCAGGGGAGGCATCCACAAGACATTTCCTCTAGGATGTGTGCTCCGTGTTTTGAAAAAAGCTTGAGAACCCAATTTTAAACACTGAGCAGGGTCATTCTGCTGGTGACTCCACATTTGGGGATATTATTTTTGGATGCAAATTAATTTCAAGGCCAACTAAAAAATTAAAAAGTGATAATCTAAGCCAGAGGGAAAGAATCCTTAAAAATACATTTCTGCTTTGAAAAGTGACTAATAGTGACTGTGTAAAAATGGTACCTTTTTACTCAATGGTGTATACACCTTGTTCTGATCCTCTACATGTGGTTGAATTTCTCCCCATGTGCATATTCTGAATTATATCTGCGGAGTTAAAACAACAGAAAATTTGTGCTCCTTTTTACTCCAGTTGGCAATGCAGAATCAATGCAGCTATGGGAGAATGAGCTGGAGTCTGTTCTGATGTATGAATTATCATTCAACAGAATTGTCAACTAAGTTCCAACTGTAGGCTCAAATTCTTTCTTTGGCTATAACCATGCAACTCCAAGGTATTCAAGGCAGGCACGGGGATCACTGGGTGTGTAATCTGCCTTGCATAGTCATACACTGGTAATAATACAGTGAGCCAGAAAGAACACAGCTTTTATCTCTGACAGATCATGTGTGTGTTTTCTGTTTGGTTGGGTTTTTTTGTAAACTGAGCAGATTTGTTCTGGAAATTGCTGAAAAGGCAACCCTGGAACCACCTCTTCCATAAACAATGTCATTTTTACAGGGTCACTTTTCAGAGAACAAGTGCACTTTAGGTCATCCTCTGTTTCAATTCAAACTAGATTCCATCTAGTTTCGGCTGGTATAGATAATCCTGATAACATGTTGTAGCTTCTTGGTTTCTGCCTTACTATGACATTGCCTAAAATGTCTGCTAAAACCCCTGCTTCTTACACTAAAATGCAGTAGGACAAAATGTGATAAGCCATAAGCTAACACTTTTGTCTCTGCTCTTCCAGTACCCATGAGTCACAGTGATGCTTCCATGCAATGTTATCTGTGAAACAATAAACCTGTGTCCTGGCACAGAATCAGAATTTCTCTGCAGTGTAAGTTTATTATTTGACTTTGGAGCCACATTACTGCATACTTCATTCGTCATAAACATCTCTGGGAGTGTTCATCTTGAATAGTGGTTTCATATTGAGATTTATTTTTTTTAAAAAATCTTGGAATGCTTCCCACACACAGATAGGAGATGCAGTAGAATTGGCATGTGCTAAATGTTTCAGACAAAATGCTCTTTAAAAAACAACCAACCAACCAACCACAAACTCAAAGGCGGGCTGGGGGCTGAAACAGGAGGCATCAATGTCTTCATCCAAACATGATACTGCTGAATCTACCATATTCTGTTTATACAGCGCTGCATGCAAGTTTTGACAAGCAAACAAAGTTTCTCCTGTATATTTTTGGATATTTGAGAGCACCAAGACCAGACTCAAACAGGACACAATTCTGCAGCCCTGCGTCTTCTGAATTTCTAATTATTCATGTAATATCCAAATACAAAAGTAGGCTCCATTGAAGTCAGTGAGATTACTCACATGAGTATAGCCTGTAAGCTTAGGCCTATGAAATTTTACAGAAAGATTTAAATAAAATAAATGAAAATGTTAAATAGATTTTAATATGTCCATTTGTGGAAAAAAATCATCGCCTGATTAAAACTAGATTAAAATAATTAGCTAATCAATATTAGTGAATAACCTTAACATGACCATGCACATTTACATTTTGCTTTATAAAATATTTAAAAGGTATTTAGAAAGACAGCTTACAACTTCATTCATTCTTTCTGCAGTTTTTAAGTTTTACTTACCAAGGCTCAGTAATACAGAGTACATTTTGTGTACTAAATCCTCCTTTCAACCTCAATGTACTAAGAAAGAGTAACTCTAAAATAGACTAGAGCTTCTGGGTTTAAATTTAACACTATTTAAGGAAAGCAAACCTTTGCTAGGGGATATAACTGTTAACATTGTGATTTTTTCAAGCCTAAGGTTTCTAATGGGGTTTGACTGTTCCAGAGATAACATATTTTTTCTAGGTAACATATTTCAAGTTCGATTATGAGCAAATGTTACAAAATTTTAGTGTAATGTGAAATACTGTAATGTCAAATAGCATTATTTATCTGCTTAATATGACTAAAAACATTAATTGCTGGGAGCCATAATTCATCCCAGCAACATGAAAATCCATTTTGTGCCTATCTTGTCAGTTATTGCAGATTTTCATAATGAATTGTGAAGTGGTGAAATTCTTTTGGGAAATGTGTTTGTATATTTCCACCTGCAGGTTCTGTATGGTCACTTTTATTACACAGATCCTCCATTAACTAATGTTTTCATTATGGCGGTGCCATGACACATCAAGGATGCATTTTTATCCTTTTAGATATCTGGAATAGTCTTTATTATTGTACATGCAGTTTTAATTATTAGAATTTATGAAATGAACTAAGTGGCTAATGTTCATTGACTTATATTTCCATTTAATGATTCAATCAGGTTAAATCTGTCACCTCTTCCAGTCAAGGTACTGTGTGCAACTCCCTGAGGAAAGGTAAAATACTGCACATACTGATCTAATTACATTTACACAATGATATTAAACTGGTTGCCTAATGCTTTACTATTAGCAATGCAGAAGCTAACCTTGTTCCCACTGAAGTCAATGGCAAAACTCCTCTCTTCCAGTCACTTTAAAGAAAGCAAGTTGAGACTTTAACTTCTACCTGTTATATAAACGAGTGGTAGAACAATGGGACAATCAGAAGCCCGAGTAGAAACAATCTTGTGCCCCCACAGGTCCGGATTCTGTTCTCACACCAGTGTAATTCTATTAACTTCTATGGAGTTTGTCCTGATTTACACTGAAGTAAGTTGGAGCAGATTCAGGTCAGGAATCTCCATTTCAGTGAAGCCAAGGTATAATGAACTGTCGGCCTATTTGAATGACGAATTTACTTACAATAGTCTCTTGCTTGCCAATTCACTGAATGGTATTGGCGCCATTTTTACAGAGCAAGTAACTCCTACCAAATGTAACCAACATTCCTTAGCCAGTCAGTCAGACAATAAGGAGCAAACTGGTAATACTTATAGTGGAAGGGGCAGGGGGCAATCTTAGCTCCATGGCTGGTCTGACATATGGTGGGAACAGAGGACTTGCACTCAAATGCTTAGAGGTTTCCATCACTAGCAAGCACCATCTTAATTTCCCTCCACCTATATAATTCAGTTTGTGCTTCTAAAGGCATGGCTACAGTTGCAGATGTAGAGTACTGCGAGTTAAACCAGCCCTCGGAGAGCGCAATAGGGAAAGCGCTGCAGTGTGTTCACACTGTCAGCTGCAAGCGCACTAGTGTGGCCACATTTGCAGCACTTGCAGCGGTGCATTATGGGCAGCTATCCAACGGAGCACCTCTTCCCATTCTGGTGCTGTGGCTTGTGGGAAGGGAGCGGCGGGGGCCAGGGCATTCTGAGTCCTGTCCCAACACCCCATGATGCATCGCTTCGCATCCCAGCAATCCCTGTGCTTCTGTCCACATTTGGCGCCATGTTTCAATGTTTTTTGTACTGCACGCTCTGTCTTCCCTTTCGGTCTGCGGGAATGGATCCTGAAGTGCTGAGAAATATGCTGATGGGTCTCATCAGCACGTCACGAACGGCAGTCGAGTTACTCCTTAAGCTACAAACTGACAGCGAGGAGTCCGATGATGATGTCGACTCGCATAACGCAGATGACACGAGTTTGCTTGTGGCATTCACGGAGATGCTCACCGCAGTGGAATGCCGCTTTTGGGCTCGGGAAACAAGCACTGAGTGGTGGGATTGCATCGTCATGCAAGTCTGGCTGATGAGCAGTGGCTGCACAACCTTCACGTGAGAAAAGGCACTTTCATGGACTGTGTGAGGAGCTCGCCCCCACCCTGCGGCGCAAGGATACAAGATTGAGAGCTGCCTTGCCGGTGGAGAACTGGGTGGCTATTGCAATCTGAAAGCTGGCAACTCCAGACAGCTACCGTTCGGTCACTAACCAGTTTGGTGTGGAAAAGTCGACCGTTGGAATAGTGTTGATACAAGTTTGCAGGGCCATTAATCGCATCCTGCTCAGAAGAACCATGACTCTGGGTAACGGGCATGACATTGTGTGGACTTTGCACAAATGGGTTTTCCTAACTGCGGAGGGGCACTAGATGGGACGCATATGCCAATTCTGGCACCAGCCCACCTAGCCTCCGAGTACGTTAATCAGAAGGGGCATTTCTCTATGGTTCTCAGGCGCTTGTGGATCACCGTGGGCATTTCATTGACATTAACGCAGGCTGGTCCGGAAAAGTGAATGTGTATCAATGTGTTCTTAGACAGTCAAAACCTGTTTCAGTGTCTTGTGCACAGAGATGGGTGGGTGAGCCAAGGCTGTTGACTGCAAATGAGATGCTAACGTTAGTTGCTCTACTGGAGTTTCTCAGAAACCCTTGCAGTTTATTTACTTTAAGCCCAATATTGATTGCAATCGTTACAAATCTGATAAACTTTAGAGCAATCTAAGCTAAAGCAGGTATTAGCATTCCCGCAGTGAAGTGTAATGTACTGGTTTGTGATTGTGCATGCATGGGTGCGCAAACACATGTGCATCTTCCGCTTCTCCACTTGACAGATTGAGAAAGACTTTTTTCGAGTGCTTAGAATTCTGTTGCTCTATGGCGGCTAGTCACAAGAACATACACACTCTCTCTCTCTCTCTATATATATATATATATGTTCTTGTGACTAGCCTATATATATGCATTAATACTTGTATTGACAGCTAAGAGAGATTTATCTTTAGCTCAAAATGTTAGGGACTTCTGTTTTGGGAGCAGAAGTTCCCGAGTTCTATTCCTGACTCTGCACCTTTGCCATTTACACTGGTCACCTTTAAAATCATGCTTATTTTGTCTTAGATAAATATATACAACTTACCTCGGTACTTGCAATATTACCTAACCTTCTCTATAGTTATTACCGGGAAAATCCAGAATACTGCAGATACCCAGATAAAAAATGATTTTTGGCTACACTACCACTTACTTCCGTATAATTTACATCGCTCCAGGGTGTAAATGATCCATACCCCGAGCGACGTAAGTAAACTGACCTAAGTGCTGGTATAGACAACGCTATGGTGTCAGGAGAGCTTCTCCCGCCAACATAGCTACGGCCTCTCGCGAAGGTGGAGTAATTAAGTCAACAGGAGTGCCCTCTCCCGTAGGCTGAGAGCATCTTCAGCAGACGCACTACGGTGACACAGCTGCGCGGCTGTAGCACTTCTGCTGTAGACTTGCCAGTTACCTGAGGTAACTGGCAAGTTTTTAAGTTTGACAAGTTCAGTTCGTGATAGTGGTGTATAGTGATTTGTTTACAACAGTTTTTTATTGCATATGAAACAAACAAGTAATTTAAATGCCAAGATAGCTATATAAAGCCAGAGGCATGGTATTGAATCTGACCATTAGGCAAAAGTGGCATTAGAAAAATGTTTGACATTTCATTGTAACAATAGAAACTTTGGTATCTATCATAGAAATCTTTCACCAATTAAATGGGAAATCATTTATTGACATGAACATAGGTGGACCGTCCTTAAAACAAAAGTACATTGGATCAAGGTGGAAAGAAAGGTAAAGACATTACTGCAGCTTCTGAAGACATCTCTTAAAATCATCAGGTAGGCTTATTGGTGTTTTTGTGGTTGGTGTTACAAAGACATGAGTTGATAACCCAGTAGCACATGCTACTCTCTCAAACATTTCCAGTACTGGACTGTCTAAGAAACAGCCATCAATAAGGGTGTTGTGATGTAATCCAGCTGGTTTCTGGTGAAGTTTAGGTAGAAATAAGGCTAGTCAGTAGTGCAAACTGGATCGGCCTATCTTCTCCACTCCTAAAGCACCCAGTGGATTCTGAGGAAATTTGATGGGCCCATGAAATGAACATCTAGTGGTCACCATGAATCCCACCATTGAAGAGGTTAATGTATTGGTATCAAGCCCACAATACCTAGAAAATTAAACAAAAATCATTCCAGATATTAATTTCTAACCCCATACAGCATAGGTTTCTCAGAACTGCCATATTCTGGTTCTGTTGGGCTAAAAGCCAACACATTTTATGTTTCACTAAGAAGATAAACAACTTTATTTTAGTATTACATCAACTGCAAGATTTATATGGGTATGCCAAAGGCCAAGAGATTACTGATTGCACTGACAAACACACTCCCTCCCCGCCTTACACCACACATTTTAGATTCAGCTGATCTGATGTTCTTTGCTTCCACTCCATCTCACATGGACTCTTGATGCCAAGACACAAGAGAAAGAAAGAAATGCTATCCTAGAATTCATCAAGTGAAAAGGTACAATACAATTGCATCTCTCAAATTTCCTGAATCTTTCATCTGATGATAATGTAGAGATAATACATTTCAAGATCCTAAGGAGGACCTCATAAGGGAAATACTACTGAATTTCATGGGAAAGTGGGAATGAGAGAAGATAGTGACTGGACAGTCCCTATGCACTCTGGCAAAAACATTCAAAGGCTTCTTCCCCCATACTGTCACTTTCCAAATTAAAACTTCATCACATCAAAATCTTTCCTTATTCCACTCACTGTTTCTTAGATATTTTTTCTTTTTTTCTGCCTCCAGTTTTTTTTCTTGGTTAACAACCCAGAACTGCCACCTTTAAGAAATACCAAAGCATCCCAGTTTGATAATACTGAAAAGCTACTGCAGGAGAAATTAAGTTTCCTGAAGTATCATATCTGCTCTAAATTAGCATCAGCAAAAATATAGTTTTAAGCAATGAAGATTAAATGGAAAAAATAAAAATAGTGAAATTACAGTATTCCAATCCCTATACATAAAGAGCAAGATGGATCACCTTCTATGCAGTAGGCTTAGGGTTATGTTGATGAAAAGTATTTATTACTTTGCAACAAACTCTTTATAGTGAACTCTATGCAAGATAAATACTGATATCATTGCTGTGGTTCATTCATTGCTGTAGAATACAATGGTACATTGTGCTTGAGGGGATTCCTCAGTGGTCTAAACATCAGGTTATTTGACTCAATCCTTCATCCTCTGAGGCAGATGAATTCAGTTCCACACAGTTTACTGTGTGGCACTCTTCTATTCAGTGTGGACACTAAAACCCCAGGTTAGTTTTCCCAGAGTGAGGAATTAGTCCCCATATCCTTCCCCAAGTTTTTTTCAGCCCAGCTTGTTAAAGAATGGTTTGGCTTCCAGGTATCACTGGCTGCATAACTAGCAAGTCACCAATTTATGTTATTAGATGCACTATTTGGAATCATTGTCTCATTGCTAATGGGAAGTAGCCAAAGAAGCCTTCTTGGAAGAGTGAAGTTTTATGCAGGGTTGGATTAACGCAGGGGCTTTAGGGGCTGCAGCCCAGGGCCCTGGTGCAGCAGGGCTCAGGCAGGCTGCCTGCATGCCATGGCCCCACACTGCTCCCAGAAGCGGCTGGCTGCTGGTACATCTCTGCGGCCCGGGGCAGTCAGGGGGGAGGGGTGGGGGGAGAAAGGCGGCTCCATGCGCTGCCTCCGGCCCCAGCACCGTCCCCGCAGCTTCATTGGCTTGTGGGCAGTGCACGGACACATGCTGTCCGCCTCCCTGCAGGGGCACGCAGAGATGTGCCAGCAGCTGGCCACTTCTGGGAGCGGTGTGGGGAGGCAGGCAGGCAGCCTGCCTGAGCCCTGCTGTGCCACCAGCCCGGAGCCACCTGTGGTAAGTGCCTCCCAACCAGAGCCTGCACCTCACACTCCCTCCAGCACCCCAACCCTCTGCCCCAGGTCAGAATCCCCTCCTGCTCCCAAACTCACTCCCAGAGCCCGTACCCCACCCCTCACCCTCTCCTGCACCTTAACACTCTGCCCCAGCCTGGAGCCCCCTCCTGCACCCAAACTCCCTCCCAGAAAGAAACTAATATAACAGCTGCTCTAAGGTAAGAAGTAGGCTATTTTGAATTAACTATATTCTACATGTTTGAAGACTGAAATGTAACCACAGAACGGCTTTATGTTAATTAAAAACCAAGTTTAGTATAGCATTAAATAGCCTCGATGCCACAATTGTGACAATTTTGTTTTACATTAGGAAAAAGACTTGTATACAGTGGCCCCACAAAATCTAATAGCCCTGGGCCCACAGGAGAGTTAATCCAGCCCTGGTTTTATGGTCATAACAAAGGCTATGAATTGACTTGGTAACTAGAACAGAACCTTTAAAACCAACAGAAGGAACTAGGAGTTGATTTATTGGGTCGTTACATGGCCTTGCTACTAAACTTACCCATATGCTAAATTTTCTACAAAGAAGTAATATTTTTGTATAATTGCAATCCTCCAACTTAAAAGTGAACAAATTACATGCACAAAGCACCAGTGAAGTTTCAAAACATGTGTGTCCTTTGGGGTGAGAGACACGATATCAACATCAAATATATCTAATAAAGAACTACATTAAAATTTAACTAGTCAGTCAGGGACATATGTAAGATAAAGCTCTGCCCCCAAAGCTGACCACACTCCTGGTTGCAATTTCACAAACAAGACACTAAGTATCAGTATCCCTTTATAACATGCATATGCAGCATATACAAGTGTGATAAAAATGAAACACAACTTGCAGCATGCAGAGCAATGCAGAATATACAACACACACAATGAAATACTGCCTCCAAATTCTACTTCATTCAACTGGAAACAAATCATTTTAAAAGGTGCTTGTGGTCCAAAAATTATTTAAGATACCAGCCAAATCAGACTGGCCAAAATCCAATTTGTTCCTTGTCTTGTTTGGCAGATGACTTCAAAGATCAATAAAGTTGTCTTTGTCGACAATCATGAAATATTAACCAGTCTGAGTGTTCCGAAGCTTTTATGAAATATTCAGCTTCATTAAACATTAAACAGCCTTGAAATATAAATATAAAATAACTATCAGCTTTTTATCTTTCAGATACAGAACAAAGGTGCCTAAAATATGGAAAGCAACAGCAAAATATTAAATGGATTAGGAATTCACAGACCCCCTAATTTAAGAAAGCTGTCAGTAGTAATTGGCTCATTCAGATATGCTCTGCAATGAAAGTAAGATAACATTATAATAATGGCAATTTGTGAAACAGAAAATATCTGGTAAGGAACAAAAAAATCATGAGACAAATTTACATCATGGGAAGTTCATAAGTAGTACCTCTATGGCTGCATGCATACAGACTTAAGGCCTGATACTCATTTACACTAAGGCCCCTTTACACCACTCTGCCAGCATAATGAGCTTTCAAGTGTGTGTAAATGAGAATGAGGTCCCTATTCTCTTCTCCCTGTCTTTATGTGAAAAACCCAGCAAACACAGCAGAAAAGTATTTAAGGTTCATGGAGGAGAAACATCAGTTTTACAAATCACTGAAAGTGACTGGACGTAAGCTGTCAAAATAAGTCAACGAAACGGTGTGGTTATCTACAGTATGGAATGCCACTCTCTGTGATCTGAGATACAGCTAAAGGTTACTTACCATACAGCAAAAAGTTCTACTTTAAAGTCTATACCTATAAATCAAAAGGACTTTCATTTCTTGGGCTTTAATATATATGACCAATTTAATACTTATGTTTTCATAACAGTAGCCTTAGGCTGCCTTCTTTAATTCTTCATTGTTTTTGCATATTAACAGTGTAAGATAAAATTCAGCTATGACACACAATTCACTTTGTTATTGTGGTGCCCCTCTCCCCTGCTCATGGAGCAGATGCACTGGCTCATCTGTCTGGGGTTAGGAAGAAACTTCTCCTCTGGGTAAGTTATTCCCTAGCTGTGGGCAGGCAGGCAGCATGCTCCATATCAGGCTGCAGATCCTGGAGCAGAGGGAGCCTAGCTTGGGGCAGGCAGAGAGGTGAAGAGGATCAACCGAGGAGGAAGGGGGTGGGAGGAGAGGAGCAAGTGAGGGCAAGGACTTGGGGAAAGAGGCAGAGCAGGGTCAGGGCCTTGCAGGGATGTGTGTGTGGGGGTCCAGTTTTCAGAAAGTAGAAAGTTGGCAACTCTACCGCCATCAAGACAAGACAAACCACACCAACCAGGGGCTGAGGAATAAGATGTTTTCTGTGCTGGATTGTCACTTTAGGATCATGCATAGTCTGCTCTATTTTCAACAATATTGTACTTATTAGTTTGGAAACCTGGCTGACATTTTATTTAGACGCACATAACCAGGAAGATATTGTCTTTTCTTAGTGTTGTTTACCTCAAAACTAAGCCTATAAAATTGTCCAAATACATTTTCTTAAAGATTTAACTGATTTTATGGCACATTTTAAGAGATAGGTTACAGTTTTTTTTGTTTTTGTACTGTACTGTGATATGTAAAATAAAGGGTATTGTGTGGTGAAAAGATCTGCATTCATTTTACTAAGTCAGAGAGAGCACATTCATATCACTTGCTACATAAATATTAAACTGTAAAGCATTTAGTTTGGTAATTAAAGGATTAGTTATGTCACAAAGTAGCCTATATAACTTATTGTGATCCTCTTGGCTAGAAGGGTCTGGAAACAGTAAGTTGTAATGCACTCTGACAACTTGTGGTAGCCTGTACCCATTTTTAACTGAGCGTGGAGACAGACAATCAACTGGATGGATGTGCGTAGGATTCTAAGGTGGTCAGTCTGGTCTTAAGATCTCTCGCTCTATGGAATCTCTTTTCTCTATTTAAAAAAAGTTAAGCTTTGTGATTCCTAAACATACAATATCCCCAGCTCTGAAAAATATCAACTTTTAAGCAGAATTAATTCAATTAAGTATTGGAGAGAGTGGAGCTATACCAGCTGAGAGTCTGTCCCCAAGAGTTGTGTCAGAGCCCTCTCTGCTGGAAACAAACAAATGCCTTAATTTTCTTCCAGAATCTTGTACTTTCACTCTAGTCCCTCCCAACAGACATTTCACTTTTCCAGAGATCTCAACTGCATAGCACATGCGCTTAGTGTACGGTAAGTAATTCTTTTGATCTAATAGCTCTCTGATAATATCCCTCTAAATAACCAACACATAGTCTGGATTGATAATGGATTAGTCTTCAATTGGGCCATCAGCACCTGCAGAACACTTCAAATTATTGGGTTTTTTTTCTGTTTGTTTTATAATTGCTGTTTATATATTTAATCCCTAGGGTCTATAGTATTTCACTCCACTACCTTTTCTGCTTGCCTACAGTTATTAACAAGAGAGATGTTGCAACTTTGTGTTTTGTATTCAGGCATTGAAAAGTGTGGTCTTAATAGTGAAATTTGTATTTCCCTCTACTAATGCACCCTAGTTTCTCGATTGCTTTATTCCTTGCTGCTAAACAATAAGGTGGCTTGTTCAATGTGATTGTTTTATTGTTACAAGATATTTATACAAAATATATGCCAGTTGAATTGGCCAAAATATTTACAATTAGTTGCTGCCATTGGGTTCCTTTGGAAAGTCTTCTGTTACTTCCAAATTTAATTCTTGGACAGAAATTTCAAGCATCTTCTCTAGAGGTTTATCTGGTCCTTCCATTCACCTGTGGGCCGGGTTCCTTTGTAGATTACCCTGCACAACAAGTCATCCTTTCTAGACTTGCATCCTCTTTTTAACAAAGATTTATTGATTAGCTTATCAATGAGTAATTGATCTGACTTTATTATCTGTGGTATTAATCTAGGCTTACTTTTCTGTGAGTTTCATCACAAATCTTATTTGCTAAATAATCAGCCCAAGCCGTTGCTTTTTCTGTATAAAGGGTAAAAAACCATATTCCGCATATACTGATCCCTGTGGGTATCCCTGCAGTAACTTATTTCCTGCTCTAAATTGTTCTTTATGCACTTAACTTCCAACATAGAACTTTGGGAAGTGTTTCTGAATATCTCCATATAAGATCTCCCTTGCCTCCCCTTTGTCTATCCTGGCGGTAATACCCTTAGAGAATTTCTCCTACTGGCATGTTTGAGCTCCCTAATTGAACCACTAGTACACTTGTTTAAAGTGTTCCCCCACTTGGTCTCCTAAAGCAGTTTTTTATGCTTTCCATATGTATGTTTTCAGTTTCCCTAGGCTTTTTCTTAACTAATGGCATTATGATGGTCTCTTTCTTGTCTTCAGGGATGCCTCCTGAACTATGTGAACTTATAAAATGTTAGTGAAGACTTCTCTAAGTTTCCATTTCTTTTTCATCTCTTGGATATATGACGTCTGGTCTCAGGGCTTCCTTAGGGCTCAGTTATGAGCTGTTCTACACCCCTGTGTAGAAAAGGGAATAAATCATCCCCTTCCTCCCCTGATGGCGCTGCTGCAAGGCTGCTACTCCCCCTCCCATGCACAGCTGAGCTGAGGGGGATAGGGAAGCGAATTACAGTAGGAAAAGATCTGGCATAGTTTACTTCCTGCTTGGAGTGACACAGCTTCCCACTGCCCCATACTTTATCACCATGCAATCTTAATTTTTAAATAGTAACTGGGTCCTGATTAAGCAAAATACTTAAGCACATGCCTGACTTTAAATGTGTGAGTAGTCAGTGGGACTGGGACAGGACTACAAAGTTATGCATATATTTAAGTATCTTGCTGAATTAGGGTTGCTGTCAGATAATTTAGGCTCAAAATTTAGCTTTTATTGAAAGAAAAAAATTCTTAATATTGATGTTTCCATTTTTCATTGCAAATTTTACTGGAAACAGCTTTTTATTTGGATTTAAACATTCCTCTTTAGCATTTGCAAGCTAAATAGTTTTGTCTGGCTGTGCTGGAAGAAGGACAGGAGACACTGGATGTGGTCTAATTAGGCCACAACTGTATTCTTAAATGCCTGGGAGCACCTGGCAAATACAAATGGACAGTGCAGGTAATTCCATAGTCATTTCAATATATACCCGGGGGGCTTCTGTCTAACCTGACCTGCTGCTGCAGCAGACAGTCACTCCCTGTCTCTCTAGCCCTTAAAAGGGGTGCACAGGTTTTCCAGCAAACCAGACAGTGGTCCCCACTGCTTAATGTGCAGTGAGACCATTGTGCTGTTGCTTGAGAACAAGGCCAGATCTACTAGAGACCTATATCGGTATAACTATGTTGCTCAGGGGTGTGAAAAATCCACACCCTTAAGCAAAGTAATTATACTGATCTAACCCCTGTGTAGACAGAGCGATGTCAATGGGAGAGCTTCTCCTGTCAACATGGCTACTGCCTCTCAGGGAGGTGGATTAACTACTCCCGTCGGTATAGGAACATCTGAGTTAGACAAATGAGATCAAAACCATCCCTTGTGTAATTCCATTGGTTTCAGTGGTGTTACACCATTGATGAATTTGACCTATTCACATTCATTCATTAGCAAAGGGTAAAGAAGATGGTCAGATTCACAAATCTATCAAAGCCACATAATTTGTGCCTCTAATGTGGTGCAAAGTGGCCTTTAAATAGGCAGTGGAGAACTTTTCCTGTGTAAGGGAACTCTCTATCACATCCTGTGCCTGCTGCCATCCTACCAAAGAGTGGGAAATTGTTGAGAACATTCTGGAGGTGACGCACAGGCAGGACCCAAAGGGGAGGAAGTGTGATGGATGGGAGCCCAATTCTCTGCCATGATAATGTTTCTGATGGAATATAACCAGTGGTGTACAGGAGAGAGGTTCCTGTACAACCCTACCTTGTACCAGGGCAGGTTGGCTGTGTACCAGGGAGCTACAACCAGCTCCCTGCAGCCCCTCAATCTACTGCATGAGTGGAATTAATCACAGGTATAGAATCTGCCCCAGAGAATTAGGGCCTAATGAGAACCAGGTCCTTTATGTCTTACCCTTCATAGGGGTGGGCAATGCATAGCTGCAACAGCCCAGGAAAGGAACTGTGGCTCAGAAATTCACAATTTCTTTCTTGGTTCCTCCTTTTGATCCAGGGGGATGAAATCTCCTTGGCTACCTGCTCTCAACCAACCTGTGAGGGGGTGGAAGTAGTAACGCTGCACAGCCCTCAGTGATGCATGGGAAGCAGTTCAGAGTGTCAGGGGGGAGATGTCTCTGCTAGTTCCTGTTCCATCTCACATCTTCCACTCTCCTTTTAAAAAGTCAGTTTTTGATTCTTTGTTTTTATCTGGTGTATACTTTTAAAAACCTTACCCTGTGAGTTAGGAGCTTTGCTACACTATATGATTCATATCTGATTATTTTTAATTAACTTATTTCACTTGCTTTAATTTTATTTTCTTTTTTAACTCTTCATCAGATCCTTCACTTCTCATACTCTGGGGATGGGTTCAAAAGTTTTGTGTTTATACACATATTGTTTCATATAGCTGTGTTGGGCCATGTTGGCTTCTGTTGTAATTTTGACACTGATTTACTGGAATTACCTTATATTAAAAAAATCTCTTACCGTTCTTTAAATGGCTCCCACTTCACATTAACATTTTTCAGCAATGGTCATTTCTCATTAGTTTTCTCCAATCTGTTTTGCAAACCAATCACAATGACTTCTGGTGTGGAAACAAAGAAAAAATGCTAAGGAATATCAGATATTTTGGGACAGTAGACAAGCAGGAAGCCCTACTAGCTAGCCTCTTTTAAATTAACAGTTGTACCCAGTTATACATTTTTCCACCCAATTTTAACTCCTTTTTTTAAAAAAAAGCTTTCTGCTAGTTAGGAAAAGGCAAACTGGATCAAGGAATATCATACTTTTAAAAAACTGGCTTGGGCGTGGGATTTTCAAAAGCTTTCAATGTGCTCCTCAGTCACTTAGGCATTTTTGAAAGCAGATCTCACATTTTTTTATTGGCATTTTGATGGAATTCTCATTAGCCCACAGTGTGCAGCACTTTTCCATCTATCTTTCAGAATTCCTTTCCATTAAAAACATAGAGACTGACCGTCAGAGGAGCTAAGTGCCCCCAGGACCTTGGGAGCCCAGCATCTCTGAAAATCAGGTGTGCCGTCAGGATAAAGTGTTTAGACATACTCCAGTATAGCTTTGTTAGATGACCTGCAGTCGTCTTTGTACAGCATGTATATATAAGAGCATTCTTAAGTACCCAGAGATGCAAAAGTATATTTCTAGTTAATTCAGAAGAGCATGCAACAAAAATAGCCTATGTCAAATACTGTTTGTATATTATTTCCTAATGTGTCCAATGCATTTATTTTTTATGTGAGCACATTGATATGTCACATCTTGCAAAATGCAAAAACATATTAGGGACAACAGAGACTGTGGAAGTTCTCTCACCAACCTCCTTGCTGGCTTATGATGAAAAGGGCTTAGTAGACTGTAACCCTGGCCCTAGAAAGAGAGGGGCTACATGGAGGGTCGCAGTGAGCCTCTGAGGCTACCATAAACCGCCTGGAAGCGCAGGACCCACGGGGACAAGTTCGGAGCTCTGCCACACCTGTTACCAAATCCAGCCTCCCTGAACAGGCAACTCCTGCTCTCCCTTCTTTCTCTTAGCCTCCAACAGGGAGTGCTTATCAAACTGCCATAAGAGATCAGTACAAGGGTCCATCTAGTCTGGTATTCTATATCCAATAATGGCCAATGCCATTTCAGGTAGGAGGTGGTCCTAGCTGAGCAGGGGCTGGTGCGGATTGATGACCAATGCCTCCCCCACACCCACAGTACATCTGACCCACAGTACATCTGACCAGACACTGTCAGGTCCCCTTTCTGACTGAACTTTCCAGTACAAAACTGGACACCTGGCAACCCTAGATGGCAATAAGAGAGGAAGAGGAGATGAACATATTTTTCTCTAAAATTTTAGGAAATGTCTTAAGACTCTTGGTGTCCTGCAAATTTCCCAAAATGTATACAGACGAGGTGGGTAAGGTAATATCTCTTACTGGACCAACTTCTGCTGGTCAAAGAGACAAGCCTTTGAGCTACATAGAGCTAGTTACCCTGCACTGTCTTACTGTCCTCATGGTTTAGTGCTTCATAGCCAGAAAAGTAATGGCTTCCACAGCTTCTGAGGCCCACTCACTATTATAATCTGTATAATAAGTATTAGTTTAGCCTTTAGTATGGAAAGTTAATCTCCTAATAACCTTTCAAATCACTGAATACACTGTTTGGAAAACAGCTATCATTCAGGAAACCTTTGCTGAAACCAGACATATAAGATATACAGCATTCTGTAATTAGTGTGCACCTTTTAGACTTGGCTAATTACCTCTTTTATCAATTAAAATGTTTTTCTCATTAGATAATATAGTCAAGAGAGAAAAGTGTAAGCTCGGTACTTCTAAAGCAGCTTAAAATTCAGCAAGATAATGTCACTGATTTGGTTAATTCTAGGTGAATATCAGGTTATTCAACCTAGGTGAATTTAATGATTCTGGACAGGTTGTGAAATGAATGTCCCTGTAAATCATTTATAATTACAAACAGAAAAATTAAAAATCTTTCTGAAGAGAAAGATAACATAATATTAATGATGGAGAGCAGTAATCTACAGATAGATGTGCTACTGCTTTAATCAAGGCCATTCTGATGACAAGCCTCTAAACCTCCTGGGGACTGTACTGGAACTAAGAGGCCAGGGCCTCGAATCTGCATCCTTTTTAATGACTCTACTTGATTAAACCAACAGAGGTTTCCAGTATACTTCCCATAGTAGCACGGAATTTTTTCTTAAGATTTTTTTTCTTCTCTCAGATATATTTCAGCCTACAGTATGGTTTTTGGATGGCCCATTCCCATCTTCATCCTTCCAACTTGTTTTCTGTTAGACCTAGTCTGAGAAGATTTGCTTGTGTATGTATTCAGGGCCAAAGCCAAGGTTTTGATGGTTGCAAATCAAGAATTTCAGATTGTAAAACTTTTGTGCAGAGCTTAGCACAATGGGGCCCTAACCTATGAATGGGGCCTCTAGTCACAACTACAATAGCAATAAATGATCAACAACAATGCACTTTTCAAAATGGTTAAAAACCCAAATTAATAAACAATATGGACAAAATCCTGCCCTTTCCTCATTGACTGTAGAACTAGAATGGTTCCAGCACGCAAGTTGGGTGTGTATAATTTTGTGCTGGGGATTTCCCCCTCAAAACAATTAGGCACACACCTCCTCAGGACCTCCCTGCAGCACTACACGGGCAGTGGGACCAGCATGGGACAGGGACAGAGCATATGCTGCCTGTGCTTCCTCCCATCCTTCCCCCTCATCGTCTGCAATGGGAATATTAGGCCAACAGTAGCTACTGAATCCTCAGGTCTTCCTAAGCAGCAACAGTTTCACATATACCTATGTGAGGAAAGATTTCTCCTCACCTTCTTACGGCCCCCTATGGAGCTACTCTGCATTCAGCCCATCCGTTCACTGAGGGCTAATGATTTGGACTTATATGCCCAGAATTTATTTATATATATATAATTTGCCAAGACCTGTGGTTCAAGATTGTTTTTCCTTTGCTTAGCTTTTCCCCCAAGGACTCCACAGACAGCAAAAGCAGGACTGGAAAATTACTCTGTGCTCTTGTTTTAGGTATCTGACATCAACTTTTGAAAGGAAAACTGAGTTCTACACACAGCATTTGTCAGGTGAGTAGAGGGCGAACTGATTTTCAATTTTTTTTAATCTAATTGCATTTGTAATTTTAAAAAAGATATTGCATATTTGGGTATTTTAAACAAGTTTCTATTTTCCCCTTTGTTTTTAAACAAAAGCTTTCAGGCATATCAGAGATGGGCCGAAACAGAACCATACAATCTAAAGCCCTTGGAATTTTGGAATCAGAGATGGTTCAGATTTGAATCTCAGGATTCAAACCTACCCATCTAGTTTGGGTTGCTGTTTGAAACCAAGATCAGAAGAGGCTTAGTTTTCAAGCCTACTTTGGCTGAGGTTGAAATCTTGCAAAAGCTGCTTTCATCATATTTAGGCTCAAGATGACAAAAATATTGTATATGGAATCATATAGTTAGACTTTTACATGCCATCCTTTGTGCCTGTAATTATTTGTGACCACAGAATTCGGTACGCAGTTGACTGTGGGCAGTGGTGCAAGTAGAATTCATTTCTTACCAGTACGCTGCACTCATTGGAGGGACAAAGGGGGGGGGCACCAGCTGAAGGGGGGACACGTGACCTCCCCATGTGACTCCTCCGTGCCCTGTCCCCAGACCGGGGCCCCCATGCTCTCCCTGTCCCCTCCCCATGATCCATCCCACATTACCTGGGGGGGGCGGGGGGCTCCGTCCTCCTCCTGCTGAGCAGGAGACATCTGAACCGCAGGGTTCTCCGGAACCACAGTGCCGAAAGAAGCAGAACGTGGGGCTGCTGGGCAGCCCATGCTGGCAGCTCCTCCAGCATGGCTGCACCACCCCCAGCCCTTCCATGCCCCCTTCCAGGAGGCCCCACATTCTGCTCCTTAGAATCATAGAATCATAGAATATCAGGGTTGGAAGGGACCTCAGGAGGTCATCTAGTCCAACCCCCTGCTCAAAAGCAGGACCAATCCCCAATTAAATCATCCCAACCGGGGCTTTGTCAAGCCTGACCTTAAAAATTTCTAAGGAAGGAGATTCTACCACCTCCCTAGGTAACCCTTCTGTGTCTTTCCGGTACAGAGCACCGGCTATAAATATCTTACTGGTACGGTGGACTGGACCAGACTGCCCTACTTGCACCACTGACTGTGGGCTCAACATTGGAAGATTAAATTTTAAAATTTGGCTGCTACGCCAAAATTTTCAGAAGTGGACACTGGCTTTGGTTGCCTCAGATTCCAAAAAACCAACTTGGAGCACCTTTGGATTGATTTTTCAGAAGTGCTGAGCATCTGCAGCTCCCATTGACTTCAACCAGAAATGTGGGGAGTCAGCACTTCTAAAAACTAGGCCCAAGATGCTCAAGTTGGGCACCCAAAAATTAGTGTTGCTTTTTAAAAAAGTGGAAAAAGCTGACTTCTTGGTCTAGTAAAATTAAAAAAACAAACAAAACCCGACAACTTCTTCCCACCCATCATAAAACACAGGTATTGGAATATTTATATTGCATCATATTAATAGCATATCAGTTGGTGCTTTCCCCCCATACAATACTAAAGTGTAGTCACGTTAGCACATTTCATTGTATGTTAGTAAAAATGAATGTTAATATGACTTGATACTAATTTGCCATGACAGAAAATTCCTAATACGATAAAACTTTCATATCCTATTAGGAGGAAAAAGTCTGTTCCTGCCTGTTCCAGGTCACTTTCAATGTTGCCTTTGAGCATAGAGTAATGGGAAGCATTTGTCTGGCTGTGTAAAGGGTC
The DNA here is from genome assembly GCF_965140235.1 of Caretta caretta. NCBI lineage: Eukaryota > Metazoa > Chordata > Testudines > Cheloniidae > Caretta > Caretta caretta. The sequence goes on along the minus strand of NC_134211.1, from coordinate 39,747,417 downwards.
CCTAATATAGTTCAATGGCAAAATGAAAATGATATTCAAGTGCACCATATCTTTTTATGTGCAATTTAGTCCAATATAAGAACATCACAAATGCAATATATCAATTAGCCTTCATTTAAAAGAGGCTTCAACTCATTTTAAAAACAAAGGACCCAGTCCAGCAGCAAATATCTGTGGCCATTTGGGTAGTGCAAATGGCAGAAGGCAGAGGAGGAGTACATGTGTGCCGAGAGGCCATCTCCTCCCCTTTGCTGCCCTTTTATTTAGGTCTTTGCTTTGTTTTTTCAAACAAAAGCAAGCTGGAGGATAAATCTTGGGGCCAAAATGGCTCCCCTCCTCCTCTCCAAAAGAGAATGGTCAGCCAGGGAGAGTATGTTCAAGCAGTGGTTCCTTTTAAAAAAGTTTTCCTAGTTTACAAGCTGCCATCTTATTTACTCTCCAGTGTCTGAAATTGGCCTGGTCAGAATGGGGAAAACAATGGAATGTCTAGAAAGGGACAACCTCAGAATAGAAAGTAGCCATCTTCAAGTTGTGAAACCCAGGAAACTTTCATTGGCCAAGAACCATGGAGGCTTAAGTTGGCTGGTTTGAGCGTTATGGGTCAGATTCTCAGCTGCTGTACGTCAATATTGTTCCATTGACTACCGTTACAACAGCTGAGGATATGACCCTGTGTTTTAAACATCTGGCATATATGTACTTGTTTAGAATTGGGTTTGATAGGTGATTCTCCAGTTCTTTAAGGCGAAAGGGTAGGAATAAATGGTCCGTTCTCAGAATGGAGAGAGGTAAATAGTGGTGTCCCCCAGGGATCTGTACTGGGCCCAGTCCAATTTACCATATTCACAAACTATCTAGAAAAAGGGGTAAACAGTGAGGTGGCAAAATTTGAAGATGATACAAAACTACTCAAGATAGTTAAGTCCCAGGCAGACTGTGAAGAGCTACAGAAGGATCTCACAAAACTGGGTGACTGAACAACAAAATGGCAGATGAAATTTCATGTTGATAAATGCAAAGTAATGGACTTTGGAAAACCTAATCCTAACTACACATGTACAATGATGGGGTCTAAATTAGCTGTTACCACTCACAAAAGAGATCTTGGCGTCATTATGGATAGTTCTCTGAAATCATCCACTCAATGTGCAGCGGCAGTCAAAAAAGCAAACAGAATGTTGGGAATCATCAAGAAAGGAATAGATAATAAGACAGAAAATATCGTCCTTCCTCTATATAAATCCATGTTACGTCCACACCTTGAATACTGCGTGCAGATATGGTCACCCCATCTCAAAAAAGATATATTGGAATTGGAAAAGTTTCAGAAAAGGGCAACAAAAATGATTAGGGGTATAGAATGGCTTCCATATGAGGAGAGATTAATAAGACTAGGACTTTTCAGCTTGGAAAAGAGGTGATATGATAGAGATCTATAAAATCATGAGTGGTATAGAGAAAATAAATAAGTGTTATTTATGCCGTCTCATAATATAAGAACAAGGGGCCACCAAATTAAATTAATAGGTAGCAGGTTTAAAACAAACACAAGAAAGTATTTTTTCATGCAACACACTGTCAACCTCTGGAACTCCTTGCCAGAGGCTGTTGTGAAGGCCAATACTATTACAGGGTTCAAAAGGGAGCTAGATAGATTCATGGAAGATAGGTCCATCAATGGCTATTAGCCAGGATGGGCAGGAATGGTGTCCCTAGCCTCTGTTTGCCAGAAGCTGGGATTGGGTGACAGGGCATGGATCACTGATGATAACCTGTCTGGTCATTCCCTTTGGGACACCTGCCATTGGCCACTGTCAGAGGACAGGATACTGGGCTTGATGAACCTTTGGTCTGACCCAGTCTGGCCGTTCTTATGTTCAAATAGCAGGGTTCATATAAACATCATACAAATAATAATGTTTCCATATCCTTCTTGGGTATTTCCTGCTTGGGCAAAATTTGTTTCTTTTGCAAACAGAACCCTTTGATAGAAACAAATTAAAAGGTGTTCACATGCATTACTATGCATTTTAAAAGGTGGCGATGTAAAGGCTTTCTTCAATCTGTAGAAAAGTAGCAGCCAGACAGACTTACCTCCTTTGTTCCTTATAACCCAAATGAACACTTGTCAGCTAGTGTAAAATCAGCAGAGCTCAATTTAAATCAATGGAGCTACACCGATTTACACCAGCTGATGATCTCTTTTTCTCTGATGTATTTTATATCATCCCTGGAATGCATCAGCAGTTATGTCTTCAGATAATCTGAAGAGCTGCAGACAATGAGTTTCACTACGTAGTTTGCATAATTTACAGAAATTTTGTAGTTCCCTTTATGCAAGAAAATTTTTTCACTGACATACTACCCACATTCTATAATTGTATAAAGTGAAACAGGTTAGAAAGTCAAATGTTTTTCTTTGTTTCTTACAGAATGTGTGATAGGAACAGAGAACCAAATGTATTCCTTGTGTAACTCCACCAAAGACAACCAATTTGCACTAAGAAAAGGAGTACTTGTGGCACCTTAGAGACTAACCAATTTATTTGAGCATGAGCTTTCGTGAGCTACAGCTCACTTCATCCGAAAGCTCATGCTCAAATAAATTGGTTAGTCTCTAAGGTGCCACAAGTACTCCTTTTCTTTTTGCGAATACAGACTAACACGGCTGTTCCTCTGAAACCTGTCAATTTGCACTAGTTGCACAACTTGGAGAATGTACCAAGAGTAAAACATAATTAATTACAATGCATTTTTTAACTTTGGGTGAAGGGTTTGGTTAATAAATCCATTACACATTGAATACATTTTTTAAAAAACCCATCAAGTCAGTCTGCCTCATTGGTGTTCCATAAAAGGGGGGGGGGAGAATGACTGGGTTTAAAAAAAGTACAATTTTAACAATTATTGCTTGTGAAATATTACAAGTGCAAATATAGGTACTGTAATGCTATTTTTGATATGCCAGCAAATTACACTGAGTCCCTACTGTGACACTCTTATCAATGATAATCCTGTTGTGAGTGTCAATCCCATGGGAAAATGAGGCAGCACAAATGGCTGTGATGCTTCAGCAATTAGCTACCTCAAGAGTGCAAACATTCTTATTTAAAAGATACTTATGGAATGTTCAACCTGTAAACATCTAGAACACATACCTCCTGTTTGGTTTTTTTAAGCAATTAGGCTTCCAGAGGATCATCTTATGTAACAAGAATTTCTTCCTTATTTTGCCACCCATTTTCCTTTTTAATCATGAGAAAATCCCTTTCTGCTATTAAAAGACACTCAATGAAAAAATGCAGTTATCACAAACGGTCCAGTTTTCATGAGTACAAATACCTTAATGCCATAGGACAATCATGTGATGTGCTGAAGGATTATATAACTTCACATCAAGCAAACAAAAATTACAAGTTTCAATCACCTTTGGGAGCAAGTGATTTTTCTCTTTGAAGTTCTTAATGATTAGGAATTATAGGGGAGGAACAGAAATAGGTAGCATTACAACTCATTGCAAATCTTCTGTGTTTGGTCTGGATTCAGACACAGACTAGCCTGAAAGAGATCCAGGTCCAGACAGTTGAATGAGGTTTGAGGCCAACAAAAGCTACAATACTGTATGAAGACAGGTTTCAGAGTAACAGCCGTGTTAGTCTGTATTCGCAAAAAGAAAAGGAGTACTTGTGGCACCTTAGAGACTAACCAATTTATTTGAGCATGAGCTTTCGTGAGCTACAGCTCACTTCATCGGATGCATACTGTGGAAACTGCAGAAGACATTATATACCTTTATATATATATATACATTATATATATATGAAGACAGAGGCTAGTGCAGGCAACAAAGATAATGGTATTCTCCATTCAAGCACTGCTTAGTCCTTAACTTACCCATTGTCAACATTACAATTGCAAGGGTTCTCTGACCACAATACCAAGCTTATAAAACTGTAACAGATTTCTCTTTGACACCATTATGGTTCTGAAACAGAAGGGCATAGTATTCTTCCATTGGCATTATATTTGCTCTGTGGCTGTTTGGATAAAATGGGGCAAATTCATCCCATAGTGCAACTCTGACTTCCTTGATCTCCAAAAATATGGGACCAAATCCTTACCTAGTGCTAAATCAGCACTGCACCATTGACTCAATGGAGCTATTCCAGTCTACAACAGCTGAGAACCTGAACCAGAGATTAAAAATGGAACGGAGAATGAACTTTTAATAATAGTATTCTTTGAAACAGCATTATACCTGAGAGTCAAGTAATTTTAAGTAGAGCAAGAAACATGTAGGGGTGTGGTTAATGTCCATTGTAGTAGTAGATCTTATAATAAAGTTACTGGAAAACTGTTTGAAAACCAAAACTATATTCATAAGGATAAAAATATTGAGAAAATATGCCTAGAACAGACTGTATTTCTTCCTGGTAGTTTTTTAATTATTTTAAAATAATTGTGCTAGTAACATATAAGACATAACAGAATGAAATCTCTATTATTAAAAAAAAAAGATTTCTGATTCATCTTATATGTGCCTTTTATGCTTCCCAGGTTGCTGACAATGACTAAGTCACATGGGACAAGTTATAATCAAGACATATATGTTCCAAATGTCTCCTGCCTAGCTTCTGAGATGATGGCCCTCTCTACATCTTCTGCATTAGTCAGAGGGCAGAATTCTGTTTTGGAGCAGTGATCAGCTCGGGAAGCCAATTAATGAAACCTGCTCTCCACAAGAAACAAAGATCACTGCTGAAATCTGTAAAACTAAAAAAGGAACAGGATTAGGATATCAGTATAAAATCAGGGTCATAGATTTTCACTGGCAGAAATTTTTTTTATTGGCCATATTTTTATTGCTTAATAAATAAAGGTTTACTGCCACTTCCGAGAAAATGCTCCTGACCAGATTATCTCCAGTCCTCCTCATATTGCTTGACGCTTCTCTTTCCGCTATGCTGCATATCCTCAAATTGCACCCTCCTCTGTGCTATTCTGATGTAAGAATCTCTCTCTTTTTTAAATGAGAAAGGCATCAAAAGAAGGGAAAAAATCCACATGTATCATGGGGCTAATACTAGCCAACTTAATGATACTCCAATACTGGAAGCTGAAGTAATGCCAACAGTAAGAAATTGGCCAAATCCTTAACAGAAGCAATCTCATATGAGAAAATCATACGCAGTTACAAAACAGGAAGGACAAAAATGAGAGCATTTTGGGGGGAAGCACTACTTACTAATTCTGTTTTTCATATGTAGTGTTTCCCTTCTTTTAATCTCCCTCTTTCTTTTTTCCTCAATTTATCTCTTCTTGCCACCCTTCCATGAAACTCATATTGTTAGTGCATATGAAACAAATATATATATAGGAAAAAAACCTAATAAGATTAAAATATTTTTGCGTCTGTCTCTCATTCTTTAAACTGGCTGCCTCTCCATGATATGTTCCCTTTCAGTGAAAAATATTAGAATAAAATAGGATTATTTCTTTTGCGAGCCATGTCATATATGGAACTGTAAATACTATGCAGACTTTCTGTAGTCAATTATAATGAACCTCCTTCAGGGTTCAGAGGAACAGCCGTGTTAGTCTGTATTCGCAAAAAGAAAAGGAGTACTTGTGGCACCTTAGAGACTAACCAATTTATTTGAGCATAAGCTTTCGTGAGCTACAGCTCACTTCATCAGATGTATACCGTGGAAACTGCAGCAGACTTTATATACACACAGAGAATATGAAACAATACCTCCTCCCACCCCACTGTCCTGCTGGTAATAGCTTATCTAAAGTGATCAACAGGTGGGCCATTTCCAGCACAAATCCAGGTTTTCTCACCCTCCACCCCCCCACACAAATTCACTCTCCTGCTGGTGCTAGCCCATCCAAAGTGACAACTCTTTACATAATCAAGTGTGTATGGGGGTGGGGGGGATGTGAGAAAACCTGGATCTATGCAGGAAATAGCCCGACTTGATTATGTAAAGAGTTGTCACTTTGGATGGGCTAGCACCAGCAGGAGAGTGAATTTGTGGGGGGGGGGTGGAGGGTGAGAAAACCTGGATTTGTGCTGGAAATGGCCCACCTGTTGATCACTTTAGATAAGCTATTACCAGCAGGACAGTGGGGTGGGAGGAGGTATTGTTTCATATTCTCTGTGTGTATATAAAGTCTCCTGCAGTTTCCACGGTATACATCTGATGAAGTGAGCTGTAGCTCACGAAAGCTCATGCTCAAATAAATTGGTTAGTCTCTAAGGTGCCACAAGTACTCCTTTTCTTTATACTAATAGAAAGCTAAGAATTTAGTTCAGATCTCTAATGCATACAAGATAAATTATATACAGCAGTCTCCCGTAAAACTTTCCAATTGTCTTAGTTAACTAAATAATGCAATGTTTGAATTTCTGTATCCCTACTAAATATGGAGATATAAAAGGAATATTGTGAAATAATCTATCTAATTACCTAGGGACTAATTAGAAGGTTTTTAAGGTAAATACTCAATGATACAAAACTGTGAAAAAAATACTTACAAGAGGAATGACTTCTGTACCAATCTGAATAATCAGAGATGTAGATGTAGCTGGACTAAGGCTATTTAAGATAGAAAAATTACAATGATAGAAATGGAATAATGTTTTGGCATCATATGTTACCTGCAAATTTATGCTGGGATAGTGCTTCCTGTTACAGTATATCTGCTCCTTATCTGGAAATACTAGAGCAGGAAAATATTCCCAAAGCAACTCTAGTGAATAAGGAAAAAGAAACAATAAAATATATAACCCTTTTTAATATTTATTACTGATAAAGGCTGGTGAGAAATGTAATGAATGACTCAGATAATTGCATCATTACCTCCAGAAACCAGATAAGGGAACTGTACAGAGAAAAATGACACACTTGTTATTGTTAAGATTCATGGTGCATAATATGGAACTAGCATAAAAATTCCTGCAGCATAACAATAGGATATTGCCTTGTCTTACTCTGTAACTGATCAGAACACATCTAGGTCTAAGATGCCCTTCATCTACAAAGAATGGGACCCATCATTCTCCATCCATGCATTAGCGATCTGTTAATCCTAAAAGGCTCGTTCTTGCTCCTCTACTCCAGGGAGGCACACTGTACATGATAGCTCCCTCCTCTGATCTATACTTCAGGCTATTACTGTCAATCTAATGTTAAAACTATGCCAAAGTTTGCTATTTCAAACATTTTCTTTTTAATCCCCACCAAGGACAATGAGTATAATTAATGATGTTATGTGCTGTGTCTCTGAGTGTGAATATGAGTGTGGGGACAAATAGCTGTGCAACAAACTAGTGAGTGTGTTAGTATTAATAATACTTAGTTCCTATATAGTGTTTTTCAAACACACTCTCTACTACTTACAACATTCCTGTGCTGTAGGTAATTTAGTACTATCCAATTTTACACACAGAGAAACTAACAGAGTTGAAGTCATTTACCCAAGGCCACTCAGTGAGTTAGAGGCAGAGCTATCAGGAATGCCTGAGAAACTTTCAAGATTTCAAAAATTTTCCTGTTCCACATTGAAAGATCTTGGCTTCCTCCCAAAGTTTTTCATTAGAAAACAAAGAGAGACCAGAATGCCTAAATTCTTGTGGGTTACGACACTCAGGTAGAATGTAGGAGACCCAGGTTCAAATCCCTGCTCTACCATTCTCCCACATCCCAGGTGAGTGCCCTAAGCACCATAGCTATTTTGGGGTGGTCTCTGTCAATCTCTCCTGTTGGAGCTGTTCCACTTTGTATAAATAATGAAATATTCATTAGAGTAGGGACTTGAACCAGGGTCTCCCACATCCTAGGTGAGTGTCCTAACCATTGGGTTATAGGGTGGGAAAGGGGGAGACTCAGCATTTTCTGACAAAAAAACTGTTTGGTTGAAAAGTTCCCAACGAATTTTATTAGTAACTTCCAAATGCCCCTCTCAGGATCAAGCGCCTTGTTGTACTAGATGTACAACCACAGAAAGAGACAGTCTCTATCCAGAGGGCCTTGCCATATAAGAAGAAAAAACATACAAAAATGGAGAAAGGGAAATAACATTAGCAAACTGATCCGTGATGATATGCACACATCTGGTTAGTCCCAGTCTGGTTTTGATCGAATACATGACTCACAGAATTCCCATTTTTGTTATGAGACCCCATACTTAGCTGCCACTGCCTCTATTTTATTATGTTATTAATTCAAATGCAATATAGCAAGTTTGCTATTTCAAACATTTTCTTTTTAAATTTCATTTATTAATCATTGTGCAATTTTAAATGTTAACTTACCTTTGTGCATAGAAGTATGTACACACACACAAAAATCAGCCTACATCACTGTATTTCAAATTGCCTGTCACAGTGAAATCTTGCCTCCCTGCCTGACCCTCACATTCTCTCTCTGCTTTAAAAAATATTGAACTTTGACATTTTTATCACAAAGAACATGAACATATTAAAATCAATTTGATTAGTTCTCTGAAGTGCAATATTCGTGGTTTTTAAATTCTTGTGGTACTGATATTCTATGCATTCTTCCACATGTGAGAGATCATTATTTGTCATTCAGGATCATTGTGATACTTCCCTTTTGGACTTCCATGTGTTGTCAGTGTAAGTTAAGGAGATAGCTGGAATACAATCACAGTTTCAGACAGGTAAGTACCAGAATTTTCTCCTGTGGGCTTTCACAATAATTATAAAAAAACATATCTACTGGTAATTGAGCTATGATTGTAATATGGCTGTCCTGTGTGGTGGAGAATATTATATATTATTTATGATAGGAGCCCCAATCACAGCCAGGATCCCCACTGTGCTAGGTGTTGTACAACAACAGAACAAAGAGTAATGATCCGTCATCCTCGAGGAAACAGTAAAATTGAATCGGTTCTTCTCCTCCTCCTCCAGGGTAAAACATATTCCTGAAATACCCGTCCCATATGTTAGAACACCAAATACCAAGTTTAACTGTAGTAAGATACACAATACAATTTAGTTGTATATAAGTCTTTCAAACACAATATCAAAAAATGCTCCAGAGTGAGGGTATGTCAGCACTTAACTTCAGTGCAGACACTCACTACAGCGATGGGAAGGGTTCTCCCATTGCCATAGTTAATCCACCTCCCCGAGAGGGGGTAGCTAGGTCAACCGAAGATTTTTTCCATCAACCTAGCACTGCCTACACCAGGGATTAGATCAGCATAGCGAAATCTCTCGGGTGTGTGAATTTTTCACACCCCTGAGAGATGTAGCTATGCCAATGTAAGTTTTCAGTGTAGGCCAGCCCAAAGAGCCAATCATAAACAAGAGAAAAAGAAGCTTTTAAGATGTCAATTAAAAAATGAGAGAACAGCAGTGGATCTTGTTGCAGGAGCAGGGGGCAACATGGAAAGGGAAGAATTCCAGAGACATGGGGCCACAGAAAGGAAAGAGTAGCCTCTGCCCACTCAGAGGAGTGAAGTAAGCAGATGAAGGAGCAGATGGGAATTAGGTTAGAGGTGCCACCGGCACAGAACTTTGAAAATCACGATGGATGTTTTGAATGAGATTTGGAGATGTACAGATTGATGTGAAGCCATTATATCAGGCGGGAGGAGAATGTGACCACAACATATTGCACTTGGGAAGTTCAGGAAGACAAGAGGAAGTGAGGATCCATCACCAAAATGTAGCCATCTGTGGGGAGGAAATGTGACAGCTATTTAACAGCACCCAGCAACACAAAACAAAATAATGGAGAACAGTGTATTCATTTTGAACTGATTGGGAATTTAAGAAGGCCAATTTAAGCTTGATGTTTTCAAATAAGCATCAAATTCTAAGTAACAGCGGAACAGGCTCACAAGTTTCTTTGAAGTGAGAATCCTCTTTCTTTGTTGCGGCAAAACAGAAATTTCTCCTACCTGTAAAATAAGGTTCTGTAAATTCCTCCCAACCAATCAGCAATGGAGGAGTTACCCTAGGCTACAATTTCTGCAAATTCTGGCATTTTCTGCTTTCACATTGATGCATTCAGCCAAATTGGAGAGTCAAGAGTAAAAGGCTTTATAAAAGAAGTTTCGCTGTCAGTATTTCTGGTATGAATCTGGAAGAACAGATCTATTACCTAACACACGACTATTGGAGCCAGGCCTTCAAGTATGGCCCAGAGACTTAGCTTCTGGTTTCTTCCTATCATACACCTTGCTGCTAAAAGAGTTTTGGGAGGAGGGGACTGCATGAAGGTTCCATGTCTGCTTACACACACTGAACCAGCTTCTTCTGCAGCTATGAAGTTCAGTCCAGAACAGAGAGATTCTGACCTGCACTGGGGAGAGTTCACTAAGCACAGTTCTGCCTGGCAATGTCCTTTGTCAGCCTTCATTTTGCTTCTCTCACTTTCCAGAATGCCCAAGGGTCATGGGAAGTCCCTATGGCAACTGCTGCTGGAAACTCTTCCTCCCAGTGCCCCAAGGAACAAGGAACAAGCTTGCTGTGTGTAAGATGAAAAAGGAAATAATCCTTGGAGCAGATGGCAGTCAGTAAAGAGGGTAAAAACAACCTTTCAAGGCAATTTCCCCCAAAGCATGATTCCACAGGGCTTCAAAGTCATGGTCAGCCACCTGAAAAACCTAACTTTAAGACCTTTCCAGACAAAATTCAAACTTCAGGGTTTAGGTATCACTGAGATAGACACGATATAAAAACCAAAAAGGAAAAAAAAACATTTTTTTTCAATTACTTTAGAAATATACAGTAAAAAGCAGCAGCCCAATCCAATCTCTGGAAATGAGGTCAACTTCACAACAACAAGATTTTCAACTTCCTTAGTTCAATCCATGGAAAGCAATTTTGCCACAGACCCAGAAGTATTCTGTTTCTCTGCTTCTCTTCCATAATTCACTCAAAGCCATAATTTCTTGGTGTCAAGCAGTATCTTTAAGCCCTAATGGGTATGATAACACTGTAATAGATTATAGCATCAAGCTAAATTGAACAGTTTATTTCATGAATAATTTTTAGAGTAAGATCTAGTAGTATTAAAAGATAATTTATGACCAAGTATTTACTCAGTAATGTATTACACTGAATTCCCAGCAGCTGTGAACTGCTAAGTACCATCATCAACAGCCTCCCTGCTCATCCCACCAATTAAGATCACCCCAAAAGTGCTACATCAAAAAGAAGCAGGAATGACGTCTCCTTTAAGTTGACCTTTAAATCTGAAGTTTACAAGGCTGTAGTAGAAATTTAACATCTTCGTTTATATAATCTTCTTCTGAATGACGAGACATGGTTTATCAGAAGAGCTGAACACGCTGAAGGACAGGAGAAAGCTGTGAGCCTGTAGCAAAACATTCAAATCCTAGTCGTCAACAAGTTCCCATGGACAGGTTATAAGTCACAAAAAATGCAATTACTATTGAGTTCTGCAGGGCTTCCGTCTCTATGGCCAAGGACATATATTTTATCTAAGAATCGCCTGCTGCTCTTAACATACTGTAGTGGCTCAGTGTGGGGGTCCTCCCACTCTGGGTCCTCGGGAGGCCACCCCGCCTCACTATGCTACTGATACGTCGGCCACCGTGGGGAAACGAAGTGGTCTCCGCTCACAGCTGGGGCCCAGGCCTGTGTTCAGACTGAGCGGCAAACAAAGAGTCAATTAGCCCAGGCCCTGGATTAAGGCAGGGCAGCAAAGAGTCTGAGGCTCAGGCTTCTGGTCTGAGGAAAGGGAGACTGCCATCCCCGGGTTGGGGTGGCAGGGGGGACGCAGGCCCATCCGCTCCACTGCATCCCGGCCCAGGGCCCTGAGAGTGACAAAGCACTTTGTCACTGTGTCAGCGGAGATCCACGCCGCAACACGCTGACTCACCCTTTGTCAACGTTGCGGCCAGACAGGGGTCTGCTACCCCTGGGCCACTTCCACACTCTCCTTCTTGGTGTACCTGTTGCTGTGAGGAGAGGTCGAGGTTGACGGCGGCTTCCAGGACTGCGAGCAAGTCCTCGGGGATCTGGTCCATCAGTGGTCTGGGCCAGTTGTCCTCTCCCTCTGGGGTCAGGTCTGACAGCGGTCTGGGCTTCCTTCAGGTATCAATCAGCTAGAGGCCCCAGTGGCCCAGGCCAGTCCTCTGCTCCCTTGGCACCCTCTGCTGCTTCCTAGCTCGGAAGGCCACAGGAGGTGTCTGGTCTCTCCGGTGGTTGCCTCCCTACTAAGCTTTCTGGGCCACCTTTTATACTTCCTGCTCCTCCCACCCACTTCCTGGGGGAGGGTGCAACTAGTCCCTAGTTCCACCCACCAGGGCTCAGTGTGGGGGTCCTCCACTCCGGGTCCTTGGGAGGCCACCCCGCCTCACTACACATACCCTTTTAAAAATATCCATCTAGATGTGGGGAAAATACATTTATAAATCTCAAACTGTTTGGACTGTTTATGCTATTTAGAAATAGAAAGTGACATAACATACTCCTGGTAGCAAGAAATGCTGCTCCCTTAGCTAGCTCACTGGAAGAGCATTTGATCGGAAGCTGCAGAGTCCAGTTCTAACCCCAACAGCATCACAGACAATTAACTTCAATCCATCAGGAACGTTGTGACGACCGTTGGACTCAGAATACTTTGGCTAAAGAAAATTTTCCCTCAACGCATTTTAACACACAGGACCTATCACATACAGTAACATCCCTTGACAACTGTGTGAAAAGACAGACTGAACCCCAGATATTCAAAATCCTGAAACTGCTCCATGGAATAGCTAATTAGAAATCAGAAAAAAAAGTTTTTAAACATAGAGCAAGAGCTCAAATGTTTCACATGCTAATATCTGAAGAAATGTATGCAAGCACCTAAACACGCATCAACATTCTATATTAAACTTCCACTAACTTTTAAATCTAAATCTCCGATGTGAAGTATTTTCTATTACTATTCTTCAATGGAAAACACAAAGACATTTTTGTCTCAGCTACTGCACTGATCACTCCCTTTGTTATTCAGCTGCCCAGAGGCCTTTGTAGGAAAGCTGAACAGGAGAGAAAGACAAAGCACTTTGCACCTACACCTGTCCCAAAGAGGCAAAGAGGTTTTTTTCCCTCCACATGTTAGTTAACACATGGTAACTACATGTTAAAACGGTAACTGCCTTATCCACACGAAGATTTTTCCATGAGTTAGTTAACACATGGTAAAAATCCACCTGTTTTCCTAATGAGGATGCACACTAAGGCCATGTCTACACAATCCGCCGGATTGGCAGGTAGTGATCGATCCCCAATCCCTCTGCCGTCGACTCCGGAACTCCACCATGGTGAGAGGCGGAAGCAGAGTCGACAGGGGAGCGGTGGCCATTGATCCCGCACCGCGAGGATGCGAAGTGATTCTAAGTCGATGTAAGATATTCTCATAGCTGAAGTTGCGTATCTTAGATCTCCCCCCCCCAAACTGATGACAGAGCAGGGAGGAACATTCATTCTGTTCAGAGTTTTTCAGTGACTGGACATTCCACACTTCATAAACCTGCACACACAATGCTCCATACACTATTGGATTCTTCTGAGGCTGAATTATGGAGGTTCAAATATGTTTTAAAAAAGACTTAAAGACATTAAAATATACATATTTAAGATTTGCTTTCCTTTCAATGATCATTATGTATAATTATTTATATTTATAATATAATTTATTTATAATTATATTTATAAATTATTTATAAATATAATTATTTATATTTATAATATAATTTATTTATAATTATATTTATAAATTATTTATAAATAATTTATTTATAATTATTTATAATTGCCTTTTTCAGTCCCCAATAGATAACACATTAATGAGGCAACTTGAGATCAGTGAGTAGGTTCCCCTTGAAACCTTCAAACCACATACAATATTGAGTTCCAATCCTTCAACTGACTGCATGACGATCAATGAAAAGGTGCACACCTGCACCAGTGAAAAACTGCATTAACTTTGGTCACCCGTTGGGCCATGTGCTGCCGATTGGGGGATCAGCATCTTATTAAGCTACTGAGAGAACAGGATGATGCAAAACAGAATAAGCATTTGTTTGGACCCAGGCCCCACATCCTCAAACCCAAACTGAAGGCCTGATTCAGCAACACTTACTCACATTGAGTAGTACTTACTGACATGAGTTCTCCCACTGAAAGAAATTTGGTTTTCTAACTAGATCACCAAGAGAATTAAAGAGCTCACTTATGTGACAAACCTACTCTCTCAATAGATTAATAAAATCCCCAATTGATTTACATTTTATATGTGAGTCTAACAAAAAGTGTAAATTTGCTTACCTATCTTACTAAACAGTCTGGTTTACTGACCAGAAATTTGCATCTGGTTGACTGTTCATTGTAATTCACAGTTATAGCCTAAGTCCCCTCAAGTCTACTGAGTTTATTTTTTTTTTGTCACATAGGTTTCAGTGCTCCTAATGAACTGTTAATAAGCTGTCAATTAGATATGTAAATTAGAGGAGAAAACATTGCTACACTGGGGATTTCAGCCATCAGTGGCCAGCCACTGGTACAGCTACACCGTGCAAAACCCTAGTGCAGACAGGCAAAGTGGCTGGAAGCTGTGATTAGCCTCAGTGCATTGCACCCTGATTTCAAGCACGAGTAAGCTGCATCAGAGCAAATTAAAGGTTATAGTGGTTTTGTCTCTCTTCAGTAGGGATTTGCTCTTGTAGTGCAGTTAAACCAATGGCCATCTTGCAATGGCGGAAATCTCTAACTTAAACAAGTCTGTGCTAAAAAAAAAACCCACAAACAAAAACCACCACATCGCAAGATGCTTTACAAAATAAAGACAGGTTTCAGAGGAACAGCCGTGTTAGTCTGTATTCGCAAAAAGAAAAGGAGTACTTGTGGCACCTTAGAGACTAACCAATTTATTTGAGCATGAGCTTTCGGATGAAGTGAGCTGTAGCTCACGAAAGCTCATGCTCAAATAAATTGGTTAGTCTCTAAGGTGCCACAAGTACTCCTTTTCTTTTTACAAAATAAAGATACTTAATGTTATTAATATGCTACATTCTTCTTAAGTACATGCCTGTCTTTCTAATCTTATCCAGATCTTTAAAGCACACACTCAACACCATGGCCTACGAGCATTTCTTTGTCATATTTACTAAATCTAAATGCCATTCTTTGTTCAAGGCTGGTAGTTACAAATGTGAATTAAAAGCTTTGACAATATTGGCATTGTAGGTTAAGGGCAAAATGTCCTTCCCTCCTACCAGCAGTCCAGCTTAAGTAGTTGGACTCATTGCAGGGAGGGTTGTGTAGCAAGAAGAAACCTTCCCCTCTCCCTTAACGATGGTGGATACATATTGCTGTGCCCTACTGCATTTTAAGCAATGGCTGGTTGATCTGCGTGGCAGTGGATCCAACAGCACGGCCACACAGAGAGGCACACAAAATATATTGAAAAAAAGTTAAGTTCAGTACCAAGGAAATAAGGTGCAGGTTAAAAAAGCCAACATGGATGCTATTCCTGTCCACCAGTAGTAGCCCTGTAAAGCCAGTGCAATTCTTTCTTAATCTGATGCATTTTGCTTGACTTGGTGTTCTTCCATATGATTCTGCAAGGAACAGGATTATGGCATTTGTTAGAGTAAGACTTACTGATTTACCTATGACAGGTTTCAGAGTAACAGTCGTGTTAGTCTGTATTCACAAAAAGAAAAGGTGCCACAAGTACTCCTTTTGATTTACCTATAATTTGGATGTTGGTTAAACTGTCTTGGTTAGCCCACAAAATTAAATACACTCACAGTTCACTCACCATGAGGTAACTTTGCCACATACAAAAAATACAAGCGGAATAAAACAGTTGGAATATTAACTCACTTAATTTGTCTCTAACTATTGTAGCATGGACAAGATGGATTGTATCATATGCAGGTTCAGAACAGACTCATGTACCAATATGAAAAAAGTTACCTGGCTAGACTACAGAATTTGCTGTAAATGTTGATTTTAGGGGTAGGGGGAAAGGAGTGAGAGAGCGAGAAACAAGGCTTGATTTGAGTTAAATATAACACTCAACATTTATTTAGAAGATATCTGACTTTCTTCCTCCTTTAGCACACCTTCATTTTAACATCTTGCTTTCCTCTACAGTGACATACTTCTTTAGGGACTTAAGCACATGCCTTTTCTAAAATCTTCTCATTCTTTCACTGAAGGAATTCCCTCACAAGCATCCGACCAACCCATGTAGGGCAATGCACATGTGGCTAGGTGTTGTGTGGTTCATTTGCCTTCCTCTGAAGAATCCAGAAATATTGTCCAGGACTAGGAGACCAGTATCAAGGCACAAACTTTGAGTGAGAGTTATTTTAATGAATGTTTTTTATTTATTTTTAATGCACCCATCACTCTCTCTCTGGGCACATTAATACATCCAAATGATACGATATTCAATACTGTAAAAGGGAAACAAAAAAGGCTCCTTGTCTCACAGCTAGGTATTAAACATATCTCCTCTCACCCCACTCTGTCCTTCAGGCAAATGCCTGAATAAATAGATCAACTTACACTGTGCCCTGAAGGTTAACAAATTTGGATTGTGTCAGATGAACAGGGCAAGTGAGTTCCACAGTTGAGGACCCACTTCTGAGAATGCCCAGCTAGCTCCCTTTTGTTCAAATGTGAAGATCTCTAGGGAGAGCACATTAACTAATCTCAAATACCACAGCAGTGCACCCAGAGAGAGATGTGCCCTCTTTACTTAGGCTATGTCTACACTGCACACCTTATAGCAGCACAGCTGTGCCACTGTAAGGTACGCAGTGTAGTTGCTCTTTGTTAGCAGGAGAGAGCTCTCCCATGGACAAAATAAATCCATCCCCAATGAGAGGCGGTAGCTTTGTCAGCAGGAGAGCGTCTCCCACTGACTAAATGCTGTCCACACCAGCACTTTTTGTCGGTAAAACTTTTGTCGGTCGGGGTTTGTTTTTTTCACACCCCTGACCAATAAAAGTTTTACTGACGAAGTACAGTGTAGACAAAGCCTTAGACTTGGCAAAACCTAAAAAGGGGATGTATTTGTAGCAGCAATAAAAGGTTTCTTTTTAAATGCAATTTGGAGACCAATGAGCTCCTCTTGAACTAATGATCAAGGAAAATGCTACTGAAGGTAATACTAATGATTTGGACTGTGAAGATTGGTGATCAATTAAAAAAAGGGACATTCTGTAATGTAAAAATTAAGAATTTTTTAAAAATTAAGGAAAAATAAGAAACTCAGCAAGAACTGCAATCCCTTTAGTCAAGTTTTTATCATTTCTTAAATAGGCCATTGAAGTCAATAGCACAAATGAGTTTGAAAAACAGCAGGTCATAGAAAGATATTCAATATGGGTTTGTTAGGACAAGTGTCCACTTCTCAATGAATATTTCCTTTTGTCCGTAAGCAAACTCACAGCAAGCCCTCTTATGGACAATTGGTTACAAAATAATGACCATACCTGTGAGGTTAAATGCAAAGAAAAACAACCAGAGAACCGTAACTATTTAAATGCCGCAGTGCTGAATAATAACGTTCATCAAACACACTTGTCCAATCTGGATACACCTTTGGGAATATAGGAATGAGAGATGAGAAAGAGCTATTTATCACTGAATCCACCTCACTTCTACCTCAAAGGGTAGAATATATCCCCACACAGGGAATGTATCAGAGAATTAGATATTCAGTTGATACTTGGTTTTAGCCAGAAATCCACAGAGGTTTTATAGAAAGTTCTGCAGCTGTAATACATGCTTGTGATTGTTAACCCTTCAAGTAACCTGCCTTTCTGTATTTTTAGGGGCTTTTGCTGAGTATACTGGCATTTGGTTGGGTTCAGTGGGAAAATTACAGGACAGAAATGCATGACTCTCCACTATATTCACCCTGAAAAGGGGAATTTCACTTTAAAAAGCGTGCCCCAAAGCCTTTACAAAAACCCCAAAATATCAATGTGTAAGGCAAGCCTAGATCAGGCTTTCAGTTCTGACACTCCTTCCCATGCCCTCTCACTCTTCTGGGGGATTTAATGATCTTAATAAGTGTGTTATTAGGGGTAAGTTCCACCTATGAGGTGCCCTTATCTCCCACCCATTTCAATGGAAGTTGTGTGAACTCTGCACTAATCAGAAGGTACCTTGGAGGATCAGAACCAAGAGTATAAACTTCCTGTTGCAGCCCACAATCAATTCAATAGATATGCATAAGTCAGGGAAGGCATAACTGAGTAAAGCCTATGCAAATTCCACCTCTAACAATACTTACTGCACCTGTCAGGGGGAAAAGTATTATCCACAGACAGTACATCATTAAATCCTGATTTTTCCCAAGATACATCTCTCACTGACTTCAGTCAAAATTTGGGGATGCCTTGAACTACTGAAAAATCAGGCTCTTATGTAGATGCAAATGTATATTTCCACATATCTAGCTTATGTGTCATTAGCAAAACAATGAATCACTCCATTTATCCACAGCTCCCACACCACAGGAACTTACATGATTTTTTCAAAGTGGACCAGGAATTAAATCTTAGTTATATCAGTCTTGCTAGGGCACCAAATATTCCTCTCTTTCAAGGGTGAAATACACAGCACAGGAAGAAGAAAGAGCTTCAAGGGTCATGT
The DNA here is from genome assembly GCF_965140235.1 of Caretta caretta. NCBI lineage: Eukaryota > Metazoa > Chordata > Testudines > Cheloniidae > Caretta > Caretta caretta. The sequence goes on along the minus strand of NC_134211.1, from coordinate 39,728,741 downwards.
CATACAAGTGTTAGTATAATGTTCACATCAGCATCACTATGGCTTTTTAATTTAAAGCATGTATTCCTCTGAGAATTACCATTATCTCCTTTTTTTTTTAAACACACTCTACCTATTTCATTATACAATTCTTTTCAGAGATCTTAAAGTAACTGTCGTGGCATCGGAAAAGAAGCATTCCCTACCTTCTCCCCATCCCCCATCCCTTTAAAAGGGCCCGGAGGGGAAAGTCAGCACATGAATTATAGCTTTCAATGCGTCTTTTTGAAAGGAGGAGTTAAGTGTTATTTTATATATTTTCCATGCACAATGTCAGTTATTTCTTAGTAAACATATACTGCAGGCTTCAGGCATTTCATCATAAAAGTTTAATTGAAAAGTTGGATTAAATGTAAAAAAAGGAAAAAAATAGAGTGTGCAGAAGACATTTTATAACCATAAACCTTATTTCTAACAGACAGCAAACATGGTCCGAATATAAACAAATAGGGTAGTTACAGATATATTAGGGGGAGGAAAAGTCTAACAATGGGCTAGCTGACCATCAAAAGCAATATATTTTCTCTGAAAAAAAATACTAATTGCTTTAAAAAAATAAAGCCTAGAATCAGTCACAATAGCTGCCTAGAGTACAACCTTTTAAACAAAACTGAAAGAGCTGCACTTTGTTTACAGTAGGACTGTGAATCTACTGTATTTGTGGCTACCTCATGCCCTCTAGTGGAGTACTGAAGTGTGTGTGTGTTTTATTTGACTGACAGCAGGGTTCACGTATGCTCTTGTCAGTCCCAACAAATCCTTCTTATTACATCATGAATTTTGATAAGCCCATTAGCCAGCCAAGCAGCCAGGAGTAGAATGCCTTTCCCACTTGATGACTACACAATGAGGAGTAATATATTTTAATTTAAACACCATAAACCTATTGAGTGCTTAATTAACTTTAACCGTCTTTAGGGGAATGAAGCCAATTTGAGGGGGTCAAAAGGAGTTGTTTCAATATCAAACAGTTTTACATAGTCAATCCATTCATTCAGCCTACAGCTACTGATTAACACACAAAATTAACATGTTAGTAAAAATTCATATTCAGGTCTCTGGGGAAATTAAGATGCACATGCACAGAGCATGATTAGCACAACTATTGTTTTCCCCCAACAATATAATTTAATGGGTTTTTAGAATTACAGAAAGAGAGACTCAGTACTGGTTTGAATTGATTATTTACCACAAAGCTTTGAAATATAGAAAAGATAGAAAACATCATGAGCCAAAAGGCCAGCAACAGAGCGAGACAATGTTTCAAAGGGTTTGGTTTGAGTGAGAGAGAGAGGGACTAAGTGTCAGAATCTCCTGCATAATATATTACAGTTACATGGCATGTAATAAGCCTCTCCAAAAAGCAGTTTCTCTTTCCTCTTATTTTCTGCTGTCTTCCTTTCCTTCCTCCCTCCCTCCACTCATATGGTATCTCTACATTACTTTTCATTACATCACCAGTCTTACTGAGAGAAGAAGCACCTTGAAGCTTCTCAGTTTGCCTGTAAAATGCTGTGTACATCAGTAATGTTTTAAAAATAGTATTACTACTAAGAGGACAAGGAAATGAGCAGAGTGGACAAACTGGGTGAATGAATGAGAGGTGAAAGTTAAAAATTATTTAGTCAATAATAATTCAAGAATACATAACATTTAGGGCCTGATCCAAAGCACTCTGAAGTTAAGACTCCCATCGACTTCAATAGCCTTTGGATCAAGTTCTTATATATGCACATTTCATCCACAGATCATGCACACTTTACAAAATAGATAACTATCATTCGTTCTCAGAGGCAGAGGAAAAGTTAACAGCCACTGAGCTACAAAGTGGATGCAGTTGGGCGAGACCAATGGAAGTAGAAGGCAAGCAAGTCAGAGTGCAGAATGTCTTGTCTTCTTCTGTGGGGGTATGTATGTATGGGTATGTATCCTTACAGTTTCAGAGAAAGAAACCATCTAGGCTTAAAACACCCAAAAGCCATTAACAGAAATAAAACCCATTACCGCTTTTCTTACTGCATTCAGGATCAACAAGTGATATGCAGGAGGATTAATTAGCAGGTTAACCAAGGTGGCCACATGCCACACAAATGGTGCATGGGCTTTTTAGGTTTAACAGACCTAGTTGTGCTCTGAAGATAGAATGATAATGATAGGGAATTCTGCCATCATAAATAAAAGCCGTTGTGCATGTGACTGGCAAGAAACTTGCCTATCAAGTGTGAGGCTGTTGGATCTCAGACACTATGTATAGGTTTCTACAGAAGTTTATGGCTATGGCTCTTGTTGAATCCAAAGATGTAAGAAATTTTATAAGGTATCTCAGAAGGTCAACATAGATTATTAGGAAGAAGGCTTAAATTTAGGGCCTTTATGATATCTTTTTACAGCTTTATCTGGAATTTTCCACAGTCCATGTGCAAAGCCAGACAAATTGAGGAAACCTAAGAGTTTCCAGAGCATGGACAAGAAGATGAAATAGAGAAGAGGGGTTTATGTTTATCTGGTACTGAGGAAGCCTTTGGAAAGGGGAGATAAAAATTAAAACTGGTCAAAAAGAAGTCCATAAAAGTGGGCACCCTCTTACGGACAAATTGGGTCAAATTTTCAATCTGGCCTTAATGAGACCTCTGTTTTTACACCCACAGTTTGCTATGTACAATTTAAAGCACTTAGACATCTTAATATTTTACGGCACCTACAAATCAGATACTTTGGTATCTAACTGAAATAAATTACTGTAGCAAATAACTGCAAATAGCATATGCAGAAATGGAGACCAGGCCAGAAACCTACAAATATCTTTATACATAAAAGTGAGAAGCTTAAAAGCAAAAGTGTCTGAGCCAGAATGATGAGCACTAAAAGAAGATCTAGACAAATGATATCTCTGGAACAAGAAGGCATGTGAATAAGCAATACCATATTGTAATTCTCATTTGTATGTAGTTAAGTTAGGTCATAGATATAGGAGTTGCTCTCTATATAAAGAATTCTGCAGGTCCTGTGCTTTCTACCCAGAATTTCTGGAGGAAAGGTACCAAATATATCAGCCTGCAGATCAGACAACCAAGGTTAATGCAGAATGTTGAAAGAAATTAGAGTGGCAAACAAGTTGAACATTGCATCAGGACATATTTTAGAGAAATAACATTTGGTACCATAAACAAAAAAAATAAGTGAGTCTGATGGATACTCTTTTCTAAGCCTAGACAAACACACATAAGATAGTCAGAGTGTAAGTGCAGTTCAGGCACTTCATAGCAGTGACCATAGTTAAGTTTGACATCCTTGCAGGGGGATCAAATCAAGAAGTAGTCATGTTACACTACATTTCAAAGAAGGAGATTTACTTATTTATTTAAGATGAGGAAGTTAGATAGACACAGCCTAAAGAGAAAAGTTAAGGAATCAAAAAGTAACCTTTAAAAGTAGAACTCTAACTCAAGTGAAGACATCAGAAGGGAATCTAAGCTTTGGAAGGTAGGATGTAAAGTGAAGATGATGATGTAAAAAGGGCTAATAGGAATTTGCAGAATAGTCAAAGCTAGAGAAACCAGTAAAGTGGCTAAGTAGTAGAAAGCCTGAAGAAGAGCCAGTCTGACTGTTAGACCAGCCATGTGTAAAAGGGACAATTAGTGAGGATAAGGAGATCCTAGAGAAGCAAAATGATTTATTTCCATCCATACTGACTACAGAAAGAGAAATCTCCATCTTGATGTTAAATTTTAACAGATATGGGAGGCAGGGTGCTGCTAGATAGCCTATTCCAAAAAGGGGTTAAGCACCCATAGCTTACCTCGATGTCAGGATCAGGCCCATAGAGATATTTAAAATAAGAGGTGGTGGAGCAACTCAAGAAATTCATTTGCAGTAGCACTCCAGGACTAGAATTCATCTGAGAATTCTAGCAGAGGAGGGAAGAAAGGCCCAGTTCTTGTAATCAAAGTATATATTTAAAATCTGCTGCCGTAACAGAGAATAGCCAAACTCGCATCCATCTTTTTTTTTTAAAGTGCCAATGGTGATCCTAAAAGTTATACATCATGGGCCAGATCCTTGGATCTGTCTGAGCTGTCTGTGGTGTAGCCCTAAGGGTACAAGATTGGCTCTAAATTATCTCTAACTCTTCTGAATTCTGTGGCTGGCTGGAGGCCGATAAAGCCCCTAACATAAGTTAGGGCAAGTCAGGGTTTCTCTAAGTCAGTGGTCCCCAAACATTTTATATTGCAACTCCCCTTACCCGTAATAGAATCTGTCTGCACTCCCCTCTCCACAGGAGGCGGAGCTGGGAGCCAGGATCAGAGCTGCGTTCGGGACAGGGCCACAGTTAGAGTCAAGGGCCAAGGCCGGAGCTGCAGCTGGGGCCATGGCCAGGAGCAGAGTTGCAGCTGGAGTGAAGCTGGGGGCAGAGAGGGGCTCCCTCCCTGCCCTCCATGGGGGCTAGCCCAGGCCCCCCAAATGTTTCTCTGCACCCCCCAAGGGGGCATGCCCCACAGTTTGGGGGCCACTGCTGTAAGATATGCCATAAATAACTGCCCCATAGAAAAAATTCTGTGAGTCAAGATAACCGGGGGGCTGCAGTGTTAAGCCATGCCCCTTCCCACCTCTGACCTGCTCCCAAAAGCCTTCCTTCACCAGAAATGCCAGGAGTAGATGGTGTAGAGCTGGCCATACCAGCTTTGCATCACTCATGAATTCCCCCTACACAAGGGAAATACCCAGAAATCCCATTAAGGCAGCTCTCCAGGTGCGTTCTGCTGCCTGAGCAGAGCAAAGAAACCAGATTGGGGAGGGCATTGAGAACCTGGCCCTGAGCAAGTCTTTGAGAAAATATTTGAGAAAATAACTAGAGACGTATGAATCCAATAAACTAATGCAACATGATAGAGACAAAGCAGCACAGCATGTGAAAGGGTGAGTCTTATAGATCCTGTCTAAAATGTCAGAATGGTTTGAAAATGTAAACGAAACTGTGAGTAAAGGAGAACTGGTGGTATAATTTAGGTGGACTTTACAAAGGTCTTTTGATAAAGCCCCTCTTCCACTCCCCAGAGCCTATTAATGAAATTAATTTGATTATAAATTCTTCCTGGCAGGGATTGAGACTTCTGATTCAGGGATGTGGGCACTAACACACTATAAATATTAAATAATAAACAACCACTGCCACCCTCACAGGGTGAGAATTAAAATACTATCACGTACTAAATCCTGGTGAAGACACAGGAAGCAAAGTATAGGGATAATGGACCAGTTCTCAGCACAGAGATTAAAAATGGGATTGTTCATGTATTTCAAAGAATATTCTGAGGATCTCCAGAAGCACCTAACAAAGCCATATAAGAGGGCAACACGATGGCAGGCAAATATCAACATTAACTAGACCAACAACACACTTTGAGAGGAACAATTTAACTATCTGTACAATATACGCTCATTGGTTCTGAAATTAGTTGCAACCTTTCATGGAAGAGATCTAGGCATCGTTATGGATCATTTTAATGTAGGCATTTGCCCATTGTGCAGCCATCATAAATTAAAATTAACAATACAATTAGGATGTATTAGAGAAGGAAGAAAATGCCATTATATTAATTGCTGGTTTATTTTCACCTTGGCCCCTCATCTCAAAAGACACAGAAGTTCTACAGAACTTTATGAATGGACATAGGATTTTCATGGAAAGAGAGATTAACAAGATTAGGACTACTGATTATGGAAATGTGAAGAGTAATAGGAGATGATACATATGGCCAGTTGGATACTTCTGCTATCCCTTCTCACAACTCATGAACAAAATGGCACAAGAAGAAATTAAAATGCAATAAGATTAATACAGATTAAAAAAATTAAAAATATATTGGATGTAGCAGTAGAACCATTAGAGGAAATATACCATTAGAGATTAGAGATATTACAGATATTTTTGATACCAATATCTTAGTAATATTTAAAACAAGTTTAGTCATTGACTTGAAGGAGAGAACTTCTGCATTTGCAATATATTAATCTGGATAAAAATTCAAATGATATTTTTGCTCATACTTTAGGCCACAAAGAGAATGAATTGAGTTCAGGAAAAAATTCCATCTCAATACAATATTGCATAATCGTATGCATTCTGGGAAATATGCACCTTCCACAAAAGTATCTAAGGGTCACCCCCACGTCACACCACAAGATACTGCACTAGATGACCTAGTCCCTTAGATCATCACAGAGTTCTACTGAACCTAGTTCAAACAGGAATTATCTCAAGGAAGTTCTGATTTGTGTTATGCAGGAGATCAAACTAGACAATCACAGTTGTCCCTTCTGGCCTTATACTTGTATGACTTGTAAGAATAAGGACAAAGAATTTAGCAATTTCATTCATTACTAATATGGCTCATTCTGTAGCAGATACCTATTATCAACACAATTATAGTTTACTTCATCAACTTTACTAGACACAGCAAACAAAATGTAGGTAGCCAGGTTCTTTACAGGCAAGTATCATATGAAAACAAAAAGATAAGGTCCTGGAGTCTGGAAGACATGGGATTTTTTTTTAATAGAGAAAATACTTGAGAAAGTATGTTCCTTAAAAGCATAAATAAATAAGTTTCTGATACAGAATGGGCCACAGTGGAATTTGTAAGTTTGGTGTGTGCGGCCCATTAGAGTTCATGTAATGATCTTTATGCAAAATACAATAATGTAAGGGATATTGGTAAGCTTAGGTGGCTAATACAGTATGCTACAAGTAACTAAAAATCTATATAGGGAAAAAAAAAGTCCAATCCTACACCTGTTTGGGAAAATAAAATCCATTTTAGGTTACATGCTTTCTGGCAATTATTTAATTGAGTTGAAGATGGAATTAGTAGTTGATTTGAGAATATCCTTCTATGAACTCTTTTGTAAACTGCAAAGTGCAAATGATGGTTTGAACCCCATTTAGAAACAAAACAGAACAGCAAATCTTCAATTATGATCTTTTCAAGCAGAACAAGTGAAGAGTTATGGGAAGTTCATGGCACTTCTAAGATGTTTAACACAAGTACCATAATTGTCACTTAATGGGTCAGGAAACAAAGACAGACTTGTCTCCGTGGTGTTGTCTGTTCTCTATAGATCACACTTATTTCACTTCCATATTTAGGAAATGTAATTATGTCTAATTCAAATTACAAGAGAAAATAACAACACAAAGCTATTCCTTCTTTACTGTTAATCCTCTGAATAGTTTATTTGCCCAGCTATACCATTTTCTAAAAAGAAAACATTAATTTATGTGGCCCATATGGAATTTAATTGTACTGTATTCTAACATGATTCATTGTAATTTATTACATTAATTAGACAGATTATGTGACAATTAACTCTCTCTCCAAAGGTAAAAGGTTTTTTCGAAAAGAAAATGTACAATGAGCCACTTTCCCCCAGTTGTACGAGACAGCAGGGTTGAATCCAGACTTGCGCCTATTTATATCAATGGCTCAGAGGTTTTCAAGAGCCCCAGTGTGTGCATCTTCATGAGATCACAGTCTACACTGAAAATGACTACTGGAAACATTTGGGAGTAAATTCTACACTCTTGATTTAAAAACAATGTACAGTACTCCAACTAGCAGGCAAAATGATATTTAAAGAGAATCCTTAACCACTCCACAGCTCAGTGTGTGTAAATCCTTTTTTGGAAGTTGGTCAAGGAACCAGACCAATAAGGAATTTCACAGAAAAACAAATTACTAAAAGTCTGATTAGAGAGAGAGATCACTATACTCAAAATGCTTCCCTTTGAGTGTTCTTCTTCTACAAAATACCAAGTAAGCCCCACTGCCCCGCGTTATCATTCCCATCTTCAGATTAAAGAAAGACTTTTTCTATTCTTTATAAAAGAATCAAAGCACTCCACTTCTTCTCCATGTTTGTCACCAGTGGAGGTCACCACGCATGGTTACATATAGGGAATACTCTGTCATGTAGTCTCAGAAGCCAAGGCAGGAAAGATAACTCCAGCAGCAGCACCTAGACTCTTGGCAACTTCTGTATTCAGCTCTGGAGTTGTCCCTGGGTCTTTTGTTTTGTGTTTCACATTGGAGACTTTTTGTTTGTATGAGAATAATGTACTCACATAATATTTATCTGCATGACCCTTTACTATCAGGATGAGATATCTTCAGAGGCAAGCGTCTGCTTCCATGTTCAGAACTTTGAACTAAACACATTCCAGCAAGTGGCCTCCCTTAGTTCTCCAAATTCTCTCTGTGAGCTGACAGTGAGGTCCACTTTTGATGGCTTCAAAAAAAATCACCCATTTTTTAGCCCAACGCCATACTAGGTCACACAGAACAATATTTTGTGATGAGCAGGATACAAGGCAGCACACAGTCATACAGATTAAAATGCTGATCTACTGATGTGAATATGTATGCATACCCTGTATTGTACAGTATAACCTTGAAATAGTGTTTTGCCACCAAAAGAGTCACTACAAATAGAGTTTCACTATAACAGAAGAACCTACTGATTGCCAGGCAATCTCACGGACAGTGTCAGGGCCTTATTTTCCCCTTCCACAGTTACTAGGGGGCAACCATTTGTATGGGGAGGAGAGGAAAGAGAGAGAGAGAGGGTTCCAGAGGGATAATTTTACTCATACAAAGCAGCAGAAGTAAGACAGGCTCTTTAGCTAACAAGTAAATTTCTATCCTGAGTATATTTCCCCATGCATCACATCTCACCGAAGATGATACAGTTTATGGATACAGCTCAACTGTAAATATCTTGGCACCACTGAAGTTGGCCCAAACGTCAAAGGTCCTTGTTTAAATTAGTCCCTAAATATTATTTTAATATTTGTATTCTTTTTCCCCCCTGGTGGTAATGTTATACTGAGATCAGAGCATTGTGGGAAATCCTGCTGTGCTCACATCTATTTTTTGAGACTCAGCTAGCATCCAAATAGAAGTTTCAGATAATCCTGATTTTTTCACCTAACCATAATGATTATAAAAACATGTCTTAATTTTCAAAATAAACAAAAGAGGCTGACTTGCTACGACTTGTCACCATGTTCCCAAGTCAAATCTATTTCCATTTGTAGGCTTTGTACTTACAGGCTTACATGACGTTAATTACACTTAAAACATTTTGAAGTAACACCACATGGCTTGGCTGAAATTGTGCCAACATGTCAAGGTGGGTCAAGGTTTTATTTTTGTTTGCATTTCTAAGGACAATGGGAAGACTGTTAAGACATAAATGTTTACCTACTGTAGGTCACAGGCAGGCAAACCTCACACTGGCTCCACTGGGAGTTTGGCCAGCATTAGATCTATCAAATCTAGCACTAAATTATTAAAGATTATGAACATATAATTTAACCAAATCCCAAACATATATTATATACCACATCTGCATCTCATAATATAGAAACAAAATCCCAGCTCAAATTTGGCTTCCAACATACAGTTATATTTCCAAGTGTTGCACACACATACTTGGGGTGGGATGGGGTGAAATTTTACGGTAAACTGGTCATTTATGTTCTTTCCTTTATTATAAAATGCAGCTATGATCAATTTAAAACAACTGCACTTTTGAAATCTTTATAGTAAGAGTTAAATATAATCTTAACATATTACTGTAGTACTTTTCATTTCAACAAGTAGTTAAAATATGTGAATCAATGTTTTAGAGCTCTGCAAATATAATGAACAAGAGTCTCATATCCAACTGAAACAGCAAGACTGACAAGAGATTCAGTTAGTCAAAATATAGTTGCTCAAGTTGGAATTTGACCAGGACATCAGAACAACTATCCTACTCTTCTGAAAAGTACCATATCATAAGCGACAAGTCGTAAGGGACTCTGACTTACATCTCATTGTCCCTAGCATGTTGTGGCATCTAGCATTTCCTTGGAAGTCTCCCATGCCATCCCAACCCTGCTTAGCTTGTGAGATAAGAAGGTCACAGCTGAAAGTGGTCTGCAGGCTAATATGGTTTAGCTCTTGATGTAGTCAATTTTAAGTCTATCAGTTTTGACAGTGTGCCTTTAAGTAGCTGCTCTTGTTTTAATACCCCTTAGTCAAAGTCTGTAGAAGTAAACAGAAATGATGTGACAATCATATGAATAGGCAGATAATGTTTTCATCACCCTTTAAATGAAACATTCTTTTGTAAGGTCTCTCAGTTCAGAGGTACAGACTATTGTAAAACATAATCTGTTTTGGCCACTGACTAAATTGCCATATGGCTGACACATCAATGTGCCACAGTCCTGACCTGGGGGAAATTCTTCTAGGGATCAAAGGGCAGTCTCCATGACCTATTCAGTCTGACCTCTGTGCTGAGACTGTAGTCAATGTGGCCAATTAGTCCTAGTTGCAGTCTGGACACTTGTGCCATGGGGAATGGGCTAAAATCAAACAGCCATCGTGTGACAGCAATTTTAATTCACTACTCTGTATCACGTAATGAATACCCTGAGCTTTCCAATTCAACAAAAACACTAACCTGGCTGGTGCAACATGGGGGAAAACAAAGATCTTGACAGATTAGGATTTCTCATGAGTAACCCTAGAACATCAACCTGGACAACTGCTTTTCTGAGTACAATCACACTGCACCCCACACATGCTACTGACTAGTGCTTGCTGCTCACTACTGCATACTTGCTACCTGGGGGTGAGGTAAGAGGCAAGACACACACCCACAAATCTTCAGATCACATCCCCTTGGGAACAAGAATCACAAGACTTCATGTGAGCTTGCTCTCTCTTTGTATTCCTTAAGTACTAAGGTAAGAGAGGTCTGGCATGCTGTTTACATGCAAGAGGTTCCATGCATTTTTCTGTAGCATACCAGTGGGTATGATTTATATCATACTTTGAGTTACAGGAGTTTAAAAAGTCAAGAGAAATTCAGTTTCTCTGGATTGGGGACCCTAGAATGTGACAACTATTACACATACATGAGTTGTCGGGGGAAAGGATTGTTTGTTTTAATATAATTTTATGAAAAATTCTTCCAGAGAAAACTTCTATGCCAAGTTTCAGGAGTCCCAATAATGGATTTTTAACAGAGTGCTGCTATAATTTTAATTTCGGTGACAATGAAGAACACATATTCTTTCCATCTGATACCATACACTTCAACACACTACGACAGTCCTCAAAAGTTGTGCACTGAAATGGTTGTCTAGCTATATACTTAAAACAATTAAGTCATCATTAATTCAGTAAGTGCCATAATAGACTTTATAAGAATTACAAAAGAAGCCTGTCTAGAGCTGTACCATCAATATTGATATTTGTCTAACCAGGAGGTGTCCTTTTCATGCAATGGTTTCAACGTTTTCTGAAAATACATGGTAACAAAATGCACAAGTGAACAAAGTTATCCTACTTAATTCTTTGACACTACAAGTTGGGAATTTCCTGACATGGCAAACTAATTAAAAATGCATTAGCGCTGACATAGGACCTTCCAATTCACCTGGCACCAAGGGGTTAATCACACACACTTAATATCCTATCTCAAACAGCAATAATTGTAGCAAGGAGCAAGCTTTTATGGTAACCTTAGTAAGATAGTGCCGCTTCTTCAGAACACAACAGTAAAAAGCCATGCAAATGGAGATGAATGGAGCACAAGCCACTGAGGTAATTAAAAATGTATTTTCCATCTCCTAGTAATTGAATTGTGTACAAGCTGCAAGTTAATGAGGTCATCCACCTCGAGCACTGACAGGAAAGCAGGAATAATTATCTTTCAATTTTTTCTTATGTAGCAATTAATTTTAACCATTCGCCTGCACCCCACTCCCACTTCACTCATTCCAGTCAGTCAAAGTCATAGCTAAGCTGAATTGACAAGCAATTGATATGGTAGCAGCACAAAGCCGCTGAGGCGGGCAAGGTAATCAAGGGGCTGCAGCTGTTGAGGGCTAAGCGCTTCCAGGTGAATGTCACCTGAGATTTTGCATTCTGCCACTTGGAGGACTAGGGACATACAGTGGTGGCTGACAGCACATCTGGTGCCAGGTGGGCAGGGATGGGACATTGCTGATTCGGGAAGGGAACAGAAGGATGGACTAGGATTGATGAATGGACAAGACTCTGAATCAAAATGTCTTTTTTTTTTTTTTTAAGTCTCATCTACTAGTGTCCACAGTATCCTCTTGGAAAATCTCATATCTTTGGCTTCGAATGAAAATTCAGGAACACCCACTAAACTCAAACTCTGCTTCTCCTGGAATTATGTGATGTGGCTCTGTAACGTAAGGTCACTTTAAAAGATGCAGACTCAGAACAGGAGCCTGGGAAGTGAAGTTTGGTGGGTTCAACCTGTGAAATGCCTCAGCTCAAAAGCTCTGAGCGTGCACGTGCATGCCTGCTCGCACACACACACTTGGAACTGGCTTAACAAGCTGTGCAGTTATTTTTTTCCCTCCCAGGCTGCTTCCATTGATTAGAAAGATCATTTTTGTTCACTACAGAGATGGAGAATCAGGCTTTCTTCCTGATGGTTATAACACTAACAGGTGTACAAAGTTATATAATTCAACTGTTTCACTGAAGTTATTGGAACTATATATAGGAAAGTTTTAGACCAAATAGCATACAACGTAAATGTATTCTTGTTAATGCAATTCCCTCCTTTGCTCCCAAAACACATTACTGGAAACATTTTCAGCACATTGCAAGAAGTGGTGCACGACTCTTATTCATTAGGTGATTTCTGCCCATAATTCTCTGCAAACCAGAATGACAATTTACCAGTACTTTACAGTTCCCGTATTTAGCGCTCATAGCTTGCATTAATTCATATTTCTTCTATAACTTTCACTTATTTTGTTTTGATTTTTTACAACATGAATTAATCATTAATGGCTTTTCACTTCATGAGTTATCCAAGTGCTCATGTGTTAATCACTTTGCTCCATCATATTCTCAGAAATGATAACTGGAGGTGAAATTCCTTTTCACGTTAAGACAATGGGCTACATTTTGTTCTCACTGTCCTAAATGCAGAGCAACTTTATCAAAGTTAGTGAAGCTATTTTGCATTTACAGTTGTGTAATAGGAAAAAAACGGTCCTTTGGGTTGGACTGCAAAGCTACAGCCCAGTCGTTGGTTTTCCTTTTGTTCCCACAAGGGCCAATCCAAGTTTTATTGAAATAGACTTCAATGGTAATTGCCTCACGCCACCAGTAATTTGCAGTAACCTTATTTACAGGTGCAAGGTTGTGCTTTTTAAAGTGAAGTTTGGTGAAGAATGTGACAGCAGACTCAAGAGCAGCAGTTTGACCCAAAAAGCTCAATTTGATTAGGAATGCAACTTTGTGCTTTGTAGTTTGGATCAAATTCAAATTTAGTGTACAATTACTGGAAAAGGTCAAGGTGGCTTCGGTCTAGTACCTCACATTCAAACACTATTTTTCCTTGGGTGCTGTTAGAAGCTAATGGCACTGGGAAATTCTTATCCCAGCTAAGGTAAAGTATAATAGGCGTGGAAATGGAGCCAGTTTTCCCTGGAAGACAGAATTCTTCTTTTTAGTGGGATACGCCACCTTTCCGCCACCACCCTTTGGTGATTTCTGCTGCTTATGGAGATATGCATAGCACATAATTGCAGCATATGATTAGCTTTATAGTGCAGATCTAAGAAAACAGTCTCACTTCAGCTCTTGCTTTTCCCTTAATGGTAGAGCTGCACTCTAATGACAAATGATGACATGAGGGTCTCACCTTAGTGATTCACAAATTAAAACAAAGAAAACTAATTTCTGTTTAATGTGTTTAGCCCATCAGAGGCAGACACTCTAGGGCAGTCATGAAAGAAAATCAGCTTTTGTTTGGGACTGAAAGAGGAAGCTTGCACCCAAAAAAGCACAGGCTGTCTAACTATCTTGCAATCAGGCGCCAACCTGAGATAGTTACTAGCAGAATGTCAGGAGTGACAAGCATAAATAGAAAGATCTCTAACACAGTTTTACAAAGATAAGCACATCCTCAAAACTAGTCTTCATCACTCGTATTAACCACATTCTAAAATACTATACACATGGACATGGTGGAAAGACATGTATTGTACTACAAAGACAGAATCATTCTTAGTAGTTAGTTAAGTGTTGTCAGTCAATTCTAACCATACCTTAGACATCTCTCTCTCTGTAATGGCAGATTAAACTTGGCAGATTTGATGAGGCATGATATACTCTATGTAGTTTCCACTCTTCCTGCAACAGCTTCTTGCAATGCTGGGGCATGTTCTCCCTTCCAGATCTACTTCAAAAACCCAGTATATAAAAAAAAGGAGATCAGTTCCTATGTCCTCTAGAGTCTCTGCTAGTTTCCTTGGAGGCTAAAAGTGCAAGAATGTCTACACAAACTAAGAAAGTTACTTTAGCATCTCCTGTGTCTGCAGTAAAACTAATATAGCAGTGCAAAAATACAGGGCTAGTGAACAACCATCTGAATCTGAAGAAAGATCCCATTGTTTTAGTTTCTCCTCTTCTTGCCCTACTTCAGATTTAAAAATTGCTTTCTTACATTGTGCCTACAAAGTGTCCATTTCTGCTCTTCTAAAAGTGATACCAGCAACAGCAAGGATGAGAAAGTTATCATCAGAACTCTGGATTCAATTAAGAGAACTCAAGAGAAACAGCTTTTTCAGAACATCTGATTCCAGCTGCTAGATCCATCTCAGTCTCACTTTCCTACCTTCCGATACTCTCTTCTACTATATCACTTCTAATCTAGGGTCCATCAAAAAACCACAAGGCAAGAAAAGCTAGATCTTCTGATGGGAGTCATGCAGAGATTTTTCAGTTTGCATAGGATAGGCACAGTCTGAGAGACGAGAGAAGGACCAACTCAAGAAAACTCTTGCCACCAAAGCTGAGGGTGTATACCTTGTCATAATTTCAAATACTCTGGCTGAAGTATAGGCGACGTCCAGCATGGACTGCAATGAAGTCTTAGCCACCAATCAGCCTTTGGTGACAAATCCCCCAAAATCCTCTCTCGAGGCATTGGGCAGCTGGTTTAAACCTGGCGAGGATATCACCAAGGAAATACTTAAACCACAGCTAACTAAACTAACACTCTACTAAGAGTACTAATTAACTATATACAACTAGAAAAATCACTAAAAATAGAGGGATTTTGAGGTGAAAAAAAATCACACAGAGCTGCGACTCCAGCCACACAAGGTAAGAAGGAACTGAAGGGAAAGGGGGTGGCACTACCTCATATAGCCAGAGTAGGGGCTGTGCCCATGAGGTGCGAACTCTGCCCCTTTATGGGTACTGCTAGGCAAAAGTCTCTCACTCTGGCACACTGGGTGCCCAGACACCTAAATGAAACACATGGCTCCATTTACTTGAAGAAGAAACTAAGCTAACTGCAAGTCTTAGATAATAATGCAACTGGCAAGATTTTAAAGTATTACCATTGCACATAAGAATTGCAGAGAGATAAGGCTTCCTCTACCTGCCTATTCATCAAATCTCTTGGAAAGTCCTAGCATCATCACCCACATAAACCAAGTCTGTAGGAAACTATATGAGAGGGCAAACAAATACAGCAAACTGAGCTACAGTTTGACTGTACATTGATTCTGTTACAGTTAATCCCTCCAGAAAAGGCAATTCTTCAGAAATAAAACAATTTGTGCAAAATACTTTTGATATAAATTCTTTAGCTGCCAAAATAGTGCTAAATTTATGAAGGTTACAGCACTTTACAAAAAAAATTAGCATGACATTAGACAATATGAACATTAAATAGGTTGAATATGGTCCCCTTTTAAGTTTTTCAGAATCTAACAAAGTGGCAGCTGAACCCTTTAGCCAACATCCTTGCCTAGCTTACCTGTTTTTGGAATTTTAATAGCTAACACCATATTAATTAGGCACTGATCACTCTACAATTTATAAGAAACTAACAAACAAACTAATTATTAACTTTAAAGTTGCTATTGTGCCAAAGACGGAATATTACAGTTTAAAAAAACTTAAACAACTAAAAGTATGGAAATAAAAATTAAAGAAAGAATTATACATATTCAGAAACACAATTTACAAAATCTATTAAACAAATATACATATGTAAGATATTACATTGCAAATTCCTAAAACAACCTTAATGATTCCAAACTTTAACCCACAAATCAGTAATCGGCTTACATCGACCCACCATACACACATACACATTCAACCACACACACACTTTAAATATGGGCTACAAATTTTCAGAAACCACAAACCATCCTCCAGTTCACTCACCCATTCTTAAACAGACATACCAATATCTTGCCTCTTATTCTTCAGTCTCTCAACCCTGCCACTGAAACTCCCTACTGTAGCAAAGGGACCACAACATATCACATCTTATTTTCCACACACAGTCTAGTTATACTCTGTTTACCTCAACCACTAGTCCACTGAGAAAATCTACTCCACCCCATCCCATATTGTTAGAATACTACTGAGAACATTCCTAGACACCTTCCCATTTCCAGTCAGAGGTCCAAACTTTCAGGTAGAGGTTACATGCCAAATCTTCATCAGATATAAATCAGTGTAGCTCCACTGACTTCTACAGGGTCATGCTGATTTTCACCAGCTGAGGATACAGTCTTTCATATTTATCTTCAGAAACTCCACTTTACACACATACTGTAGGCTGAAGACCTCAGACTAACCTGTTTCACCATCACAGAGAATGTGCCTGTAGATGTATTACATTTCCATTTTTAGTTAATGACTTCAAATGACTAAGATTTGTGGTGGCTGTTACAGAAGCAAATCTCTGATGAATGGTAGGTGCCTTTACTGGTACAGAATTAAGTTTGTTTTTGAAGTATCTTACACTGGTACATTTACATAAGAGACTGTATGAACAGTATTTGAGGATGTGTCCACTCTTCTTTTCAATCCTGTGAAATGTTTAGTTTTTTAACTGAAACATTACTTAGCATTTATACATTGTAGCAACAGTTATGTTAACTTTTTTTTTTCCAGTTAATCTCTGTTTAAAATACGGGCTCATTTTGAATCTTAGGCAGTCCACAGAGTCCACCGACCCTCATTCCTTCCTCCACCTCTCCTGCATGCAGAACTTTGGAGATCCACATACCTCTACTCCCTACTGCTCTCCTTGATCTTTGGAATTTCAGAAACTCCGAAGCATCCTTAGCTCCCCCAAACATCATTGCCCTGAAGAGCTCTCGAGCTCCACAAGGTCCATAGTTTCCCCTACCTCTTTCCCTGCAGAGCTCAGTAGCTCTAAGATTCCCTGGATCTCTAGCATTTCCTGCCTTGCATTGTCCTGCCTTCCACAGTTTAGAAGGAATCCATTTCTCTTTTGTTTCTCATTGCCTTGCAGAGATATTACGAGTCTCCTATGGGGCCATGCTGACTTTATAAAGTTTGAATTGCTGATTTTAAATTATTTTAATTACCATCTCCTCTAGATCTTAAAAAGATATTTAAGATTAAATTTAAAGATTAACTTCACACTATAAGAGGAGTTACACAAAGAGAGATTTGGAAATGAAAACATTAGGATGGAAGTCAACATTTGTGATGTGGCTGACAAAATCCAAGCCACAGAACTTTGATGGTTTGGGTACAAGCAGAGGATGAATGAAGAGGACCTAGTAAAGATAGCATGGCAGGATAGGGTTGCAGGAAAGAGACCCTAAGGAAAGTCGAGGAAGCAATGCATGGTTTGCACTAAAGAAGATGGTAAGCAGGTGGACTTTAGTGCCAACTCGGACAGACAAAAATGGCAGATGCTTGCCTGACAATCTGACCCCAGCTAATGGTATAAGGGGAAGGAGAAAAAGGTTCAAGATTCAATTTAATGTTTCCATTCTGAAGGTTGCCAATGAATCATTTCTCTTTTTTGTTTTTTCAGCTTGAGGAACTCAAAAGGGAACTGGGAAAGACTAAGTAACTGGTCTATTTTAAAGTTATGAATGCTTAAAAATTATTTTGAAATTTACTCAAAGTATAGGAATTTTTAGGCATCCATAGCTTTAAAATGAATTGACCAATTGCCTACAGAATCTCCCCCCAAATTTTTTAGTTTACCTTTAAGAGCAATTGCTCCTGTGCCAAGTTATAAGAGGAATGAATATAGAGTGAATAATGGAACCCAAGTTGCAACATTAACTATGGAGCCTCACTAACAAATCCAGGTACTTCAGACCACAGATAACTGCGATATAAACCTAACATGTACATGAGGAACTAGCTGAGGCTAGAAACATTGTCCAGCTTCAGCAACAAAACACTTCACTTCCTGTGCTAAATAATTCTTTGAGTTAGAGGAAGCTGATGATCCCTATAGCCTATTTGGGTCAATCTCTAGAGGGCAAGATCTCTCTCTCTCTCTCTCTCTCACACACACACACACGCACGCATACACACTCTGTTACCAAGTTGCTCCATATTCAGGAGAATTCATAAAGCAAATGTAATTCTCTTCATGCTGTGCAAATCACAAGCCACTACCACCTGAGCTAAGGGGAAATCTCTCCTGTAGTACTGAAGTATAAAAGTCTCTAAACTGCAACCAGCCACCAGAGGCCAAATTGCTCATAATACACTAGAACAATTACTATTTGATATTAAAAGTGTTAATAATTCTGTTTAAATACAATCTACTTTCTTCAATTAAAGTCTGTGCACAAGATGTGAGGTGATTGGACTATGTGGAAAGTTTGAAGGGCATTTTTGAGCTGCAGGAACACAAAGAAACAGATACGTCAAAATGCAAATCAGAGTATGTGTTTTTTTAAATGATGCTGGGTGCAACCCCATAACTATATAGAGATTAATGTTTTGCTAATTCTATTTTTTCTTAACAAGGCAATATCCCTATTTCTTTTGTTTGCCTCTTCTGTGTATGCTCACTGTATTTTCCTATTTAATTTTCTCTTCACTATTATATATAGTTACTGTGTTTCACACTTGTGACACCCATAACATAAGACACTAACAGAAGTGACTTAGCCAGCTGGCTATCCAACCCTTTATTATATTGGTACTGTGGTAGTATCTAAGGGCCCCAGCCATGAAACACAGTCCCAATGCACTGTAAAATTGCATAATAAACAATGGTCCTTGCCCAAAAGAACAAAGTCTAAATTTTATTTTAAATTAAAACTTTACATTAAACTTTAACTTCAACCTACCTACTGCCAAACTACTCTCATCCAACTTATAGTCTTGCTATTGACTTTCTAGCTAAAGCAGATGAAGCTTTTAATTATTAAATAACTGAGATATTTTCCAAATTATGTTCCTGAGCAAATTATGTTATGACAGTTAGTTTCTAATGGAATTTTATCAAGGAAATAATGCCCTTCATGGTTGCATTAATTAATTTTAACATATGTTATGGGATAACCCTGCAAACATTTACTCATGAGAATAGTCCAAGATCAACAGGACTACTTGAAAGAGTAAAGTTACTTATGTAAGTATCTGCAGAATGGGATCCTTTTCATTTCAGAATAGCTTGTTACAGAAATGTGTGTGTTCAGGAAAGATTTTTAAGCTGTACAATTACTTTTGTTTATCTAAAAAGCTCATCTACGCAGCTGGCTTTAGTCAGTCATCCATTTAATTATTGTACAACCTCGCCTTGATATGGCTTTACTGCACAGCGAGAAACTTGCACAGGTACACTGCACACATTGCTCCAGGTGCTTTTTTTCCTCCAGAAGGATCACATGGGGCATCAGCATTAATTGGATTAAAATCTTTTCAAAAATTTAACATTTAAAAATTGAAGAAAAACAAATGTATTTTACTGAAATGCACCAACTCTCAGGAAGATGTTGACCACTTTCACTATCATGGCCTGAACATGTAGAAGATGCCACATGGAAATTCCAGGCTCATAAAGAGCCTAGAGACTCACACACCTTTACTGGCTCCAAGCCAGTCTTTAGAGCATCCCTTGTAGGTCACTGTACACACAAAGTGGCATTCTGAGTGACTCTCTTTCCAAGCCAGGGGAAAGACAAAGTGATGCTAATGATATGAAAAACATGAAGATCAGATTGAGGCCCCAGAATCAAAGGGCAGAGAATAAAAATCAGAGACCCAGTCTTTGTGAGAACTGGGTGTAGTATCTCTTGTGATAGCAACAAGTCAGGACTCAGCTGTAATGAATACAATAGTAATTCTTTACTAAAGCTGCTGGACATGTACAGACCTTGTAGTTCTCCCTGGCTCTAGTTTCCAGACTGACTAATACAACCTTTGCTGCTTGGTGTCACGGGATCTTGCCAAATCTTGAACTAAGCAGCTATAGACTGGGCTGCTGACTACACTACTCTGGAGTAAGAACAGCCATTTCCATTCACCGTTGTCCATGTTTTTTTTTTCAATCTATTATAATTCCAGGAGATTTCCATTCACCAGCTGGCTCATCGTTAATTTTACATCCATTCCTCTCTCTCCTCCCTCCCCCGATAACATGCAAAGCTTAGGGGATGTGCAGTAGTAAATGCAACAACAACAGAATGATTTGCAATAGATGATCAAGCAGCAATCTATGAAAACAGTGTGAGTTTTTGTCTAAAGCAATTGGAGAGCTGTGTTTCCTCTGGCCTCCATGATTAAATCACTACATATTAGTTCCAGCTAAAGTCATTTTCCCTTAAATTGAAAAGCACAATGTAATGGAATTTCATCAAGAATTTCTAAATGACTTTGTACCTTACTATATTCAGACTTGACTAGAGACCACATACTGTCAGTCACAACAAGCTTAATATTCTATTGAGGCTTCTGTACAGGTTTAGTTCTTTGCTAGTGTCTGATCATTTCTAGGCAAATTTCCCCCCTTTATATTGTTGCTTTGAGCCATGAATTTAGCATCAAGAAATACTTAGATTTTGGTAACGGAGTCATTTCTTTATAATTCCTGTACTCCTCACCCAAAATATTCTTACTTTCTTTCCCAAGACTTTGCTGTTTATCTCCGGTCTGATAAAAGAAAAATGATTATAGTTGGTACTGTACCTTTCCATCTCAGTTCCTGATATCTAGCATAGAGCCTGTATTACCGATCAAATCACATTTGCTCAACATGAATGCCCCTTGCAACTCTGATCAACTTAAGTGCTATGTTACACACTTCTACTTTGTGTGTGTTTAGATAAACTATGGAATTTAGCAGCCAGCCATCTTTAAAAATACTATATTGTTCTTTTCTCTTAAAGATATACAATATAATGTGGTTTTTACAGTATTTGAATGGCTTGCTGCTTTTCCCTGACATGATTTCTTTATATGTTTATTCACAGATAACACCTAAATAACACAGTAGCATCAATATATTATTTCATATGGAGTGAACTCCATCAAAAGTGGTTATAAGACTTGCTGGAGGATTGCACGGGATAATTTGCCATGTCTGTCTCATAATCCATGTTATGCTTTTATCATAAGATTCCTAATAGTGGAGATGAAAAACTGAACTTGCAGTTCAGCAGGGCACAAGGTAGGCATCACAGAAGTTTAAAGGTTTTCAGTGAGACCACCAAACTTCTTCAGCAGCAGTCATGTTCTGGACTACAAAGATTTCATGTACATAACTGGCATCTGACCCAGAAATGTGCTAAGTGCCCTCAACATCCACTGAGCACCTATGCAGGATCAGACCATGGATGATTAGAACAGACCTGCAGCACATCCTAAAACAAGTTCTCATAAAAACAGACTGAGAAAAGACCAGGCTGGTAAGACATCCCAAACACATTTATTTTTCCCCCCATGATACTTCCATATACCTACATTTCTTCTTTGTTGGATGGATAACTGGTACAGGAGAAGGGATAGTTCAGTCTCTGTGGACCTTCATTTTTTATATCTGTGGAAATTTCCACCGTGTGGTCTAATTGATACTAATTGTGGTAGAGATTTTTGTGATAGGAACACCTGACCAGTAGCAGACTGACTGCTACACTGAACAACTGTCAGACAGGAACAGAGTCCTGGGCTAGATTTGAACTGGAACACAAGAGATAATCGCTCCTGTGCACTAATGAAACTTCTGAAATCCCCCAATGAAGGAAGCAATTAACTCCTTCAGGTTCAGAATCATTATTGGGTTACTGTCAGGGTATATCTAGGAACTGAAAACCTTTTTGTAACTCATGAAACCTACAATCCCCGACACCACAATCAACCCAACACCTATTTTGCTAAAAATACGCACACTAAATTAAATCGTAAAAATGTAACAAGAGAAGTTAGAACAAATCTTCCTTGTTTTTCTTCCCTCCCTCTATTTTATGTGGCATAAACCAACCTGCAATAATCAACTAGAGCCATTTAGTGTATAGCAGTCTAGTCTTGCTGTGACTAATAGGATGATTGGTTGTATAGCTTCTTTATGGTTGTTCATTATATCACCCTTACATAAAGTAATTTAATTTCAGTGGGATAATTAGGGTATTTCTAATCTAACTGATAGTCTGAATGAAATGAGATTCTCAGAGGGAGATTTGTGTACCAGGAGACTGGTGACCTTCGGCCCCAATTTTCACACAATGTATTAAACTGACAGTCCTACTTTCAAGCCCTGCTGTACTGCATCTTCACAACTTCTGCAGATCTATGTGCTGTAGATAGCAACCTTAAATGAGGTTCCTTTATCCTAAAGAAATCCCATTATTAAAGGAAACCATAATATCTTAACTGAATTATAAAAAAAAAAATAACATAGAGCATCATTCATTAACCAGAAAGGCTGCACCCAAATCTCAAACACTGTGCACTACACAAAGCACCCAGCTAAACACTCACTCTCAGGCAGTCCCTCACAAGTCAATCTCTAATATTCAACACTAGCATGGCTTATCCTGTATTTATTTCTTGCATATGTCTGAAAATCTGCTCTTTTCCCAATTTCCCAGAAAACAACGTATGAAGTAGAATAAATGCGTTTTCTATACCATTGTCAAACTGGATCAGTGCTATACTGCTATGTATGAGCTAAAAAGGAGCAGGTTTCAGTAATAATTACTGTACACTGTAGCTGTCAAGCAGTACAGAATATCTGCTTGATTTTAACAAATAAAGTTCTCCACAGCTTCATTCCTACTTACATATTAGCTTTCAATTCCTCCTACTTCCTCTCTCATTCTCCTATGCTCCGCAACTGCCAATGTTGTAATCGCCTACAGTATTTGTATCTTTCTAATTCAGGGCCCAATCTAGCTCTCACTGAAGTAAAAAAGAGTATTTACTTCATGGGCATTGGATTGCACCCTTAAAGTCAAGTCCTCTTCACTTTATAAAAGTACTTCCACAGGCTTCTAAATTCCTACCCTACTCATGTGAAACTGGATTTGGTCCTTGCAAGCTCCCTGAAGAGGCACCTTGTCTTCTTTAATGTTTCTAAACCACCATACACATTTGTGCAGTTCACCCCTAAAGCTCTGAAAAATATACTCCCTTTGATGAATAACCTGAAGTCCAATAGCAGAGTTTATAATCTAAATAGTCGTTTTAGAGGTCACAGTAAAGGATTTACAAACAGGAAAAAAAATCTTTATCCAATTTTTTTTTAGTTTTTAAGTATTTGGATTACTTAACACAGCCAGGGATTCACTACAGGTTATGTTATCTTTCTGACTATTTTGTACCAAAGCACCACAAACAGCTGCAACGAGGAGCTGAGAACATTCACGTTGACTTCAGTGAGACCAAGATTTCAGCCATACAGTATAATTAATTTATGTACAAATAAAAACCAATTCAAATATTCAATAGATGGCATCATTTGACTATATACTTATTAAACGTAGTTATTTACTATTTTCCTTCCCGGTTTCACCAAAAGTAAGAATAGTTTAAACAGACAATATATGGAGTTCTTCTCTAGCAGAGAAATCTTAACATTTAAGGTTAGGGGATGGGGGAAGTACATATGTTGATATTTAAGTATTTAAAGGTTATGTTCAGATGTCAATATAAACAGTTGATTTCATGCAGCAGAGTGTTTTTTTCTCTACAATGAGCACCTTCTTAACACAGATGCTTTAAAAATATATGCTTAAAAAACCCTAGCAAACTGCTACATGTTACAGTTACCTGAAGGATCCATCTTCAATCTGCAACCACAAGAAAAGCAGTGAAGGATAAAATAAAGACAGAGATTCCCATTTGTAACTCATTGCTAAAAAAAAAAAAAATTAAAAAGGCAAAAACTGCCAATTTAAAAAGAACCTACCTTAATTTTTAACCTTCACTCAGTATTTCTTGGCTTAATGTTATTCAATAATAGTTATTTGTGTTTTTATTTTCTTCACTGCTGCTTGTATATTCTATCACATCAGACCTTTTACCTGGGAATTCGTTGTTAGCAAATCACTAACCTGAAAGACAGTAATGGCTCCTTTGCAGCAGTAGCAGTCTTGTCAAGGCCTATTTAGGAGACTCTTTAGTTCATGATTCACTGACCTGATAAAACGAAGAAGCCATTATAGTTTAATGGGCCAACATAGATCTTTCATATGAGAAGTAGAGGGTGTATGCTAAAGATGCAGGGCCATTTTCTGCTTTTGGACACAACACAAAGTTAAGTCTAAAATTAGTTTTTGGAAAGAAGAAAAGAAAGTGCTGATCAAAAAGCAGTTTAAAAAGTAAAGAAATGGTTTACAACGTATTTTTATTGATGGCCTTACTGGATGGTTTTCTGAAGGTCTGTCAAAATATTCCTGACGGTCAAAGTGAAAAATAGAAGAATGAGCTTCATGGATTCAAGGTTGAAATAATGTTTCACTATGGTACTATGACAGGATGTAGCAACCCCGCACTGGGCCAACGGGGCCTGACCTATCACTGTGGGTCCAGGAGACCATGCCCCTTTGCGCATGCTCCAGGTGGAAGGGACAGATAAAAGGAGGCAGCCCAGCTCAGTCTGGGTTACCTGAAGAGGAGGAAGGACATGTGCTGCAGGCTCCCGCAGAGGAACCTGCGACTCTCCAGGCTGTTGGGACTGTGGACCTGGACTACGCTGCAGCCAACCAGCCGATTGCGGAGACTGACTGGGATGCCGAGCCACTGCCAGCCGAGATCGTCGAATCGTGGAAGTCAACGAATGGCTATACAGGTGGTATCAGAGAGAAGGCTCTGGATTCTTTGACCATAGGATGGTGTTCCAAGAAGGAGGAGTGCGAGGCAGAGATGGGTTGCACCTAACAAAGAGAGGGAAGCACATCTTCGCAAGCACGCTGGCTAACCAAGCGAGGATGGCTTTAAACTAGGTTCACCGGGGGAAGGAGACCAAGGCCCTGAGGTAAGTGGGGAAGTGGGATACCAGGAGGAAGCACAAGCAGGAGAGCGCAAGAGGAGAGGGCTCCTGACTCATACTGAGAAAGCGGGACAATCAGCAAGTTATCTCAAGTGCCTATACACAAATGCAAGAAGCCTGAAAACAAGCAGGGAGAACTGGAAGTCCTGGCATAGTCAAGGAATTATGATGTGATTGGAATAACAGAGACTTGGTGGGATAACTCACATGACTGGAGTACTGTCATGGATGGATATAAACTGTTCAGGAAGGACAGGCAGGGCAGAAAGGGGGAGTTGCATTGTATGTAAGAGAGCAGTATGACTGCTCAGATCTCCGGTATGAAACTGCAGAAAAACCTGAGAGACTCTGGATTAAGTTTAGAAGTGTGAGCAACAAAGGTGATGTCGTGGTGGGAGTCTGCTATAGATCACCAGACCGGGGGATGAGGTGGACAAGACTTTCTTCCGGCAATTAACGGAAGTTACTAGATCACAGGCCCTGGTTCTCATGGGAGACTTCAATCACCCTGATATCTGCTGGGAGAGCAATATAGCAGTGCACAGACAATCCAAGAAGTTTTTGGAAAGTGTAGGGGACAATTTCCTGGTGCAAGTGCTGGAGAAACCAACTAGAGGCAGAGCTCTTCTTGACCTGCTGCTCACAAACTGGGAAGAATTAGTAGGGGAAGCAAAAGTGGATGGGAACCTGGGAGGCAGTGACCATGAGATGGTCGAGTTCAGGATCCTGACACAAGGAAGAAAGGAGAGCAGCAGAATACAGGCCCTGGACTTCAGAAAAGCAGACTTTGACTCCCTCAGGGAACTGATGGGCAGGATCCCCTGGGCGAATAACATGAGGGGGAAAGGAGTCCAGGAGAGCTGGCTGTATATTAAGGAATCCGATTGAGGTTGCAGGAACAAACCATCCTGATGTGTAGAAAGAATAGTAAATATGGCAGGCGACCAGCTTGGCTTAACAGTGAAATCCTTGCTGATCTTAAACACAAAAAAGAAGCTTACAAGAAGTGGAAGATTGGACAAATGACCAGGGAGGAGTATAAAAATATTGCTCAGGCATGCAGGAGTGAAATCAGGAAGGCCAAATCACACTTGGAGTTGCAGCTAGCAAGAGATGTTAAGAGTAACAAGAAGGGTTTCTTCAGGTATGTTAGCAACAAGAAGAAAGTCAAGGAAAGTGTAGGTCCCTTATTGAATGAGGGAGGCAACCGGCATCCCTTACTGAATGAGGGAGGCCTAGTGACAGAGGATTTGGAAAAAGCTAATGTACTCAATGCTTTTTTTGCCTCTGTCTTCACGAACAAGGTCAGCTCCCAGACTACTGCACTGGGCAGCACTGGGAGGAGGTGACCAGCCTTCTGTGGAGAAAGAAGTGGTTCGGAACTATTTAGAAAAGCTGGATGAGCACAAGTCCACTATTTAGAAAAGCTGGACGGATGCACTGCATCTGAGAGTCCTAAAGGAGTTGGCAGATGTGATTGCAGAGCCATTGACCATTATATTTGAAAACTCATGGAGATCGAGGGAGGTCCTGGATGACTGGAAAAAGGCTAATGTAGTGCCCATCTTTAAAAAAGGGAAGGAGGAGGATCCGGGAAACTACAGGCCAGTCAACCTCACCTCAGTCCCTGGAAAAATCATGGAGCAGGTCCTCAAGGAATCAATTCTGAAGCTCTTAGAGGAGAGGAAAGTGATCAGGAACAGTCAGCATGGATTCACCAAGGGCAAGTCATGCTTGGTTAATCTAATTGCCTTCTATGATGAGATAACTGGCTCTGTGGATGAGGGGAAAGCAGTGGACATGTTATTCCTTGACTTTAGCAAAGCTTTTGATACGGTCTCTGACAGTATTCTTGCCAGCAAGTTAAAGAAGTATGGGCTGGACGAATGGACGATAAGGTGGATAGAAAGCTGGCTAGATCATTGGGCTCAAAAGGTAATGATCAATGTCTTGCCATGTCTAGTTGGCAGCCGGTATCAAGTGGAGTGCCCCAAGGGTCGGTCCTGGGGCCGGTTTTGTTCAGTATCTTCATTAATGATTCGGAGGATGGTGTGGATTGCACCCTCAGCAAGTTTGCAGATGACACTAAACTGGGAGGAGTGGTAGATATCCTGGAGGGTAGGGATACGATACAGAGAGACCTAGACAAATTAGAGGATTGAGCCAAAAGAAATCTGATGAGGTTCAACAAGGACAAGTGCAGAGTCCTGCACTTAGGACGGAAGAATCCCATGCACCACTACAGACTAGGGACCGAATGGCTCACTAGCAGTTCTGCAGAAAAGGACCTAGGGGTTACAGTGGATGAGAAGCTGGATATGAGTCAACGGTGTGCCCTTGTTGCCAAGAAGGCTAACTGCATTTTGGGCTGTATAAGTAGGAGCATTACCAGCAGATCGAGGGACGTGATTATTCCCCTCTATTCGACATTGGTAAGGCCTCATCTGGAGTACTGTGTCCAGTTTTGGGCCCCACACGACAAGAAGGATGTGGAAAAATTGGAAAGCATCCAGTGGAGGGCAACAAAAATGTTTAGGGGACTGGAACACATAACTTATGAGGAGAGGCTGAGGGAACTGGGATTATTTAGTCTGCGGAAGACAAGAATGAAGGGGGATTTGATAGCTGCTTTCAACTACCTGAAAGGGGGTTCCAAAAAGGATGGATCTAGACTGTTTTCAGTGGTAGCAAAGGACAGAACAAGGAGTAATGGTCTCAAGTTGCAGTGCGGGAGGTTTAGGTTGGATATTATGAAAAACTTTTTCACTAGGAGAGCGGTGAAGCACTGGAATGCGTTACCTAGGGAAGTGGTAGAATCTCCTTCCTTTGAGGTTTTTAAGGTCAGGCTTGACAAAGCCGTGGCTGGGATAATTTAGTTGGGGATTGATCCTGCTTTGAGCAGGGGGTTGGACTAGATCAGGAGTCGGCAACCTTTCAGAAGCGGTGTGCCGAGTCTTCATTTATTCACTCTAATTTAAGGTTTCACATGCCAGTAATACATTTTAACATTTTTAGAAGGTCTCTTTCTATAAATCTATCATATATAACTAAACTGTTGTATGTAAAGTAAATAAGGTTTTTAGAATATTTAAGAAGCGTCCTTTAAAATTAAATTAAAATGCAGACCCCCCCAACCGGTGGGCAGGACCTGGGCAGTATGACTGCCACTGAAAATCAGCTCGCATGCCACCTTTGGTTGCCTACCCCTGGACTAGATGACCTCCTGAGGTCCTTTCCAACCCCGATATTCTATGATTCTATGGGGCTTATGGTAGGAAATGACCCAGGGAATGTATTAGAAGCCAATGCTTGAACCCTTAACTGGGAATTTTCCAGCTTCATAGGGCTCTGGCTGGAACCCGGTGGAGTAGGGTGGGCCCGGGTTCTTCTACCCCCTCTGCCCTGCCGCACTTGCCACTAGACGTGGCTACTGGGGGTCCTAACTAGAGACTAACCATTTGTTCTTCCCCACCCCAGGGGCTGCAGACTCTTTGTTTACTCTACCCTACCCAATGGGTCAGAGTCCCCAACTCCTATTGTTTTCCCCAGTCAGGAGGCTAAGGAAGCATAGACTGAGTGTTTGCTCAGCCCCACCAGGGGCCCTGAGTCCCCCACACCAAAATTGCTTGTGCAATCTCATGTACGGGCATTTTACATGTACAATGGAAGTAACTGCTCTCCAGTCCTGTCAGCAAGAGTCTCTTTTCATGCCAAAGTAAGACAGCCTTTTACCACTGGTCTGCTGCCACATTCTGATGCTATTCTGATTTTTCCCTTCCACAAGCAGTACCTTTCATAAGATGTTTCACTGAAACCAACTGACTGTGCAGCTCCATGATGGCCAAAGGATCGGCTACTTTAGTAGGAGAATAAAAGATAAGCAAGAGGACCAATTCAGCAGTCCATGGTTATTCAATCAAGCACTTAAGCATCACTTAAATACTTTGCTGAATTGGAGTTTAGGAGTCCTGCATGTAAAATGCAGGCTAAAACTATGATTGCTTGAAGAGGTTGAAATATAATTGTTAAAACATTTGGCTAACAAAGCTGCGGTTGAAATATATGGTTTCTCTTATGTAAGGACCCAATCTTGAGAAGAATTTGATGCATAGTTTGGAGCGCCCTCAGTTCATAGGCACATTAATCAGGGCTGAAGGTGCTCCATGCCTCATAAAAAGATGTTCACCGCCTTGCACAACTGGTTCCTACAAAGGGACATAGAGTCATTTTAATTCAGTAGCAGAAAATTACATTTTTGTAACAAGTGATGAGTATGTCTATCAGAATAAAGGACCAATTACAGACATCTTCCCTCCATCGTCCCCCTCCTTTTAAAAAAAAAATAAAGCTTTTCTTTATTGTTGGTACAGTAATAGAGTGACAAATTGTTATGGTGGACATGGATATCAAGGAAAGGGAAGGAACAGCAACTTACAAATATTTCAGCGTCATTCAAACCATGCCAGCATTAATGAGGACATTCTTCAATCATTAAAAACCTTACCACAGAATCATTTTTAAAAGCTACAAAGACGATAACAATGTTATCTCAAAACTGTTTCATTACTTTCTTCTCACTGAGTAAATAATTTTTAATAATAAATTCAGTCTTTCATATGAAAGGTCTTGACCAATTATGGTTCTTTAAATATTCTACGGCACTTTTCTTCTCACTTCTCCATACCCCCTTTTTTGGAAGGGTGGGTAAGAGTAGGGATGCAAACCCTGAAGTTATAGCCAAATTCCATTTAATTCCATTCTTATCTATCAATCTTCCAAGATTTCCTGTGCATTTTCATTTAGATATGATAGAGCTAAACTGTTGTATAATATTGAAGTGTTCTGTCAGACAATTATCACATTTCATCTCAGAAGATAACTGCATTTCAGTAGTGAATGCAATTTCTGACTGTAACTTGCTAAATTCTTAACACACTTTGGGATTTTCCGGGATAAAATTGGATATAAATGTGAGATATTACTACAAAATTCAGTAAGTAAATTCTTGCATTTGGTTACAGTGTTTTAGCACATGACATAACTACTTGAGAAAAACATCATGCCAGGAAGTTATTAAACCACAAAAATTTAATCATAAAAAGATAAGTTTTACCATATTCTTATGAAAATCTATACAGCACTCATCTACATACATTTTGATGTGTTATTCTCCCACCATGTTTCGAGAAAATGAGAGATTGTTTACCTCTTTTCTGCAATTCTGTTGTTTCCACTGATTACTAGATTCACAGTCTAAGGGTAAACAAGGTGGAAAAAGTCTCATGTCCATTGTTCCACTCTCTGTCAGGGAGATTTGAAGCGAACTAGGCCTCACAATAAGTTTTCTAACCTGGATAAGCAGGCCTAAGATATCTGACAGTTGTTTCACGCTCTTCATCATCATCTGAAACAATCAGTACGCATTAGAGAGTACTTTTCCCTTTACAAAGGTGATAATTAGATAACAAGCTGAGATTAAAGTAATTACAGTTAGACAGCTGGCAAGGCAGCACAGTCATGTTGAAATATTGTTGATACTTCAGCGTCTGGTTCTAATAACAGCACAGGCTAAAAGATTTTACATTAATTACAACACATAATTTAATATAAACATATTTAATTACAATTGATGAGCGATAAACTGTTCAAGAATTATTTAACCCCTTCCACACGTCAACATGATTGGAACTTCATGTGGTTCTTTCCATTGTAGGAGAAAGCTGAAGTCAACATGAAAGGTTAAGAATTTCTTGCCCCTTTTAACAAGTGACTACTTGACAAACTGCATTATTGATAAGTATCTGAAGCCAATTGCTAAACACATTTAAAATTATGGCATTCTATAGAATTTAGAGTCTAGAATTAGTGACAGTCACACAATGTGCTGTAAAAAAAATTGCTCTGGCTTGATTAATGCTCTTTTTATGCCTTTGTCTGACATCTCCTAAAATCAGTAAACTCCTGTTCCTAGTCATTCTTCTTTTCTCAGATACAAACACATTTTCACACTTGTATCTGGTGAAGCCCTTGTTTATTTTTGAAGTCAATAAGGTATCTTTTTAATCAATCCTCTGATTTCTAGGAATTTCTCAGGTGACAAAAGGAGACGAGTACATTAGGTCTAGCCCTCAGCATCATGATAATCGGTAAAACAAGTTTGAGAAATGTGTACTGAGTGTAGCGAGGAAAATCCAGTTACTGTATAAATAAACACAATCAGTATTAATTCTGACTTGCATAACCAACTGCCCCCTACAGTATTTCCAGCAGCCAAACCCGAGAAAGTGAGACTGTAAGATTAGCCGAAAGGACTCAGAATATATTCTACTACATATAAGAAGCCCACCTTTCCTAAAAATGTAACTTTGTCCTCTATAAAGAGACAAGAAAGAAACCAGTCTGCTCAATTTTCTGCTTCAGCAGGAGAGAAATAGAACAACTGGTCCTGAAGCAAAGGCATGAAGAGCACAATTTACTCTCAAGGCTGTCCTGACATCATAATGTCAGGTATACTTCAACTTTTAAACACGGTGTTCTTTATGTACATACTCATTCAATGTCTAAAACACACTGCCAGCATGGCACCTAGATGAAATTAGATCAAAGTTTGTTTAGTTATTCACTTTACAGATGCAGAGTCAGCCTAAACGTTTTTGGCAAGCCTGCAAAACATTTTGTTGTGTGTCCCCATTAAAACAAATAAATAAACAAACAGCTCACCTTGCAGAGGTGCTCAGGATAACAAAGCCCTTTGGAACTGCAAGCCTAACTGAGTAGGCTGCATTATGATCAATTCAAAGTAAATCAGGAAGAGCATAATTTTCTGCAGTCATTTCCTTACATTTTTCTAACCACTCATTTTGCATTTCTGGACTGAATAAAGTCAGTCATATTTCACAGACACAGCCAAATCAAATACAGTAAGTACTATCCACTTTGAATTCCTGTATTTAAAGGTGCTCTGTCAACTGGTTTTTTTCAATGTTTCATATTTTGTTTACTCTTTGGTGGACCTCATACCCCTTTACCAACTTGAAAACAAGATTCCTTTCCCTAGCAGATTTTGTCCTTGCAAACATTCTATTTAACTGGGAATTGGGCCTGCTTTGAGCAGGGGGTTGGACTAGATGACCTTCTGGGGTCCCTTCCAACCCTGATATTCTATGATTCTATTCTATGATTCTATTTTGTTGTGTTCTAGAGATGCAGGAGTCAAAACAGCTGTTTTTTGGTTTCTCTCCCTCTCTGGGCATCAGCATCATCAATAGCATCTGCAAAAATGTTTACAGCTAGCTAATTGTTAGTGCTGATACCTTTAAAACTCTTATCTGGAACAAAATAATCACATCACAGCACTGTGACATTTGAATTATAATAGCTTGTCACTGCATCATCATATTGTTATGGAATGCTAATATCACCTCATTGTAAAGTCCAGCATTGGCTGTGAAGACAAGAGACTTGTAATAACTTGAAATGTCCCAGCTTATAGGAAGTGGAACCAGGCCAGTTCATCAAAAAAGAAAGTGTCCATGAAAATCAGGTTAAGTATCAACTCTTCTTCAGTTTAGAGAAGTTAAGGCCCTCTCTCATATTGGTTTAAGTGATTGGTTTATTTTTCCTCTGTGGCTTCTTCAACTAGAATGGTGGATTAAGAAATCAAAACTCCCAAACACCACAGATATGTGGAAACCAGAAATGATCATCAACAGACTGCAACAATTTTAAAGAACGTCAAATTTCTGGCCTAAATAAATTGATAATGCCCCTTCAATTCCACCTATTTTGAGCAGGAATGCTTTTATTTACACTCCTTTATTGCCAGATTCCCAGTGATTTCATCTCATTATATAAATTGATGTGCCCTATTACACCTAAAAGTTTGAAATTATTTAAATTTCCCATTTGAACTACAGCTCGGCCAACCATTGACAGACATTTCTGTGTTATAATAAAACCAAGGCCAGATTATATCTGTGATGTACAAGTATGGCCTGAAAAGTCTTTCCCCCACTACCACCCAAAGCCTCAGCACACTCTTGCAGAAGTGAAACAGGTAAGGTCAATGTAGAGTGGGGTGGTTTACACCTTACCACATTACACAATGGCCCTTGTTGCCCTGAGCATAACCAGGATAACTCTGGTATGTAGTGCAAGGTTGCACTACTCCACTTTTGCCAGTGAGACTACAGAAGATAAGTGCATCATACACTGCAGAATGTACAGCAACTACCCTTAAAACTTTTCAGTTCCTAAGGTCACTAATGCTACCTTACTCTTCCTTAGATGTTCTCTGTACTAAATAGAATGAAGTTTAGGCAATCCTGTGGTAATGTTGTCTAAATAAAAAGGCAAGATTAGAAAAAATATAAGTCTATCAAAATAGATGCATTCGTCATCCACCAAACCTGTCCTCTTGAATTCTGGCCGCCTGGTCTACAGAAACATTTAGGTCCACTTTAGGCCCAGAAATAACCTCTGCTACTTCCTTGCAGCTTAATTTTCCCATCTGTTCCCTGAGGCTGCAAGGAAAGAGAAGAGGCTAAGAATAAAGTTCAGGCAAGTGTAAATTGAAAAACACAGTGGCCTCAATTTTCTTATTGGGGCCTGTGGTTATTCTCTAGCTTAGCAAAAGCACTTCAGCCACAATATAGCTATGTACTCATACCAATATTAGTTCATTAGAATTTAACTGTCTATATTTTAAAGCTTTCACAAATTATTAGTAAGATATAATTACTGTATAAAGTTTCATAAATACTCAAAGAATAGTTAAAAATCCATTTACTGCTCAAGAGAGCAAGATCATTCACATCTTTTCATATTGGTTCCTGGCCTTTGTACCAGCATCAGGGCTGCTGATTAGTCTCTGAGGATTGAGGCACCTGAACTGTCGGTTAGCTGTGCTATTCCGAGTCCCCACTGACCTTCAGCATACTTGGCTTTGTGAACACAGATATATACAAAGAAATTGGACATGTTCTTCTGTATTTCATGGTAGGTGATCACATTCCAATATAAAGATGATGCATAAACAAACTGGTTATTGAATTTTAAGTCTGCTAAATGAGCAAATCTTTATTTCTTGTCGTTTTTCTTGCATAATTTACATTATCTTTGTTTTATGATTTTGTAATACTGCACTTCACAATTACAAATATAATTTTATTTAATAAAGTTAGAATAATCCTGAACCATTCAAGGAAACTTTTCACTTATTTTACAAAATATTTTTTTCAGTAGGTTGAACTTTTCCCTATGCCAGAATCACTCCATGAAGCCCACAGTAATTGCTGTCCAGTCCTTTGTACAAAATATGTAATTGTATTACCACATATATGTTTAGTGATTTCTTGTTATATAGTAGTCAGAACAGTCGATTTAATGTATGAAAATCAGAATTGCTTAATTTACCCATCTGAATTTTTGTTGGCAGTTTCATTTTTTGAAAGCAGGAACTAACATCTAAATTATTCCTTTTGGTTAATTATGTCACTTTCCTAAGTTGTGCATCCCCCAGTGGCAGTACTATGAAGTTTTCAGACACATAAACCATGCACAGAAAGCAAGATTAGCATTTGCCTAATTTCCACGAGAGCTCCATGCAGTTCACCCTAGATATGCAGTTACATAGAACAAAATGAGTTAAATACAGTTGGATTCCAATCCTGCAAAATCTTAAACACAGAACTAACTGACTTCAGAGGGATTACTTGTGTGCACATGCATAAATGTCGGCAGGATTGTTACCAAAATAAGGGTCATTATGAAAAGGCCCTTTGGCTTTTAACAAAAATCAAAGAAAGGGTTATAACAGCTGCTGCTCATCAACACCCTTGAGAAAGGACATGTAATACCTATATCATAAGAGGGTTTGACAGTGCTTCATGAGAAGACAAATGTTAGTGCTTGCCAACATCCACAAGAAAGGACATGTGCCAGTGCCTTAGCAATATCAAAAAAAGCCCTGTTCATCATCTAAGAGATGTTGCTACTAGCATATACAAACTACTGTGGGTTACAGAGAACTAACCAATCAGTTTACATATAATTTTTAAAGTTTATTTTCAAATACCAATTCCAACACAATTTTAATGCAAAAAAGATATTTAAGTGAATTATGTGTGAAACTAAATTTACTTCAAATACTGCCCAAGCATTTAAATACCTGTGTCTTTGCTGCAGCGGTGTTTCAGTTGGAATGTTTGCTTCATTCTGGATCACTGAGGCATATAGGAGTAGAGTGGAAGTGCATAAATACATTTACCTACTTAATCCCAAAACTACTTCAAAATCACCCAGATGAGTAAATATACAAAGGAAGTCTGGGGACAGTCCCTGAGGAGCAGCATACATACCTGATCAGAAAATGGTTGATTATAGTGTCGAAATAGCTGTAGTAGGCAGCATTGTTCACATGCCCATACTGATCATTGTCCTGCCATCTTGTCTGTATCGGTAAAAAGTAAGCATACATAGCACGTTGTCTGTAATGGTCCTCAGTGCTTGATTTTGCTGAAGAGATAGCCACATAACGGATATTACTAAGCACTAGAAATCTTTGTGCAAGTTTCATTGTTAAAAATTCTATTCAAAAAACAAAAGAAAAGAAAAAAAGAGAGACAAACATGTTACCTTGGGACTATATTTATAAAACCAAACAACACATTTCTGAATCAAAAGGGCCTCTGCTTGATGGACAAATATACTGGAGTTTCATTTCTTAGCTGCTTGTTAGTTTTCTGAGGCCACAAAAAGCTGTGCTTACAATAGCAAGGGGAAAGCCAAAGGGTTCACAACATTAGCTTGGTTAGATAAACCAATCAGAGACTTTCATTTAGAAATTGGGTGAAAATCCCTAGTTAAAAACAACAAATGGGGGGGCACGTCCCCTCAAAAAACACACTACCACATTATTAATGTATATACGTTAAAGGGGCGCCTATAGGTCTCAGTTATAATAAGGACACCACTGTGCCAATTAAGCTTCAGTGTAAAGTATATAAAAAGCTTTAGGAACAGAGTTACATATTAATTAAAAAACAACACTACTCTCCTGTCATGATTCAGCCTGTACTGCTGTCAGAACATTCAGCAAACGAGCACACTAATTGCCAGAAGCTCTCAAGTTTATGTCTCCTGCACCTATATTGCCCACAAGGCAAACAATTTCCTCTGACCTCATGTACTCATTTATACACTGTTTTCATTATTGTGTTATTCAGTCCTCTCTCATTCCAGCAGAGGTGGGTCAATGTTCATTTTATCACCTTTCGTTTCCCGCATCCCACATGGGACATGACCTTTCTATACAACTATAGAAACATACAGACAGACCACAAAAAAGGTCAATGATTCATTCAGCCTTAAAGTACATTTAAAATAAAAAACTCAGTTTCTACACATGTACTGGATGTTCATAACCCTACTCTTTTATATAGTCTGCTCATTCCTCTCTCCTGCTTGCTCTCCAGTTTTCTTCACCTACTCCTAGCTTTTTGTGCCTTCTTCCATTCTGCCCTTTAATTTTGGAACATACATCCGAACAACATAAGCCAAATGTCCTCCCCCAACTTCTCCTCTTCTTCCTTAAAAATTCCCTTAAAAACCCATCTGTTCCACAAAGCATTCCACTAACCGTTCAGCGATTGCTCCGTACCATCACTCATGCTTTTTTAGATTTGATAAGCTTCAAGGCCAACGTTCCTTTCTTTGTTTCACAAGTTTACCTATTGTAAAATACCATGCATGCTTACAGACCAACACATGAAAATTGGTTGTGATGAAAGTTCCAAGATACAAATCAAACATGAATTGGGTCATGGAGGGATGTCGGACTCAAACTCAGACTGATTTTGGGCGTATTTCAGGTTTGAGTTGAATATTTCACATCCATTTAATTCAAGACAACCCAGAGGGAAGTTACAAGTTCCTCAGAGACGAGCCCCAACCAAAACTGTAGATCTAAATAACCGTGAATTTTGAAAAAGTTCAAATCCAGATGGTACTATGTGTTCCAGCTCCATCGCTGCAGTAAAGGTGATTCCCTCATAAGGATGTTTATAATACAGAATGTTCCAAAACACATAACCTTGTCCTTATACAAAGACAGAATTTTATTTTATTTCTTTGCACTTAAAATAGACTTAATAAGAGTCTTAGGCACCAGGTGGGATTTAAAACAAGGCAATATTTAAAAGTTAGCATCTCCTCATAGCCATTTTAAAGCAATTTGCATCCATCATTTGTTCTTACTGGTTACATATATGCTAATGTCCACCCATATAAACATATTCACAGTATTAAAAAAAGAAAACCTGCACGAGTCTGAAGAGTGTAGGCAGTTTTGACAGACATATGATCAAAAGGTAGGGAACAATTTAATAAAAAGTAGCTAAAAAGAATGGTCTTGGTAGGAGCTGTTGCACTATAGCGCTCTATGCTAACACAGTTTGATCTTTGATGGACATATTTTTCCTCCATTAGATCTCTGCTGTACGGTTTTCGCAAGAATAGAAATAGCACACAAAAACAGAAATCTCTGGCTTTGCTTTTTTACCTCTGCTGGAAAAGTGAGAGCTTATGGTCAATTTTTAAAATTGGAGACAGTGTTAGCAAGAAAACAGAAATTTCATGAAGCTATGAAAACATGCTTATTTTGGTAAATTTATACATAAGCTAAAATATAATAATACATTTTAAGTGTGTTTTTCTTTTACCTAATTTAATGAAAAAGTGTTAATCTTTCTGATAGCTGATAGTCATTTTTCTGTCACAATCAGACAAGGAAGTTGGAACTGTGCACTATTTAACTGAGCTGTGCAATCACAATGCAACGACTCAAAGCACAAAACCAGTGTACTGAAGTTTCCCACCTTTATTGTTCTTGATGTCAATTAAAATATAGCCTGCAATGTACCTAAACTTTTAATTCAGCATCATCTAAGTCAGTGGTTCTCAACAAGGGGTACACATACCCCTTGGGTACACAGGTCTTCCAGGGGGTACATCAACTCATCTAGATATTTGTCTAGTTTTGCAACAGTATACATGAAAAGCACTAGCAAAGTCAGTACAAACTAAAATTTCATACAGACAATGACTTGTTTATACTGCTCTATATACTATACACTGAAATATAAGTAAAATATTTATATTCAAATCAATTTATGTTATAATTATATGGTAAAAGTTAGAAAGTAAGCAATTTTTCAGCAATAGTGTTCTGTGATACTTTTGTATTTTATATCTGATTTTGTAAGCAACTGGTTTTTAAGTGAGATTAATCTTGGGGTACACGAGACAAATCAGACTCCTGAAAGGGGTACAGTAGTCTGGAAAGAACCACTGGTCTTAGTAAATATGTCTTAAACTCAGTAAGTTAACTTTAAACTTATGAGTACTTTCACTGAAGTCACACACTTTAAATCTCTACAAACACATGCTTAAGAATGTTGCTGAACGGGGCCTAAAAGTTTAATCTAGCAATGAATTTGGAGGTAGATCTGCCCTCTGTTGTGCTGGTTCCTGAGAGTTGTAGTCATGGAAGAGAGCATAGGGAAGAGAGCAGAAGTTCTCCAAGAGAGCAGCATGAGGCAGCCTGATTAACATGCCTTCCCACCAACCACATTCCCTTGGAGTGCTTCTTAAGGGGGAATATTGAGTCCAGTCCTTCTAACAGCTGCAACACACACTAATCAGAGTGCACACTGCTCCCTTTCAAAGTACAGTAGAACTTCAAAGATACGAACACCAGAGTTACGGACAGTCCAGTCAACCAGACACCATGTGAAACCAGAAGTAACCAATCAGGCAGCAGTAGAGATATTAAAAAAAATAATAATAAAGCAAGTATTGTGCTGAGCCTATATTGCATCTTAAAGGTAGGCACATCTGGGCTGCCTGTCCCCACCCCACCCCCACTCGCGGGGCAGCCACTTACAGCAAGAGGCTGGGGCTGCCAGCCCAAGAGAGGTGGTTCTGAGCCAGCAGAGCAGGAGCAGCACCAGAGTCTCCACAGCTGTCACCCCACGCCATCCTCATCTGGAAGGGGACATACTGGTTTTACCCCCCCCACCACCACCCCCCAGCGAGGATGGGGATAAACTCGCAAACTCATGCCAGAGCTGGATCAGGTTGCTCAGCTGCTGCTGAATCCTGGCCTGGAGTCTCAGTTGCTGGATCTGCAGGCAGAACTATGCTTTCTTCAGAGTTATGAACATTTCAGAGTTACGGACAACCACCATTCCCGAGGTGTCCATAACTCTGAGGTTCTACTGTAGCAACAAAGACAAGGTACCTCACCAAAGGCTCTTACGTAAATTAAGTTGTCATGGGATAAGAGGGAAGATCCTTTCATAGATTGAGAACTGGTTAAAAGCCAGGGAACAAAGGGTAGGAATAAATGGTAAATTTTCAGAATGGAGAGGGATAACTAGTGGTGTTCCCAAGGGTCAGTCCTAGGACCAATCCTATTCAACTTATTCATAAATGATCTGGAGAAAGGGGTAAACAGTGAAGTGGCAAAGTTTGCAGATGACACTAAACTGCTCAAGATAGTTAAGACCAAAGCAGACTGTGAAGAACTTCAAAAAGATCTCATAAAACTAAGCAATTGGGCAACAAAATGGCAAATGAAATTTAATGTGGATAAATATAAAGTAATGCACATTGGAAAAAATAACCCCAACTATACATACAATATGTTGGGGGCTAATTTAGCTACAACTAATCAGGAAAGAGATCTTGGAGTCATCATGGATAGTTTTCTGAAGATGTCCATGCAGTATGCAGCGGCAGTCAAAAAAGCAAACAGGATATTAGGAATCATTAAAAAAAGGAAAGAGAATAAGATGGATAATATCTTATTGCCCTTATATAAATCCATGGTATGCCCACATCTTGAATACTGCGTACAGATGTGGTCTCCTCATCTCAAAAAAGATATACTGGCATTAGAAAAGGTTCAGAGAAGAGCAACTAAAATGATTAAGGGTTTGGAACGGGTCCCATATGAGGAGAGATTGAAGAGGCTAGGACTTTTCAGCTTGGAAAAGAGGAGACTAAGGGGGGATATGATAGAGGTATATAAAATCATGAGTGGTGTGAAGAAAGTGAATAAGGAAAAGTTATTGTTCCCATAATATAAGAACAAGGGGCCACCAAATGAAATTAATGGGTAGCAGGTTTAAAACAAATAAACGGAAGTTCTTCTTCACTCAGCACAAGTCAACCTGTGGAACTCCTTGCCTGAGGAGGTTGTGAAGGCTAGGACTATAACAGGGTTTAAAAGAAAACTGGATAAATTCATGGAGGTTAAATCCATTAATGGCTATTAGCCAGGATGAATAAGGAATGGCGTCCCTAGACTCTGTTTGTCAGAGGGTGGAGATGGATGGCAGGACACAAATCACTTGATCATTACCTGTTAGGTTCACTCCCTCTGGCCACTGTCAGCAGACAGGATACTGGGCTGGATGGACCTTTGGGCTGACCCAGTATGGCCATTCTTATGTTCTTATGCCCAAAGGCCTGATCAACTGGAGCCCTAGAGTCTAGCAGCATCCATATCTTGCCCATAGCATCAACCAAAATTACTAATTCAAAAGAAATATTTCATATAACATTTTTAATTATAAAACTTGAAGAACTGTATTATTCTCCTGGTTCATGGCTGTTAAAATAATTAAATATTGGTTCAATATACATCTCTATCCTGATATAACATGACCCGATACAACACAAATTTGGATAAAACGCGGTAAAGCAGCACTCTGGCGGATCAGTGCGTCAGCGTGTCTGGCTCCGACACGCTGCTCTGAGTGGCATGTTAAGGGTACCGGGCCGGGGCCGAGGGGTTGGACAAGGGGCAGAGGGTCTCAGGGCAGTCGGGCAGGGCCTCCCCCACCAGGGTCTGGAAGGCAGGAGCTGTGGGGGATCACTTTTGGGGGACCCGCAGGCCCAGAGTGGCCAGGGTTATTATTGGGGTCCGGGAGCAGCCCGCTCCGCTTCCCTCGCCCTGGCCCCAGACATGTCGCTCAGCGGAGGGGGTTTGGGGGGAAGGGACTCCCCTCACACTCACCAGGAGCGGCGGAAGAGGAGCAGCCTGGCCCCAGCCTGCTCCACTCTGCCAGCTCCCAGCCGTAGCGCTCCACTTCCCGTTGCCAGCGAGTGCGGGGGGTTGGGGAAAGCGTTCTTTCCCCAACCTCCCCGCACTCACCGGCAGCAGGAAATGGAGCACCGCAGCTGGGAGCTGGAGGAGTGGAGTGGGCTGGGGCCACATTGCTTCGCTTCCCACCGCTGCCGGTGAGTGCCTCTCAGGGGGCGGGGGTGAGGATAGGGGTCGGGGCAGTTAGGGGACAGGGAGCAGGGGGTGGGGTCCTGGGTGTGATTAGGGATGGGGGGATCCTCTGGAGGGGGCGGTCAGGGGACAAGGAGCAGGGGGACCAAAGCAAGTTCGATATAACACGGTTTCACCTATAACACGGTAAGATTTTTTGGCTCCTGAGGACCATGTTATATCAGGATAGAGGTGTATATTATTTTAAATATAATGAACTGTTGGAATACCCTTTCCCTCAACTCTTCTAGTTGGTTAATAAAAATCTGTAAATTCAAAATAAGTAGGAATTTTACACAGCATTTCTCCACATTGAGAAAAGTGTTTTGTAGGGTAAATGAATATGAATGCTACATAATCTTCATAATGGAAAAAAAAGGCTGCGAAGAATGCTATCTGTATTAATTTGATGAATATCATGTGTAACTATTCATAAGTATTGTAGTCTGGCTGGCTTTATGGAACCCAAAGGGTTAATTCCAGGGTGTTGCTTTACCCAGGCTTCCAGGAACCTATCAATGATTCTAATTCAACAGCCTGGTTCTCAAGTGCTCAGTATAGTGAATCCACTTTTGGAAGATTATCTCCAATTCCTTCTGGAGAAATGCATAAACCAGTTTGGTTAAGCTCAGAAGTCCTGCTCAAAATCTCAGGAGATCTTTGGGTCGGAACTTTTGGACAAAGGAACTTTGAAATGGATAAAGGACAGCCTGCAACCTGAAGGACA
Organism: Caretta caretta; assembly: GCF_965140235.1. Lineage (NCBI taxonomy): Eukaryota > Metazoa > Chordata > Testudines > Cheloniidae > Caretta > Caretta caretta. The sequence continues at coordinate 39,686,292 of NC_134211.1, read as the reverse complement.
CGCACCCTGACTCGGGGTCAGACTGTCAGAGAAAGGCAGCAAGTGCTGAGGTGCAGCCTGCCTCACCCAGCATGTTGTACATCACAGCACTGAGAGATATTTACAGTGCAAACAACAATAAGTTTATCATCAGAGGGTCAAGATTCAAGAGACAGTGAGAAAGGATAATGGAAACAACAGGGTTACATATAAAACAAAATCAAAACACACCTTCTAGAGATTAAACTTAACTTCTTCTGTCTAACGAAATTTATCCCACTCCAAATGTCCTTTGCAACTTCTCAACCAGGGCAGGTTGTGAACCCATATTCATAAATGTAATCATACTGCCCCATTACTTTCTAAATGCAGGATAAAGGGGTGTCTTCCTTGCTTTCTCCTTATATCCTCCAAAGTTCATTGTTTGTACCCACAGTCAGGATAACCCTGTACCTTATTCTTCAGTGTGCTGCCTCTGTTGACTTCAAACCCCTATCCGTTGATGCTGCATGAAAATGAGGCTTCTATTGTATTGGCTTACAATGCTTATTTTACATGATGACAGAGATAGGTGAATAAACATCTTTTGTTTGGCAGAAAACCTGTCAACTCTACATTGATACAGACTTTAGGAAATACATTTCACAACAATATTAATGGCCAGCGTAAACCTGGCTTTCATTTAAGACCTCACATGATATTCTCTGGTGAACCAGAATATACATACGAAGATCAGATACTCTTGTAACCTCGGACCCTTGCCAGTTGGCATTGAGGGATTCTTAGGGTCACATTCACACCAACTTATAAATATATAAATTGAACATTATATATGGACAAAAAAAAGTGGAGAAATGTAGTAGCCTTTCACCCATCACCCAGTCCTTATGTTCTGAGGTTCAAAATCAAAAAATTAACATGTAAAGAGAATGGCTTTTCTAGACCCCAGTGGACATATATTGAGATTGTGTTTTTAGACATATCTATTGCACATGTCACCGTGATGTCTAGATGCCACAAACTGACAGTTTTTGCTCAGAAGAGTTCTAGGAGAACCTGAATAATTAATAGTGTTCCAGATTTGCATTGAGGAACATTGAGAGCCTCTGTGGGAAAGACCTGTTCATTCAATGACCACATCTGGGCATTCACTTTCATAAATGCTAAATATGCATGAAAAATTTCAAAGAATAAAATAGACAAAAGAAAACTTGAGAGAATTTAGAAGTAGCCAGTGCTGCATTAGGGCTTGTTAGTAGACAGCTAGGAAACCATAGGCAGAATTCTCTCAGATCCACACAGATTATCTCAGATTCATTGCTACTCTCACTTACACCTGCGTAACCCCCATTTAAAATAATGGAGTTGCACAGGTACAATTAAAAGCAAAATTTAGGTATTTGATATTTTGCTCTCTATACACTCAGAAAGTCCTCAGCTATACTGATGGAAACTCTGAACATGTAAGAAGAACAGAACACTGGAGTTAAGATTCACCATTTAGAACTGATAGAATTTTGCCAAAGTTATTACCCTATTTCCACATATTAATCCAAAATGACACTCCTAGAAAAAATTAATTTAGTTATTTACTGCTTAACTAGTATAGTCTCATCGCTCCTAAAATATGAAAGATTCATTCTGAGGACACAGAACAACATGCAGCAAGCAGGTCAAGTATCTCCACTAACTTTCTGCCTTTTTTCCCCTCTAGTTTTACTAGTTTGTACTAATTTATAGAGGTTTAATGTTATATTTTTTCCTATCATAAAATATACCCCGAGATCCATAACTAATTTTCAAATCCCCCCTTAATTTAACAGGAAAAACAGCACATTTGTTTAAAGGCAAAAATAAAACATTTGCATTTCACTTCAAGAACATCCAATCTCCTCTTAAATTGAGATGCCAGAGCAACTAGATTGCCGTTTAAATCAGATAGCAAAATTAGTCCAGGTATAAGACAGTGGAGAGAATGTGGTAAATAGCTTATGAATTCAACTGCAGACTAAGGATCCCTTGTGGTTTCTCAGTTCCAACCAATTAGATAGATAAATGGTAGTTCACCTACTACACATCGGTAAACAAACATTTTTCAGCAAAAGCCTCTCCTATGCATTAAGCTGGGCCAGTTTAACAAACTATCAAGAGCTGTGGTGCAGTGATGTGTCTTAGTGTTAGAGTTCAGAATAATCCTTGGCAGGGCACTAATGAAAAAACAACTAATTCTGACAATTTACCATAGTAACTGAAGCATTCATATTATTAATGACAGCATGATCTAAAACTGAAAACACAGCCTTAGCAACACACAGTAACCTACAATGGAAGCAAAATTATTTTCTCTTCCGAAGCCTAACAGTATTCATGTTTTGAGTTAAACACTGAAATTTGTAAACCAAGGCTGATCTGAGCCAAAAGCCAATGCAGAGGAAACAACGAACACTACAGAGACATCAACTATCATCCCAAACAGTGCCTCTTTTGTTTACTTTGTAAAGCATATACTTTTGGGGCTAAATCCTTCATGCCTTATTTTGGGCAAAATTCCAACAGACTTCAATAGCAGTTTTGCCTGGTTAAAGTTTCAGTAAGGAAGGCAGAATGTGGCCCTTTCCTGATAAACAATAGATCCCTCTTATATATAACCTGTTAACTCTATTGATTGCTATTTCTTGTAACAGAACAATTACGTTTATATGGTTTGGGCTTTCCTGTTGCACCAATGATTGTTTAGAGACCTCCCAAAACTGCAAATATGAATAAACAAAGGGCCTAATTGCATAATTAATTACAAGAGTATTGAACCCAGTATATTTCTCATAATCAGTATTAGACAATACAACAGGTCCTAGGTATGCCCATATACAGCAAACAATTCACTAAATCAGTATTCATCTGCTATATAAAGAGTGTTATTGGAATTCAGAAAATGTATACTTTTTAAAAAATATGAAAGAAAATAGAAAGTGAAAATAAAGTGAAATCCAAGAATAAAACTAGATTCTGAATGTAAAGGCAGTAAGCAATGGTGCTGTCATACTGTGTGTACAAATCTCTGACAAAAAGATTTTTGAGAAATTAGATGCATACCAAGCTGTAATTTTCAATATTAAATACAAATCTGCTTCTAAACTTTTTCTTTCCCAAGGCACCAGGCTGAGATGTAGCAGTGTACACAAGTGGGGTGTAAAGTCAATGGGATTACATTTTCCTAATTATTTTCTGCTTGAGGTTTACATCATAAACACAAAATGAGATCAGCCGGGACTTGCCTCTCTAACAAATCACTCAGACTTAAACATTGCTCAGATAAACAAAAGGGGGAGGGGGCTCAGGCTGAGAAAAGACAGAGAAGTGCTTCTTCAATCACAGTTGCAAGGAACAAAAACCTGGAGGGGGAAAAAAGCTGTTGGACCGCCACCAAATCTCCCCCACTAGAGACAAGAGCCCATCTGCTGAGCTCTGCAACTTAGCTTTAACTACCATTCAACTCGCGTCTCTGCAGAGATCAATCTGCAGAGCTGGCAGATGGACCCCTGCTTCCCTGAGTGGCTGTATTATTTGTTTAATAAATTTAATTAATATCCATACTGCATTGGATTGCTCCCAGAAAAGGAGCTGAAGCTCTCTCTTTCCCCAATAGCTACATGATGAGTGATTTCCCAGAAAAGACCAGATAACAGTGCCCTTGGGCTACTGAAAAATTAAAAGTGCCATGTGCTTACATTGCTTAGCACGTATTTAATTTTTGCAGTGCACTAATGTGTTCTTGAAGGCTATTTTAACTTTATGAAAGTATACGATTTTGAAAAAGTCAAAATTCATTTTGTTTTATATCAGTTACAAAATTAGCTGGAATAAAAAAAGTATAAAATCTAATTACACCTCCCACGATTTTATCTATTTGCAAAAAAAGAAATAAATTCATAATGAGGAAGTCCCCTCTGGCCTACATATATTCTTACAGTTTTTGCTAACAAGTTACATACATTTGTAGTCACGTTGGACATGTTCTATTTTAATGCTTAAGGATGTGCTTATCTAAGATACATTCAGCCAATAAAAGTTAGATTAAAAGAACATTAAGGATGACACAAAACACTACATGTAAATAATTTCACAGTTAAAGCTGTACTGAAACACTAACATACCACGACAGTACAATAGTAAGGGAAAGCATAGAATGCTCATGGTACGTTGAGAGTGAATTTTATTTACTTTTAGTACATCTAATATTTGCATTTTGATTTTCATCTTGAATATTATTTGTATTTCACATAAATTTTACTCCAAAAATTGCACTTTAATTCTAGAATTAAAAAAAATATATGAGCAAGAGGAATGCCCACTCGGTAACTCAGAAACTAAACATTAACATATTAAAAGATTGATTTGTATTAATATTAGTCAAATCTAAGTAACTTGCTTAGAGTTGTGCTGAGTAGGTACATCAATGGTAATACATTATAGACTGAACCAATGGTGCTTAGTTTTCTTTTCCTACACGAGCCTTCTCCCCTAGGATTTCTCATTGTTGCTACTACTAGTTCAGCTTGTTGTGGAAACTCCAGTAGACAGGATACCAGCAGCTACCACTGTTTTTAACACTCTAAGATCTGAACCCAATTTGAGTAAAAATCAGAAAACATGGCAGTAAAAATTACTGGGGTCACAGAAGCCCTGTCTACCTTCAGAGGATTAGAGCTGTCCTGCCCATGGCTTCATGATATGAAGAGCTCATTTATTTAGGCTTTATTGTGGGGGATTTGGTGATTAATTTAATGCAATGTGAATAAACTTTTAGAACACCAAAAAAGTTTGCACACATACTAACAGATTTTATGGAGGTTAGGCAGTTTGTTTTGTTTTTAGATAAATTATGTAGTTTTCCCTATAAAATATCAAAGCAATTATTCCACATTGTGAACTTATTGTATGAAATGTTTCATTTTAAACCAAGGATTTAAAAAAAAATCATAATAGCACAAGACAAACTTTTTTTTTATTTTAACCATCTATGCAGAAGAAATTTTTATTGCACACTTAAACTTCTGAAATACATAAAGTTAAAAAGAGAAGACTGACAGACACAGAATCCTGGCTGATTACTAAGGCCCAGATTCTCAAAGGTATTTAATTGTTGTTAGCCTCTCTAATTGTGATTGTGTCACCAGAAACAAGGAGGAGAGGCAGGTCCTTTGGTCCAGCTTGATCTATGCAAGCCACCAGTAATCACTTGCCAGCTCGTCCATGCTACCCAAATCACATCCAGGGTTGTGTTGGAGTGGAAGTGTATGAATAGGAATCCTGATGAGAAGTTGTGGTGGGCACAGAGATAATGGCAGGTTTTTTCAGGGTGGGTAAAATACTCTGATGTTCAGTTTCTCTTGGCAACCTTACAGGGGAAAAAGTTCTTTGTGAAAATCAATCAATCAATCAGACTCATAACTTCTCCATATTTCTTTCCAAATGATTTGCAAAGTGAATTGATACTGCTGTCTCCAAAAGAGTCAGAAAAATCCTATTTCCTCAATCTACTGATGATTTTATGAGAGATAGAATTTATAATTTTCTTGTCAACATAAGGCTTTGATTTAACTTTAATTCAATTCAGTTCTGCTGTTTAAATGACACCTCAGTTTGATGATAAATCTCAATCAAGTAATGAAATACCATCAGCTTTTAGCACTTATTATATAATTGTGTATAACAAATATAAAATCTGATACAATAAAGCTTACACAAAAAATGTCATTTCCTTAATATAGTCTACATGCACTTTGAATCTGCAGCAGTCATATAATGGAAATTGTAAAGGTTGCATGTGTCACATAGCCTTCAACAAAATGGACAAAAGATCGGGGGGGGGGGAGAGGGAAGAGGTAAATTTCAGGCTAGGAAGCACATAATTATGTGTCCCTCTCTTCCTCTTTTTTAGTGAGGGCAAATCACTTGAGCAAGACCAGTCCAAACGACTCCAATACTCTTTCCAACAGATACTGACAATTGCAGGGGAAAGACAGGAACTGTTTCTGTTTTTTAAAATATACGTTTTTTTGGTTTTCATTTTGAACCACAATGTTAACCACAGAGCAAGTGGCGAGGGGGATATATTCCATATGTTTCAGGCAGTACCACTAAGCAAAGGTCAATCAAACACACAGAGTGACTAATGAAACATTTTACAGCAAACAGGGAGTTCTCTCTGCCCTCAGGGTGGGGAGGAATCAGCTACGATGAAACATTTGTAAAATATTTGAGTTCAAGAGAGCAAAACATGCTTCAGGGTGACCTCTCATCATAGCATTATTACAATTAGAGAATTAATGTCTCCACACAAGGAAAATAAATAAAGGGGATTCTTTCATGGATTAACTCCACAACTATGTAATAGCAATAAAGCACAAAAACTATAGTATGCTCTAAGGAACAATAAAAAGCAATGACAATGGCTTGACAAACATCAGACAGCATTTCTAAAAAATATTTTCAATATTAAATTGAGTTCCTGCAGATCAGCAGACATTCAAAATAATCCAAATTTCCATGGCTAAAGTTCCATGGAAGATCCACCTCTTAATTCCATCATGCCTAAATGGACATTCTCTTATAAGACTGAAAGGGTCTCTTGCCCCCTTGAAGTATGGTTGACCAGGCAGGCGCCCATTCTTAAGCAGCAGCCTGACACTTGGACCATATTTTCAGAAGACAATACTGCATGTTGATAATACTGCCTTATCAGCCACAGAAGTCAAGATTAGAGTTCTAAATGTAATAGTCTATAATAGCACAGTGAAGGTCCTATCAGATGAGCCTACCTTCTCAAAGGGTGGCGGATTCATTCTAGATTGGGGAGTACTAAAGCAGAGAAAATAATGGATTTCTTTTTTTTTTTTTTTTGCAAAGGGGTCCCACATTCCCACATTCTGTGATCTTCACCCAGAGGACATAGGAGCTGACAATTCTGAACTTCTGGATCTAGTTAATGAAAGTTGATTATTTCTAAGGGAAGTTTTGATTGGTGTCTAGTCAGTGGGCACTGTACCACTGGGAGGCAAGTCATAATTTTACAGAACTCACTACAACTAATCAGGATGAATTCATTTAATAATGCAAACTGACAGGTTGATATTTCACTGTTATTGATTTTTGTGGTAACTCAATGACTTGTTTTCAAAAATTTTCTCCATACAGTAAATTACAATATTAACAAACATCTACAGTTCCACTATGTTGTCTGCGATAATCAACATAAATTAATGAGTGGCTGACTGTACATGTGACCATGAAGTGGTTAAGAATTAAAATACAATATTAGAAAATATTATGCACCAAGAGATAATTGCAACTGGAAGCACATTGATTTGTGATGTGGTAGTCCTCCCAACTTAATTCCATAGCTTTTGACTAATAATAATGAAGGATCTCCAAATGTCATTGTATATGATGTACCTCACATCTAAAACTAAAACCAAATAGATGTAACACTAACTACTGATGTTCTAAACAAGTACCATTTTGATTAACTCACCTGTGGAATCTGGTCATTTGTCCACTGCTGCTGACTACCAGGAGGCCTGAAAATAAAACACACACTTTTTGAAATGAACAAGATAAAAAGCATTGTATTACTGGGATAAACAAAATAACACTCCATGTGCTGACTGTGAACATGACATTTTAATCCCATAAAACATTAAAAGACATTATTTTACAAAGATGGAAACAGGGAGCGGGGTATTTATATTACGATCCAAGTTTTCAAAAGCAGCTTCTTATGTTGTTGATGCACATTTAGAAGCCTATCTATCTGATCAAACATCAACCTGGCCTTCTGTATTGGAGGTACAATTTTGTACATGCAGTCAATTGCACCCCAAATTTTGTAACTGCAATAAAATGCAGATGCAAAATTGTGTCAGTGATATTGGAAGCAAACGTGAAGATTGGTCAACCATAAAGATCCATTTATATATATTTAATTAAGGACTGACTGTGCAATGGAATGGAGAAATAGGTCCTATATTTTTTAAAGAGCTCTAAAAACCGACTAATGTAAAACTATATTTTGGAGGTCTTTCATCAAGTGCCCACACCTTGATGGGATCCAATTAGCATCAAAATATTCTAAATTAAAGCTACACTACAGAAACTCCAGACCCATCCACTTCAAAGAGTTAAACAAAATCAATGGGAACCCAAAGTCTATAAATGTTCAGGATGTTCTGTGCCTTTAGAACCTGTGTATGTGAGCAAAATGTTCATCTAAATATCAATATTTAATGTTAAAATATGGCAGCATCTCATGAAAACACCTTAAACATCAATTTACAGTAAAGGTTATTTACATACCAAGAACATCTAATACATGATTGCCTTAGTCACTGCATATATTTTATCTGAAAATGTATCTGAGTATTATTCTTTTCTCATTTTATCAGTTAATTTAAAGCAATTATGGAAGATGTCACATTGAAAGCACTACAGATTTCAGATCATTGTTTATGCACAGATTAGGTACAGTATTGCATTGACAAAAGAAGCAGAAGCTTCTACTTATGAATTTCTAACTTGCCCGTCAGTATAATATTTATCCTGTATAACTGACTTACTAATGTGATATGCCTCAACCTAAACACCCAATATAATAAGAGTAGTTCAGTCTACGCTTATTCAGTCCTTGTTCTGTCTGTTGAGACTGCCAATTACTTCCAACTAATGCCAAGCATGGTGGTAGTTTTCATGATGTGGACACCTGTACACTAGGACATGGAGTAGGACCACCAACCTATTTCACATAGCCCTCCAAACATCCAGTAAATTACAAACTGAAATAAATGCATGACCTAAAGGTGACAGACCCATCACTAGCCTCATTAGTCACTCACTCCCTTTCCAGTGTGGGTTTCCATTTATTTAAGGGACAGTCAGTTTTTCATTTTAAGATGCTGTAGAGGCTGGATCCCTGCAAGCTTTCCAGGGAAGATTTTTAGCCAATCAATGACTTGTAGCTGGATCTGTCAACTTGCATACTGTTTAAACAAACTAAAAAAAACTTTTTCATCACAGATAATATAAGCCCTGTGTTGCTTCCAGATAATGCAACACCACTATAAACTGAATACTCAATTCAAACATCTTTTAAACTGAATCGCTTTTCTAAGCTTTTCATGCTGAGAACTACAATATTTGCATAAACCACTGTCAAATCAATGGGATTTTAGTCAAATCTAGGATGGATCAAAATTATCATATACTGAAACCTGAGTATTCCAGTATAAAATACTTATTTTAAAATAGCATTGGTGGGTGGATATTAGATCTTCCCAAAGGAAAATATTTTAGGTAAACAAAACATCTTTTGAATGATGGATGAAAACCACAGGACTGATCTTGGGGGTATAAATAATCTGTACAGACTACTGATCAAGGATCCCTGTGCAAAACTAGTTTAAGGCTCATCCTTGCACTTCCCCAATCCTCCTGCTGCTCTTTACAAGACCATTGCCCCTGAGCCAATATTTGAGCAGTCTGACCTTAAAGACCTACCAGTTCTCCCTACATACAGCTTTGTTGCCTGGAATCATCAAATAAGATCTCCCTAAACTTGGTCTGGACTAAACAGTCATGGAAGAAACCATACATTGACCTCTAATTCCAACCTAGTTATGTGCCTTCTGACCTCTAATGTAGACCTGATTTGTTGAGTGAGAGGCCAGATCCAATCCTTTGTTAAGCAAGCTGGTGTCTGTGGTCACTATACCCCAGTTTTCTTCTGCCAGAGTGGTTTCTTCTTGCTACTTGAGAGATTTCCTCAATCAGATGTGTAGTCCGAACCAAGAAAATAGGATGAAGAACCATGTGAAGAATCCCAATAGGTGACTATCAGTCCTGGAACTTCTGCCTCCATTGGAAAAAACACTTGAGGTAAAGGATTCAGAGTAACAGCCGTGTTAGTCTGTATTCGCAAAAAGAAAAGGAGTACTTGTGGCACCTTAGAGACTAACCAATTTATTTGAGCATAAGCTTTCGTGAGCTACAGCTCACTTCATCGGATGCATACTGTGGAAAGTATAGAAGATCTTTTTATACACACAAAGCATGAAAAAATGGGTGTTTACCACTACAAAAGGTTTTCTCTCCCCCCACCCCACTCTCCTGCTGGTAATAGCTTATCTAAAATGATCACTCTCCTTACAATGCGTATGATAATCAAGTTGGGCCATTTCCAGCACAAATCCAGGTTTCCCCCCCACACAAACCCACTCTCCTGTAATGTCACAGCTAACCTGGTGGCTGAACTTTGTGACTTTGTCCTTACCCATAACTATTTTACATTTGGGGACAATGTATACCTTCAAATCAGCGGCACTGCTATGGGTACCCGCATGGCCCCACAGTATGCCAACATTTGTATGGCTGACTTAGAACAACGCTTCCTCAGCTCTCGTCCCCTAACGCCCCTACTCTACTTGCACTATATTGATGACATCTTCATCATCTGGACCCATGGAAAAGAAGCCCTTGAGGAATTCCACCATGATTTCAACAATATCCATCCCATCATCAACCTCAGCCTGGTCCAGTCCACACAAGAGATCCACTTCCTGGACACTACAGTGCTAATAAACGATGGTCACATAAACACCACCCTGTACCGGAAACCTACTGACCGCTATTCCTACCTACATGCCTCCAGCTTTCACCCTGACCACACCACACGATCCATTGTCTACAGCCAAGCTCTGCGATACAACCGCATTTGCTCCAACCCCTCAGACAGAGACAAACACCTACAAGATCTCTATCAAGCATTCTTACAACTACAATACCCACCTGTGGAAGTGAAGAAACAGATTGATAGAGCCAGAAGAGTTCCCAGAAGTCACCTACTACGGGACAGACCTAACAAAGAAAATAACAGAACGCCACTAACCGTCACCTTCAGCCCCCAACTAAAACCCCTCCAACGCATTATTAAGGATCTACAACCTATCCTGAAGGATGACCTAACACTCTCACAAATCTTGGGAGACAGGCCAGTCCTTGCCTACAGACAGCCCCCCAACCTGAAGCAAATACTCACCAGCAACCACATACCACACAACAGAACCACTAACCCAGGAACCTATCCTTGCAACAAAGCCCGTTGCCAACTGTGCCCACATATCTATTCAGGGGACACCATCACAGGGCCTAATAACATCAGCCACATTATCAGAGGCTCGTTCACCTGCACATCCACCAATGTGATATATGCCATCATGTGTCAGCAATGCCCCTCTGCCATGTACATTGGTCAAACTGGACAGTCTCTATGTAAAAGAATAAATGGACACAAATCAGATGTCAAGAATTATAACATTCATAAACCAGTCGGAGAACACTTCAATCTCTCTGGTCACGCGATTACAGACATGAAAGTTGCGATATTACAACAAAAAAACTTCAAATCCAGACTCCAGCGAGAGACTGTTGAATTGGAATTCATTTGCAAATTGGATACAATTAACTTAGGCTTGAATAGAGACTGGGAGTGGCTAAGTCATTATGCAAGGTAACCTATTTCCCCTTGTTTTTTCCTACCCCCCCCCAGACGTTCTTGTTTAACCCTGGATTTGTGCTGGAAATGGCCCACCTTGATTATCATACACATTGTAAGGCTAGTGATCACTTTAGATAAGCTATTACCAGCAGGAGAGTGGGGTGGGGGGAGAGAAAACCTTTTGTAGTGGTAAACACCCATTTTTTTCATGCTTTGTGTGTATAAAAAGATCTTCTATACTTTCCACAGTATGCATCCGATGAAGTGAGCTGTAGCTCACGAAAGCTTATGCTCAAATAAATTGGTTAGTCTCTAAGGTGCCACAAGTACTCCTTTTCTTTTTACTTGAGGTAAAGTGAGCCTGAAGTTTTCTTTTGAGGACTTGGCTACTGTGATTTTAGCAGCAGGCTTTTGCTGCATTGTGTTGTGGTGCTATCCTCTCTGGAAGGATGCTCTCCTACACCTCATCTATATTACATCCAAAAAGTTCGTTAAAAGAAAGTTATTTAGTTGTTTACTATTAAGAACAGGTCTACTTTCTTTCACTACATTTGTAATTTTTTGCAAAAGGAGAAAGAGGTTTAAGGTTTCAGAGTAACAGCTGTGTTAGTCTGTATTCGCAAAAAGAAAAGGAGTACTTGTGGCACCTTAGAGACTAACCAATTTATTTAAGCATAAGCTATCCGATGAAGTGAGCTGTAGCTCACGGAAGCTTATGCTCAAATAAATTGGTTAGTCTCTAAGGTGCCACAAGTACTCCTTTTCTTTTTAGGTTTAAGGTTATCTTCCTTAACTTCTTCAGAAAACAACAAGAGAAAATGTAATTACTTTGCATCAAAGTTTTCCTGGCAGTCTCAGCTTCCTTCTGTCTAGGCATCCAGGTATGAGAGGAGACGTCCCCCGCATTGGGAAGTAGCTCACAAGATGTTGTTTAACTTGTGCCTGAGTTTCTATTTGTCAGGGTTGGGAGCTCTGGGATCTGCACTGGCTGCCAATTGGTCTCCAGATAGAGTTTAAGATGTTGATTATGGCCATCTAAAAATCTTTAAATGGCCTGGCACGTGTCTAACTGGGTTCGGGTCTCTCCCTGTGGCAAACATTTGCAGTTAGTGGAGGTAATGAAGCTGGATTACCCTCTCTATAAGAGTGTGAGGCTGCCAGCAGGCATTCTCAGTGAGAACCCTGGGACTGTGAAACTTGCTCACCACCCTGCTTTGTATGAAATAGACCAAATTTACTAAACCTTCTAGACACACGGCAAAAGCCATTTGCTTGAATGATTTTTGGGGAAGAATGCTCCTGGGTATAATTTGGGAGGTGGGGGGTGCGAGAGGCTTTTTTGAAGAATTTTATTTTCATTTTCTGCTGGCTGAGGAAAATCACTATCTCCTTTTGAATAGTGAAGACTGCTGGCTCATGGAGTTAATTCATTTGTATTTATGTTCCTAGATGATTACTGTATTTAATTGTCAGGATGCTCAGCACTTTGTACAGTCATTCTTTTATAATGTTAATCAATTTCTAAAATTTATAAAATAAATTAAGTGCCATTCTGTTTAGTTACCCTGCAAATAAGTGAAGTCACCCAGGAATATATATGTGATATAGGCTTAAATGATATCGAACCCAACTGTTGAGTGAAATGTGGTACCAAGCCTACCATCTAGGCAGAAGAGAGAACTTTTAGTGGGCACACCACAGGAGATTTGTCTGCAGACTTCAGTGGCTGCATATGCCCATGCCTCAATATTAACCCACGCCTCAGCGACTCTCCGATGAACTTCTGAATGATGGAGCATCCTCTTGCCTAGTCCCCCTCTGAGGGCTTGCCAGTTTATAAGCCTTGAATCTTCACATTCTGTTTCTATAGTGTTTACACTGCAAACCTGGGAAACTTGTCTAAATAAGTATCAGAGGGGTAGCCGTGTTAGTCTGTATCCACAAAAACAATGAAGAATCCGGTGGCATCTTAAAGACTAACAGATTTATTTGGGCATAAGCTTTTGTGGGTAAAAAACCATACATGGATCATGAAGAAGTGCATCTGAAGAAGTGGGTTTTTTACCCACAAAAGCTTATGCCCAAATAAATCTGTTAGTCTTTAAGGTGCCACCGGACGCCTCATTGTTTTTGTCTAAATAAGAAGCCCAGTTCCCCATGCCCCTGGGACTGAAGAACCTCCTCCACAGTGAAAATCAGGTTACTTCACCTGATGTAGAGGGGAAGCGAGTTTTGCTCTTAGCTTTCTTCTCCCAGTGGCAATCTTACACAACTCAAGTCTGAGTAAAGAATCTGTCAATGGCATACACTTGCTCCGTGATGTTAGTTTTCACATGGTAAGCAGGTCAGAACTAGGTCAACAGTAAGAGGCCTATAAGGAACACGTAGGTGCTCAAGGATTATTGAGCTGGTGATTCAGGTAGGATCTGAGTCTTCACTGACGTAATAGTGTAGCTCGCTGTTTATGCTCCTAGAGATGTTAGGTTTTAAATGAGATGTACAACTGCAGTTCTGAACACTTACTCGGATTAAGATTCTAATGACTTTTCTAAAGACTAAGGATATTAACCCCAATGACTTAACCCAATTCCAATGTGGGTACTGCAGTTCGTTTCTGCATAAGTAAATAGCCACTCCATTTTCAACTGGATAGGTTGTTCTTCACTTCCTGTCCTAAACAGACATGTAGTTTTACTGTGCACTATTAAACTGCTTCTGCGCTTCACCACAGAGGTGGCTACATGTCAAGTGTGGATAAAGTGATCTTTCTATATCAATTAGCAATTACTGTAAAGTGCTTTGGGGTGAAATGCCATAAAGGATGAGAACTTTAAGTAGAGAATAAGCAGCAGGAGCACAGAAACTCATAAATGGCATAGATCCTATTTTTATGTAAATTGCCCTCATAATAAAGAGCAGGCAAAAGATCAGATAAACACAGAAGATATGACATATATGCAGAGTTCTCACTAAATAGAATTTTTCTTCCCATTTTCTATGAGACACCAGTGTGTCTTTAAGCCAATAGCACCCTCATCTGAGCACCAGCTAATTCAGCATCCATAATATTTAATCATGTAACACTCCTGGCTCTATGAACCTCTGAGCTAATTAATTCATCCTAGTGCTGTGTGGGATTGAAAAATCCTGCACAGCAAGACCAAAAAATTCCCACAATGTACAGTCAAGTCTCAAGAAACTTCTGGTCCTAATACGTTTACTGATATTGGAAGGATTTCAAATACAGATCCATCAACCTAGGTATGGAAGCACTGAAATCTAGCAAACTGCTCACAAAGGCTGAAACATACCTGAGAAGTCCATGTAATCACACATATTTACACTGCATATACTTTCCTGCAATTTGTGATATCAAGATACTGCTCAATAAGAATCTGATTTTCTCATTTGTGTCCTGCTATTGTAAGACAACTGAGCTTACAGATGCATGACAAGATATGGTACAGCAACTGCTCCACAAAACATATGCAGAAAAACAATTGATCGCTAGTGAAATCTAATATACATTTATCATACTATTAACATTTTGGATTCTAATTTAATTAGATGGCAAGTAAGAGTTGATGTGAAAAAGCGCTTCTGTTGTTTACATCTGAAGTTTAAAACCATTGAAATAAAGGCTGATCCCCTGAAACTTGGTTGTGGAAAAAAATTCTCCTTGAAAATTTTAGAAATGAGGTTACTTGAAATAAATTCAACTCCGGATGCCATTAGTAGTGATATTTTAATACAATAAAATCAAAATTATGGATTCCATGTAATTAGTAATAAAATTCTAATGTACCAATGCACCACCTCCTTTATTTTATTTTTCCTTACACATAACTTCTAATCAAATACCAACTAATGACATATCAAAATTAAAAATGTATGTTGCTTAGTAACGAATGTGAAATGTAACAAAATACTTCATTACTTTATATTAAATACTTCAAAGCTTTAAAAAGTCCTTAATTGTATTTAATACTTAGCTGACAGATACTTTCTGAGAAGTAAATGTTACAGCAATGAATACCAAACAGAGTAAGACAAGCTCCATTTGTTTGTAAAATAAACTCATTTCCTTTTAATCTCAGTGCAAAAATGACCCAATGCAATGTATTCCATTTAGCAGGATTTTTAGACAGCACATTATACAATTTCTAGATCATTAACTTGTCTTCCTATGTTTCCACATGTCTTGCACTTCTGCTGGGTAAGCATTAGTTCATTTGTGTTGGTAAAAATGCTAACTTTATGTGTTTGATATTTTACTTGCTCAATTATTTAATGCACAGCTACTGTAGCTAGAAAAAGCTCTGCATCTTTTATACAGCAAAAACTTACTATTTCTTCTGTGGATTCAATTAAAAGGATAAACTGCCCTTTGCTAGACTTCATTTTAAACAGAAACTTAATCAGGATCCAATCATTTTACAGAAGAATTTCTGGTGCAAAATATCCTTGTGAAGTTCTGCATACATGAGAGATGAACATGAGTGAAAATACAGAAGCAAAATGACAAACAGGAAGGTGAGGAGGTTGTGTGGTTAAAACATGGGATTGTGAGCCAGGAGATATAGATTCTATTCCCAACCCTGCTACAGACTCCCTATGAGACCCTGGACAAGTCACTCAGCCTCTCTATGCCTCAGTTTTTCTATCTGTACCCTATCTCACTGGGATACTATGATGCTTAATTTCTTAGTGTTTATAAAGTGCTTTATGATCCCATAAGAAGAGGATGCCATGTAAATGCAAATTACAGTATTATGTAATCAGAAAAGTATCTGGAAATACCCAGAGTAGACCAAAAAGGATTATCATAGGACCACAGGTGAAATTTGTACATCCATAGCCTTTTTACATAGGTATATAAGTCTTTTCTTACATTTAAATAATACCTTTTATCCCAATGAGATTTAAAGTTACAACAAACACCCTTATATTATATATACGGTACAGCAACTGCTCCACAAAACATATGCAGTAAAATGATTGATCACTAGTGAAATCTAATATACATTTATCATACTATTAATATATATACTGTGACAAAGTTCCTCCTCTACCTTGGTGGGTCTTGCGCTTATTGGCGGATTGGCTTGCCTTGGAGCTTCACGGCAGCCCTCAGCTTGGCCGTTTTTCTGAACCCACAGTCCAGGTCGACTCCTCCTGTGTATGACTAGGAGTTGGGAGGTTTGGGGGGGAATCCGGGCCCGCCCTCTACTCCGGGTTCCAGCCCAGGGCCCTGTGGAATGCAGCTGTCTGGAGTGCCTCCTGGAACAGCTGTGCGACAGCTACAACTCCCTGGGCTACTTCCCCATGGCCTCCTCCTAACGCCTTCTTTATTGTCACCATAGGACCTTCCTCCTGGTGTCTGATTCATAGATTCATAGATGTTAAGGTCAGAAGGGACCATTATGATCATCTAGTCTGACCTCCTGCACAATGCAGGCCACCGAATCTCACCCACCCACTCCTGCAATAAACCTCTCACCTACGTCTGAGCTATTGAAGTCCTCAAATCATGGTTTAAAGACTTCAAGGTGCAGAGAATTCTCCAGCAAGTGACCTGTGCCCCATGCTATATAGGAAGGCGAAAAACCCCCAGGGCCTCTTCCAATCTGCCCTGGAGGAAAATTCCTTCCTGACCCCGATAATGCTTGTACTCCTCAGTCCTCCAACAGTCCGCATTCTCACTCTCAGCTCCTAGTGCCTCTTGCTCCCAGCTCCTCACACGCACACCACAAACTGAAGTGAGCTCCTTTTTAAACCCAGGTGCCCTGATTAGCCTGCCTTAATTGATTCTAACAGCTTCTTGATTGGCTGCAGGTGTTCTAATCAGCCTGTCTGTCTTAATTGTCTCCAGAAGGTTCCTGATTGTTCTGGAACCTTCCCTGTTACCTTACCCAGGGAAAGGGGACCTACTTAACCTGGGGCTAATATATCTGCCTTCTATTACTCTCCTGTAGCCATCTGGCCCAACCCTGTCACAATACATATATATATATATATATATATACACACACACACACACACACAATAAATTTAGTAACCTCAGAGACTAAAGTTAAACCAATGAAACCATTTAATGCCAAAGAAATATTACACAACCGTGAAGAGCAATACTACTTCTAACGACAGTGGAAAAGTTTGAGTAAAAGCATGTAGTTACTCTAACTGGCATTTGGTTGGGACACCAAGGTTACCATCCCTTATCACCCGCATACCTGTTAACTTCCACAGAGTCAATAGACCTCTCCCTTTTGTGCAATTATCTAGAGCCAGAGACAACATACCTCACTGGGAGAGGACATTTCAGTCAATGCCCCTTTGACTGAGACCTTGAGGGTCCAGTCACCCTGCACCCTTCACCACCCTGTACCCTTCACCACTAATCGTAAAAGTTAAGGGGATCATTTTCTCTTGGGGTAAACTGCATGAAATGAGCCAAACAACAGTCTCAGACACTGCTAATCATCTAAAAAACAAGATATGTTAAAAAGGGAGAAAATTACAGTAAGATAAAATAAATGGTTTACGTAACATATCTTTTGTATCCAATCCCTGAGTCTGCGCCAATAAAATATCAGCCGGGGCAACCCTACATCTTTTTCCCAAATTACCTCATTAAGGAAATATTGTACTATTTGAGTCACATGGTAAATATAGGCAGAGTGGCAGCTGCACAGGAAGACTTAGGTCATATCTACACTAGGGGCACTCAAGGGTATGGATTTTTCACACCCCTCAGCACTGTAGCTATGTTGACCTACATCTTACGTGTAGATTAGTCTTCCCGGTGGAATTAAAGCTGTTTAGTTTTATGAATTAAAAGAGAAGCAGCAAATTAAGAGAAAGAACAAACAATTATGCTGGAAAGCATATCAAAACTAAAATGGTATCTATTTATTTAAAACATTTCTCCATTATCACCATGATGAAGACATACTAAGTTATCTCATCACAGTTATATGTTGACATTCTGAATACAAATTCTTCATTTACAATGAAGCAAAATAATACATGAACAATTGCCTGTATGTTAAGCAAATGGCACACCTGCAACTCCACAAATATTTGATAATTGTTTTAATTGATAGGTAGGACATATAAGAGCAGATGGTGCCATTTCTCCACTTCTCTAAGTATAATTGCTCTTACCTCTATCCTCTGCCCCTCCTTAATCCTCTTAAATCTCTCCTAAAAACCTACCTCTGCCAGGATAAGAGGGATTCTTTCTTCTGCCAACCTTTAGGCAAGTAATGAGCTGAGACTTTTGTTTTCATACTATAGTTTGTTTTTCTTTTTACATCACACCCCCACCTCTGTTTATCTAATGTATCCTAAATCCTAGATTGTGAAATCTCTTGGAAAAGAACCTCTGTTAATTGATTGTACAATGGGGCCATGGTCCTTGACTGGAGTTCCTAAATATTACCACACCACAAACAACTAATAATAGGAAAGCCTTTTTCATTATTTTTGTACCTCATGAAGAAATAAATTACTTTTTAGCTTGAGGGTGCACATTGCAGGTGTGGAGAACATATGAACATAAGAATGGCCATACTGGGTTACACCAATGGCCCATCTAGCCCAGTATCCTGTCTCCCGAGAGTGGCCAATGCCACATGCTTCAGAGGGAATGAACAGAAAGGGCAATTTATTAAGTGAGCCATCCCCTGTTGTCCAGTTCCAGATTCTGGGGTAGCATCCCTGACTATCTTGGTTAATAGCCATTGATGGACCTATCCTCCATGGACTTGTCTAATTCTTTTTGGAACCCAGTTATACTTTTGGCCGTCACAACATCCCCAGGCAACAAGTTCCATAGATTGACTGTACTTGTCTGAAGAAGTACTTCCTTTTTGTTTGTTTTAACCCTGCTACCTATTAATTTAATTGGGTGACCCCTCGTTCTTGTGTTATATGAATAGGTAAATAACACTTCCTTATTCACTTAGACCACACCATTCATGATTTTATAGACCTCTTTCATATTCCCACTTAGTCGTCATCTCTTTTCTAAACGGACATGTCCCAGTATTTTTAATCTCTCTTCATATGGAAGCTGTTCCATATTCGTAGTCAAATTATTATTGTCCTTCTCTATACTTTTTCCAATACTAATATATCTTTTTTGAGAAGGGGCGATGAAAACTGCATGCAGTATTCAAGGTGTGGGCGTACCAAAGATTTATATAGTGGAGTTATGATATTTTCTTTCTTTGTTATCTATCCCTTTCTTAATGGTTCCTCACTTCAAGGGTGCTGGAATAATTTTTATAATGGGGGTGCTGATGATGGAAACCATTTATTTGGTGTTTGTTATTACTATTCAAGACATGGGATGCAGCAGCACCTCTAGTTCCAGCACCACTGCTAACATTATCATATTTTTTGACTGCTTCTGCATCTTGAGCAGATGTTTTCAGAGAACTATCCACAATGACTCTAAGATCTTCTTGAGTGGTAACAGCTAATTTAGATCCCATCATTTTGTATGTACAACTGAGATTATGTTTTCCAATGTGCATTGCTTTGCATCAACACTGAATTTCATCTGCTATTTTGTTGCCCAATCACCCAATTTTGTGAGGAGTGTTATGTGTATAAACACAAGGTAAAGAGAGATGAGAAGGATAAGGAGCAAAGGGTGAGCAGTCCTGAATTGAAAAATCTGCTGGATGGCTACCAAGTTACTCCTGCTTAGTAGCTGGAGAACTGTGCAAAAGTACTCTGTTTTTAGTGCAACTGGTTAGCAACACAAGTCTCATACCTAAACCCATGTCTCCTCAGATATGCCCACTCCTCACCAGTGTTGCCCACACTCACCATAATGTGAGTGCTGTGATTTGGGGCAGATTGTTGTGGTGGCAATCACAGACCACTCAGGAGTTTTGCCAGAGTAGTTTCCCACTTCAGTCACTAGAGGATGCTGTATGAAAGGCAGCAGCCTGCCCTACCAAGTAGACTCTATGCACACTGAACAGGGCAGTCCCTTGGAGCAGGAACAGGATAGTGAAGGTGCCCCCACCCCACCCACCAAGCTTGTCAGTAGTGGCCTCCCCGTCCTCCCATCCCACACATTGCAGTGGAGAGAGGGAGTGTTAATGCAGGCAGGAAAATGGGAAAACTCCCTCTGCTACAGGGAGGGGAGGGTGTTTCTCTCTCTCCAGCTGAAGCCTACCAGTGGGGAGTATGACAGGTTTCAGAGTAGCAGCCATGTTAGTCTATATCCACAAAAAGAAAAGGAGGACTTGTGGCACCTTAGAGACTAACAAATTTATCTGAGCATAAGCTTTCGTGAGCTACACTCACGCTGTTGCTCACGAAAGCTTATGCTCAGATAAATGTGTTAGTCTCTAAGGTGCCATAAGTCCTCCTTTTCTTTTTTCCTTGGGGAGCAGGTGCACTGAAGAGCTTGGAGGTGGTCAGAGTTGGCAAGCAGATAAATAGGGCAGCAAGAGAAGGCTGTGGATTAGAACGGCAGCGAGAGGAAGTTAGGGAGCGGGAACACAGGGCAGCCAGGGCCAGCATCTGCATTTGTGTGTGGGTATATTGTATACGTTTAAGAATGTATTTTCAAATCAAGTCTCAGACACAGGCAGGGGGAGTTCAAACAAAAGGAGACCAAAAGACATGGTTTATTATTTTTAAAAGAAATCTCATGACTTTTGGGTTCTAATGCATGATATTTTCATTCTTAGGATTGGCAACATTATTCCTCTCAAACGTGCCCTCTCCCTCATGTGTTTGAGAGTAAAGAAGCAGGCACTACTATCCCTTTGTACATATAAGCCTAGCATTAACTTTAGGCCTGCGCAGCTTCCATTCACACTTCCACAACACCTGCACCCTGCTTCACACTACACAAGGACTTGCATGATCAAGGATTTTAAGTATATTTTTTAAAGAAACTTAATTAAAGTCCATCAGCTGTTCCTCAGTACAATGACCTTCCTAAACTACGGAGACCCAAGACACATTGATGTTAAATGTGTGGTACTAGATAGGAGAAATACTGATCACTAGCACAAACAGTTAATATTTCCCTTTAAATAAACGTTTAGTGTGCTATTTCCCCATTACATGGAACATAACTGGGTAACATACATTACATGGCTCAGCAGACATAAGACATGACTCATGCTAGTTACACAAAAAAGTATTTGCATTTCTAGGAAAAGCACACAGAAGGTTTGGCAGTCATGCAGAATTTAGAAAAAACAGAGGTGCCTTAAACTAGCAGTGTGGCTGTCCAAAATCAGCAACTTCTACATATGTGGCACTTCCAAATGTTAGTCAAAACACTACAAAATTATTGCATATGTTTAAATGGTCCTAGACCCAAGCATCCTAAACTACACTGGTTGTAGCAAAGAAAATTTTTCCATTGTTTAATATCATCACATACTCTCACCAGTCTTCAAATGCAAGTTATATAATTTTACAATGCTGTAGTTGCAAAACATGTTAGCTAACATATCCACTTATGAGAAAAAAATATAACATTTAATTATAGATGCATGTATGAAATTCCTAGCGATGTATATTTATAAATATTAGTGGCTTACTCAGATAGTTATTTTCCTTCTCTTGTTCTTTTCCCCCAGGATCCCTGTCCTCAGCTACACTCCAGCTTCCTCTTCCACTGATTGCTAGAATGGGGTGGAGGAAGGGGAGAAATAGTCATGACATTAAAGATTCATTAGTAACGATTTATACATTTTTAAAATCCATCCTATGAAAGAAATCTAGATGATCCAGGGAAAATGGTAGTCTAAGAGCTTTAGTCTACTCCGATAAATTGGGCACTTGATGCCATAATGTGTGACCCTCACCAGAATGAGCTGCTGCTTAATTATTGTGGTTTGCCCCCTCCTCCTGTGAGCTCAGAGACAAGGCAAGGCAGGAGGCAGCTGGATATCCCTGGGCACGTTCTCTTCACTGTTTAAAAAAAATTACAAAGCATGAGATTTAAGTAAAGAGATACATTCTTCACTATGTAGAACCACCTCCTTTTCTCCCCAATATATTATTTCAGATTCTGAAGCCAGGAGGACAGAATATCCACTGATATGTTCTATGCTTGGTTATAAAACATGAAGGAAACCCCATGACTGTATTTGAAATGCCAAGTTTTCTATGGGTATGTCTACACTTCAATTAAACACTCGCAGCTGGCCCGTGCCAGCTGACTCAGGCTCACAGGGCTCAGGATATGGGGCTATAAAACTGTAGTGTAGATTTTCAGGCTTGGGCTGGAGCCTGGGCTCTGGGACCCTCCCACATTGCAGGGTCCCAGAACTTGGGCTCCACCCCCAAGCCTGAATTTCTTCACCACAATTAAATAATCCTGTGAAACTGAGTCAGCTGCCACGGGCCAGCAACAGGTGTTTAATTGCAGTGTAGACACACCCTTTGTATACACATAAATTGTGCCCCACATCAGTCCACAAAGATCAAAATACAACGTGCATTAAGTACCAACCAAGACATGTTAAAAAAAAAATCCACGGAGAAATAGGATTTTTGTGTGTAGGAGTCTAAAAAATAGGATAGAAAGTGGTTTGCTATACAGACAGTGGGCAAAATTCGGGCCCCACTGTAGTCAGTGGGAGTTTTGCCATTGACTTAAATGGACCAGGTTTTAACCCTCTGTGCACAATCAAATCACTTATTCAAATTTGACAAAACTATATGCAATAACCTTAACGCTAATCCTATTCTTTCATGCGTTACCTCAATATCTATAGACAACATAACACGCTTTTGAAAAAAAGCTATAAAAATAGCTTACTCCATAGTTAAGGCTGCAGCAGAGTTTCTGTTTAAGAGCAATAGGAATTATTACCACAAGGAGTCTGGTGGCACCTTAAAGACTAACAGATTTATTTGGGCATATGCTTTCATGGGTAAAACCCCACTTCTTCAGATGCATAGAGTGAAAATTACAGATGCAGGCATTATATAAGGACACATGAAGGGAAGGCAGTTACCTCACAAGTGGAGAACCAGGGGCCAATTCAATCAGGGTGGATGTAGTCCACTCCCAATAATAGATGAGGAGGTGTCAATTCCAGGAGAGGCAAAATTGTTTTTGTAATGAGCCAGCCACTCCCAGTCCCTATTCAAGCCCAAATTAATGGTGTTAAATTTGAAAATGAATTTTAGTTCTGCTGTTTCTCTTTGAAGTCTGTTTCTAAAGTTTTTTTGTTCAAGTATAGCTACTTTCAAATCTGTTATAGAATGTCCAGGAAGATTGAAGTGTTCTCCTACTGGCTTTTGCGTGTTACCGCTCCTGATGTCCGATTTGTGTCCATTTATTCTTTTACGAAGGGACTGTCCGGTTTGGCCAATGTACATGGCAGACGGGCATTGCTGGTACTTCATGGCATATATAACGTTAGTAGATGTGCAGGTGAATGAGCCTCTGATGGTGTGGCTGATGTGGTTAGGTCCTCTGATGGTATCACTAGAGTAGATATGGGGACAGAGTAGGCAATGTGGTTTGCTTCAGGGATTGGTTCCTGGGTTAGTGTTTCTGTGGTGTGGTGTGTAGTTGCTGCTGAGTATTTGCTTCAGGTTGGCGGCTGTCTGTAAGTGAGGACTGGCCTATCTCCCCAGTCTGTGAGAGTGAGGGATCGTTTTCCAGGATAGGTTGTAGATAGTTGATAATGTGCTGGAGAGGTTTTAACTGGGGGCTGTAAATGATGGCCAGTGGTGTTCTGTTATTTTCCTTGTTGGGCCTGTCCTGTAGTAGGTGACTTCTGGGTACCCATCTCGCTCTGTCAATCTCTTTCCTCACGTGGATATTGTAGTTTTAAGAATGTTTGATAAAGATCTTGTAGGTGTTTGTCTCTGTCTGAGGGATTGGAGCAACTTCGGTTGTATCTTAGGGGTTGGCTGTAGACAGTGGATCGTGTGATGTGTCCTGAATGGAAGCTGGAGGCATGTAGGTAAGTATAGAGGTCAGTAGGTTTCCGGTATAGGGTGGTGTTTATGTGGCCATCACTTATTTGCACTGTAGTGTCCAGGAAGTGGATCTCTTGTGTGGACTGGTCCAGACTGAGGTTAATGGTGGGGTGGAAATTGTTGAAATCCAGCTGGAATTCTTCAAGGGCCTCCTTCCCATGGGTCCATATGATGAAGATGTTATCAATGTAGCGCAAGTAAAGAAGAGGCGCTAGGGGACGAGAGCTGAGGAAGCGTTGTTCTAAGTCAGCCATACAAATGTTGGCATACTGTGGGGCCATCCGGGTACCCATAGCAGTGCCGCTGATTTGAAGGTATAAGTCGTCCCCAAATCTGAAATGGTTGTGGATGAGGACAAAGTCACAAAGTTCAGCCACCAGGTGTGCCGTGGCCTCATCAGGGATACTGTTCCTGACAGCTTGTAGTCCATCCTCATGCGGAATATGGGTGTAAAGAGCTTCTACATCCATGGTAGCCAGGATGGTGTTTTCAGGAAGATCACCAATGCATTGAAGTTTCCTCAGGAAGTCGGTGGTGTCTCAAAGATAGCTAGGAGTGCTGGTAGCGTAGAGTCTGAGGAGAGAGTCCAAATAGCCAGATAATTCTGCTGTAAGAGTGCCAATGCCTGAGATGATGGGGCGTCCAGGGTTTCCAAGTTTATGGATCTTGGGTAGCAGATAGAATACCCCTGGTCTGGGATCTGGGGATGTGTCCATGTAGATTTGTTCCCGTGCTGTAGCAGGGAGTTTCTTGAGCAGATGGTGTCGTTTCTTTTGGTACTCCTCAGTGGGGTCAGAGGATAGTGGCCTGTAGAATGTGGTGCTGGAGAGTTGCCTGGCAGCCTCCTGTTCATAATCTGACCTGTTCATTATGACTACAGGACTCCTTTGTCAGCCCCTTTGATTATAATGTCAGAGTTGTTTCTGAGGCTGTGGATGGCGTTGCATTCTGTACGGCTGAGGTTATGGGGCAAGCGATGCTGTTTGTTCACAATTTCAGCCTGTGCACGTCGGCGGAAGCACTCTATGTCGATGTCCAATCTGTCATTTCGACTGTCAGGAGGAGTCCGCGCAGAATTCTTCTTCCTGTAGTGTTGGTAGGAGGGTTCCTGTGGGCCAGTGCACTGTTCAGTGGTGTGTTGAAAATACTCCTTAAGTCGGACACAACAAAAGCAGGCTTCCAGATCACCGCGGAACTGTATCATGTTCGTGGGGGTGGCGAGGCAGAAAGAAAGTCCCCAAGATAGGACAGACTCTTCCGCCGGGCTAAGCGTGTGGTTGGATAGATTAACAATATTGTTAGGTGAGTTGAGGGCCTCACTGTTGTAGCCCCCTGTGGCACGTAGGAATTATTACCATATCTTAACCCTCCCTATCTAAATCTGCCATTTTCTCTGTGCCTAAGCTCCAGTTCAGCAATCCTTTTAATTTGGTCCAACACACATCACTGATATTCGCAGCACCATTGATCTAAAGACAACCTGTTGGCTGGAAAAAGCTAAGGCAGGAAGTTAGACAGTGTAATCTCCCTGAAGGGCATTTTCAGGAAGGGATCAGAGGGGGGAGTTAGCTGTGTGGTGTAGGATGTGTCACCTTAATGCTGCATTTTTTTGTTTCTCTAACATTTATGTTTAGATTTTTTCTTGTAACGTTAATTTTCTTGCAAGGGGCACTTAAAGGGACCCTAACACCACATTTCCTGTTTTTTCTCCTGAGGTTTGAGTTTGGGGAATTAAATTCCCATGTTCTGGAAGAGCCCAAGGAGCACAGGGCAGTGCTGAGCATCTACAGTCTTAACTCTGCATTAAGATTTTGCACATCAATATAACTTAATAGCCCACCTGAGGCTGATCAATGCAAGATCTTAACAAGCCCCTGGTGATTCCCTCTTTCGTCTTCCTCAGAGAGGGCAGGAAAATCTCTGTGGTTCCTGACAGTAAATCCCTCATCAAGCCCTTGCTCCAGTTGGTGAGAGGAGGCTCAGGAGGAATGAGTATATGCAGAGAAATGGCTAACTAGGAGTAAAAAGAAAAGGAGTACTTGTGGCACCTTAGAGACTAACAAATTTATTTGAGCATAAGCTTTCGTGAGCTACAGCTCACTTCATCGGATGCTCAGGAAAGCTTATGCTCAAATAAATTTGTTAGTCTCTCAGGTGCCACAAGTACTCTCTCTTTTTGCGGATACAGACTAACACGGCTGCTACTCTGTAACTAGGAGTAGTAGAGAGGATGCTGAAGGGAGGCAAGGGGAAGAGAACAAAAAGAAAATGGAGTACAAGTGATGGAAGGACACAAGGGAGAGCAGGATAAGGGGTGGATAGGTTTGGAGGGGAAAGGTTGGTGTGGATATTATATCTTTTTTGAGTTGCAAAAAACTCTACATATGCAAGCATTGGTGCCCCAAAGGGCAGTTCTCACACATGCTACAAAAATGTGTAGGGCAGTCGTCTGTCATCTGTGCTGATGTATATTACTCAATAATTCCTACGTTTTACCTCAGATATATTTCTGTGATGTATGAAGTAATCCTATAACTGATGGTATATCTGTTATATTCATAGAGCATTAACCTTATTTAAATGCCTCCTGAATTCTCAGTTTTTCCACAACCTCTACAGAAGCGAGTCCAAAATATTCTATTGTTTTTTCCCCATCTTTGTCTAAACACAAACTAATAGAACCACGAAGATATGCATGTGCCTAAACTGTGATGATATCAGTGTAAACCTCATTTCCTCTCATGCCATCCCCTCCACATAGTTAGCCCCATTCATCAACTCACATCAACAACTTAGAATGCAATTTCTTTGGGGCATAGACCATGTCATCCTATGTCTCCAGGAAGACCCTCACACACTTTTAGGCACTATAAAGTGAATAAGTAATTGCTAAAGCTCTTTGGGATCCTTCAGAATTTAAGAAAATATATACAGTAAATGTAAGATAGCATTAGATTTTGATATTCCCAGCTTTTCAAAGTATTAAAATGTTAAATATGTAGCAAGTGATTTTTAAGGTTAAGAGAATATACATCTAAAAGGTAGCTATATATAATCATTACCCATTGTATGTTATGCTGTTTTTAAAAGATCAGTGTTAATCAGGCCAAAGTATTTTCAAATACTGTATTTATTTTTTATAAGCAGGATCAAATGGTTTGATCCAAGAATAAAGTAAGTTAAATAACTCAAAACTACCCTTCATTAAATTTTCTTAAATGTATTTTATTTCAGTAACCTTTCCACTATAATATTAAACGTCTGAGCTGCAAATATTTAAAATTTGATAATTTATTAAAAATTCAATCATAAAGCTCCACCAAGTGGAAATTCTTAAAACTACACTAAGAAGCCACTGTCTATCTTATATGCCAGCAATTCAAATGATATAAATTAAAGGCAACAAACGCACTCTTAACTTTGACTGATTTCAATGGACAAACCACTGCCCATCATCTTTGCGGGATATAAATACAGACACTGATTTGGAAAAAAAATAGTGATAAAAATAACAACAGAAAACAGTAAAATTCCTTCTGATTGTATTTGGGTGTTTTCAAAATGCTCCTTTTGCTATTCTTGATATGAACTAAAAGGATCTGTGGACAATGATTTACTGCTTCACAGAAATCACCCTTCTGGCTCACTGGAAATGCCATGGGCATCATTTAATCCTTTTTTTAAATAGGTAATCTTGGTTATTTATTAAGAATTAAGAGGCATGATCATTCTGTGTGGCATCAGATTCTAGAACAAATGTAGTTTGTTAAACGGTTTGCTCTTTCTCACTATTAAAATATTTATTATCTGTGTAGTTTTAACAACCTGATAAAAACCATTAAAAGCATAGCTGTGCGGCCCAGCAGGTAATGCCATTTTTAATGAAACCATAACTGTCATAAATAAAAAATAACTGACTTATACAGTATTAATAATGTACCTCAACTTCCATCAAAAGAGCGGTTTTGGTTTGGAGGAGTGAGGGCTGTGAAACATGCCATAGTTCTTTTGACCAAGTAAAAGGGATTTTTAAGAACTCACCCTCCAGATATTCAGAGCCAAATTCTTTTCTCAAAAACATATAAATCTGGAATAACTGCACTGAACACAACAGCTGTCTATGTTTAACTAAAAGTGAGGCCCAGGCCCTAAACTCCAGTTTGGCACGTTTTACAATTATGTGTTCCTCACCTACAGTAGGAGGCATAGGCTAGGTCTACACTACAAATTACTTCAGTATAATTTACAGAATAATCCACATTCCTAAGCAACGTAAATTACACCGACCGAAGCACCAGTGTGGACAGCGCTATGTTGGCAGGCGACATAGCAACTGCCTCTCACGCAAGCAGGAGTTATTAAGATGACAGGAGAGCTATCTCCTGTCATCTTAGAGCGCCTTCATCTGAAGCACTACAGTGGTGCAACTGCATCAGTGCACCTGCGCCATTGTAAATAATGTAGTGTAGACATATCCATAGACAAATGGCCTTCTTCATAAAGTGACATATCTTTCCTTCTGTGAGGAACATACTGTCCCAGTAATTCGTGCAGTAGTTTGATGTAGACAAGAACATTATTTATCCACATGCAATGGAGGGCATTAATTATGTTCAAATAATCAATGTAGGATTCAGTTGGGTTAATAAAACTTGTCCCTCTTTTGGATAACAGGGAGTTTTGGATAATTCATGCTGTACTGTACAGCCTGAATAATATAAAGTTAGTCTAGCTTGGTGGTCCCAACTCTTGTGATTTTATCACAAGTCTCACACTATTTGGCATTTTTCTTTAAACCCCAACTCTTAAAGTCATGTGATTATAAGACATTCTCTGCTTTCACTTAAAATTGGCAGTCCTGATGGTTGCTGAGAAAAACTTAAAAAACATGAAACTTGAAAGCTCAAAAAACACCCGGAACTTTAAGAATGTGAAAACTGTCTTTCAGAGTAAAAATGTGTCGAATTACCTGGTACTGTTGCTATTAAAGAGCAACTATTTAAATATCCTAGCACTGGCATAGGTCAGATACTCAATAAGGATAGTAAAATTGTTAGTTGTAATGCAGAAAAGGTAGAAGAGTTCAATAACATTTCTGTTCCGTATTTGGAAAGAAGCAGAATGATATACTCATATCATAAAGTGGTAAGGAAATACTTTCTATGTCTTTGGTAGCTAGGAAGTATGTTAAATAGCAGCTATTAAAGTTAAATCTTTTTAAACCTGCAGGACCCGATAACTTGCACTCAAGAGTTTTAAAAGACTTTGCCAATGAAAAATCAACATTAATGGTTCTGAGGTCTAACAGATCTTTGGATACTGGGGAAGTTTCAAAAGAACAAAAAAACGATCATGTGGAGTCAATATTTTTAAAAGGGTAAATAGGATGACATGGGTAGCTGTAAGCCAGTTAGACTGACATTGGTGCTGGGCAAAGTCATGGAAAGGCTCATACGGAATGCAATTAGTAAAGGATTAAAGGATGGCAGTCTACTTGGTTTTACTGAAAATAGGTCTTGGCAAACAAACTTAATTTAATTTGGTTGAAAAATGTAACTGTGTTGACACAATCATAGAATCACAAAAATGAAGGGCTGGAAAGGCCCTCAAGATGTCATCTAGTCCATCTCCCTATACTGAGGCAGGATTAAGTATACTTAGACCATTCCTGACAGGTATTCATGTAACCAGTTCTTAAAAACCTTCAATGACAGAGATAATCTATCTCGATTTCTGCAAGGCAGACTTAGTCCTGTATAACAGTCTGATTTAAAAAAAAAATCACTACACAAAAAATTAACATAGCACATATTAAATAGATTAAAAACTGGTTAACTGATAAGCCACAAGAAGTAATGTTAAATAGGGAATCGCCACTCACTAGTGATGTTTCTAGTCAGGTCTTACAGTGATCTCCTTTTGTGCCTGTCAGGGTTCCTTCCCCACTCTGAACTCTGGGGTACAGATGTGGGGACCCACATGCAAGGCCCCCTAAGCTTATTTTTACCAGCTTAGGTTAAAATCTTTCCCAAGGCACAAATTCCACCTTGTCCTTGAACAGTATGCTGCCACCACCAAGTGATTTACACAAAGAATCAGGGAAAGCGTACTTGGGAGTCCTATTCCCCCAAAATATTCCCCCAAGCCATAAACTCCCTTTCCTGGGGAAGGCTTCAGAATAATATCCTCACCAATTGGTACAGGTGAATACAGACCCACCCTTGGATCTTAAGAACAATGAAAAATCAATCAGGTTCTTAAAAGAAGAATTTATTTTTAAAAAAGTAAAAGAATCACCTCTGTAAAATCAGGATGGAAGATAACTTTACAGGGTAACAAAAAGATTCAAAACACAGAGGATTTCCCCTCCAGGCAAAACTTTAAAGTTACAAAAACAGGAATAAACCTCCCTCTTAGCACAGGGACAATTCACAAGTTAAAACAAAAGATACTCTAACACATTTCCTTGCTATTACTTACTATTTCTGTAATATTAGATGTATCACTTCAGTGAGAGCTGGATTACTTGCTTGGTCTCTCCCTTTGTCTCCGGGGAGAACACACACAGAGAGCCCCAAACAAAGCTTCCCCCCAGATTTGGAAGTATCTTCTTTCCCCATTGGTCCTTCTGGTCAGGCGCCAACCAGGTTATCTGAGCTTCTTAACCCTTTATAGGTAAGGAGGGATTTTATGCTACCCTTAGCTGTATATTTCTGACAGTGCCAAAGCTATTCAGTATCTTTATCAATGATCTGGAAGAAAACAGGAAAATACAGAATCATTAATGGCAAAATTTGCACATGAACAAAATTGGTGGAGTGATAAATAGTGATGGGAACAAGTCAGTTATACAGACCAACCTGGATTGCTTGCTGAGATGAGTTCAAAATATGTATTTGAATACAGTCAAATGCAAGGTCACATCCAGGAACAAAGGATGTGGGCCATACTTATAGGATGGGGGACTGTATCCTGGAAAGTAGTAACACCGAAAAGAACTTAGGGGCAATGCTAGATAAGCAAGAGAACACGAGCTCCCAGTGCAATGCTGTAACTAAGATGATGAATGCTGTCCTCGGATGTATAAGCAGGGGATTATGAAGAAGGAACAGATTAGTGGTGTTACCTCATTATACAGCCTTCGTGGTGTTACCTCAATATACAGCCTTATTGGAATACTGCGTCCAGTTCTGGTTTTGCCATTTTAAAAAGGATGTTGACAAATTGGAAAGGGTACAGAGAAGCACTACAAGAATGATTTGTGATCTGGAAAACATGCCTTATAGTAAGAGACTTAAGAATCTTAATCTATTTAGTTTATCCAAGAGAAAGTTTGAGGTGTCTTAATTGGGGTCTATAAGTACCTATATTGGGAAAGAAATTTCTGGTTGTGAACAGCTCTTTAATCTAGCAGAAAAATGCATAATGAGATCCAATGGCTGGAAGCTGAAGCTAGACAAATTCAGACTAGAAATATGGCATACATTTTTAACAGTAAGGGTTATTAAGCATTGGAACAACTTACCAAGAGATGTACTGGATTCTCCATCATTTGAAGTCTTTAAATCAAGACTGGCTACTTTTTCTAAAAGATACGCTGCTCTAGCTCAAGCAGAAGTTATGGGTTTGATGAAAACATTACTGGGTAAAGTTGTTTGGCCTGTATTACATAAAGGATCAGACTATATGATCATAATGGTCCCTTCTGCCCTTAAAGTCCATGAATCTATTATTCCATCTTAGTTAAAAACTGAATTCTTCACTCACAACTTAAACAGTTTCCCTTTTACATTAATTTTTTTTTTAACGGAAGGAGCATTCAACAGTCAATTAGTATAATTATACATGTTTTTCCTGACTGGGAAAAATTAAAATAAAAAACCTATTCTTCTCTGATTGAGAACCTATTTTCATCTACCTCAAACAAACTATTTCAACAACACAATGAGCAACTTTAGATCCTCACACTGAAAGGGTTAACAATAAGGTTTACACAGTTGTATTTCACTAGATTGACCATTAGAATGCCGATGAAAGTGTAGCTTATTTATGTCCATTGATGCACTCAAAGTAATTTGTGAAGAGCAAAAATGTCAGGCTGAGTGATCAGAGTGATGATTGTGCTTCTGTATTGTGCATATAAGTGTCTCCTAGTCCATTTGCTCATCTGTATCACTGCTGCTTACTTGCTAGGAATATTTTTCTAGTATCATACAGTTATGGCTGTAAATTAACACTACAATCAAACAATGAAATTTAAAGAAATTACAGATTTTAGTTACATTTAGAACAGAAATCCTCAAGTGGGAATGAGATTTTTTTTTAAAGTGACCATGGCTGTTGGCATTTGGTTTTAGTCTAATAACAGTAACTACTGACCATTAATTTGCCATGTGCAGTTTATTTATGCCAGTAAATGAAAATCTCCAACTGGATTCTTCTTAGTTAACCTGATTTAAGTAATATTCCCTGAGAAAATATGCTATCAACAGCAATGAAGTGAAATGTTAATAATGGCCTTGGGTGCAATAACAAAACACGCTGTTAATCACAGTGATTGCTGTGTGGAAGGCATTATTGCTCCTGTAAACCTACTGAACTGCATTCACATTCATAACCTAATTATGAACAGTAAACCATTTGGTTTTTTTCTAAATCTAAACCCTTTCATTCTAGTATTCCCATTTACCCAAATCTGACTTGTGTTTACTGTCTTAAATCACTTATTCTAGTAGTAATCCAGCTGTGGTCTGTGGACCTGCATATAATACTGACTTCTCCTTGTTCCCTGCTGTTAAACTGCATCAAAAGAAGAAGAAAACATGTTAACTACTACTTTTCCACGTAAGCAATTGCCATAGCTACCACAGGGATGTTATGCAATTGTCTCATAGATCACCTCACCTTCACAATCTCTCTTAAATTGTAGCCAAAACCAGGGCCAAATACTCTGCTTGTGCAAATTATTGCAGCTCCATTGACCTTCAAGGAGCTGTGCCAATTTACACCAGCAGAGTTCGGTTTGTAGTGTTCATCTTTTCTGAAATACCAATCAATAGAGTTCAGATCCTATACTGACCTTTATCTTTACACTAATTGCTTTTCTTATCAGCAGCTAGATCGTTACATCTTCCACACAGTTGATCTGTCACTTCGTTTTGAATAACCTTTTACTCTAACATTCGGTGCTGACTATTAATAAATTAAGAAATAACAGCAAAATAATTACCCTTTCACCTAGGAAAACACAGGTGGGCACCACAGAATGTTCTCTCAGTGACACACTGTTTTGTCTTGTATAATTGATGCAAGTGCGTAATAGGATACTGGTATGTTCTTTTCACAAGCTGTCACTTTCACACACACTATTTGTCTCTATATTACTGCAAATGGTTTACTACTTTTTTTAAAGAAACAGTACTACTTTTAGTATTTAGCCTTTTATTTATTGTAACAAAACAAAAACTGTAGAAATATAAAGCATTTTACTCATGTATAAAAAGTTACTGGTGGACTATTTTTTGTGGTCAGACAAACCAACTTTCCTACAAAAGCGAAAACACTTGTTTCACATTTTAAAATATTATTTGCACCATTTCAAACTTGCAGCAAACCAATTATGTTTTAGCAGTACAGGGATAACTAAAACTTTCAGTATTGTTTTTGCTGAGCATAGTGAAGTGCTACATTTTGTGCAGTTAAGATTGCTCTTCCTACATGTACAACTAATCCATAAAACATCTGAAATGAAGGACTAGAGATCAACTTTCTCCAATATCTACTATCAGAATTCATTGTTAGTAAATTAATTCAGCTTTGTCTGTTGCATGTTTTATGCATCTGCCAGCACAATGGTGAACTGAGGTGTTGCAGGCGCCTTTGTGATGGACTAAGGAAATGCTAAGGTCTGTTGCTTTACATCATCAATCTGAAACCTCAATGAAACTTTCCCTGAAGGTTGACTCCAAGCACATTCCAGAAGAGCAGTGACTGGTGACCAGGCAGGGGTGGGGGGGTGGGCGCTGAAAAGTCCAAGTAGTGCAATGCAGTGCAGCAGCAGTTTAACTAGCTCTGCACCAAAACATGCTTCCTTTTTAAGAAACCCTGCTTGTTATCACAAAAAGGCCATATACTTTCCATATACAGGAGTTTATTTTTAATATTTTGTATTCAAAGTTCACAAAGGTTTTCCATTATTTGTCAGTATAATATTTTCGCATAATTAACTAATGTGTTTTTCTTAGTTACGAGTTATTAGATTGATTTAATAAACTGGTTAGGCAACAACTTTGTAATGTCAGTTGCCAACTTTCCTAGCATTGGGAATGTTAGTAAAATATAGTGGCAAAGTGGTCCAGTATATAAAGCACTGGACTTGAGTCAAACGACCTGGGTTTTATTCACAGCTTTGCCAATGACCAGTTGTGTTCCCTTGGCAAATCACTTCCCATCTCTCAGTTCCATCCCTCAGTTTCTGCATGTGCAAAACGGAAATAATAGTACTTCCTTTGTAAAGCACTTTGAGATCTGTGAATGAAAAGCCAAATATTGCCTTTAAATAAAGCAGTTAAGATGTTTTTATTACAATAAGATTTATCTGAGTTCTATTTTATATTACTGATGAGTGTAAAATATTCCAGATATTAATAACGAAAAACATCTTCTATTGGGGAGGGGAGGGAAGACTAGGCTAGCCCTACCTAGCAAAAAATTGACTGACTGATCTAATAACTTTAGACCTTCTGTCTTTAACTACTATGATCCAGTTTGAGTATGGATTCTCAATGGCTACTTAATTCTTTAAACTATTTATAATTTATAATATAATGAACTAATGTATTTATATCAGAATTAATCATCATAACATTTAATTAGTGTTTGACAAGGATTAATCTGGCTGAACTCCCCTCCCCCTCCCCCCAAGAATAGGAAAATGGCTGGACACCAAGACACTATTTTTTCCATCTGCTTCTGGTAAGGTGCATTCTTAAAGTGCTAATTCAATCAAGGTCTTTTGAATTTCATTTATCCAGATAATGAGAGTCAGATGCCGACCATCCTGAGATTATAAAACAAGCTTATGTGTACAGGCAGAAAGCAAACTGCGAACACCAGTGTGAGTGATTTGATTTCGGATAGACCTATAGGAAAAACAGACAGACAAAAACCCAAAACACTTTGCCTGTGAAGGAGATAAGATTATGTTTCCAGGTTACTTCCTTTAGGTACGTCTTGTATTCTACCTGTTACAAATCATTATATCAGTCTCACTAGTGAAACATATGCCATTCACAATTAAAACCAATCCAGAAGTCACAGATATATGTAATTATGACTCCTTCTGCTTGTTAAATTTACTTCTTAGACAGACCAAGAACTCTGCACAGATAAAGAATGCTCTGAAATATTTGAGAAATGCTCAAAAGAAATATTGAAGCACATAATTTTCCTCTTACAAAATAAAAACAAACGTCCATTTAATTTCAAAATACTGAACAATATATTCTAGAGCATAAAGTTTAAGTGCCAGATTCACCGGTGCTATAAAATGGTATAGCTCCACTGAAATCAATAAAACTATGCTAAATTATACTAGGTAAGGATCTGGCCCTAAAGTTATTGATTGATAAAACTGTTTGAAGAAAATCATACATTCAATCCTTTGCTAATGAGACTAGACAAGATGACCTGAGTACTTTGCCATCTCTAACTTCTATGAAACTGTGATTACATTTTAGAAGGAAAATAATCTCTCTTTTGGTTCTACTTTAAAAAAATATTAATATAAAATCAAATTCATTAGCCATTTACAACCCTTAAACAAGCCAAAGGCACTTTTCAGTAATGGTGGTTTTCTTTTCTATATATTCCAGCCTTATGACAATAACCTTTAATACCATGCTGGGGTACTAGATTTAATACTGAGTAGGAAGGAAGAGAGTGCTACCTTCAGCCTTACAAACACCACATCCAGCAGCATCAAGGCGCACTTTGGAGATTGCCTACCCAACTATTGACCTGACCCAACCCAATTTAGCTTGTTAGAACTCAGAGAATAACAATACAGATGAATGGGTAGACGTTAAGTGTAGGGATGGTATGTGGAGTACGTGAAGATGAAAACTAAGACCTTCCAAAGCTAAGGCCATATCAAGTTCTTCCAGCACAAAGAACGTCAGCGGCAGATGTGCAGGAAACTAGACAACTTTGTCTACCTGCAGAGCAGGCCATCCAGTCCCCTAAACGTATGACATGCTACTCCATACCCCACCTCCTTCTGGAGCATTGCTGTTAGCATTTCAATGCCTTTGCCTAGCTCCTACCTTCACTTCAAGGAAGTCTGATAGCATCAAACAAGAAACCACTGAAATTAATGATGACAGGATCACTGTTAATTCTTGCAGTACTACCCTACAGAAAGATTCTGCAAAATGGTGCCACAGATAACTCCTTACTTTGTTACTCCATTTAAGCCCACTGGTTATCTTCACAAGTGTAAAAGAAAAATGTACATTTGATGGAAGTCTGATAATCTAGAATCACTGGCAACAATAAGGTATCTTTGTATTGTCCTTGTGAAATACACTAAGGATATTCTGAGTCTAACAGGAAACAAGCATCTCGGAAATAAAGTTTTGCTTTCTGCTACAACAAAACAACATAAGTCATTTATTCACAGCCCCCAGGGTTAAACCACAAATAACACGGGTAACCAAACTGGGTTTTCCAGTTTATCTAGCAGAGCTTCGTTTAAAATTCACTTCTTCCTTCAGCCTCATAGCAGTATAAACCATGTGTTATGAATGTCACCTGCAGGAATATTGCCTTGACAGTGTCCTATAAAACACAGCAGTTCCCTCAGCATGGGGTTCTCAAATTCACTAGGCACTTCAAAGCTGTCTCAAGATTCTTCTATAGGAAGGTCATTTTTAATAA
This sequence comes from Caretta caretta, assembly GCF_965140235.1. Taxonomy (NCBI): domain Eukaryota; kingdom Metazoa; phylum Chordata; order Testudines; family Cheloniidae; genus Caretta; species Caretta caretta. Next base: position 39,648,845 of record NC_134211.1, on the reverse strand, counting down.
AAACTGGCCCTATTGGTTTGGCCTGGGTAAGGAGGACACACTAGGGAACATCAGGATTGAGTGACCACCATGTATTAAAATCTCTTTTACCTCCTTGCTGCAAGTGCTCTCCTTAACTCGGGCATCCTAGACTCTACAAATTATTGGATTATCCAGTGCTTCAGTTTCTAATCTGGTATTTAGGTGTGGCCTCTCACACTGACCCATCAGTTATACCCAGGTTTATTATATCAGAAAGCTATCCTTGAAAAAATAAAATAACTTGCTCTACCTCCTTTCCATTAGGAAGGCTCCAAAATCACTACTTATTGCCTGAATTCAATTTTCCAACATTTCTATTTTGCTTAATATAATCCTTGTTCTTACTATTTACAATACTATTTGAAAATATTAGTTACTTGTTCATATACACACATATTTCCCAATCTATGGGAATTTGCTGAACAGAGAATTCAAGATTTGGCTCTTTTTTCTTCATATACTTTACATACCAGTCTCCCTATTTGTTATTTATATTGGCTACCTGTTTTTTTAAACAGTGCTCATACAGGTCAAAAGATGATCATGTTTTATGTCCAAATTTTCTATCCGGTTCTTAATTCCTCTAAGGAACGTATAGAGCATAAATCTTTTTGTGATGGAAAACCTCTGAAATCACTTCAGATTCACAAGAAACTCGCTGCAGATTTGCTGAAAAGTTCACAAACCTTTAGGCAAACCTGGGCTAAAGTGTCTGATTTGTAACAAAATACAAATACAAATTCACACCACTCTGCTCTCACAGATCTTAGTCCTGACTTGCAAAACCCTAGTTTGATCCTGTTGTGGTTCTGCCTTGAGCAGAGACAACTAAATATATGGACTTGTGCCAAGCTATGAGGCAATATTCTGATTTGAATGGATGTCTAACTGAGGATTGTTAGACATTCGTCATTTTACATGTGATCCCATCTAGGTTTTCACTAAGGTCTCAAGACATGAAAAGCTCTCGCATTAAACCACTGCCTCTTTGCAAACTAAAGTAGATTTTTACTTTCCTTAAAATCCCAAATCAAAGGAACTCCAGGTTGACAAAAAAAAGAAATCAGCATTGTTGTAAAAATTGTGTTACACAGTGTGAATCAACATATTATCCATGCTAAGGAACAGGTCAGCCTAAGGCATGATTTATGTGTACTTCAGATCCCACACAGGAAATAAGCCTAAAAATTATAGAGGAGGTCACACAGTAGGCAAAAGTCAACTTAAGGTTAGAATTAAAACTTTAAAAGTGAGGGGAACAATCCATATTTAAGTTGGATTAACTAAACTAAATTGTGATTTCAGTAAATCCTGATACAGTATATGTATAAAAAACAATTGAAATCTGACTATACAAAATACTGATATGCTAAATCATGTTGTTAATTTTAGCATATGGAATCCTAGAAATTAGATGACTATACCACCCAGTCCATTCCCCTGCCAGTACCAATTGAGCCCCAATACAATATTCAGTATATTTCGTTTTTATCTCCATCTTTCTTGACATTTCATAATATAATGCTAATTTTTCAAATACTGTAAAATATACAATCCATGCTCTCACTAATAAGCAAAAAGTTGCTTTCTACTACAACTATAATCTAACTTGTAAAGACACATATACAAAATACTACACAAAGGAGTAATACACTAAGGAGGGTTCATGCATTTTTATTAACAAAAATATTAGTATCTACTAGGGCTCTCAAGTGATTAAAAAATTAATTGTGATTAATTGTGCTATTAAAAATTAATCACCATTAATCTCACTGTTAATAATAGAATACCATTTAAATATTTTTGGATGTTTTCTACATTTTCATATATATTGATTTCAATTACAACACAGAATACGAAGTATACAGTGCTCACTTTATATTTATCTTTATTACAAATATTTGCACTGTAAAAACAAAAGAAATTGTATTTTTCAATTCACCTAATACAATGCAATCTCTTTATAATGAAAGTTGAACTTACAAATGTAGAATTATGTACAAAAAAACTGCATTCAAAAATAAAACAATGTGAAACTTTAGAACCTACAAGTCCACTCAGTCCTACTTCAGTCAATCGCTCAGACAAACAAATTTGGTTACAATTTGCAGGAGATAATGCTGCCCACATCTTGTTTACAATGTCACATGAAAGTGAGAACAGGGGTACACATGGCACTGTTGTAGCCGGCATCGCAAGATATTTACATGCCAGATGCGCTAAAGATTCATATATCTCCCTTCATGCTTCAGCCACCATTCCAGAATATATGTGCCCATGCTGATGATGGGTTCTGCTTGATAACTATCCAAAGCAGAGCGGACCGACGCATGTTCATTTTCATCATCTGAGTCAGATGCCACCAGCAGAAGGTTAATTTTCTTTTTTGTGGTTCGGGTTCTGTAGTTTCTGCATTGGAGTGTTGCTCTTTTAAGACATCTGAAAGCATTCTCCACACCTTATCCCTCTCAGTTTTTGTAAGGCACTTCAGATTCTTAAACCTTGGGTTGAATGCTGTGTCTATCCTTAGCAAACAAAAGGTTTTGTTTGTGCTCTCTGTGTGTGCCCTCTGAGACAAAGAGAGAGACCAAGCAGGTAATCCAGCTCCTACTGAAATGATACATCTAAAATTACAGAAACTTATTCCTTGTAAGTAATAGCAAGGAAATGCATTAGATTATCTTTTGTTTTAGCTTGTGAATTTTCCCTATGGTAAGAGGGAAGTTTATTCCCGCTTTGTAACTTTAAAGTTGAGCCTAGAAGGGAAATCCTCTGTGTTTTAAATCTTTTTATTACCCTGTAGAATTACCTTCCATCCTGACTTTACAGAGGTGCTTCTTTTACTTTTTTTCTTTATAATAAAATTCAGCTTTTAAGAACCTGATTGGTTGTTAGTGTCCTAAAAACCCAAGGGTCTGGTCTGTGCTCACCTTGTTTACCTATTTGGTTGGTATATTATTCTCAAGCCTCCCCAGGAAAGGGGTGAAGGAGCTTGGGGGGATATTTTGCGGGGGATAGGGCTCCAAGTGGCCCCTCCCTGAATGTTTGTTTAAATCACTTGGTGCAGCAATACCATCCAAGGACAAGGAAAGGAATTTGTGCCTTGGGGAAGTTTTTAAGCTAAACTGGTGGAATATAAGCTTAGGGGGCCTTTCATGCAGGTCCCCACATCTGTACCTCAGAGTTCAGAGTGGGGAGGGAACCCTGACATAAGGTATCAGGGGAAAGGTTATGATCGGCTGAAAGTCATTTCTCTATCCATATATGTGTATCCTTAATGCATATAAAGGTATGAGAATTGTGTTGTATGGTGGTCAATAAAACATGCTGTAAATTGGGGAATCAGCCAGATATTAGCTCCCCAGAGGCAACAGCAAGGAAAGTAACCAACATCCAGGCAGGGTGCCAAACAACCCATCAACAGCCATTGTCCAGCAAGGGAGCTACAATACAATGACTCACAGGCACGAGGCCATACCAGGGGAATTGCTCAACCTTGCTTAGAGAGACTCAGCAATGCCCCCCAAGACATGCCTGGATCTGTGCTCCCCAAGCACATGGGCTGAGGGTATAAAACAGACAGAGTGGACACATACTGGGCCCTTCTCCTGCCCCCACTTCCGCTGCAAGCAACTAAGACACTGAGAAGAAGACAAGACTCCAACAGAGGAGATTGGCCCAGGTATAAGGAACAAATCTGTATATTAAGGACCGCAATATCCAGTGGGGTGAGAAAAACTGCTTAATATAGATCAGAGGGGGGCAAACTATGGCCCGCAGGCCACATCCGGCCCACAGGACCATCCTGCCAGGCCCTTGAGCCCCTGGCCTCTCCCCTTGTGTCCCCACTCCCCTGCAGCCTCAGCTCGCCATGCCGCCAGCGCTCTGGGCAGCATGGCTGCGAGCTCCTGCCAAGCAGTGCGGTGGTGTGGCTTGCTTGGGCCAGGAGGCACGGCTGCCAGTCCTGGTGCTCTGAGCGGCATGGTAAGGGAGCAGGGAGCCCGGGGGTTGGCTAAGGGGCAGAAGGTCCTAGGGGGCAGTCAGGGGACAGGAAGCAGGGGGCGGTTGGATAAGTATGGAAGTCCTGGGGGGCCTGTCAAGGGGCAGGGGTGTGGATAGGGCTCAGGGCAGTCAGGGGACAGGGAGTGGGGGGTTGGATGAGGCTGGAGTCCTGGAAGGGCGGTTAGGGGCATGGGGTCCTGAGAGGGGGTGATCAGGGGACAAGGAGCGGGGGGATTGGATAGGTCGAGGGTTCTGAGGGGGGCAGTCAGGGGGCAGGAAGTGGGAGGGAGCAGATAGGGAGTGGGGGCCAGGCTGTTTAGGGAGGCACAGCCATCCCTACCCAGCCCTCAAACCAGTTTCGGAACCCCGATGTGGCCCTTAGGCCAAAAAGTTTGCCCACCCCTGATCTAGATGTTGCCCAGTCTAATAGGGTTGAGTGTTTAGATTTACGCGCTTATATTTTATTGTATTTTGGTAACCACTCTGACTTTTTGCCTATCACTTAATATCACTTAAAATCTATCTTTGTAGTTAATAAATTTGTTTGTTTATTCTACCTGAAGCAGTGCATTTGGTTTGAAGGATGTCAGAGACTCCCTTTGGGATAACAAGCCGGGTACATATCAATTTCTTTGTTAAACTGAGGATCTCATATAAGCTTACAGCGTCCAGCGGGCATAACTGGACGCTGCAAGACGGAGGTTCCTAGGGTTGTGTCTGGGACCGGAGATATTGGCTAGTGTCATTCGGTTGCACAATCCAAGGAGCAGCTTACATGCCAGAGGCCGTGCGTGAACAGCCCAGGAGTGGGGGTTCTCACAGCAGAGCAGAGTAAGGTTGGCTCCCAGAGTCAAAGACTGGAGTGACCTAGCAGATCACCGGTCTGGATAAAACCAGAGGGGAACATCCCAGGTACCTTCTTTGTGTTCTGTCAAATCTGCTGTGAAAGTGTTCTTAAAACGAACATGTGCTGGGACATCATCCGAGAGTGCTATAAAATTAAATATATGGCAGAATGCAGGTAAAACAGAACAGGATACATACAATTCTCCCCCAAGAAGTTCAGTCACAAATTTAATTAACACATTATTTTTTTAATGAGCATCATCGGCATGGAAACATATCCTCTGGAATGGTGGCCGAAGCATGAAGAGGCATATGAATGTTTAGCATATATGGCACATAAATACCTTGCAATGCTGGCTACAAAAGTGCCATGTGAACGCCTGTTCTCACTTTCAGGTGACATTGTACATAAGAAGCAGGCAGCAATATTTCCTGTAAATGTAAACAAACCTGTTTGTCTTAGCGATTGGCTGAACAAGACTTAGGACTGAGTGGACTTGTAGGCTCTAAAGTTTTACATTGTTTTGTTTTTGAGTGCGGTTATGTAACAAAAAAAATTCTACATTTGTAAGTTACACTTTGACGATAAAGAGATTGCATTATGGTACTTGTATGAGGTGAATTGAAAAATACTATTCGTTTTGTTAATCATTTTTCCAGTGCAAATATTTGTAATAAAAAATAATAATATAAAGTGAGCACTGTACACTTTGTATTCTGTGTTGTAATAGAAATCAGTATATTTGAAAATATAGAAAAAATCCAAAAATATTTAATAAATTTCAATTGGTATCTATTATTTAACAGTGCAATTAATCACGCTTAATTTTTTAAATCGCAGTTAATTTTTTTGATTTAATCACGTGACTTAACTGTGATTAATCGACAGCCCTAGTATCTACAATAAATTAATTGTATTTGGCGAAATATGAGGCACATGAAATAATAGTCTAAAAACTGGAGATGCTCTATTAGGAAGCTTGTTTGTAATAACTAGGTTTTATACTGGTTTTCTTTGGGAAAAAATTCTGACATGATTATGATTTTGGTGATTGTTATCCTTTTCATTCATCAACTTATTAACAATATCTGGGTTCTACATTCTGTTCCCTTCCTTTTAATATAAGATTTTAAATCAAAATACCTGTCTTCAGGGGAAAAAAAATCCCGTACTATATTTTATTTAAACAGTTCAGGAATCACTCCTGGCTCTGAAACAGATTAGTTGTGATTTATAAGTACATTCTGAGTTCAGTACAGTAGGTTTTGTCCTAGAATCCAAGCTGTTTTCTATTTCTTTCATTCTTATTTCTGTTTCTTTACAAATGAACACAAGAGGGCACAGCTCGCTGCAATCCGGAACTAAGCTGATGGCATTGCATTCAATGAACGTACATTTCTAAAATTTAAGATTACTACTCCACCTGCCAAAGGTCCAACCACATGACACAACTATACCAAAGTAAGAGAGAGAGAAAGAGAAAAGTCGATCAGGAATCTTAAAATAAATTGCTTCTAATAGCATCAGGATCATGAGTCAGTAATTTTGATGCACTGTATATAATTTACAATATCAAAATGTGAAATAACATAGGGTTTCTGTGTGACAGAAGTAAATTTGGGTCTAAGGGATGGGAAAGATGAGCAGTGTATGAACCTACCACCAAAAAACACTTTGCTCCATGAAATCAGACAGCAATAGGGAATTATTAACTTATAAAGAAATCGGATATAATACTATATTGAAAAGAAAGGACAGAGTGTGATAGGGAAATGATCTTGCAGCTAAGGCAAAAAAAAAGAGACCCAGATCCATTATATTTCCTTTTCCCATTTTTCAGACCAGTTTCTGTTATTTCAGTTACTTTTAAAAAAAATGGATTGGGACTGAATTTGTTCTTAGTACAAAGATTAAAAAAATCAAAACTTTGACAATCTAGTCATTTCTGTGCTATCCAATAGTGATTAAAATGTGCTTTCTTATGCTCTCGGGTAACTCAACAGTGGATTTTAAAATTTTAGTCTTGTAATGTATGTAGTCTTCATTAGACAATTAGATGAATGTGGATTTTACTGAGTAATGAGAAGCAATTAAAAACCGTATACTGAATCTGTGGAGTACATTCATTTTCCTTAAAAGAAGCAAGCAAGCACTGAGGACCAAATCAAGAACTTCTGTGCTGTGCCACACAGGATGTTAGTGTGAAGCCAAATGCCACAATGTACTGCACTGTGCTGTATGTGGCTAACTCAATCCCCTATATTGCACTGGTTCCCCTGTCTGATGGATCTCTATGGCTGTCAAGGAAAGAGCAGGATTTGGCTTTGAGTACAGTCAACTACATATACATATACACTGACTTGGTATGACTTACACTGACTTCTGGCTCCCTCTGTGCATAGGCTGCTTCAACTCAGTGAGTTAGACTCACACCCATTAGCTACAATGGTATCACTTGAATCACTTACACATCATCTACACATCATCTATTTCTGAGGAACTGAGCAGTAAGAGTGCATCCATGCTACAGACAGGCATTTTCTTACCACATGATAGATAACCTGTGGTAACTACCATGCAGTAAAATCCTAGAGAAGACAAGGCAGTTTGTACTTTTCACATCTTCGCAGGTTGAGGTAAACAAAGACTTGCCTTTTCTTCACTAGGATTTTACCACACGTTAGTTACCACATTATAAGAACACACATTTTTTCCCAGTGAAGACAAAGCCTAAGGAAGTCTACATTGGTGTAATTTAAATAGTGAAGGTCTGGATGAGAGGCTTGAGTCCAGGAAATGTGTAAGCTAATAATATAGCTAATATAGAAAATGTGTAAACTAATATTGGCACTAAATCCAAACTGTAAATTCTCTGCTTTAGAAATGAACCTTTAGTGCATTAATCTAGGTATCTGAGGATACTAATATTTCAAATACTGTTTTTTGTAGGAAGCAGAAATTGAATATTTTTGTAGGTTCATGGAGAACAAAAAGCTCTCCAGTTGGATAAACCAGGAAACACCAGCAATAATTCTAATCTCAGTATTATTATTCATTCACACTGAAAGGTCATTAAGATCAAATCCTGCCTCCTTCCTCAGGACCAGAAATGGGTAATCAGTGTGGGTGTTTGCTGCATAGGAGTTGGGGAACCCAGATCCACAAGGGATCACTACAAAACAAGGTTTTGGGAGAGGACAGAGTAGGTATAGTGGCAGATAATCTGCTTCTAAATGGATCCACAAGGCATTGCTAGCCATGAAGTAGAATAACAGGAGAAGCAGAGGCTACCTCCCATGAAAAGAAGTAATAGATCACCTAGTCCAGTGCTCTCATCCAGGGGTACGTGTACCCCTGGGAGTACGCAGAAGTCTTCCAGGGGTTACATCAGCTCATCTAAATATTTGCCTAGTTTTACAACAACCTACATAAAGAGCACCAGCGAAGTGAGTACAAACAAAAATTTCATACAGACAATGGCTTGTTTATGCTGGTCTATATACTATACATTGAAATGTAAGGTTTCATAGTAGCAGTCATGTTAGTCTATATTTGCAAAAAGAAAAGGAGTACTTGTGGCACCTTAGAGACTAACACACTTATTTGAAGGTGCCACAAGTACTCCTTTTTTATTGAAATGTAAGTACAATATTTATATTTCAATTGATTTATTTTACAATTATACGGTAAAAATGAGGACGTAAGCAATCTTTCAGTAAGACTGTGCTGTGACACTTTTGTATTTTTATGTCTGATTTGTAAGCAAGTAGTTTTTAAGTGAAACTTGGGGGTATGCAAGACAAATCAGACTCCTGAAAAGGGTACAGTAGTCTGGAAAGGTTGAAAGCCACTGATCTAGATCATTCCTTGTTCCTACCAATCTTGTTCCTACCAATAGTGCTTTATCTTGTCTAGCTTTAAAAGGACTTCAGTGAAGGAGTTTCCCATGGAAGACAATTTCATCCCTGTGCCACTGCTGAGCAGAGCACAGCACAGGGACTAACAGGGAGAAGCAACATTCCACCCTGATCATGGGACTGCCACAGGCCAATTCAGCACAGGACTGAGCTACCTCTGAGTCACCATGGCAGCCAGAAATAGCAAGTACGTAGGAATGCCTAGCCACCCTTGGCATAACATCTGTGAATTTTCCCCATAAATCACATAGTGGCATGAGGCAAGTCACAAACTTTGCATTAGTTTCCATTTCTGAGAATGGGAATAATATTTATTTACCTACCTCATTATTGAATATTTTCAAAGCACAAAGAGCTATAACTGTATCATCATCACTCCAACTCAATCATCTCTCTCTCTCTCTATATATATATATATATATATTCCTGCCTACTCACAGACAAACAGATGCTAATATCTCCTGAAAATCTTTGGAAAGCCTTCTATTTAGGAGGCATGTTGCTCATAGAATAAAATCTCAACTGGGGGAAGTCTGGTGAGAATATAAGGGATTTGTCTGTTTTTTTATAAGAACTTCAGTAGTTTTATATGTACAATATGAGGAAAGAGCAGATGATATGGTTAGCTCCTTTTGTTTAAGGCCTAGGGCTCAATCTTCAAACTACATAGTGCGACTGAGAGGGGAGGCAACACATGCCCTGTGCCTCTGCAAATTCTGCACTGGCCAGGCAGCTGAACTGCCCCCCTGCCCAAATCTGAGCAGCCAACGGGCTGCATTAACTTACACCAGCTGGAACAGGCCCCTAGAAATCATTCTGAGGGCTGGAAGTAGGCAGAGTACATCATGCTCTCACTACAGCCCCAACCTTTCTGACCTCCTTCACATCCTTCCCCCATCCTAGAATGCATACTCTTCAAACCTATATGGCCTCTACTACCCTCCTTCAGAGGGATTTTAGGGTCAAGTCACACTACTCCCTTGCATATACAAGTTTTCCATGAACTTTAGTGGAATTTTCCATATGTGAAATCACCTTTAATATTCACCTCACATTCTCTGCTTATATATAATTTTCTGTATTAACCTAATACTTTTTCTTACTAAGTGAAAGAAAGCAAGATTTCTAGTTTTACCTGCTTCTGCTGCTTTTTCACCACTTCCACCGCTGATCTTCTATTTGTTTATTCCCAGTTGACTAACACTGAATTTTTAAGGTGCCACAAGCAAATAAATTATGGATACAGCAGCTCTTTGAAACATGTAGGAGCAAGTGGACTTTCAGAGATCCTGGTTTTGCATGAGCCTCTTTGAGAACAGAAAAAAACAGAAGAAACACAGAAAATTTTATTCTACACAGAATAACATCTGAAGAAAAAACATTAATTACATTTCTTTCAAGTATCATTAAGGATCAAACAAAAAGAAATCCACTGTTAAATACACCCCATGAGAGCATCCTGAGTGCTACAAGTAGCAAAGGTAACAGGAAAGAATAATTCAACAGCACTCAAGTTATTTTAAATGTATGTCTCCCATGAGTTCCTCCCCAATTTTAGGTCCCCAGCTAGGAGGACTACTTGTTCCCACCGTAGGAGATATCCCAGCATGCTATGTCCCAGTGAGCTAGGGGCTAAACTGAACCACCAAACTCAACAATGAGATTCATATCTATAGTATGAGCCTTCATGATCACTGGTGAGAGTAATTATACAAGTAATCCCCAAGTACTGCCCCAGAACAATGGACTATTTTCTGAGGGTTTTCTTTTTTCTTTTTAATTGGATGAAAATATTGTTTTAAAGTACTGAGTTAAGTATTGTTAGGAAAAATATTTAGGAGATGTATTTGGGTTATGCTTTATCACTGAAATCAGTTATACTACATTTTATGAGTAATGATGAGATAAACTAAGGCAGTCAAAGTACACACACTGTTATTCTGTCTCAAACAAGCATTAGTGACAAAAAATTAACCATACGCCCTGTACTGTTTACTTTAGCCAAGGACATTGTGTCCATTTTGCCTCAGGGTTAGTAATGCCTGAAAGGTAATAAGGCTCTGCAGCTATTTTAGTAACAATGACCAGATCAGTACCAGGCCTCCAGAGTAGAATACAAAATTAAACGAAGTTAAAGAGGTTGGGGGTGGCAAATAGGTGGATCAAGTTATTACAACCAAAGAACTTACTATTTCTTCCAATTAAGTTAAAACAGTAGTATACAAAATTGGTAAGTAAATCAATCTTATTAAAGATGTATCTGTTCTCCAAAAGTTACAGTCATAGGTATTAGACTTGTCAGAACAGTCATACTTAGCTACTCCAGTAATAACATGTTCAAACTTTGCCATAAAAACAGAATTAAATTTTTCTGCTTTTAAAAGTTACCACAACAGAAGAAGTAACAGTCTTTAAAGAAAAGCAAAGTTCACATCAGTCTACATTAGATACTGGCCCTGTTCTCTGAAATGCTATATGTTATCTTGCACATGTTTGTTTTTATCTGTCAATGTGGTTTATTGTTAGGGAAGTGTAGTATCAGCTGTCTTTTCCCTGCCATCAAAGCTACTTCGTTAAAGTTAATAGTGTTTGACTTCTAGGAGATCTTTTTCCAAGGTAACACAAAAAACTTCTGCTCTCAGTTATTTTTCCAGCAGTAAAGGCACCAAATGGATGTAATAACCCCCTTAATCTTAAAAAATCCATTGCATTAATCCACTGAAAGCATTTAAAAATTATACTTGTCATTTATTATATGACCTTATCTAGGAGTGACCCTTTGCCAAATGTTCTAAGAGCACACCATCAGCTGGCAAACACATTTACATGAATGGAAATCTACTTTAGTCTGAGTAAGACTACTGTATATTAGTTCCAATACACCTGTACTGTGTTTACACTATCTTCCATTTAATTTTGCCACTTTTCTAAAATGCTTCATTTCAATAAATGTGAGGAGTTAAAATTGCTAAACCTTGTCTCTAGCCTATATCCACAGATCTTATTAACTCACTGGTTTGAATTAAACTGCATTCTAAGAATAAAATAACACTGGCTTTATTAAAAGTATGCATACTTGGTTTTGGCTCATCTAATTATTAGCTAAGAAATCTTTTGACAATACATATTATCTAAAAACTCTTTGTAGGTTTCTGAAACCTTATTCCTTTTTATGATGTAGTGTCCCTGATTTTAGTCCTCTCCCTCTACATCTTTCCTTATCTCTATTTTCTGTCAGGTACTTGACAGGCACTCTATGAACACATCCATTTCAGAAATGTGGGGTTTTTTTAGTTAATTGGCATTGCTTCAGAGAAACTGGCATTAAATTTTATTGGATTCAATTAAAAAGCACTGATTCCATTAATATCTATTAAATTAGTAAAATAAATCTGAGTTTGGAAGAGAAATGGGAAAACATAACCATACACACATATCCAAATATATTTGTATTGAAAAATGGTTTGTGTTAAAAGTGGATGAAAATAAGCTGTTTCAAATAAAAATCTGTTCATTTTCATATAACCACTTAGGATCGGAGCATATTGGTTTTAATATAGTACATATGTATCCAATTAACTGTAAAAATTTAAATAGACATGACACATGCAACCCTGAGCTTATTCATGTAAAATGCGAGTCCTCTTAAAAATGATAAAATACATTAATTAAAACCAGCTCAAATGCAATCTAAAATGCACTAAAATGGTTTAATATATTAATAAACAGAAATCAGTAATCCCGAAAAAATCTTGTCAGACAGACACTAACTAGTAGAGGACTACTAAACATGATATCACTTTTTATTCCAGACACTACAGTGATATGGACAGTTATAAAAAGCTCATGCACAGTACTGACCTGTAGCAAAAAAAGAAACCACATATTTTACACAAAGAAGTGGCCAAACCTCTAAAATAGTTATTGCTGTACTGGAAAATATGGAATAGAAGTGGCATCTTTAGGGGGGGAAATATATCTAACATTTAGAGAAAGGGAGTACGAATCAGGATTCATGGCCTCTACCACTGATTTGGTATATGACCTTGGGAAAGTTACATCTGTATCTGTTTCCCCATCTATAAAATGGATTTAATACTTATCTACATCACAGAGATTTGATTATTTGCTAATTAAAGCTTGTAAAACATTCTTATATTTAGGTGACAACTGCTACAGAAGTATCATGTTTTATTACTAGAAAATGTAATGCTAGCTTTAATCTAAAGGATACCAACAAGATGAGTATTTTAGCTTTCCACTAAGACAGTCATTTACCTCACGTTTGTGTTACAACTAGCACATACAAACATTAAATACTACTACTACCTCTCAGAGAATGTAAGGGTCCAGTTTTCAGAGGATTCAACGCAGCTTCCAACTGAGCATGCACAATTTTGTGAGCAGAATAACTTGCACATAATTTCTGTCCATGCTATCATTTGCACAAACAAATTAGAAAGTACACAGACCAAATTAAAGGCCACGTATTGCATATTTGAAACAAAAAGTCTCCATGCTGAGGTTTATTTTTTTCTATTTGTCAGACAATTTTCCTCCCATATCATAAAGGAAGTTAAAATTAACTTGGCTGTTTTTGTTAAAACAACTTCAGTAGCACCTTATGAAGACATTTTCTGCACCAGAATAATTAATAATACCTAGGAATACAGCTTGTTATAATTAATAATACCTAGGAATACAGCTTATGCTGAAGAGCCAGATGTCAAAGGATGGTACCTATGTTTTTCAGGGGTGGGGATTAATTCTTCCAAAAACTGTATTTTTTAAAAGCTTCCCTATAATACATATGTAGATTATTTTTCTGTTAAAAATCACATCATTTAAAATTTGGAGGACATGCATCACTATATTTAATTTTTAACTCTATTTAACCTTATTTTTAATTACATAAAATATTAGGTTTTAACTACTTGACAATCCCCTTAAAGTTAACATTTTTGGAGATGATTAACACTAATAATAAACCAACTACATGTATCAATACTGAATAAAATATAATTGTAACAAATGTAAATAAATATGGTTCCAGACTAAACACACACAATCAGTTAACGTGCATTTAAAACCTTCGCTATCTAGCACAAGGGGGAGCAGTTGGACAATGTTAACAATGCCGCTGCATTGCAACTAGCTATTAAAGGCTTAACATGTAGGTTTGCCACACCTAATTTGGTTAAATTAAGACTCGGTTTATTGCATAGATTATTTGCCTCCAGAAATCCTCTACCATCCTCTCAAAAAAGCACCAAATAAAATATAAGAGCCTGACCTTTAAAAAAAATCCCATACTTTTCTCACTCTTATGCATATTTTCATTTCAAACTGGCATACCTGCAGAATCATGCCCTAAATAACAAAGAAAATCTTAACTGTTAACTATAACCAAAGTTTGGTTGCTATTTGTCCAAATTTTGATATCCAAATGTTGGTAGCAGAGTATTTATTTAATTGTCTAAATATTTAGCAAACTATTATTTAACTCAGGTTAAGGTACATTACAAATCTCAGCTTTCTTTATTTTCTTATTAATTTGTCATGTAAGACTGTAGCTGCTGCTGTGTTTAAATACATTCCCTATAATCCTATAATCCATTGTGGAGCTACTACAATTTACAACCATAGAGGATCTGCCCCACACTAGGTAAAACACTAAACACTGAAACAGGAGGTAAGATGCAATATTATTTAATTCCAAAGCAGTGCATGGAAAACAGTGAAAAAGCTACAGCAAGCAGACATAAGTCTAAAGCAGTTTAATAGACAGGCGAGAGAAATGAGCAGCCTTGATCCAGTTGCAACCCAGAACTTTCATCAATAATCACTGTTTAGTCAATGTACTAAACTCATCAAAGGAATTACACAACTGATGTATTTGGTCCTTGTGCCTAACAACTGTAAGAAAGAAATAAGTGAAAATACACAGTGAATAAAGTCATTTATTCAGTGGCTCATCTCATTACTGTGTGCTATGTATTAGGATTAGTTTATAGGGAAAATTCATACTGCTTAAAGGCCAATCCAAATCCCACACAAATCAAGATGAGTCCTTCCATTCAATTTAGTGGGACTTATACTGGGTTTACAGTGCTGCTGGCTACAGAGCAGACAGCAATGCAGCTGTTTTCATTTTCAAAGCCATCCTCACCGCCGAAAGGACTACAAACTTCATAATTTAAACATATATTCTGAAAAATAAAAAAGCCTATATGAAAGTCTTAATTCCAGTTTTTCATCAATATTTTCATAAATAAATAATATCAAACCTTCAACCTGATATTACTTTTTATATCACTGACATACAAGCAACTTTTAATTTCACCAGAATTGTTCTAAATTTCACCATCAATACCATGTATATATAACATCATCATCAGAGGAAGTACAGAGACATCATTCCAGTGCAATTGAGTCCAAATTACACCGAGGGACCAGTAACTCAACCACATTTCATCAAGAAAGCCACATGAAGTGCTATTTTTATTGGAGACATTTCAAAAACAGTACAGGTAGGCCAAGTAATTCTGGCCTTTGTTCTAAGTATAAGAGCGTAGATCTTATTTTTACCACAACAGGTGGTACCAAGACTTTCATCTGGAAAGATTTTTCTTATTTAAATTCACAAAATGTTTTCCCCTTTTCTTTTTAATTTGCTGCATGCTCTTGTAAAGAAAATGAAAGATTTAAGAGCTTTTAAACCAAAATATCTGTTAGAAGTTCCAAGCAAAGCCTTGATAGGGTCCAGCTTGCCAAGAAATGCACTTTTCACCAGTAAGCAGCCAAGCCTACTTTATCCAGTTCTACAACCTTACATTTCTGTTGAAATTTACTCTGTTTTCCCTTCTAATTATTCCTTGTGTTTGATGTCCAACATAAACAAAACATCTTTCATAAAGAACTCCCACCAGAAACCTTGGAAATCTAACAAATGCAAGGGATCACTCTGAAGTGCTAAGGTTAGAACGTTTGCACTGCCAGACAGACTTAACCCCAGTTAGAACTGTTCATTACGAGGCCTCCATTTGAGCCAAAAGTGCCCAAACTTTGTATAACTGAAATCCACACGGGCAAGCTGCCAGAAGTCTTAG
Source organism: Caretta caretta (assembly GCF_965140235.1). Lineage (NCBI taxonomy): Eukaryota > Metazoa > Chordata > Testudines > Cheloniidae > Caretta > Caretta caretta. Next base: position 39,632,949 of record NC_134211.1, on the reverse strand, counting down.
AGCTGAATCTAATTTAATTTTTAATATCTGTACTTCTGCACAGATATAACACATAAACAAACAGTACACATGCAACAAAACAGACTGCAGATGTACTCACTTTTAATATGGTGGTGTGACAAATGGAGATTACCGGATTAGAGCTGGGTGAAATTTTTCTCCCCCCTGCCCCTTTGTCTTTTTTTTTTTTTTTTTGCCAACAAAGGCAGATCTGAGTTGACCAAATTTGTGTCAATTTCACCAAATTGCTTTGGTTGGGAAAAAACAAAATATTTTGACATTTTCAAAATTAAATATTTTGCCCTTCAGATTCAAAACAACTTTTGTTTCCAGATTTACTGCAATTTAATTATAAACGTATTTAAAAAGCACTTAAAAACGGGAAAAAGAAAAATGGTTTATTTTTGGGGTGGAACAAAGTATTTTGTTTCACCCCAATTGGTTTTTTTTTTTTGGCGTTTCAGTTTAGTGAGACGATCTCAATATTTTAGTTTTGGGGTCACCCCGAAAATGCCCCCATTACTGCAAGTGACCTGCCCCAGTCAGCAGAACCCTGTTGTGACCGGAGACACCGGCCGCTCAGAGCACACGGGGATTTTGCGGGTGGTGCCGCAGCTCCCCTTTGCAGCTCCGGCGGGCCACGCTGTCGCCACGGCTGAATGGTTAAACAGGAGATTTTTAACAATAAACACAAAGCTGGTCCAGGGACATGTTAAAATAGCCCCGTGGACTATTTTATTTACTATCAGCGGTGCGTGTGTGCAGCTCCCTGACAACCCCCAGCGGCCGGCTCTGGCCGGCTCTGCCCTCGCCTGTCACTCACTCGTCAACACCCGCAGCGACCTCCGGCTCCCCCGCCCCAGCGCAGCCCCGCCCCGCGGCAGCCGAGGCTCCGCCCCCGCCGGCCGGGCGTCCCTTCTCCCGGGCTCTGGCGCCAGGGCGCAGGCTGCCCGCGGTGCCCCCTGTGGCGGCCGCCCGCCCGCCTCTGCTCTCCCGGCCCCCTCGCCCCGCCCGCTCTCCAGCCGGGCTCCTGCCGCGCCCGCGCTGCCCCTCGCGGCGGCTCCGACCCGGCCGAAGGGGCCGCTCCGCTGGGTCCCGTCTGGCCAAAGGCGCCGCGGGGCCCGCGCCCGCCGCGGGGCGGAGCCTTGGGGCCGGCCCGGAAGTCGCGGAGCCGCCGCCCAGGGCCCCTGGAGAGTGAACGGGCCGAACCCGCACCCGGCCTAGGGACTCCGCGGCCCAGCGACCCCCAGTCGTCCCACCCCGCTGTCTCCTTGGACCTCCCTCCTTCCCTGTCAGCGCCGCCTGGCCGCCTCCCCCGCAGCGGCTCCCGCTCACTCCCTCGCTGCCCCCCACTTTACTCCTCTCCCCTCTACCTTTGGGAGTTAGAAGAGAGGGGGAGGAAAAAATCCCCTCTCCCCCCGTCTCTTCTGGGGAGGCAGGTGGCCTGAGATGGGGGAAGAGGGAGATACTTACCTCTACACTAGGCAAGGTTTGAAAGTACAGCCATACAGGTATAGCTTTTATCAGCAAACTCCCCTAGTGCAGATGCAGCCTCTACCAGCAAGAAAGAGCTTTTGCCATGAGGGTTGAACTGGTTTGGTGAGCAAAAAAAGGTACAACTGCAAAACCACTTTTATGCTAGAATAATTGCGCCCACACTGAAAGTGTTGCCCCCTCAAAAAATCACACTTCTACCTGGCATTACTATACTGGCAAAAGTTTCTAAAGTAAACCTGGCCTTAGGCTGTAAGCTCTTTGAGACAAGGAGAATCTTTTTTGTTCTATGTTTGTATAACACCTAATACAATGGGGTCTAAGTCCCTGACTAAGGCTGCTAGGCACTACTATGATACAAATAACTGTCACTTCCAAAACCCAAGAAGTGAAAATCTTCAGTGAAAGGGCCACTATGTCCGATAGCCTTGCCTTTCATAGGCAATGTTATAGAAGCTCCACTCTGGTATGGTGTAGGGTTCTCTGCTAGGGCATCCCTCCCCCCCCCTTTCCATACAAGGGCAGCTGCCAAATATCTCTGCCATATACCCAGCCTTTTTTTTTTTTTTTGCCTGCTTGCCACTTTCCCTCCCTGCCCTCTGTCTGCCCTCTCTGAACACCTTCCACGCACGTCACATCCTCCAACATGAGAGTATCCCTAGTTTTATTTTATGAAAATCTAGCCACCTCAAACATACCTTTGTATCTAGTCCAGATTTTATTAAAATGTTTCTAGTTTCATACCATTGTGTTAAAAACACTTCATTTTTACTTATGTACAATCAGAAACAAAATAAATAAGTGATACTTCCAGTTCAATCCAAGGTTTCAGGAGTGGGTGTTCTGCTAACAGAAGAGAAGATCACTGCTTAGTAGATTCTTTACTGATCCCCTTTAGAAACATCACCAAATGTCATTCTCAGGAGGATGCACCAACATGTCAGTTTTCAACAGGTGATACCAGATTTCAGCACAATACCAACATCTCATAGCTTTCAACAGCTCTTGCTTCTGTTCTGTCACTTTCCTCTTTCCACTACAACTTTCCCACAAAATTCTTTCAACGTTGGCAACAAGACCAAAAAAAGTACTGAAATTTTGTTCATATGGTCACTTCCTCTAGTAGTGGTGAATTTCTTTCAAAAATTGGATATCATAGGATGAAAGTGTAGCATGCCTAATTACTGAGACAAAAAACATTGAAGAACAGACATTATGCAAAAATAGAAATCTCCCAAAGACAGTTAATGATAGAAATTGGTCATTGTTTTTTATAAATATGTGAATGTAGAAATCTTAAAATATATGGATTTGAAGAAACACTGGCAACCTGTCTAGGCCCCAGATTTGACCTAGCAGTATTTGAAAAATGTTATAGATCTAGGGAAGTATCCTTTCATTTCTACATATCATTTATTCTAAAATATATTCACTCTGTTGATACCAAGAATTATATATCTTTTTTCATGTAGTACCTAGCTTCACACAGTGTTTTGAGTTATGTTGTGGCATAGTTAGCAGGAATATGTTAGGGCATGTCTAAACGGCAAGTTAGTGCATGGCAAGCTCAGGTGTAAATCAACATGCACCAGTGCCACACTCTAACTGTCCATGTGGACCTTGCCACTGTGCACTGAGTGCCATACTGCACAGCTGGAAACTTTTAGTGTTCAGCAGTGTCCGTGCAGCTAGTGCACAGCATACATGAGCTCTGTAGATTTACACCGCAGCGTGCCGTGCACTAAATGTATACTCTAGACAAGCCCTTAGTAAATTCTATACACAGAATTGTGCTAACATCACTGATGATGCTATGAACTGGGACAACGTTGCGATAATTTGTAATATCTGGGAAGAAACAAACAATATCAGCTGACTGCAGACCAATTTAGCTAAAAGAGTGAACACAGCTTTTAATTCTGTGATTTTGTCTTACCACAAGGCCAACCATAAGAGCTGGCATACATTCTCAGATTTTTTCTTTACTATAGTCTGTAAACTAAGTTGTATCAGAGTGAAAGATTTATATGATATGAAGAGAAACCAGAGTATGTATCAGAGCATACATGGTTTGTGTGACAGGATTAAATCTGGGCAGGTTATTAAAGGGGTCTCTAGAGTGTAGTCATGAAAAGAGAGAGAATTCCAAAGGTAACCAAGTGCAGCCAATAGCTGAGTTGGAACAACTTAGTATAATTGCCAAGAGGAATATGGCTAACGCTCAAAAATGTTTAAAAAGCAGAAACATTATGATAAGAATAGAAAGGATGTTCATTTTCAAGCAGAAGATAAGATATGGATTAAAGTTCATTCTCAGAATAGTTTTTATGGCTAAACTAACCCCAAAATGGAAGATTCCACATTGAGTTCTTTGAATTATAGAATAAACTAATTGGATCATGGTGCTTATTGTGTACAAAGCATAACGTTACTGGGATGTAAATCCTGGATGTACTCATGTTTCTCTGGCCACTGCCAATCTTTGCAGGCCACAAAAATTAGAGATCTGGAAAAATTAGATTTCCCATTCTTTAAATGCTTTCATGTCATTTATTTTCTCCTAAAAAACACTGAATTCAGTCATTCCCCGGTATCGTTGTTCCTTACATGGATCCTACAGACTTTGGCTAACAAAAAGAAAATAGACTATTATAACTGACTTCAATTCAAATTTGAATTATTATTCCTACACCTAACACCTCCTTGTGTCTACATCTGGGGATCAGCTCTCACCTGGTAAGGCACCCCCTTCCATCGGTTACTCGGGCTGTGACCCCTCTCTCTCTTCATGACTCAGCCCTCCAGCCAGGTCATTATATAGACCTCCCCTTTCAGGGTAACAAAGTCCCTTTGGACGAGCTGTCCAGTTGGTATCTCAAACAGTCCAGTGCTACTTCCCAGTGGCTGGTAGGGGAACCTGGGCCCACTCTCTACACTGGTTTCCAGCCCAAGGACCCTGTAACAAGTGGTTAAGGTCTGCACAATCCTACTCTTTGTTACTGTTTCCCTTGTCTTCCTACCCAGCCATCTCAGGCTTTCTTTCCCATCCCCCACTGGTTCCTCTGGGGTTGATCCTTCTTCCACAGCTAGAATCCCAGAGCTTATTCTCCTGGTGGGTTTTTTTCCTCCCTTTCTCTCTACTCCCAGAGAGTGACTACAGCCTCCTTGTGCTCTCATCTTCCTGGCTGTATACTAAGCAGCCTGGTCCTGCCCAACTGGGTTTCATGTTCAGTTAAGCCTGGCTGTCCCTTCAAGTGCAGCCAGAGACCATAATTGGCTTCTCGGGCCCACATTAACCTCTTCAGGGCCTGTGTGAGGTGCACTCCCATAAGAGGGATGTGTACATATGCCTGGTCAGTTATCCCTGAAAAGGACTAGAAACCCTTCTTCTCCTTCTCCCACCTCCAGCTTCATGCCTTCTTCCATATTTCCTCTTACACTAGGAATAACTTCCCATCTACAATGTGCCAAGTCTACTTCAGATCCTTCCTTAAAACCCACTTCCTTCATGTAGCTTACTTGCACCAATATCTTCATCAATGATGTCTCCATTCCTTCCCCATCTGAACTATGGTCCCATAAATCATATTTGTCTTAGATTGTCAGCTCTAAACATAAAGCATGTCCAGTACATTATAGCAATAATTCCTACTCTGTTACCACATGAATGATAAAGGGGGCTTGTATCAATTTCTGTTACATTTCGCAACAGGATGGAGAAGAACAAAATAATTCAAAGAGCACCACAGCAGCAGTCAGGGCTTGTCTATCCTACACCACTGGAAACAAACATTTGTTCCTTCTCTGCACTACAGCTTACAATTGTGTTAGTTAACCCTAGGTTAAATACAACTAAGAACAAATGTTTGGTCATTATCTATATTACAATTTACAATCATGTTAGTTAAAACATGATTTGAAACATTGGTAGAGAAAAGCTGTGACTTTCTTCTTGGTTCATACATGTGTGTTTAAAAAATAGGGATTAATTCTTGCTACATACAAAATTATAAGCCTCTAATAGTCAGTACTAAGAGATATGAATTGCTGAAAACTTGATGAGAAAGATCTCTGAACAGTTTTGAAAATTAATTTTATAAGGTCATTTTCAGTCAACAACTCTCTATTTCAGTTGTGAAGTTAAATGTTTTTTCCATGAAACTAATGCCAGAAGTTTGACTCACTGGAAATAAAACATTACTTTAAAGAGCCACTCATTATCATTTGTTTTACAGTAAAAAATAAATTTCATGAATTAAGATATAAACCATTTTGTCACATAACAACATGCTGGGAAAGACACTGAAGGTGACCTATATACAAATAGTTCTTCCATCATTGCCAAGTTCCCAACTACTGTTACACTTGCACAATTCGCATGAAAAGCCCTTAGCTTTTCACATGCTCAGACTTTGGATTTCTATAAAATTTCCCCATCTCCATAGTGGCAATAGTGACACTGTACTTAGTTACCTTACAGGAGTGTGGTGAGGATTCATTATAATTTGTCATTATATATATTATGTGCCTATGCATGTTGCAGAACAGAATTGCATCCCTGCCAAAAGACTCAGAGCACTCTTGCCTGGAATTAGCAAATTCAAATGATTATTTGTTATTATTATTTTATTAAGACAGACAATTTTCATAGCATTCTGAATTGAAATACTCTGTTAGCTATTCTAAACATCAAATGGTGAATTTTAAAAAAATCTTTAAAACCTAGATGAGACCCAAAAAAAGTAAAGAAAATTAATCTGATTGTAAACCACTATAGAATATAATGTAGGCAAAATATTGCAGATACGGTACAGTACTCAAAATAAGCAAAAACAAGGGAAGCACTAGGCATTCTTATAGGTCATTGACCGGTGGGAGGAGATGTTGGCCTGAGCTGCAGTCAAGGATCATTAACCCCAAATGGATGCTCATTTCCCACAAAATGCCCACTATCAAGGTTGTCATTGCAGCATACATTCAGTAGGATATATTTAATAATATATTTTTGTTGCACATTTTATTTTTATTTTCCATTTTGGGATATAGCACAAGGTTTAGCTTGATTCTGCTCCCAGTTCCAGATTTACCTCTCTCAGAACTTTTTAAAACCCACAGGAGATGCTGTGGACCATAGAAAAGTCCCCTTTGGGCCTGTGGTTCCTGCTAACCTACTAAGATCTGTAACCGGTCCTTTGGATTTCAGAAGACCTACTGAAAAGCAAAGGTGGGAGGCAGAGCATGAATCGAGGTCTGAAGCCTTTGTGAGTAGAGGGAGCTGTTCGGTGAAAGCTGGAAAGTCAAAGACTATACTGAGTTCCTAAATTCCTGAGGGTTCACAGCTCCTAGCCTCCCTGTAGTTATCAATGCCCTGAAAAGCGTTCTGTTCCCTGGCTTCTCCAGTCCCAGTATCCTGTGAAATTTAGGAGGTCCACAAAGTATTCAGCTTCCTCATACATGTCAAACATCTTGGGGCAGGGGGTTTAAGTCTCTGAAGAAACCCCTAATAAAAAACTTTGTTATGCTAAAGTTAAGACTAAGAGTACATATATGAACCTAAAATGTGTTTCTGCTGTGAAAACTGACTTCAGCCCAAAGTTTCAAAAGCAGCTAATGATTTTGGGAACCTGTGTTTGAACCACTTTGAAAGGGATCTGATTTTAAGAGGGCAGGCACAGCACTATCTGAAAATCAGCCCCCTTTTGTAAGTGTCTCAAGTTGAGTACCCAAAAACAGAAGCAATCATCACTTTGGAAAATTTGGGTCAAGAAAAATGCCATTGTGGGTTTTCATGTTTATTGCCTCTCAATGATTTCCATAGTAAAAGTGCTCAATTTACAAGTAGCAACCTGTTTTCTCTAACTCCCAGTACATGAGAGTCATATGTGGGCTCTTGCTCATCATCACAAGCAATTATGGTAGTATTAGCAAAAAGAAAAGGAGTACTTGTGGCACCTTAGAGACTAACCAATTTATTTGAGCATGAGCTTTCGTGAGCTACAGCTCACTTCATCAGATGTGTACCGTGGAAACAGTTTCCACGGTACACATCTGATGAAGTGAGCTGTAGCTCACGAAAGCTCATGCTCAAATAAATTGGTTAGTCTCTAAGGTGCCACAAGTACTCCTTTTCTTTTTGCAAATACAGACTAACACGGCTGTTCCTCTGAAACCTATGGTAGTATTAGTCCGTCACAGTTAGAACTCTGAAACTGCACTGTCTTCATTCTATGTTCTCAAGCTCCAATTCAGGACAGCACTTAAGCACATCCTTAGCTATAGGCAGTGCACAAATTAAACATATGTTTAAGTGCTTTCCTGATTAGGTATGCTTTCCTGAATTAAGGCATCTGGCTGAAACATTTCTGCTGATAATGCACAAGGAGGATTTGAATCCAGTTCATGCAATGCTAGCTGCCAGGAATAAAAATGCAGAAAAAAATATTGTTCTAAATGGAGTTAGCCAATATGACTCTGAATACACAGAAACAGGCCTGTTGAGCAAGATGGTATCATTTTTACATCATCACTTTTCACAGTAGAACCACACTTTAAAGGTAAAAAATAATTGAGGAACCTAACAAGAATATTGTAATGATCAAACTCCAAACATTACTGAATCAGGAAATTTAATTCTAAGGATAAATTTAGAAGAAGCCCACCTGGGGCTGATAGGGATTATAGTGTTTTGTTATGTTACTTCTGATGTCATAATACCATGCACAACAATCAGCTAAGCAGATCATTGGCACAGAGGTACCAAGTATGGAGGACAGTTTAATTGATGAGGATGTAAGCAAGAGAGAGAGAGAGAGATCACTGCCTAGTGATCAGTCTACAGAGAGGACAGGAAATCTACTATTCTTGTCAGTAGGAAAGATCTCATTTAAGTTTTACAAGCTTTTGTTTTTTAATTGAAGAATGAGCTATCTAATCCAGATCCACAGTTTGGTGGATTATCTAATAATTGTGTCTGCAATCTACAGCACTTGGATTCATTACAGATTGGTTGGATTTGAACTCTGGGAAACTAGAGATATGTGAGAGTGTGATCATTTGCATTTTATTATAGTGGCTTTCCCACAGAGGAGATAAGGGATCTGACTAGTAGCGTGAGCTGTGTTATGTCCTCGAATGGTAGAGACTTTGGCTAGTTTGAGGGCCAGCGCTGTCACATTGCACCTGTATAGAGCCCAAATGCTCTGGCTTTACCAAGGTCGAGTGTATTTTGCCCACAAGGAATATTGTACTGACTGCATTATTCACTTCCATATTTAATTCAGTAAAAACTTCTGTTGTTAAATTTACATGAAGATGCTGCAGGATTGAGTCTGCTGCAGAATCCAGGGGGTCTTTGTTCAGGGTTGCCACAGAGTATAGAGGGCCTTCTTGGAACCTAGTTTGCAATAGACTGATTTTATAAATATGTGTTTCAGAGAAGCAACTGTGTTAGTCTGTACCCACAAAAAGAAAAGGGCCTTTTCTTTTTATAAATGTGTGTTTATGTTTGTGTAGTTATATGTGTGAATTAAATATATAGTACATCAGAGAACCTAATTTAATTGCTGCAGACCCAGTTATCCTTTGTATTCATGAAAGCTTGAAAGCTTATTATTTTTACATTCTATAATAAACGCCAACTGATTCTAACAAACAACAGTATAATGATTAATAACTAAAAGAATCTGGCTTTTATTTTAGCAATAGCTTTTATTTGGGAAGTTTAACAAACCCACTCATCAGACAACTGAAATCTTAACTTCTCACTTTGTCAGGTCACCTACAAAGCACCGAAGATTTATGTGAGCAAGAAATGTTGTTGCTATTTTAGGTAGTGACTTTTTTCTATCTCTATTAGAAATTTAGTCTCATGGTGCGTACAAAGGGCTTTTGCTTTGAGAGTATTTGGTATGAACTGGGTCACAAGAGCAAGTAAAAGTTGTAAACCAGATGTATCATGTCCGTCCAATCCCTTTTATTTGTGTCAGAGGGTGAATCGTCACCTGGTGTGCACTGGTGCATTTTGTCATTCTAAACTGGAAGTGATGTAAACCAAAAAAAGCAACTCCCTCTGATTTTGTAATACTGGAATGGAAAAGATATTTATTAATATACATTCATCTTCTTGAGTTGGATTTTCATATGTATCCATCAATATAATCAGTGACTATCAATTCATTTATTTAAAGATATTATTTTACTTTAATTTGAGCAGGACTGGGCTGTAAATAGTTATTTTCTGCTTCCATGGATGATCAGTTTTAACAAGTAGGAATAAATGAACCATTTATGTGGATTACACACTAATAAACAACTCAACTCAATTATAATTTAGTTGCTTTTGGCAAATACCTAGTGCTGCAATATTTACTCTACTGTAATAATTTGGTGGGAGCTCTAACCCTCTTTTGAATCACACTTTCTATGCATAGTTCAAAAACTATAAACATATTGGAGTGAGGTTTTTGGATTCCATAGAAAGTTTGTTAGCTACTTTACCAACCTAGCCCACCTGCAACAGAGGAGAGTGAAGGTTCCCAAAATCCCACATGTTTGCCCCAAATTTCTGCAATAGAAGTACTTAATTGTTACATAGCTAGCTACATAGAAGGGTCAGGATGTGGAACTATAAGCAGAGTTTTCTACAAGTAACCAGAGAGGGCTTCTTAGTAAAATAGCCCGCCTCTTTACAACCCAGGATTGGTGGCAGGGACTCTTGTTGCTCCTTGAATCTGCAAGGGCACTGGCAGCTGCAAGTGAAGGAGTGACTCTGTAGGGCCATATCTTCACTCCCATGTTCACATGTGGGGCTTCTTCCACATGTGAGTGATACAGTTATGGTTGTTTTATGCTGAAAAATGGCATATGTAATCTCTATGCAGGTTGCTTTCTTTGTACATCAACACACGTGCAGTGATATGGCTATGCTTTTACTTCACCCTGCTAGCATTTTTATCAGAGGAAACTTAGGTCATTGAAAGTTATTTATTTTCTCCTCTACTTTATTGGGTTATTTCCTGTTTTTCTTCCTATTCTCTCGCTGTGTCTGATTTGGCAGATTGATTGATTTTCTTCTTGCACTTTCCTCCCTTTCAGACTTATTCTCCCTGATCTACTCATATCTCTCTCTCACTCACTCACACACACTTTGAAATTTTCATGTTTTAGGTTAAAACTTTAAAAGCTGAGCTGGTCAAAATGTTCAAATATCATTTTGAGGTTTTTCAGCTCACTTCAATCTGTAAAAGTTTTGCAAAAATTAGGTGTAGTTTTTCAACCTGATCTATTAAAAAGTAATTTCGCCTATTTTTGCATATTTATTATTTAATATTTTCTTTAGATTGTGTTTCTCCAGCACCTGCACTACCCACTTCCTTATCTTTTTCCTGCTCCCACTGAACTCAATAAGAATAAGACTGGGCCCAGTCCAATGCCCATTATATCTACCTGAGGAACCTATATGGACTTCATTATCATAGGTTTCAGAGGAACAGCCGTGTTAGTCTGTATTTGCAAAAAGAAAAGGAGTACTTGTGGCACCTTGAGACTAACCAATTTATTTGATTGGTTAGTCTCTAAGGTGCCACAAGTACTCCTTTTCTTTTCATTATCATAGTATCTGAGTGCTTCACAATATTTATCCTCACAACACTGTGAGGCAAGGAAGTGCTATTTTCCCCAGTTTATAGATGGGGAACACAGAGCCTAAGCAATTTGCCCAAGATCACAGTAAATCTGGGGTAGAGCAGGGAACTGAACCTTCATCTCCTGTATCCTTGGCTAGCAGCCTAACTGCTGGCTGGATCATCTTTTCTTTCTCCATCAATTTCAGTAAGCATGCCCTATGTGAATAACATTCATTTTCAGCTCAGCTGACACAAACTTCAGCTTTGATCTGTAGCTGGCTCCTCTTTGCTAGATGTTGCAGATTTTATAATGATGGTCAGAAGTGAAAACTGCTCATTATACTGAGGAAATGAGCCAGTTTTCTCCAATCAAAAGATGAGTTTCCCAACCTGCTCTCAATAAACCTTATTTCACCAGTTTCTAATAAAATGCAACATGTTTCAGGGAAATAGTCACTCAGAGCAGTAGTATCCCTTTGGATTGAGATACATTGAACAATGTCAGCTGTATCTACTCCATCACCTCAGGGGGAGAGACCATTAAGCTCAGCTCATAAAGGAAAAGCCCCAAAGTGCTTGATCCTAAAGTACTTATTCAGGCTAAGCACAGACTCTAAATCAGCACAGCAAAAAATCCTAAATTTGGCATACTCAGACTATTGTTTTGAATTCCCAAATGGCCCTCAGACGTACTGTTTTGGAACCCAGAAGCTATATATTCTGTGGTTAATCTCACTCATCAGCTATATTAATAAGTCTTCCAGGAAAGGGGGTGCATTACTTTACTGGGGTGTAGTGAAAAATAATCCAAGGACTTTTTATTTAAAAAAAATCAGGTACTGATTGTTCTAATTCTCACAATCAAAACAAAACAAAGTGATTTAGTTCTAATAATACAGAAACCAACAAGTTCGTGAAAGAGGCTTACCAAAACATTATCGCTCCAAACCCCAAACTGAGGAAAATCGTTTATTTTAAAAAAATATTTAGTACTAATTGTACTCAGTTCACCAAAACTGGAGAGGAAAACTCCTAACATACTGCGTTTTTAATCCATTTACAAACTTTATCTAAATTTCAACATTTATTCTAAGTAACTAAGCAAAAATTTAATACAGTCTGATAGGAAGAAATAGATTACAGAGACAAAAATATGCTGATACTAAAAGCAATGAAAAAAATATATTTTTCATGCCAAAAAAAAAAAATCCTTGGAGTATGACCTGGAAGTTTGAACACTTGAAGAACAAGGGTTCAGCATATATTTATTTTTTTGGCACACTCTCTGCTCACTCCAATTTACTGCTCATGTGTTTGGACACAGACTTCAACTGTCTCTTGTATCCAAGGATAATGACCTAGCACTCCAGTGATTTAGTAAACCTCAACTCTGTGTAGCCACTCAATCAATGATGGGCTAATCCCTTAATGGCCATTCATGTCTCTCCAATGCCTCTCAAAGAATTCTGCAACACTCCAAATTGTGCTACGTGGAATTACGTGCATGTCTTCCACCCTCGTTATCTTATCTGGTAGCTAATTCCCACAAATTATCATGCAGTTTCAAGTAAAAAATTAAATTGATGTTGAATCATAAATTTGTCACTCTTCAGACAGCTGCTAAATCAGTAAAATCTTGATCAAGTGGGGATTAGTCACTGGATTGAACAATTAAGACCTGTAAGTGTATTTGGCCTTCTGTCAAAGAAATGTTTATTAATGAAAAAAATAGTTTATGTAGAGGTTTAAAGTGTTATTAATTCTTAAGTGGGGCATAATCTTTTATCTGGTATATTGTGACACATAGCACGCTATCCCACTAAAGTCTAGTACAGCTCAGTGCCTGTTTAATCAGAATCTTTTGAAATAGCAATGTTTGAGTCTTTATAAATTACCAGAGTAAATGCAGAGATGTCATTTATTGAAATTGTTTGGTTCAGCTTTTAGTCTGTAAAGGAAAACCTGATTCCACATCATCATTTAGCTATGTTTCTTAATGCAGTTCTTGTACATATTGGGTGAAAGACTTCCTGCACAAAGAAAATGAGTTTTATACAGTAAACTCTCTCTCTCTCTCTCTTCCCCCCACCACCTCCCTCAGACCTATTTTAAAAATATGTTAGGGTACAAGGTGCTATTGAAACATCACTTTATAGTGATTTTTATATAATAGAAACAGCTAAAGGAGGTAACCCATTTCTTCAAATTAGCAATCTCTGCTCAAAGCTTTGCCTATCTAGAGATTTTTTGCCATTTTTATCATGTATCCATATTTAAACACAAAGTCCATTTTTCTTAATATATGTGTAGAAACTAGAGATTAGACCTTTAGATCCCAAAGCATGGGGTAATACTGTATCCGCTGCTGTAAGATGACTCTGGAAACCTTTCATAGCTGTATCATTAAGACTATAGTGCCTTAACTGAAGGTATATCTGAATGAGGGTATTAGTAAAAAGAAAAGGAGTACTTGTGGCACCTTAGAGACTAACAAATTTGTTAGTCTCTAAGGTGCCACAAGTACTCCTTTTCTTTTTGCGAATACAGACTAACACGTCTGCTACTCTGAAACCTGTTATATATTAGTGTAATTATTGAGGTTTTTGTGATGTGGACATTTGTCTACTGAGAACAAACCTTAGACCACCAAGCGCATTTCACACCCACACACACCTCATGGCAACAACTTTTGATTACTATTGTCCTCGGCTGAATTTGAGCCAACAACCTAAAACTAAAATGATCTAGAGTACAGCCCAGTACCAAACCACAGCACCATTCAAAGCTGTGTTTAAATAGTGCCTTAGTAGATTCATGCATGCCCATGTTCTTGAGAATGCTTTTCCCCCCCCCATATTGTGGTTGGCATCAGCTGAATAATCAAACTCTTCCAGTACAACTGATACCTTTTTCTGGTTTGCATGGTGTAAGGAAAATAGCATGGTGTGATTATCTCTTTTGGGTTAATGTCTGGTTTAATCAATTTCTTGAAATGTCTGTGTAGTATTCAGTGGTTTTGAAAATGATTCTCTAGAACTACCTTAGAAATGTTATTTATATTATAGCCAAGTGTGTGGTCTTAATAAAAATAGTGTTGAAACAGCTCAAAAGCCACATTAAATTTAACACCTAGCCCCCACATCAGATAAATGGCTTAGTATGTGCTAGAGAGGGAATTCACATCTGTTATATTAAGACATTAACAAAGTTTTCCCTCTTGGTTCTGTACAGCACCAAACACTCTGTCACATGCAATAAATAATAATAATGTTTAGCCAATAAATCATCCACAGCACTTAGATGGAATTAAAGGCATGTATAATTTAGGCTGTTGGTAATTATGTAATGTATCTTTAAAATACTATCTGCCTGGGCATTTAGTATAGACCTTGTTTATGGCCGATGCAAGCTTGAAATTAAGGAAGAAGAGAAAAAGAAGAATGAAAATTTTTTAAAGGATTTATAATTCTGGAGAAATATTTTTAGTCTGACAAACACTTAAATATAATACAAATAAATAGTCCAGCAGCACTGTGAATGTGACAGAAAAATGCAGGCCCCAGCTCAAACATAATAACCCTCTTATATAAAGTACCTCTCAGTCCAAAAGATCCCAAGGCATGTGACAAACATAAGCCCTTCTTCTGAAACCTCTGCCTATGCAAGTAATCCTTGCACTTTAATTTCAGTGCGCCCACTCACATGAGTAAGGGTTGCAGAATTATGCCCTTAACAAATTAAGCTGTAGAATTTACAAAGGGCTCCGAAACTGAGATGGCAGCAGCGAGTCATTATTTTACATCCAGCAATGAGATACGGTCACCTCTAGGGTGAAATTCAGCAATTGTTTCGGATAGGTGGAAAGAAAGAATGCCATGCCCAACCAACTGAACCTACAAAGGTAGGCAGGTTCATCAGAATGAATTATTATTACTCTAGCAAAAAGATAGATTCTTCCGTTACCATTTCTGCACCAAGCAGGAGTCTGCAGACCTTGTATATTTTTAATGCGCCAGATTGCAACTTAATCTCCTGCAAAACCTCCTCCTGTGTTCTTGTTCTCGTAACCCTAAATTTTGGGCTCGATCCTCAGCTGGTGTAAATCGGCATAATTCCTCGTATGGACCTATGCCAGTTTATACCAGCTAAATGGAGCTATACCAATTGACAGGAGCTGAGGATACAACCCTTTGTTTTGAGGTGCTCTGCTGGTAGCTCCATTTAGTCTAGAAACCTCTCCCTTCACCCACTGCTGGCTGTGACAAGTCCAAGAAATTGGATGATGTCTCTTTGCATGAGGCCATATTTAGGATATTTCTTAGAGCATGTCTGCAGGAAGAGTTCTCATAGTGTACGGCCACAGGCTCTATTCTTTTTTTTTAGAATAATGCATGCTAAATGGCGTTCACTGAGGACAGTCTCCCCATATTATATTTCTTGATCTGAGTTTTTTATGATCGCTGTTAAGAGCTGTATATAAATAGTGATGCACAAGCAGCCTTCTGCAGTGTACAATAAGTTTTATTGGTCCAACAATATCAAGGAACAATGCTGTATGTTTTTGAGTGCCATCTACAGAAATGGTATCTATTAGCTAACTATTTACATCTCTTACAGAGCTCTGCTGTAACAGTTGTCAGCAGCTTTCTATTAAACTCAGGTCAGTCCCAGTCTTTTTTTACCTTTCTCCTTTTAATTTATATATCTTATATGGCCCTGATCACTGTAGTAGCCAACTAGTTGCCAACATGGGTGATTTTATTGCAAATCTCATGCTAGCTGGTATTTTTCTTCAAGCCATCAGCTCTTGGAATCTTCCGTTTTCAAGAGAATCATAGATTTGTTTTAAAAGTGAATTTCTAGTCCTTGTGCTTGTGGTGAAAAGCTTAAAAATGGGATCCACATGAACCAAAAAGCCTCAAAATCAACAGACAATAAAAAGAACCTAATATTTATTATTTCAAATTATCCTGATTCTTAAGCCAATATCATGATTTTGGGGGGCCTGACTGATGATTACTGACTTCTTGGGGCTGGTGATACTGAGGGTGTATGAGCGGATTTTAACATAATTTCTTTGGGCTAAAAATATTTCCTTGCAGGTCTCCAGTAGGACAAACACAAGTAGGTTTTACTGGGTTTTATCCATATCATATATACCCACTACAAATAGCAGTGGTTTTGTTGGTTTGTCTTAATAATAATAATTATATTTTAACTTTCTTTTGTAATTGTTTTGGTCTTTTGGACCCTCCGCATCAGATAACTACTGTTTCTTCTTCTGGCTACCTATGTTTCTTTTATACAAAAGGGGAAGACAATATAGCACAGCACAGTTGTTGCCACCCTCTGTCCAAATGGAAGAATTGTGTGGGTGTGGATGTGGGAGATAACTAGTCACACACACAGGTAGTTCACTATGGATTTCTTCACAAATCAGAATGAAAATGCCCTAGTCCAGCCATTGCTTCTCAGTGCTATTCAGATAACATCCAGAAGCATAATTTAGTAACTACTTAAAATGCTACATTAATGGGTCATGATAAAATTCCTGCTTGCCTTATCTACAACTGATTAATGCGAATTAAATTTCATGCTAATCAGCCCAAGCAGTTTGCATGCTGTACAGATAACCACTATTTTCACTAGAGTGAAAAAATATTTTCACTGTTATTAATGGTGTCAAAAAGGTCAGAATATTAAGGGCACTGGTTTCAAAAAAAGAGGATGTGAAAAAAATGAAATCATGCTAACCCTATATCTGAAAATATGATTTAAAAAATCTGCTGGGTTACTAATTAATTTTCCTAAGTTTAGTGTGTGTCTGAGCAACGATATTTAACAAGCATAAAAATAATTGAGCCTCATGAAGATGGGTTTTCTAGGAAAAAAAAGCCAGGAATGCAGTTAGCTATTTCCAGCAAATGGCCAAGTTAAAATGCCATGACAAAAGTTCCAGTCAATTAAAAAAAAAAGTGGTACATTTCATACTCATTCGAAGTGGAAAAAAAAGTGTCTTAGTTTTTTCTGTTGCCTGAATTTTTAGTAGCAACCAAAGTACTTAATGAAATATACTCAAGCATATATCAAAGGGAGTAGTATCCTTCTAAACTGAATGACTCATAGTCTATAGACACAATGTGAAACCACTTCCCTATTCCCAGTAACTCATCCACAAACTATTTTATGGTTCATCCTCTAAAGCTGGTACTAATCCACACCCTATGGGTCAAATCCTGCAAGTTCTTAGGCAAAATTCACATTGATTTTGGCTGCAGGGAAGTGGGGCGCTTTGCCCACTTCTCAGCAAAGGACTAATAGCACACAGATGTAGCTAGCAAGGCCTCTTATTAAAATTGTACTGTGTTTAAACTGTAATACAGTACATTTATTAACACATGATACCTCATCATAAATGGCTAAAATGACAATTCTCAAAATAAATTTACGTGGTTCATTCTGTAATGCGTAGTCTTTGCTTTTAATGTTTGTAACTCACAAAATTCACTGATTTGCAGTGATTCTCCCAATTACCATTAATACAAAGTTCCAGCAAATAATGTGCCCAAAGGTGTGTAGTTTTCTAACTCCCATTGATTTCAATGGGAGATAGGTACCTAAATACCTTTGAGGATCTGGGCTTATGTAGTCATTATGAAGGTCTATTGTATAGGTTGTAGGCCCTTATTAAATATAAATGATGCATTTCATGTTAATCATGTTTAAATTTTCAACCCAGTCAACTTTGAATCGGAGTATGGCACATTTCAGTTAAAATAATCATCACCGAGATACTAAATGTTTCAAGCTTTACATTATGACTATGAAGTATTTCACTATTAGGATCACGGAGTTTGAGTTAGCCTAGGCTAATAGTAAAAGAACTTTGGTACCATGTGATGGATCATCAGTGGTTTATGTGCAGTAAGTATTGTGGTTTCAATCCAACTCCTAGTGGACACATGCTCAACATACTCCGCCACTACATCTGCAGATTGCACCTTGTTGGCAGCCTAAGCACAGAGGCCAAAGACTGGCCTACTATCTCACCCCCTAAAAATTAACTTTCCAGAACAGAGTTGAGGCATGAAACTTACACTGCTACTACCTGTTTCCTACTTGTGCTATGGATAAATAAAGGGTGCCACTCCTAAAGGCTGGCATCTTTCAAGAGTACTAATTTAACTCAAAACTTTTTCCATGTGTTTAGATTGCATAGAAAAAGTCCTCCTGTAGTTTATTCGGCTTTAGAAAACTGGAAATTTCAGAAAACATAACTATTAGAGAGCTCTGGCTCAAGTGAGAACCAAGAGGTTAACAAAACTCTAATCACGTGTTACCATCAAGCAGCAGAGAGTAGCAAATGTACTGGACATAAATAGGTGATAAAAGCTGATAAGAAAGATGACAACATTAAGAAAATAAAGAACACTGTTCTAAAGATTTATAGGTCAGCTAAAGCAGAGCAAAATAAATGATAAACACTGATAAAAAGAAACGGGGCATCAGCCATATAAACACACAGGAAACTTCAATGCTTCTGTATAGTACTATGACACTGGTTTGTTTACATCAGCATTGACCTTTTGCTCCCAGAGAAGTTTATTAACCATCTTGGCCTTCTTTTGTGTTGCTTTACTCATCAAGAGAAAGTTGTACAGGGTTGATTCTGATGAATGGCTTTTTCAGAAAGTCAAGTTATCCTTGACTAGATGCAGATGGCCCAGTAAAAAATGAATACTGCCAGCAGACATTGTCTTTATCAGTTGTAAAAGTTCAGCAGGGACTAGACTTCCTCATCTCTGGCCAGAGAAACATAGCCTTCTGTTTCAGCACCATATCACATATTGTCCTAATGAATTCTTGTAACACACTGCAGCCCAGATAAATATGCTTTTATTAATGTTTTTGGCAGTCTGGGGCATGGTACAGAATTGACACAAGTGTTTGGATTCTGCCTAAAGCAGACATCAGGAATTTATACAGCTTAGGAATATTAGACTGTTAGGTTGTTTGTCCTGTGTGATGACCCTCAGTATCATAAAATGTGGTTCATGCTCCCTGAACTGTCTTCATATAGGGGAACTCTGCATCACGCTTGTGCTGAACTCCCACAGCTCAATCACAAGAGGGTGAGAAATCAAATCCGTCACTAGGAGGTTCCATTCATTCCAAAGACAGCACAAAAGAATAGAGATGTTTTCAAAGAGGTACACAGGGATTTAATGGGTTGAATTCCATTTCAGTCAGTGCAAATCACAATGCCAAGCCACTCTGAGTGCTTTGAAATGGTCACATGACCCAATACCCCATATTGTTGCTTCTAACAGAAGCAACACTAATCTTCATCTCTTTCCATCTCAGAATAACTGAAGGATGGCAAGACATACTTAGAATGCAAACTCCTTGGGGAAGGGATCATTTTTTTGTTATATATGCATGCGGCATCTAGCACAATGGGGCCAACCAGATCCTTGCTTTGGGCCTCTCGACAACACCAGATATCAATAAACAACCAACATATTTAAAATTTGGTCAGTATA
This sequence comes from Caretta caretta, assembly GCF_965140235.1. Classification (NCBI taxonomy): domain Eukaryota; kingdom Metazoa; phylum Chordata; order Testudines; family Cheloniidae; genus Caretta; species Caretta caretta. The sequence continues at coordinate 39,613,289 of NC_134211.1, read as the reverse complement.
ACTACCAAGTAAATTCCAATTTTTATAATATTTCATTATTAATGAATAATAATAAGCATTGAAGCTCAGGTTGCTGAATCACAGTTCAAAATGTGTTATACAATATTATGCAGCTCTGATTCTTCCATTGTAAGCGCTGGAACTTTCTGTTTCAAGTTAGTAAATTCCTCCATGTGTTAAGAGTTGGTTGTTTCTCCTGTATATACATTGTATTCCCAGTAATGTGTAATGGTTCATAAAGAGAATAAGTCATCTGGGGTGAGCCCTCTAGTAGCTAAAAGTTTTTATACATAAGTAAGAACATTTTAACCTTTTGCTAATCTAAAATTAGTTCTTTGCTGGGTCACTTACCTTTTGATGGAGTAAAATCCTCCATTTTTGCCTAATATGATATACAGCATATTTATATTTACAGCATATATTTAGCATGCAGCCAGGCCTATCATTTAATTTACAGACTTCAGTGATTTAAGAGAGACTTTCACAGGCAGAAATCCAATGAAACTTACACAATTATTATAGTACTAGTAGTTGCCCAAGGGTATATGCAGTTTTTCCAAGGAGACTTGAGGCAGAGATTTTTGAGGAAGAGAAGTGTCATGCTTTTTAAAATGTTATATCTCAACATTGCATTCATATTGTGCACACTGAAAATAAAAGTCAATGAGAAATAGCCTGAACATTTTTTTAAAAGTTCTATCTATCCCATTTTAATCTTGGGTACTTCTTTGGCTCCATTATAACTGTATCTGATCACCTCACCATATTTAATGTATTTACCCTCACAATGGCTCCTGGAAGGTAGGGAAGTTCTTCTTTTCAATCCTCTAGTACCACATCAAGTGCTATTATGACCCAGGGGAATGACAGGCAGATTTGTATTAGATTTATCTGGAAATGGTTACTCTCTTAACACATTCTGTTTAGCCAGTGAAGTTAGTGAGTATTGTCTGTCTAGCACTCCTTCAGCGTGTAGTGTAGTGGGTACTGCTGTGCAAAACTTCAGTTAATCAAATGTCAACAACACGTTTCAGATGAAAAACAATGATGTTACAGTATTAAAATATTTGGCATTCTGTTACCAGGAATGAGAAACTTCTCTCTTTGAAGCTATATTTTTATTCAAGTATTTCAGTTCCTTAAAAAAAACCAAAACTTTGCATACCACAGTTAAAAAGGAATATTAGCTTACCTTTCCTTGGGAGTCAGTGAAGTCCAGCAGACTGAGTACAGAACTGGGGAGAGGGAGGGTCAGCTCTGCCACTGATTTGCTGTGTGACCTTTGTCTAGTCATTTAATCTCTCTGTGCTTCACTTTCATCACTGGTATAACAGGGAGAATACCTACCTTTATAAAGTCCTTTGAAAAATACAGAGAAGTAGTATATTTTTGTATATTCACCTTTGTTATTAAATTGCAACATTATTGCACTTTTAGAAGATTTTCTCTATCTGTTTAAACAAATTGGCTGTGATAAACTCAGAATAGCTATGTTGCTGATATTTTGTAGCAACAGATTGATATCTATGATGTGAAAATTGGAACTGCAAATGATGAGAGAAAAGATGGCTTTGAGATGATGGCACGGGACTGGAAATCAAGAGATATGGGTCCAATTCTGGATGCAGTAGCATTTCAGCAAGTCATTAAAGGCCAGATTTTCCAGTGGGATATTGAGCATTTTTAAAAGTTTGGCCATTAAACACTGTGAAAAATAAAAAATAATCTTTTCATTCTCCAATGCTTTGTCTGTCTTGTTTATTTAGATTGTAAACCCTTAGGGACAAGGACTGTCTCTTACTAGATTTTTTTTGTACAGTGCTTACCTTGTGAAGCTTGTGAATGGGACCCTGATAGTAATTCTAGGTGAAACTGTAATACAAATAATAAATAAGTTCAAAATGAAATAGATGTCATGTTAAAACAGGTCCTGAGTACTCATGGTCATTTGAGATCGCCAGGCCTATTTTTTTTCCCCCTCTCTTTTTCTTTTTTGAATGAATAAGTTACCATTTCTGTTTTGATCAAATTCCAATTCCAAATTCCACTACTGCATTCTACCTAACCGAATGTACTTACCCATATCAGCTGGATGTGCTATTCCCAATTTCCTGACCTAAACCATTTTAGAGTGCTGCTGTGTCTGTGAGACTGCTGCTGCCCTTAATGATCAGTCCATTAACACCAGGCTTAACCATGCCCCCACTTAAATCAATGGGAATTTTGCCACTGTTTCTAGTGGGAGCAGGTTCAGGCTCTGTTTACAATGTGGTTTGGGACCCTTTGGGTTGAATGATGTTATGAAGATGATAATCTAATATAAAGATGTATTTCCTTGTACTTTGAAACATGTAATGGGCATCTTCTAGTTTATAGTGCTTTTTCCTGTCCTACAGACATTCTTAGTCTTTTAAGAAAAGTTGATAGAAATACCCTTTTTTATTTTAGCATATCAGCTCCCCACATCATGGACTAAGAAGCTAACAGAGACCCAGTTGCATGGGTACAAATTCTTCACCACGTTTGTGCTTTCATGCTAATTTCTTGTAGTCATAAGCATCATCATAAGCATCGCATTAATGAGGCTGCAGGCAGCAATAACAAGCAGGGCTGCTGATAGCTTACAAATTCCTGTCTGTCAGACTCATCTTCCCTTCAAACCATTCTGGCATTTTACCGTCAGTCTTCACATTTGTTGACATGTATGTGAGGCTCCTCCAGAGGTCTGATAGCCTTCTCAGCTACTTTACAGAACTCCTGCAACTCACAGGCGCACTCTGAATTATAGAGCCACTTGGCCCACCAAGCCTGTCCTCCGAGTTTATCTCAACTCTTCCCCCTCTCTTCCCCCTTTTGTCACCGTATCCTTCAATCCCCTCTCTCTCCATAAAAGTGTCTTGCTGTCTCTTAAACTCACTTTCCCATTTGCTTCTTTGACCTCACTTGGCAACTTATCCTTGTATTTATTATTTGGGGTGGAACAGTTCTGGCTGCATTTCTGGTTTTCCTATTAATTGTCTTGGTTGGGATTTTTCTTAATTTTATTATTTACTCATCACTATTGTGACCAGGTCCATATTATCAAACTTCTTCCCAGTTCTAACTTCTTTCACGTCTTCTATCTTGAAAAGTTCTTTTTTATAAAACTATATATATATTCATAGGGCCCGATTCTCTGACCACTAATGCCATTTTGCATTGCATAAGCAGTGCAAAGTTGCCTTAACCCAGCAAGAGATGACCAGTGGAGAATTCCCACTGTACAGGAGGTCTCCCGACAAGTAGAAAGCTGGTGGAGTCAGCTCCACCATGTCCTGAGCCAGCTGCTTCCCCCCTCTGCCCGATGACCCGTGACATAATGGGAAGAAGGCAGCATGCTGGGGCAGGCATGGGCAGGATAGGGAGGAGTGAACTACTCCCAGTCCTCCACTGGCAATTTCCCTGAGGGTTGTCCTTGTGCAGCCCTAATTTGTACCAGACTCAGGCAGCCCTGAATCTGGGAGCTGCAACCAGCTCCTGAGTGCCCCCTCTCTACCCTGGCCATGTGCAGCTTGACTAGCCTGTTGAACAAGGGTCTAATACGTTTGACCCAGCCTAGCAGCTCTCTTTGACATACTCACATGGTTCCTGTTTGAAAGGCAATATGCTGAATATAGTTGACAAATGAGGTTTAACCAGTGCCTATTCAGGAGGAAAAAACCTTTGTTCAAAGTACAAACCTATATCTCCAGGCCCCAGTTGTCTTTTTAAGGCTGGTTGGTAGAGGAATGAAGTCAGTTCTACTGACATCCTGAAATAGCTAGAGATGATTGTAGGGCCATCTAAAAACACACACACTTTGCCTGGCCTAAAGGGAGACATGCAAATAGTTATAAACTCATTCCTCACTACTGTCTCTTCTCAGATGGATGTAACTATGACTATAGGCTAGATTATTCAGAATAGTACTATAGTCCCAGCAAAATGAAAACTTCTTTGTACCTCATCTTGATTTACCATCGTCCATAGCCTGAAAGAATAAGATGCTACCCAAAAATATGATAGTGTGATTAAATACAGGATGTTTTAAGTTACTTCTTGTCAAAAAAGAAAGGCACATTTAGCTGTACTCAGCTGTCTTCAAAAAAGATTTTAGTGATCCCCTGGATCTCAGCAAGTGAGATAAGAAATAGGAGAGATTAGGCTGCTTACCACTACTACCTGTATAGATTTTTGCATCATAATGCAACCAAATAAATGGAATGGCAGTGAATTGCGAATCCATTTTATGTAAGGGAGATATTACCTCACCCACCTTGTCTCTCTCCAATATCCTGGGACCAACATGGCTACAACACTGCATACCTTATGTAAGTAACACGCTACTATATGGTGGATGGCTACTTTTTCTTCTAGGAGTTACTGAAGCTACAGAGCAGGAATGCTAAACTAAGCGCAGTAAAATATATAGAAAATGGTCAAAATAATACAACTCACTATTTTCAGTTTAAGAACACAAGGCAGAGGGTTACAAGATTTGCTCAATTAATTGTTGCACTGACAACTTTCCCAGAGACCTCAGGCCACATATAACATGCCTAAAATATAGACTACAGCCTCCCTGCTGCCCATCTTCCCTATAGAGGGCTGAGCAACAGAAACTGAGCCCAATGAACAGTTTGTGTGTGGCTCAAAGTAAGCAGCGCTTCCTCTTAAGTAGTAGTGTTTGTGGACTACATTTGTACAATTCAATTAGTAAAGCACCTCAATAAAAGATTCCATGTCCGATATAATCTTTAGAACAAGAATGAGATAACAAGAGGAAAGGACATAAAAGTCCTCTTTTGACAAAGACTGTAAGAAGACTAGAAATAAAAAAAAACAGTAAAAAAAATGTAAACACTGTTCTCATAGCAGTCTGAATGTTGCAGGTATGGTGAACATCATAGGTTACTGTACCAGGGGGCACTGTCGTAGAAAAAGTGGCTGGAGTCAAAACACAAAAGAACAGATGTTCAGCCCCCCTCAGCAACCCAGCCTTCATTTTTGGCTTGTGCAGTTGTGTATCCTTCTATTATTATTTGCCCTGCAATTCACTACAGGAGGAAAGCTGTGGACACCCCTATTTGCTGGACACTGAAAGTCTGGGCCATGTTGTCCTGTAGTTTTGGTTACATTTCAGGGACATAGTTTTATTTATGTTTGACTAATGCAGGCATAACTTGAGGTTGGATTTTTTTGTTTATAGTGTAAACACATCTGGCAGATCTCTCTTTTGGGTGCAGATTTTTGTAGTCAGAGAACGCTACTGGTAAAATCAGAGAACATTCTTTCTAAAGCTAAATGTTGCCAGAGGACGAGGTGGGGCTGTTTTATTTGTTTAATACTGCATAGTTTCACACCCACCATTCGCTCCAAATATTTGATGTTTGCCACACGTGTTATGGGTTTCTCCAGAGAGATGCTGTCTTTTTGCAGCAAAAGATAAAAACTGACTGATATAAATGAGTCACAGTATCCCAACAGTAATTAACAATGATGCAATATCCATGTGAAAAAGAGAACTTAAAGAATTAACTGTTAAGTTTTCTTGAGGATGCAGCTGCCAAAAGCTTAACCTATCATAGCTGGAGTGCCTTTGTGTTGCATTACAGAGAAAGAAAAAATCTTGGAACGATTTAAAAATAGTTAATGAAAAGGGAATTAGGATACAATAATTTTGCAAGGTCAAAATCTGAGCCTGAGGGCACCAAATCAGGTTGTATTTATTTACAAAATAAAAATCACTCAGGATGACAAAGGAACCGTTATTTTTATCCTCATTTTCACACTTCACCTTCTAGAAAAGAATGAGTGTTTTTTAAACCTGCTCAACTGATTTAATGCACCACAGTTGTAATTTAAGTCTTACTTGGTATCCAGCCTATGACCTCCGAAGCTAAAAAGGTATTCATGCGAACTACAACATGTGATTCTATAGGTCAATATTTTCTGTTTCAAACATTTTTTACTAAGCTGTAGTGTTTTCACTCAAATTGTCTTTTAGTGGGTTAGACCAACACAAACTATTGTAAGAAAAAAAAAGATTGAAGCAACTGTTTTATAACATAATATGAAACCTGATACTGTTTTCTGTTGCCAGTACAATTCCCCAGTGAGATGGATAAATTGTGGTCAAGACCTGGACAGGTTAACCAGTGGTCATCAATGCTGGTGGTACCTTTATATACAAAAAATGGGAACTATTGGACATGGCATGTGAAATCTAATACCAGCCATGAAACAAGACAGCTGTTGGACTCTCGTTTTTTTCTCTTTGAAGGGGCTTTAATTGAAAGCTTGGTGAAAAATGCAGGTTACATTCTTAGTGTTATCAATAATTTGTAACAGCAACAACATCAGAACAGTGATGCATCTAATATTTATACACTTTCTAATTTTAGTTGTCTAAGAGCAATACATTATCAGATATATTTATATATACACACACACAATTTCAAGCAATTAATAGGAAATAATAAACCCCTCCTTCCAAAACCCTGAAACAATATATTTCCTCACACTAATGTCTCTTTTCACATATACTTGACGAAGAGTCTTTTTAAGTTACTTATCTTAAGAGTAATCTGTCAATGGAGATCCTGGACCAGCCCCATTTAAGTTCAGTTTTAAGTTTATACAGCTTGCTAACCACATAACCAGTGTGGTTTACATTGTAAACAAATCCCAAATGTCTACAATGACTGGAATCCGTTTGGGGTAAGAAGGAGATCTGTGCATCTCATGATGGAATAAATTTAAACCAGTACAAAAAAAATGATTTAAACAGAGAAAATACAATTTTGTGGGATCAATGCTATAATGTTAAAAGCAAGTTAACTTAATTGTAAGATTCTCATTTTCTGCACAAAGTGGTATTGCTTCATCTAGCTTTAACTGCTCTAGAAACTGGGGGGTTTTTTAAGTTGATTTTTGAAATTCAAATCAGACCTTACATTTTAAAAAATTGCCCTCAGGCAGTAGAAGTACAAAGCTTACCAAAAATGTCTCAGGTGTTTTTTTGGAGTGTGTGGTTGTATTAGAATTTGGAAACCTAACCATATGCACATTTGCAGTAAGCACAAAGCTTACCTTAGCAGACATGCACACATGCCCTACACACAGTTTAACTGAATAAGGTGCAATGAATTTGCACCTGGAAAAGTTCAAGAAGAAATAAAAATTGAAAGCTTTTTAGAAAAAAAATCAAAAGTAACTACAGTTCATAGTGATATTTTAACTGTAACAGTATTTGTAACAAAATAAAACTACTTAACATTGAATGGGAAATTTTTTTTTAAAGGCCAAATGGATGACAAAACTGACCAGAATCCTACGGTTTAGTTAACTTGTCTCAGCTGGGTAGTGAAGACAGCCGTAGCTTTCCTAAAGAGGTGGTCAAGGATGATGGAAAAGTTTGCAGTAGTTCATAATGTCCCATCTGGTTTATTCATTTGTTTGAATTGTCTAAAGGGCCAACTGAAGTTTAGTCATGTTCCTCTGGTGCATGTTGTGATGACGGACTAATTCATCGGATCTGGCAAATTTTTTTTGACAGCTGGGCCATCTACAGCTGAATGGTTTTTCACCTGTTAACAAAAACACCCCATTGTTTAACTGGCATAGAGATGGACTGAAACATTTACCATTTATTTTGTTTCTTTATAACTCCTTTCAATAGGAAACTAATTATGGGCTCAGCTCTTTAAGGCACTGAATGCCCTCAACTCCCATTCACTTCAATGCTCAGTGCTTTGCAAGACCAGGCCCTAAATGAGAGCATTTCTCACTCAACCTATGTTTTAAAGATGCCCTTTTAAGATTAAGCTGAACATTTGCAAGAGCACATTCCTGAAGGAAGCACATGGGCCTGGCACACCAGTGGTTATTCTTTAAAGCCTGATCCAATGCCCAAGGAAGTCAGTCATTTCCAATGACTTCAATAGGCTCTATCAAGCCATCAATGCACAGTGAAGACTTATGGAGCTGGGTAAGAAGAGGTCTATGGAGCTTAGCCTCAGGCTTGGCGAGCTGATTCAGAAAGTTCCTCACTGCTCTCCAAGTGAAGCAGACCTCACATGTTCCACTGAGAAGAAAGAATGGGAAATTATTGGAGGCCCAGAATGCTCCATATTTTCCTAGCACTCCCCTAAGTAGATCAATAATCAAAAAATCAAACAGACCCCAAATAGAAAAATATCCTTTCTGCACTTTTAGCAATTCTTCAATTTACCACAGCATGCAAATGCAGTAGCAAGTCACATTTCTGACAGCGCAGGAGTGCTGGAGGAATGTCCTCAACAGCTCAGAGCAGGGCATAGGTCAGAACAGAATCAGAAATTTTATTCTTCTAGATTTGTATCATTAGTGATATAAACTTGGATTTTCTATTTGTTTGTTTGTCTTTCTAAGTACGAACAGGTCTGTTTCTGGAGCCTGAAGTCATCTGTGCTGGCTAGAGGTCCAGCATTCCCCAATGCAATACACTCTGGGGTTGGAATGAGCTTTCCTAACTAACACTACCCCACCTGCCTCCTTGGCTCACTTTCTGTGCAGATCATTTCAAAAATTCCAGATTCACACTTGGGAAGTTTGAATTGTGGTGAAGTTTTTTTTGCAAAAAGCAGTGAAACAGATGCATAAAGTTTTGAAGTCTGATTCATTAGCTTAACAAATACTTTGACAAGCTCTGATTATTACAGAAAGGTATCAAATGGTTTAGAACAGAGATGAACTTGTCAGAATTACTAATAAAATCATAACATTTATATAAGTGAACATCACCCCATCAGTTCTCAGCAGCACTGACCAAATCATCCTCATTGATGTGAATTACTCATTACGGGCTAGATTGTAGCTTTGCCAGAACCCCTGAGTAAAAGTAGCATGTAATTATGCTGCCCCAGAGAAAAATCTGCTTCTCGCCTTGCTACAAGCCTATACTGGGTGCAGATTACTTTTCCTTCCATGCTGGATCAGCTACGCTATCCTGCACACTGGGGAGACAGTCAAAGCTCTGCCCACTCCTGCCTGCCTGCTCAGGAGGAGGACTAGCAGCCATGTGGGGAAATACAGGAAGAAAGGGGACACTTCCTTACTCCCCTATGGAAGTATTACAGGCTGTCTTCCCTGCCAAAACAGTTGTGCCTTTTAGAGTCAGATGACTAACTCACTCTAAAATCCCTGTGGAGACAAGGCACTGTAATTTCTGCCTTGATGTAGCTAGTCAAGGTCAACTCCAAGTGGGGTGCTATAGTACTGACCTCAGCTAGCTACATGAAGGAATAAACTACCTGTGCACCTTAGCTCCGTTGATCCCCGTGGAGACATCTTGAGTTATCTATCTTGTTGTAAAAACACACCTTTTTTTGGCAGTGAAGACACAGGTCCAGCTCACATTGTGGCTACAAGATGGTAAAGCCCCAGGCTCTAGTCTTTGCTTGAGTCGTGTTAGTCCTTTCACTCAGGCACAGAACAGAGCTTGTGCCTTGTCTTCACTAGGGGGGAAAATGTGGTTTCATAACTAGAGTTAGCTAACATGAGGTAAATCCTAGTGAAAATAGACAGTTTGTAGTTGTCACATGTTAACAGGTTGAGGTAAAACCTACACTCCCCCATGACCTTTAACGCAATTTACTAATTTATGTGAAAACTACACACTGGCTTGCCTTCACTAGGAATTTACCTCATATTAAGTCATGTTAACTATGACCACACCTTTTTTCCTAGAGAAGATGCACCCTATTTCAGGCCAAGGTCACACTGTAACTGTGGGCATACACCAGAGGTTAAAACTGTACCCTTTACCATTTGCAGACCATAAAAGTGTAGACAATGAAATACACAGCACATTGTCTTATGCTTTCTTTTGGATGCAGCCTGGAAAGTGCCAGTATTCCACAGGCGAATAGTTCTGATTTATGTAAATTATGTTTTACATCTTAAATATGAAAATTTTGTGGGAGGGAAGGGAAGAGAAAAATTCCTTATCTTAGCTGGGAGAGTAGGACTTTTTACAAGTCCTTGTCTCGCAGTATGGAGGCATGTCTCAAAGCTTGAGACCATTATGAATAGCACTGAGGTATCTAATAATATTGAACTCTAGAAAGGCAGCTGTTTATTGGCAAGATATTCTGATTTTATAAGTAAATTAGTAGATCAAATTGTTCAGCTAAGAATGGTGCAAAAATAATTCTAAATTACTCCCAGAACATGAGGTTTCAGTTAAAATGCTATGGAAAGGATCTATTGTAATTCCATCATTATGTTTCCTCAAATGTTCCTTGGACATTTTGGTGTGTTTTTACTTTAGATTTTGTGCATGTGGCTGTTTACTGTTGGCAAAAGGTGCTGTCTTTATCCTCAGGAGAGATTACAGTGATGCCAGCTTCCCCAAGATACCTTACATTAGGCCTCAACCCTGACCTAGAGGGGCCATGAGTAGAGATGAGAAGATCCTTTACACAGCCCCTCTGCTGAGGCTGGCACTAAATGGCCTCTTTGTGAGCTGTTGTGGGGATGATAGTTTATGCACAGTGGATCTTTGTGGGCTGAGATCACTAAAGCCATTTCACAAAAGCTGACAAAATACATTATGCCAAACTGACATGTCCTAAAAGCATGAAGTAACCAGGAGTAACATTTTCAGAAGCATCTAAGTAACACAGGAGCCTAAGTCCTATTTTGATAAGTGATTTGAGCATCTAGGAGCCAAGTCTCACTGAAAGTCAATGGGACTCAGGCTCCTAAGTCACTTGGGCACTTTTGAAAATGTTAACCCAGGTTCGAAGACTCTCGCTAAACATTTAAATCACAATAAAATTTATTTAGTTTAAATAAATAATGAAATATAAATGTGAAGAAAAGTTTACGCACTTGTTTTACCTGTATGAGTCCTGGTATGAGTCTTCAGATGATCAGATCTGGAGAACTTTCTCTGACAGGTTTTACACTGGAAGGGTTTCACACCTAAATAGATAAAACAAATCTATTCCCGTACTCCAACAACTTTTGGGAAGGGTCAGGGAGATCAATTATTTCTGAATTATCAAAATACTGGCATTTTTTTTAATAATTCCTGTAACTACTCCTCCCCAGCTGCCCGCCTACGTGTCTCAAAGATCATTAATCAGGCTGCTGTACAACTTAACCTTTCATAACCCTATCTTTCTCCTACAGACCAGTTAACACTTTCAGGTATAAAACATCCCAGCTGCAGCCAGTGTAAGCAAGCACTAATCATAGGATTCAAAAAGTCGTGATCAAGAAAAGCTCCGCAAAGTTATTTTTTTGGTTCCTGTGGTTTGGTACCCCTGGCATTCCACCTCAAGCTTGGTGTATTTGGATTCAATTTGGTAAAACCAGATTGAAAAAAAATCCACCTGACAAGTTTTATTAAACAATATATATTGTACATGGGTTCTTAAGGATTTGTTCAACCCAGAAGACCTACCATGGGATCGTCAAAAATGTATATATTAGGGGGGGAAATTAAGTGATGCCACGTAACAGTCTCAAAAATGTCCCTCCTCACCCCAAAAGAGCCACCACTGGGGATTCTGATTTAAGGTTTGCAAAACCCAAAGAAAGTTTACATGAACTGCTAGTTTTCATGTTGAAACCGAAAGATTCCCATCGTTTCAGGTTTCATTATGGAAAGTTTCACACAGCTGAAGTCCATCATAATTCTCCTATTACCTCTTAAGGGCCAAACTGTCTTCCTTAGGATAAAAACTGAGCAAACAGACTTTGCATAAGAAACCTTGTAATATTCCACAATCCAGAATCAGGCCACAGAGCCATTCATAATTGCTACAACATTCTCCACCCTGTAGCCAAGGAGTGCTACATGCTTCCAGTGCAGAGTTTGTGGCCAGTGTAGCTACATGCTTAAAGTCAATAGGATTTAAGCCCATGCACATGCCTAAGTGCAGGATTGGGGTCTGGATGCAGAGCCGTGCTCTGTAGAATGCAGTGGGTGTGGTGTACACTTCATCATCTGCTCCTCCTTTCTGCACAGCAAACTCATGGTAGTTCCATTGCCTTTTGAGCCTCACTCATGGGTGAGTGCAGGTTTTCCCTTACATATTTAAATCATAAGCATTACTGCAGTATTAACTGCATTAATTGTTTTTAAATTATTACTTTTATCAGATTACTAGTAGATGGTTTTATTTTGTTTAATCATTCCTTGTTCAAAAGAGAGAATATTTCCCACCCCATGCACATCACCCCAGAGAGCAGAATGTTTCATTTGGAGAGTTTTGATACAAGTTTGCAGAATCCAAAAGCTCAATTACTGAGGCATAAATTTGTGATTCTGAAATGCTAGTAAAAAATCATCATCCCTGGAGTCTAACTAAGGATGAATCTTCCTGCTAAGAAGAACGTTAAAGAGGAGAGAGTTATAGCCAACAAACCTGTGTGTCGTCTTTGGTGTCGTTTGAGTTGGTCTGAACGAGAGAACCTTCGCTCACAGTCCTTAAAGTCGCATTGGTACGGTTTCTCACCTTAAGAGGGCAAAGGTTTCATTAGCAAGGTATTGCTGAATTCGGAAGCATGTCAGCTTCATGTTTAATGAGTCTCTTCGTTTATAAAATGTGTTATACTAAAAGGCTAGGGCTTCTTTTCACATTTTTAAAGAGTTAATGGGCCAGATTCTCAGCTGATTCAAATTGATATAGCTTGAAGTCAATGGAGCTATGCAGATTTATACCAGCTGGGGATTTAGCACAATTCATGTACCTTAGTTCAATTTAATCTTGAATCAGTTTGTTCTAAAAAGCGGTAAAAAATAAGATTACACAATCTGAACCCAAGTTGCATGAACATTTATTCTAACATTTGACATTATTCTAATATTTGACAATAAAAACAGCAATGTGTCTTTTCCCCGAAGACCATATTCCAACCCCTTCTATAATTTTCACAAGGAAGTAATTTACACAGGTGAAAGATTTACAAACTGCTGAAAACTGGATTTGAAGGGAAAAAAATCAAACCCAAAACGTTCAGACTGGTAAATTTTTATCTGGGGTAAGTGTGTTAAAGAATTGGCAACATTTGATCCTGGAATAAAGCACATTTCTCCCCCAAAATGCCTATTCCTTCACTTCCCTTAAGCACCATGAAAAGCAGTTTTTCACATGCAAACATCTCCCTCACCCAAGTCTATGAAATCTTATAGAGCCTCATATACAAAAATTATGTAAACATTTCCTATGTGTTTTGTACATCTCTACTCAAAACCCTAGAACTCAGCCTGCCTGGGATCAAAGTGATATGCTGGCCTTAAATATAAAATAATAATAATATCTCATCACAAAGAGCTTGACAAAGCATCTAAGCATGCAAACGTAATAGAAATGCAGCCATTTCAGGAGAGGAGAGTGGAAACAAATTGGAATATAGCACACTGCGTAATAGTGGGGTGAATTAAAATTTTGACCAGCACAGAAGGGCTAACTTAATCTTACTGACACTGGATTTTTAAGGCCTGATTCTCATTTACACTAAGGCCTTTTTACACCACTCTGGCATGCTAGAAGGCATAAAATACATACATTATACTTACACCCACTATAAGGCCCTTTTACAATGCCAGAATGGAGCCCTTTAATGTGTATACAGAGCAGAAGGACACTGTTTTTTAAATACTTCATATGAAAGTTTTATACACAGTAAACTGCATGGAACTTTTTTTTTTCTGCTTTGGAAGGGTGAGGTGTACAACAAAGACCCAAAATGAAGGCATTAAAGAAAAAGGAGCTTGAAATGAAGTGGGGTGGATTTTTAAAAAATGTATTAAGTTCCCAAACACCTGAATTTCAAGATTCAGTGTCTGTGATTTATAATAATAGCAGAGAAATAGGTTTCTATTAGCCACATTTGAATCTAGAATGAGGGCTGTACATTATGAGGCACAGAGGAGGCATATGCTCAGATATTGTGTTTATGTTGCATGTGATCTACGAAAGTGAACTGACCCCTTTACAGAGTATATTTCATTGCAATTACAGTATTAGGAAAGTTAGAAATGGTCCATGATTTAAGGGGACATAGGAATTTCTACTTGAAAATATTTATCTTTATAGCTTATCCTTACTCATTTTAAAAATTACAAAGTTAATACATCTCTATCATTTTTGTATTATGAAAATTATGATTTGGGCTTCTTGGATGAGTCACATTCTGATCTCAGCAAAACTTTTGCAAATGTTGAGTAACTTTGCTTATATTAACAATGAGGAGTCCAGTGGCACCTGAAAGACTAACAGATTTATTTGGATGTAAGCTTTCGTGGGTAAAAACCCACTTCTTCAGATGCACGAAAGCTTTTGCCCAAATAAATCTGTTAGTCTTTAAGTTGCCACCGGACTCCTCATTGTTTTTGTGGATATAGACTAACACGGCTACCCCTCTGATATTTGTTTATATTAATGAAGATTTACACTGGTGTAGCAAAGATCAGAATTTTCACTGTACTTAACATCTGTATAAAAATCTTTATAACTTCCTGTGGCAGGTACCCAAAGGAGTTTATTGACTCTTAAACCTAGGCATAAACTATTCCATATCTGTTCAGTTTAATATATTTATGTAAATTATTACATTTGCCACAAGTGTTTAAAATGGTTCCTTATACTTTGACCACAAGAACTTCCGCAGAAATGCCTACTTCTAGGAAACCACTTATTTTCAAGAGATTCAGCCATTTGACAGATTTAAGAGACTGGATGTCAATGGAACAGAATGCAGTGTCAGGATGATTGTCTCCTAATTGCAATATAAACGCAGAAGATATTTAATTAGACATTTGAATAGAACATTGTAACAGGCTTGAAGGCCTCCACTTTGAAAACAAAAGGACCTTTATTTTTGTTTTACAAAATGATCTACTCGCCTGAGAACTCTGATGCCTTTTTCAGACTACCTTATCAGCAACCTTCTTCTGCTGGAGCCAGAGTTGCTCACTTGCATTCAGATTTGTTTGGTCAGAATTATTATGCAATTTAACCATTAGAAGCCAGTTTGTAGATTAAAGCCATTTTTTAAAAACCATTAATTAAAACATATTTTTGATTAGAATAAGGAAAAACGTCAACCAATGCACATATGGGGGTCAGCCAATCCAGCAAACCGACACAAAACAGTGTGTTGAAATTGAGTGTAGAAGGAAGGGGAGTGAGATATGGAGAGGATCCAGAATGTCTCTCTCTTCCATTTTTCTTGGGCTTCAGCAGGGCCTAATTAAACACCCACTGAAGTCAATGGAGATACATATTGACTTCAATAAGCATCAGAACAAGTATCCGATTAGGAAAACACTAAACACTCAGTGGATTCTCTCAACCAGCGGTTCTCAAGCTTTAGCAACCCAAGGACCCCCATTTTGATTTTAAAATTTTCACAGACCCTCTAAGCCCCCCACTCAGCCTCAGGCCCCACCCCCATTTCCACCTCTGCCCCACCTCTTCCCGCCTCCTCTCTCCCCCTCCCTCCCAGCACCTCCTGCACATCGCTGAACAGCTGTTCTCTGGTGTGCAGGAGGTGCTGGGAGGGAGGAGGAGGAGTTAAGGGAGGGAGGGGAAGGAATTGATCAACATGGCCCGCAGACCCCGTGGAGTGCCCTCATGGACCCCCAGGGGTCCGCAGACTCCAGTTTGAGAAACACTGCTCTAAACTGCTTTGCAAAAAGTTTGTTTGTGATTTATTTTTTCCCAGGGCTCATTAGGGCATCCTCAGTTAGAGCTAAAGCCTCCAGGTTTGAGGGACACTCAAACAATATTTCCAATATGACAAAAACAAAACAAAGGAGTTGAAGATCAAACTGCACCTGCCCTTTGCCCTTTCCTTGCTCAGTTTTTCGCCATTACTTACATTTCGGTACTAACAAGAAGAACTGAAAGGCTGACCATAATGCAAGATAAAGCTTTGGACATGGGGGAACGGAAAGACAGCTCGGTATGAAACCATTTTTTCTTTAAAATTAAAAACTCAAATTGCACTTTAACTTTAGATTTAAAGCACAGCAAACATAAAACAAGTCTGAGCTGGCTTGGTTCTGGTTTGCTTTGTTTTTTTTCATTGGAGTCTTAAATATATGTCAGTGTATTTATTCAAAATGGGCCAAATTACACTAGTGTAAACGGAAGGCAACTTCTTTGAAACCAGTGCAGTTACTCCAGATTTACCCAAATATAAGCGAGAGCAGAATTTGGACCTACTTTCCTATAAGTGCACAATATTGGCTATAATATTTTCATTCAAGTATACTTTTGGTGGAGGAGTTCTGGAATGGGGAGGTGGGCAAGTGCTAAGACTAAAACATTAAGTGAGTAGTTGAAATTTTGCCTTTCGCTCAGAGACAGCAAGTTTTACAGAGAAAGAATCTGAGGCAGATCTAATTAAATGGGGTTTTATACTGATTCCATTCAATTGGTGCAACCCCCTTCTGTGGGTGCAGTTCAATATCAATGCAAAAGTGTTTATACCATTATAACATGTTTCAGTAAATTTTTTGTACATATTTTTCTTTTGTCAGTAAGCTTTAAAGATAAAGTTTATGCATTTTCTTTGCACAAGAAACCAGATTGGGGTGGGGGGATAGATTTGTAACTGTTGGTGATAAAAGAAAAACCTTCTACACTGCACATTATCCTGTGAGAATGAATCTTACAAGGTCTGCCTTCAAGGAATATTAATAGAGGAAAGACAGTCTAGGGCACTGGCCTGGGACTCAGACATGGGTTTGATTCCCCGCTCAACCACAGACTTCACTTGTGACTTTAAACAAGTCACTTAATCTACCCTCAGTTCCCCATCTGTAGAATAGGGATAATATTTCTCTACCTCTCAATGATCTTGGAGGATAAAATCCATTAATATATTAATGGTTGCAAGGTGCCTAGATACTGTGGTGAGGAAGGTCATATAAGTAACTAGATAAAAGAAGGAGACACAGAAGGGATGTCAAGAAGACTCACTCCATTCTGAATGGGTTTTGGTGGCAGTGTATAATTAATCAATAAGATAGAGTCATCTAGTACTGTAAAATTTAAGGTGTAGCAAACCCATGTGTGATACCCTGGCACCCCAGTATTCACCCCTGTCATGTAATTAGGATATGTTTTGTACAAAGCATGCCTTGTGAGGTATCATTCTAAAAGTCTTGATCTGGTAGACAGCAATATCTCGTTGGATTGTATGTGCTATTGCAGAGGTGGGCAAACTACGGCCCGCGGGACCGTCCTGCCTGGTCCCTGAGCTCCTGGCCAGGGAGGCTAGTCCCCAGCCCCTCCCCTGTTGTCCCCCCTCGCCAGGCTTTCCAATAAGCCTGTCCTGCCACCGGAACGGTGAGGGGGCCGGGGGAGAGAGGGGTTGGATAAGGGGCAGGAGGTCCCAGGAGGCAGTCAGGGGAGAAGGGGCGGTTGGATGGGGCAGAGGTTCGGGGGGGCAGTCAGGAGACAGGGTGCAGGGGGGTTAGATAGGGAGTGGGGTGTCCTGGGGGGCAGTTAGGGGACAAGAAGTGTGGGGGGGATGGATGGGTCGGGGGTCCTGTCATGGGGTGGGGGTGTGGATAGGGGTCAGGGCAGTCAGGGGACAGGGAGTGGGGGGGGGGTTGGATAGGGGATGGGATCCCGGGGCTGTGGTTGGGGCAGGGGGTCCCGGGAGGGGGTGGTCAGAGGACAAGGAGCAGGGCGGGTTGGATGGGTCAGCGGTTCTGAGGGGGGCAGTCAGGAGGCGGGAAATGGAAGGGGAAGGGAGTAGGGGGTGGAGGCCAGGCTGTTTGTGAAGGCACAGCCTTCCCTACCTGGCCCTCCATACTGTTTCGCAATCCCAATGTGGCCCTGGGGCCAAAAAGTTTGCCCACCCCTGTGCTATCGTCATATGTGAAGTGATGAAGTTTGGCTATGTATGTGTTACTGAAACACGTTGTGAGGTTGAAAACACACACAAGCAGCCTTTCAGGTCAACAGTAAAAAGGTTAAACAACGTTAATGGCTTATTGAGGAAATGCACACAAGCACAAGGATTACCCCAGGAACTGTGTATAATAGAAACCTCTCAGAGATAGCACTACACAATGGGAACTGTTTGACCCAGGTCACAGCAAAAGAGCTTTCCAGAAAGTGGGAAGAAACTATAAAAAGGGGACAGTGACATCATGATGGGTCCTTGCTCTCCCTACAACACACCTGGAAATGCCTGAGGGGCAAGGACTGAACTGTGGGATGTAATGGTCCCAGGATAAAGGGATTTTTAGCCTATGTATGAAAACCTGGGAGAGCCAAGGCAACTTGTGCCTTAAGAATCTGCCAGCCTGTTTATCACTCATGGTGAGAATTTTTTAATTTATATCCTACCTATCTAGTGTGTTACGCTCAGTTTGAGGTTTTGTTTATTTATTAAGGTAATCTGCTTTGATCTGTTTGCTATCACTTACAATCACTTAAAATCTATCTTTTGTAGTTAATAAACTTGTTTTTGTTTTGTCTAAAACCAGGGAGTGGAAATTATAACTTGGGACAAAAAGCTGTTGCATATCTCTCCACATCGAGGGAGGGGGCGAATTTTATGAGCTTACGCTGTACAGTTCCCTGTGCAGCACAAGATAGTGTAATTTTGGGTTTACACTCCAGAGAGGGGTGCATGCTTTAGCAACTGGGAGGTGCCTTAGCTGAGCCTTCCCAGGCAGAGCTGATCTCAGCATCTGTGTGAAGCTACAGCTGGGTGTGTCCCTATACTGTGTGTATGCTGGCGAAAAAGCAAGCTTAGAGAGCTTGGTAACTTATCACAGCACCACAGTGTGAAAGGGAGCCAATGCTGGTGGGTCAGGCGGGCTCAGTGGTACCCCAGTTACAAGTGGCACCCCGGTGGGAACCCGTCACACCATGGCTATATACTTTCAAACATAACCTTGGACTTTCAACCCCACAAGCTGAAACCCCTAACATTTAAACCAAAAGGATCAACTCCACTAATTGCAGGCTCTCAGCCTTCACTGAGGCCAGCTACTAGACAGAATCACCACCACACACACTTACCCTGTATATTACAAAATCCTTAAAAAACAAATTTCTTGACAATTACTGCTCTCCCTCTGTCTTTTCTTCTTCTTTTTTTTTAAATGACAGGTAGTTTTTAGGAGACAGAAGGTCCAAAAAGTTATTTTCTGTATAAATTGACCAGTTTCTACTCAAAGTGAATTCATAGCTTTATCAGGAATTGGAATAGCACCAGACAAAATCTGGAAAGAATTATGATGTTTCTGCCATAGATCCCGTTCATGAAGGGGTAGGGGTGTGTGTGTGTGTGTGTGTAAGTAAAATATTATTTTATAGATACACACACGTATTTATGTATAACCAGTTTTCACAAAGCAATCTCTGAAGTCTACTCACCACATTATTTGCATTATTGTTTACAGTTTATATTTATTTATGCATTTCTTTAGGAGCCCAATCTACTACAGTGGAATATTCCGTGATAACAAGTACGCTTTTATGGTTATATGTGTTTCAATAATGGCATTGTTAACAGTGGATAAGCAATCTTCGAGGGTACAAAATGTAAATGTATTTTCTACAAGAACTTTGTTGAAACATTAGTAAAAACTGATTAGAGATTCCAATTTTGTGTTTCAGAGCTCTGCTTGATTTTGCAATATAGCAGTTGGTAACATTATCTGAAAGAAAAGGACATAAGTAGAGGAACTAATGAGTCAGTCATATATAAATATCTAGTAGGTGATGGGAAGCAAAACATCAAGGGCCAAAATTATTTTGTAACAGCACTAACAGCTAGTTTAAGTTTACATATTAATATTTCATCCTGTTTCAAGTCAAGTGTCCATTATTGCAAAACCTGATCTATTACTATATTAAGAAAGGTGGAAGGGCTTCTAACTGCATGTGTGTATTCTGATATCACATTACACCAGGAACAGTACAATTGTGTATTGGTTACAGAAAGAAAGGCCTGATACAGCCAAAAGTAACCTCTATAGTAACTGGCCCCTGGAAGCTCTCCAGCACTTGTAACACCAACAGACCCTGGTCATCGGCAGGCAGGATCGAACCTGGGGCCTCTGGAGCTTAGTGCATCAGCCTCTACTGCAGTGGTTCTCAAACTTTTGTACTGGTGACTCCTTTCAGATAGCAAGCCTCTGAGTGCAACCCCCCTTTTAAATTAAAAACACTTCTTTACATATTTAACACCATTATAAATGCTGGAGGCAAAGTGGCGTTTGGGGTGGAGGCTGACAGCTCGCAACCCCCCTGTAATAACCTTGTGACACCCTGAGGGGTCCCAACCCCCAGTTTGAGAACCCCTCCTCTACTGCATGAGCTAAAAGCCACGTGGCCTTTAGCTAAGGCTGTAGAGCAGATTCAGTCTCTCTCTAAGTGGTCTCGGTGCCACTAGATGGGACAGAGCACCACACCCAGTAGGTGTGCAGGTTACACAGTCAAAAGTAACTTCTAAAGTAGCTGGCCCCTGGAAGCTCTCCAGCTTTCCTGCAGCTATCCAGACTATGGTCTACACAAAGGTGTATGTGTTAGTGGAAGAAGAGGAGGAATACCCCTCTTTTTGTGAGTGCAGAACACCATGCTAGACATTCCACTGCCATTCCCTTTCTAGTTGTCTGATTCCACTCAGTCTAACTGGCATATTTAGCACGGAACCCTATGTTTACAATGCTCAGGTGTTGCTCAGCTGCTGGTTTAGTCTCACATTAAGAAACAGTTTTAAAGGGCTGTGGCTTTACTTTATCAGGTGGTCCCTAGCTGGCAGCTCCATTATATTCAGACTGGCCTGATGATGGTCTCTTATAGATTTCTCTAAGACAATGCCTTGCACCTAAAAAAAGCAAGTGGGGTATGGAAGGAAAGGAGTAGTAAAGAAGCTATCACTCAGTAAGCACTGCTACCAGGAGGAGAGACATTCCACAGCAGTGATTCTGAAAGGACAACTCCTCCATAAAAGAGAGATTGGTTTCCAAAATTTTCCACAAAATGGCTGCACAACCCCCATGCTAGGAAACAGGGGAAAGACAAAGATACAAAGAGACTAGAAATGGGACCCTCCACGAAGTTCACATCTGAATATTAGATACCACTAAAGTATGGATGCGTTCACATCTCGGGGGATAGACCTGCCCTTTTATAAAGCTAAGAGAAATTTGCAAAATTAAAAACTATTTCTAGATTTGAATTTAAAATATCTCAAAGTTCAGAGATGTACAGATCTAGGGCCACATCTGAAAGAGAGATCATTCTGGGGGAAAAGCCCGTCCGGGTTTGTGAAGCATGGAAGGCAATGAACTCACTCGTGAGCATTTTTTATCTCCTCTCCCTGGCACCTCTACAACTCACTCTAGAGGAATAATGGCATTTATGCCCTTCAAAGGCAGTCAGATAACTCCCTCTGGAGAGGATAGCAAGCTACAGTCCCAGCATCTTCAGCTTCCTGGAACTTGTGTCTCCAAATGTTATAGAGCAGGCGCTAAATAGTGTGTGGTATAAAGCAGTACATAGAATCATAGAATATCAGGGTTGGAAGGGACCTCAGAGGCCATCTAGTCCAACCCCCTGCTCAAAGCAGGACCGATCCCCAATTAAATCATCCCAGCCAGGGCTTTGTCAAGCCTGACCTTAAAAACTTCTAAGGAAGGAGATTCCACCAGCTCCCTAGGTAACGCATTCCAGTGTTTCACCCCCCTCCTAGTGAAAAAGTTTTTCCTAATATCCAACCTAAATCTCCCCCACTGCAACTTGAGACCATTACTCCTTGTCCTGTCATCTGCTACCACTGAGAACAGTCTAGAGCCATCCTCTTTGGAACCCCCTTTCAGGTAGTTGAAAGCAGCTATCAAATCCCCCCTCATTCTTCTCTTCTGAAGACTAAACATCCCCAGTACCCTCAGTCTCTCCTCATAACTCATGCGTTCCAGACCCCTAATCATTTTTGTTGCCCTCCGCTGGACGCTTTCCAATTTTTCCACATCCTTCTTGTAGTGTGGGGCCCAAAACTGGACACAGTACTCCAGATGAGGCCTCACCAGTGTCGAATAGAGGGGAACAATCACGTCCCTCAATCTGCTGGCAATGCCCCTACTTATACATCCCAAAATGCCATTGGCCTTCTTGGCAACAAGGGCATACTGTTGACTCAGTGTTGACATCTTTATCTTGCAGTTAAAGAAAAAAAAAAAGATTCAAGAGTAACCTTGTGAGGCATCCAGAAATAATATGGTGTAAACCAAGCATCTACATGTAATAAAATAAGAGCTGAATAATTAATAATTTTCAGATTATGGAAAATCAAGATTTGGAGCAAATAAGTTTAGCGATTAAGGAAATCGGAGTGATTGTGAGGACAACTCAAAACTGTTTAGACATTTTCAAGCAAAATACCGGCATAGGCAGCTATTAGAGGCTCCCAGGTGCCTACAAAATTGTATTTTAAAACTGTTTATGGAGACCAGAGTAATGTTTGTGTACAGTTTGAGCTATGAAGCCTACATTTCAGTTGCAATCTAAAGTATCTTGAATTTGTAATCTGAGCAACACTGAAGATGTCCAGCTAAATATTCCATGTGTTGTGCAGTCCTGTGCATTATTAAATTAAAAATGCATTGCACTGGTTATCCTTAACATCTTTACAATTGCTGTGTGCAATTAACATTACCATAGTATTCAAAGTATTCCACAGGCCTGGGGTTTGCAAACTCTCTTTTATAGTGTGGGCCAATTTTAACAGAGATAGTGTATGATAGACCATGTGACTATTTACAATGTACCACCTCTCAACAGTCTATTTCATCCCTATGATAATGACAGCAATTGCTGATGTGGTAGAGCAATAGCAGGAAAATGTGTATCTTTAGCACAGTTGTGATCTTAAGAGCATCCCAACACAAGAGGACAAGGGGCTCAGTGATAGCTCTTAATACATTTCAGATGGCTTGACCATTCCAGTGTACTCCAACTCACTAAGGTCATAAACCTGTAACTGAAAGGTGTCATGTAAGGTGTCAGTGGGAAGTTAATAACATACTGATCATTAATATGACTGTGTAATGTACATACAGAGCACAAATTCAAAGTTAAAATCTTATCGGAAATTATGTTATCAAAGCGTGTCTGCCAGGCAGTGCTGAAGTTACTATACCCTAGACAAAGGAATATGGTTCTGCCACCTTGAAGGTATTTCCAAAGTACATTAAAAGACAATGGGAATGCAATCTACATAGAAAGTAAAAAGACCGATCAAGCCAACAAGGGGAAGTATTAACGGAGCATCACAGCAGGGGGAGGAGATTGCAGGAAACAGATTAATTTGTATTTTAGCAAATACCAGTGGGGGAAGAAACCAGCATGGAATTTCCTTCACCACTAGACTCCATGTCTCCTTCCTCATAACTTGAATGAGCTTCACTTGGGGGGAAACCTTCAGAAGAATCCATTTCAAAGGTTCACTGGAGTATATAAGAGAGGGGCAAAGAACCCCAAGTTATCTTTCACCTAGGAAGTGAGGACTTTGGGAAATCCTGACAAGAGGAGTGGTCAGCCATCTTGCTGGAAAGTAGATGGGTAAGGAAACTACCTTGGACAAGGGCTGTAGCTTGTTGTGTTAAGTCTTAGCCTCTAGAAAACATATTTCACTTTTATTTGCTTTTAGCCATTTCTAACTCTCTCCTTTATACTGGAACTCACTTAATATCCTATCTCCTTTTGTGAATAAACTTCTTTTACTTCTAATCTAAATCAGTCCAGTGCTGTGTTGGATTTAAAGTGAATGTTAACTCCAGTTAATGTGGCAAGTTACTGAGTATGGTATCTTTAAAGGAACAAACAAACCTTAATATCTCTTTGAATGGTCCAGGAGAGGACACAGACACACAATCATCATCATATAGGTCTCCTCTGTACACGGAGCTATGGGTTGCCTCTTCTGCCCGATCTTGATTTTAAAACCACCCCCTTTGTATGGCATCTTGTTTAGACAATGCAGGTACTTACCGGTGTGCTTTCTGCTGTGCATCTGTAAATGGGACAACTTAAAGTATCGTTTGTTACAGCCAGGATATGCACACATGAAGGGACGTTTTTCATTCGTCTCACTAGCTGATCGGACAATAGTTGGAGCTACTCCTGGCACTCGCCGAACATCCTACAATGGCAGAAACAGCAGTGTGCATAGCTCATGTGAGCACGTATAAACACAAGCCTGCTCCCATGTAATCAGTAGAAACACTCAAATAAACTTCAGCATGAGTATGATCCTCTGATATACCTACCATACTACAAATGACCATTTTTATTCTATTAATAATGTAAAATAGTGTTCCTTTACCTTTTCTATGTACAGCATTACAAATATGTGAAGGTAAATGCTACATGCTAAATTCTCTCTAATATTTATATCTTACAATAAATGGGCCAAGTTCCATACTAATTACCAACAGCATAAATGTGGAATAACCCCCTTTAGCATCAATGGATTAGCTTCATAATTACAACAGTGTAAC
This sequence comes from Caretta caretta, assembly GCF_965140235.1. NCBI lineage: Eukaryota > Metazoa > Chordata > Testudines > Cheloniidae > Caretta > Caretta caretta. The sequence goes on along the minus strand of NC_134211.1, from coordinate 39,588,739 downwards.
AGATCAGAACCTGACCCAGAGTAATGTTTTTATACTTAATTTTACAAGCTAGAAATTAGGCTAGAGTCCAAGGAAGTCAGTGTAAGAAAAAATGTTACTGTTAGATACTGCTGTAGATTGTAACCTTGACTATACAATGGTACTGCCACGGTGTTCCAACCAAGATGCACTTTTTTCTGGGATAACTGAGTGTTAACTGCTCAGTTCAGTTCTGTTCACTGCATGTAAAGTTTAATCGTTTAACTTTTTTCTAAGAGCTGGTTCACTAAGTGATGAATTGTTAAACTATAAAAAAAGGACCAGGTACTATTAATATAATCTAAAGATCGTCCTATTGAGATACATTAACAACACTGAAGCAGTGCAGAAAAGACAGAATACATTTCAAATTTCTTAAAAAGCTTTGTGGCCAGTCCATTCAGTTTATAGAATGTATGCATTTATTGTGCTTTATGTCCAGGAACCTCAAGCATAATATACAGCATGGGATCCATTAGTATTAATTCTATAACCAGTTAGAAATGGATGGGAATCAACCATCCTGGATTTTATGGCCCTTTCAAGTGTTTAACTGGTGTGTTAGCCATTAGGATGTGATCACTTAGTGTACTTCTGTCTTCAGGGAATGATGTTCAAATTGTTACAATTTCACAAATCCACACATTCAGAACTTCATCTGACACCTCATTTTTGCTCAACCTTATCTACAATCCCAGGTCTAATCTACTATAAATACATAAAAACTTATGCGGCCAAAGTTACTGAATACCTAACTTTCAAGTTCCATGAGAGGCCTCCAATTTTTGGCAATCCTAAAGTTAGTGAATAATGCAGCTCCAAAGATATGTTTTAGAAGGAAAAATACTTTATTTTTTATACTACAACTGTGTCTAAAAGGTGATCTTATTTTGTTCTTCAGTGAAATAGCAGGTCAACTTATCTCAGCGATTTCTTAATGACACAGGGAGACCTAAAGTTAGCAAGAGAATTATGAATACCAATCAAATAATCAATAAGTAACTGGAACCCTATAAAAACAGTAATTCTTCTTCCCTATGTAGAATGTCCTAATATACTTACTTGTATTCCTCTAAAGACTCCATGGGTGTGTATTCTATATTGGGCCCCACAGCTGTATAACATAGGACCAGTGTGGTTGTCACTCTCATATCCTGTTGCATGGCTGCAGATAAAGAGGGGAACAATGCATAGAGTTAAATATTTTTTTTAGTGCACAGCTCCAAGCAAGAGGATTTGTTTCTTAATATGGTGATAAATTGTTTAGGCTTTGATTTGGTAGTCAGGAGATCCATCCCCAAGTGAAAATTACTGGAGAAAGATTCTTCTTTCACTGCATGGGTCAGATCATGATTATCACTCCAGCACAATGCATTGACTCAATAATATAGTTGTATTTATTATTGCCCAATAAATACCGTCCAGAAAAAAGGAGTATTGTCAAGGTTTAAAGTGTGGTACATTACCACAAAGATGTTAAGAAAAAAAGACACATAGGAACATAAACTTATGTGCATATGTGCAAGTTATTTATCAGCTAAATGCCGAGCTGGCTATTGCTAATATCTTTGGAATGAGCAAAATGCCTCAAGTTTCACATTAAGTACAGTGGATTTTGTCAGCACCTCATGACTCAGATATTACCAGATAGTACTGAGAAAGTGATGACATTTATAAGAATAGCAGTCGTGTACTCATAAGTACAGATTACAAATCAGTGTCCTAACCATTTAACCCACATATCAGCTTGCAAGATGCACTGTAGTTTAATTCTTTGTAAAAATCAACTTAAGCTAAACACAAAGGGGATGATCCTCAGTTGGTGTAAATGATCAAGATTCCCCAGGCAGCAGCATGGCAAAATTTAAAATAAATGGTTTGTTCACAATTTTGTTTACCTAGTTAAGATGTATCCTGAAAAATGTTATGTTTTTATGTGTAGAAGGTAGGAACACTGATGGATTTTTCCACTTTAGTAACTGTGAGATGTTTAAGTGATACATGTACATTGCAATTTTTAGTTCTGAATTAATAGTCATATGTGTTAATAAATTAAGAGCCATGGGTGTCTATATTTCAGTACCATGAACATTCAAAAACTCCAGGAGTGGAGACCAGGGAGACACAATGGGGGAACAATGTAGATGGATGAAAAGTAGGATTCTGAAGCAAAGCCTAGAATAACCAGGTTTATTGCCATCACAATTAGAGGCCACTGAGGCTCCAGACCTCTGACTGAAAAGGAAAGCAGGGCCCACTGAAAGAAAGCAGTCTATGTAAAGGTCCAGTCTTTCAAATGATTTACAAGAACAATGGAATTGTGGGCTGGAAAGAGTCTGAAAGTTTCATGAATTTGACCAAAAGGGAGAGAGCTTTTGTGACTATGTAATATTTGTAAAATATCTGTGTTTCTTCTTTAGCGAGCCCACATAGAGACTAGCAGTCTGCTTCTGACGCCTAACAGAGGTGTTCCTTTGATTCATGTGGTACAGTTCTGTGGGGTCAAACACTGCTAATGGCACCCTCTTCTACTAATTACACTAAACCCAAAGGAAGTCATCCGGCACACATGCAAAACCTCTGCTGGGGTGACTGCCATCATCTACATGTTTACCTTCATATTCTGGAGGCTTCTCTCCCCAAAATTCATCCTGGGGTATCCCAATAACAGCTTTTTTTTATCCAACTCTTCAGGATGGTGCTGCACGACAGTGACCTGCCTAGAAGCCACAACTGGCTTTCTTGAAAGAAAGCCAGATTTTTAGTTCAATTTGTTTTTTTCAGAGCCAAATCTGAAAAGCTATGGCGTCACATCCTTGGCTGGGCAAGTCAGTGGATCAAAAGTGACACAGCAAGCATGTGTTCCACTTCTTCACAAATTCTACGACAGCTGTGATTTTCCTGGTTTGGAAGGGTTCGTTTTTTTCAAGAACACCTAACCCTGGCAGAAGCAAAGAGTCAAAGACTAGACCTCACAGGAAAGTAGAGGCTTTTTAAAAGTTCAGAATGAAACAGGCTAAAAGAGGATTGCAAGGTGAATAAAATATTTTAATAGTGGCATTACCATTAGTAATAGGGAGAGAACAATGCTGGCACCTGTTCAGGGCAGGAATCCTCTTTTACCTATGTATCAATGCCTACCAAAATGGGACTCCAATCCTGATTAAGGCCTCAGGTCCTACCAGAACACAAACAATAAGAAATCATTTTCTCAGCTACAGCATGCACCAATATCAGAGAGCCACAAATGACCCCATCAATGTTGAATTTTCCTCTTGATTCAAAGGACAGCAGCAATGAAATCTGGTACTTGTGTAAAAGCCTATCAAAGGGAAGAAGCATCTATCACATGGCAACATCTGTTTTAATCACAGAGGGGAAGGGTGTTAGCATGTTATAATAAGAGAGGCATCTGTTCAGTTCACAGCAGAAGAAGTTGCTGATCTGAAGTGCCATAGGAAAGCAAGGGTAAATGTAAACTATCATTATTAGTCACTGGTTTGAGTAGCCTAGTTTAGCTTTATAATCCTTCACCTATCAGATCCACATCCCCGATGGCAGCCTAGGCAGTTCAAGAGACAAGATAGTTTGTAGGAAGATACCCTAAAAATATGGTAAACTTTACCCTGGAAGAAACCTCCGAAGGTACAACAAGTTACAGTAGAAATCATGCTACAAAACACAGACTAACTTGCACTTTACACTGTCTGAAATACAGGAGACTTGCAAGGTTTTCATTTGTAGGTGCCAAGGATTTTCTGAAGGACTATTCAGTTCTGTAATGGAAAGTAGCCAGCAGAACCCACTTCTCCTAGGAATTAGAAATGGAAGAAAGCTGTATGAGATCCCCTGGAATGCTCCTCATAGTATTTTCTCCAGTCTACTTTTAAAATATCTCCATGGATGGGGCTTCTACCAAATCGCTCTGTATTCCCCAAGCTTAAATTTCACTGACAGGAAGTTTTCCCTAACATTCCTCATACATTTTTTTATTTCATCCCATTACTCCTGGTCATATGCCCTCTTTGCTTTGGTGAGCAGAACTGTAGTGAAAGGCTTGATCACATTAGAAATTGTTTTCAAAGCCACCTGACCACTCATATATTAACTAGTGAGCAAACTACCCATTTAACAGTTCCCCTGAAAAGGCACCTTAGTAAGAAGAAACCATAGTTCCAATTTCTTAAAACCCACCAGCATTGTCAGGGACTTATCATATTCGGCCCTTTTATACTAACTTTGTTCATGCCAGGTAAGACTTCTTGGGTAAGAAGGCACAACTCAATAATGAGTAAGGGTAGAGTAATCTGACCCTAAACGATTGTAATATTCTAACATTGGGAACAGTTACTGGAAGTCAAAGGGACTATTGGTACAGCAATGTAAGACTTTCACAAATTGGGCCTGTGGCTGCTGCTTTGAATTGAAATCTCACTCTACATTGATAGTGACTGCCACACAGCTTGTGAAATAAACTGGATTTCTCATGTCTCTCCCTCTCACTATCTCCCTTTTGGTAAGAGCAAACGTGATGCATGCCAAGCTATGTGAATTTTTTGATACACCCATAATTTATTTAGCATACGCACTAGAATGTGGAAGACTCAGTGGAAGAACTAGTGTAAGTCTGGCAGCTCCTCTACAGCTTTTCAGACTTTCCAAAAATTACAGAATCACAACCACTGGTTTCATTTTACACAGGAGATAGCAACCAGAGGAAAGTCCAACCTCTATGAGCAATACAAGTCATCAGTGAGTTCACGCATGCAGTACACTAAAATAATTACAAATACACATCTTTCAGCTGGAGATCTTAAACAAAGAAACAAACAAAAAAAAAAAGAGTGGGAAATTCTTTGACTTTAAGCTCTTTGGAGTAGGGACTATATTTACCTGGGTGAGCAGGCAATGCCTAGTACATTGTGACCACTAATGGAAAGTAAAAATATGAATACATAATAAATAAATCAATGTATCCTGCTTGTTTACCAAGGGATCAACTGTCCTACATCTCTACAAATACATTGTAATCTATATAATTTTGCATCTGAGCTAAATAAGAAAAAACAAAGATTATGGTTTAAAATAAAGAAGTTGCAATTGAAGCCAGGGTTTTAATTGTAGAATTTGGAATCATCAAGAGGTCCAAGAAGAAAAAAATGGGAGAAAAAACTGTTTCCTCTGTTTAATGTTTAAAGTTATATTTATGACTGATGGGGGAAAAAATGCTGAAAAGAGTCAAGGCTAAGCAAAGCCAGATGCAGTTAAACCTGGTGTCAGGACAGTACTATTTTAGTGATGCAGGCAAAACCCTACAGGAGTTCTTGATTGAATAAAAACTGCAGGATTGGCCCTTAAGGTCCCAATTCTGCCTTCATTGGTGAATACAGAATTCCCTTGGATTTCAATGGAAGTTGCACAGATCTATCCAAAGGCAGAACTGGACTTTAAATATTTAGAGTTCATCCAGTTGATTGCTGAGATGGCCCCATATATATATTGTCCTTTGATTCTAGGCAGCCAGCTGCAGACCTGGAAAAAATGCATAAAATGTAGCTCCACATTTCTGCAAAACAAAGATTGATACTTATGCAACATAAAATGCTAAGCAAGCGTTATATACTGTAGAGCATTTAGAAACATTTGCCTTTAGGCCAGAAAATCCTTAACACTTGGAGAGTAGCTCTTTTAAAACGATTAATCTCGACGCTGTACAGATTGTACAGAGATTAATAAAAATGAAGGTTTTACAGATGAGAATGTGTGATGAAAAACAGAGCAGCTTTAGAGAGTTGTACCAATCTAAGACTTCATAAAAAAAAAATCTCATAAAAGATTACTTTCTAATCTGAATATATAAAAAAAACCTCACAACCTGCAATTTCTCTCTCACACCAACTTTACTTTGTTACACTAGAACTGTCTGATTAGTTTACAACTAGCCTCAACTTAAATCTGGAGGGCAAAGCTTGGTTTTTTTAATTATTATTTCATACGAATAAAAAAAAGGGAAGCTATAGGGCATATTGAGAAGAGTGAGCAAATAGCAGCATGAAACAGGAATGCCCATTGACTCAAAATGGAAGAATTAAAAAATTCAGAAGGAAAGATTACACAAAACAGGCACCACGTTAAGATGCAATTTACTAGTGTTTCAGTGCAGGAACTGGAATATCTGGTGTAGAAACAGAGCCAAAAATGAGACAGAACAAGGGTGCGGGCAGGCTGTGTGGGAACAGTACAGAAGAGAAATAAAGCTAAATTTTCTTTGCTAAAATGTTTACCACCCAATATTACGGGAAATATATGCCACCATGGAGACAATAAAGAGAAGTCTGATTAATGATATAGATGATGTTTCCTCCTGTTATTGGTGGTAATGCAGTTAAGCAGGAGGGAAGCATAAAGTTGCTGCTTTATCTGCATTCTCCAAGGCAACTGCACATCAGAGAAATGATTTCACTGATTCGGGCTCAGTGTGCAATCATTATGGAGAAAGAAAAGGTGGGTGAGATTAAGGCACTGGACTAGTATTCAGAGACTTGGGCTCAGTTCACAGCTCTGCTTGGGTACTTCTTTGGGCAGCTCACAATCTCTCCGAGTGAAATCCTTGTCCCATTGAAGTCAATGGGAATTTTGCCATTGACTTCAATGGAACTAGGATATCACCCTCCGTGCCTCAATTCCCTATCTGTAAAACGGGGAGAGTACTTCCCTTCCTCACAGAGGAGAGGATAAATTCATGATTAGGCATTCTGATGTGAGAGAAAAGGGGGAAATATTTAACACCATGAAAAACATATAATTGCGTGCTCCCATTCACACTGGCTGCAGGTCTGAGCCAGCTAGGGACAATTTACATTCTCAGAACTTACTGATGGTGTTTTATAAGGCTATGATGAAGGTTCTCTTGTTAATCTATTACAGAAAGCCTAAACCTTAAGGGTCTTGTATTAGAATGCAATTGTAGTAGTGTTTTGCAAATGATCTCTCTATTGTTCTGTCCAGTGAGACCAAGCAAATGGCAATACACACTGGTGTGCCTGGGAGTCCAGCCGATTGATTACATAGCTCAAGAATAAAGAAAAAAGGCACTGAGCCAAACTCTGCCAGTTTACATATGTGACCTCAGTGGAGGTCTACACGTTAACTTCAATTTCCAGATAGCATGGCCCTTATTTCTGCAATTTTCTATCTGTTTTGTGACAGAGCTCCTTGTTTGGTAGCCTATTTAGCTAGTCACAGGTTCAGTTACCACAACAGGGTTTAGGCTCCTGTCCAATATTGACAGGTCTGTGCAATACCAGTGGGATGCTGCAGTATCGTCTTTTTTCAGATCATGGCCCCAATTCTTGGGCCCACCCGAGACTGCCAGGGACTAGATCAGACAGCTGAATAGGTAGCTAGTCAATATTTCTCTTTATTCTCATTATTCAGTATGTGGCCATATTACTTATTTATCATACGCTATCCAAAACCTGTACTGAATAAAGAAATATTAATTTCCTCATGGGCCTTCCAAGATTCTCATCACCATAGTATGGAGGATTTAATAGTCCCTAATGAAAGTATCTTCACTTCACCTCCTAAGAGGCCATATTATTTTCCCTATTTTACAGCTGTGAAACAAAGGCTCAGAGATTAAGGCCAAATTTATCAAAAGTGTCCACTAATTTTGAGTGTCCACCTTCAGATGTATAAAAGGCCTGATTTTCCAGAGTAATTAGCATCTTTATAGCACTTTATATTTTCAAAGCACAGTGCCCATTGTCTTCAGTTGCAGTTGTGAGCTCTCAGCACTAATACAAATCAGGCCCCAGCTGTCTCAACATGCACACCAGAAAATGAGGAACACAGTTAGTGACCACTTGTGAAAAGTTTGAAACGATAGAATCCTGTTCTTCTGAGTGACATTTGACTGCCTTAGCCATGGGACCACCTTTTCTCCTCCTGCAATCCTTTGCTTCATTCACTCCACACCTTCCACCGTTTGCAACAAATCAGGGAGGGGTGGGCGGAACGGTTCTACAGACAACAGTCTCATTCACTATGCAATCCAGATCCATTTCCTGACTCCCGTCTATCCTGTGCACTAAACAAGACAGGGGTCCTGTAGATAAAATAGCATGTATCACATAATCAAAGGCTATATCATAATGCCTATGCGGGGGCAGGGGGGGGGAGGGGAGGGCTGAGTAAGTTTACATAACGGAAAGTGCCAGGCAACCTTAACTTTAGGTGTCACTGCCAACCCTGCCTAGAATATGTGGTAATGGTTTCATTTTAGTACATTAAACTTAAATTGAATATAAACCCAGGAATAGGGCTACTGAATGAAGCTCATGTAAAATGATAGGGTTTAGAGAGTGATATGTTGTATCACTAACATATAATTTTAAATTTCCCAATTTCTTGCAAACTTGCAATACTATTTCTTTATTCTTTATAATACAATACATAAAACAAAGTTCAGCTGAGTCATGTGGAAGTGGGGGGGGGGAGGGGAATTTCTATATAAGGATTGTCATCTTTGGAGAGAAATTAAGCTCTCTGTTTCAACATAAAGATACCAATATTCATAAAATACAACTTCAAGATTGAGAAAAGTATCTGAAACAGTAAACGCCTGGGAATCACTTATGAACAGTTCATATATTTTAAAGATGTAAATCTTAGGAAGAGTACCTTATGTTCATGGCAACTGAGTTTGGAGGTACTGTGTTTTGTAACTCCCAGCCAGAGAAGACAGATAACTATTTTGGCTCATATTACCAGTGATGAGGCCATGTCTAGCACTGATTTTCCACAGATTCTACAATCTTGGCCTATACCAAAACTTTCAGCTTTGTTTTACCATCAAGATCATTCATCTTGATTTCTTCTTTTTTCCTTTCAAGAATTCTAGGTCACAAACTTTATACTGCTCACAGTCTGCACTTTGAGACAAGTAAAACCATTTATTTTGTTCAGTACTCCTTTAATATTTCTATTGTGTCCCTTTTTTTTTTCCCACTCAGTTCCCCAAAGAATAACCTCTTCCTTGTTTTAATAACTTGGACCTCGGTCAAGGTTGATGTGTTTCTCCTTTTTGCAGGATATTTTCTTCAGAAGAGACAAAACAGTGTCTAATATTGCAAAGAAGAGGTTTGGTTGTTTTGGGTTTTTTTTATTAAAGGGTGCAGTTTAAAGAGGAAATTACAAACAGTTATGAAAAAAGTAGGAAATAGCCTCAGCAGCAGAGCTGGTCAGCTTGATTTGTATACAATAGTTGGGTTTCAGGGGGAAGAGAAGGGGCTCCCCTTTCTTTCCAGTAAGGGAGCTGCCTGACAGATTCTAGGTGTACCACAGAAGACCACCACTTCAGACTCACGCTCATTTCACTAGTTTGCTCTGACACACGTGGTTTACTACACTACTATCTAGTGCCTCTAGACTTCAAGTACCATTCACTAATGAAGGTTAGAAGCAGATCAGCAGTACTTCATGCTATTGTGCAATACTTAAGCCAGCCTGCACAAATACCGTACCTGATAGATCTGGATAGAGTCAGTTTTCTACATATTAGTTTGGGAATCTCCCTTTTTAAAAATATATACATATATATTTACTCAGAAAAGGGTAAAGAGCTTATCTTACAAAGTCAGGCAAACGTTGGCTTTGTCTGGACAAGGATCAGAAGGAGGTTCTTGAGAACATGTTAACTAGCATGTTATTAAACTCTACTCTGTACCAAGCAAGTTATATGTTAGCAGAAGCTAGCTTCTTGAGTTGAAGTCTAGCCTTACACTGGACCAGGTAGCAATTGCTAAAGTACAACTTGCGTTGTCCACACTAGAGCTTTAGAATGGGTTAGTTACACTGTGCTACCAAAACATATTTTTAAAAATAAACCACCCTAGTCCAGACAAACCCTCTGATGTGCTCTATTCATTTCCTCCTAGCACATCCTCTTCCACAGTCCCAGAGTGCTATCCCATTTTGGAAGGGCAAGAGTGGTTAAATTTTACTGACAGCCCCACAGGGGGATTGGGGAGACATCTCTGGAATCTCTCAATACAGTTACTATCCTGCCTACAGAAAGGGAGGAACAGAAGCCCTGGCCCTGTAAGCACCACACCCTGTGTCTTTGCTACCCTACCAATGTCTCTGATCTGCAGCACCTCTGAGGCGGGCTTCCTGCTTGCCGAGTAACAGGAAACCCATATTGGACTAGCGGCAAATAGACTAGAGTCCATTCCCTGCAGGTGGGAGGGTGACAATGGTATGGAGGAAGGAAGCCAGAGAAGATGGAAAGGGCCAGGAAAGGCAGGGACAGAGGATGTGGAGCCTGGAGAAGGGAAAGATAATAAAAAGGAGGGAGAGAAGAGCTGGCATGAGGAGCAGAGTGAGGTTAGAACTAGAGAAAAAGGAGAAAGGAATGGAGGGAAGGAGACACAGGAGGTAGCAGCAATATTCTAAGCCTGGAGCGCTTTCATTTGTTCTTGTTCTCACTGTGTGGTAGGAGTGTGGAGAACACTTTACACCCTGCAGTCTGGGGTGGGCAAGTTTGAGGCTGATTATGGCAAGGGTGGGGAGAGCAGACCAGGGCCTGATCATCCCAGCATTGATACCCAGGTGGATGATCAGCCCCCACACACTCTGCACACCCAGAATGCTGTTCTCCCAGCTTTTTGTGGCCCTTTCCCCTTCTGCTTTCTTGCTCAGGCCACCCCTGCACTGTGTCTCACTCCCCAGGCCCTCTCTAACAGCCACCATTGTTATTTCAGTCACTGCACTGGTTACGCACTGCCTTTGCCTATGAGCTAGGCCCAGCAGCCCACTGGCAGGCCTTCCAGATGCCAAGCACATACAAGTCCAGGGCTGAATTCAGCACAAGATCTATTGGGCAGCCACTGTTTACAGGTTACAGAAAACACATTTCTGAATTGCACTCTGAGCCAACAGTAGTTACGATGGGTCAAGAAGACAATACCTTGCTGCAAGGAGGTCTGAACTAATCAGAAGACAGAATCTCCCCCCGCCCCCCCTCAAAAAAAATTATATATATATATACACACACACATACTTTAAAAAAAAACAAAAACTTATATTAATGGAAGTGAACAGAACTGACAAGCTTCAAACTCAGCTTCACCATTCAATTGCAGAGGTTTTTCCACTGTTTCCCATCCTTCCTTCACGAGCTTATTTTGTTAGTGCTTTGGGGTAGAGATCTACCTTGTCTTCATACCCATTCATGCAGTCCCTCCTATCACATATTGGTGCTGTATATATGGAATAATATGGCTGCTTAGAACCATCTATAATATAATTATACAGGTTTTCACATTCATATTATCCCAACTTAAATTCAAATATTACTAGTCTATTACTGGAAAACACCTTGCTCACACAAATGGAAAGCTATTGCATTTACTTGGCACCTGAATTGTGTAACCTACAATGAAGACAGTTCGTTTAGACAATAAAATGGTTAAAAATCTACAACCAACATACTGTTCTCCAAGACATATTGGTTTAAGTCAAAAGACCAAAAAACAAAAACAGTTAAAGAAAATATTGCTAGTTTTTTCCCTGTTGACTAACCTTAGACTAAAAAGTCTAAGAGAAAACTTGACCATAAAATTCTTATTAACTGTGAACTGACTAGTAGAATAAAACTTTTAATAGTTCAATAGGGTTATTTTTTTAAACTCAACGTCTTAAATTACAGACAAATAAAGACCCATTTTTGGACAGGTTAGCATTTTTTGTGCCAGTAACCTTATTCCATTCATAAAATAAAAAATAAAACAAAGTTAACTACACTAATGCAAAAGATTACAAAATAATAAAACACCTTACCCCTTTAATGTAGATCCCAAGTTCATTTGATTCCATGTCATGCATTCAAGCTGTGAGGTCATTTGGTATAAATTGTCACTGTTATGAAAATATCTAGAATTAGAACTAAAATTACTTGACCAAATTCAAGTAATACTTAAAAAAGAAGCAATAATTTTCATTTTTCTTTTTTTAAAAGTGTTTTCAAAATACATATAGCAGTACCAAATAAATTTATTTTATTTCAACCCTTTTATCTGTTTGTGATTTTAATTTTAAAAGAGAAAAGAAAGAATGATTATGTGGTACAAGACAAGATGTTCATTATGATCTAACTTGTAAATTTTAAATGGCTGAAAATTATACACAATAAAGCCCTTAAAGAAAAAAATATACTGCAATTAAATTAATGGAACCAGTATATATACAGACTTGTGGGTTAGCAATAAAGCAGATCTCTTATTTTATATATATATATAAAAAAGAGCAAGTGAATTAACTTTTAATAAAGAGTGTAGAGGATCATGTGGTTAATGGACTGAAACAGCTATCAGAACTGGTGACCAATGTTACTACATATAGTGACTTGCCAAGGAAAAATGGAGTGGCTGAACCATAAATTAAACTCACAACTGGAATACTAGTCTTTTTTGGTTGTATGTTTTGTTTTGTCTTTTTGTAAAAGCTTATAATCTTAGAACTCAGCAGCCAGCAATATTCTCAGAAACTGGTTGTCAGTTGCTTACTTTCTATTTTTAAAGAAAACACTTCAGTGTTTTTTTTATTTGAGAACAACTGTAACCAAAAGAAATGGAGCTCATAGGTCCACTGATATAATAATGCTCAACACTTATCACAAATAATTTAAACATACAAGTGAACAGGTATGTGCTTCGAGGAGAGGAAAAACTGCTGCGGAATTGCAACACCAAAGGCAGTCCGTTTCCCTAGGGCTCTCTCAGTAAGTTAGCTGTAGGAGGAGAGTCACAATACAGACAGGGCTGAGCAAGCTGCTTTCCATTTACACAGCATGGAAAACCGCCGTGTGTTCTTTCTGAATCTTGGTTCTCCTGGAAATCCAGGTTCCCATTGCTACACAAGATTGCTCCGATCTGCTGCAGAGAATCTTACTGAAACCACGCTTTGAGTCTCTAGACCTTTCGAATCGATTTTCTGATTGATGTGGGTGCCAGAGAAATAGCGATTCACAATCAACATACGACCCCTGGCTGATTAATAATAGCTAAACTCACTAGACTTATGTAGTGACTGTATATAATTGTGTTGCGAGAGTTTTTTCATGGCAGGTAGAAGTGAGCTAGAAAAGTCCGATTCCAGTGGGAAGCTTTTGCATATAAAAACAAGTTAAATGACTTCAATCTTAAAGTATGTGTAATATCATTTGTCAGTACCGCGGGACACTATTATTCATTCGAATGTCTGAACTGCTATTATGCTACTACAATGTCCTGCATATCAGCTCAGAAATTGTTAGACTCTCCTGCAGTTTCCCCATTTGCAGCAGCAGTTCGTGCTGGTCTGTGCCACTACGTTTTGCAATTCCACGAATTCTTCCTGTAATGCGGCTGTAATTAATTCCTCCAGGACCCGGATTTTTATTAGAAGTGCCCGCCCGATGCATTTACAGCAGGAGATTTCCCTTTAACTTTCTTTCCCTTGACAGTTCATTTATAAGAGCCTCCTCCACAATATTTCCCCCCTCCCTCCTTTGCTTTTTCATCAAGCAGTACACATTCATCTTGTCACTAACCAGCAGCCACTGTATTCCAGACTGGGTTTGGTGACAGTGCACAAAACAAATCGCTTAGGAACCAGGACAATGTTCAGAGACAGGTTGGAGGTAGTCCTGGGCTCCATTTCAGTACAGCTGGAAGCTGGAACTGTCATGCACTCCATTCAGTAGGAGGTTTACAACGGTGTGTCCCGGCTACAAAAGACAGCCTTGCTCGTGTGATCAGAGGGGAATTCTCCGCTTTAGGGATCGTGAGTTTACACTTGTCATCAAATAAACTCAAAGATGGTTTGTCCCTTGCAACACGGACAGGGGCAATTTCTGCTCGCCTAAAAACTCCCACAGACTTCGGCTCAAGCCCCTGGCCCTGGTCATTCCAATGAAGTTCCCACGGTGTAATTTGGCCCAGAGAAGTGGCTTGAGGGAAGACAGACCCACTAACCACTTGTTAGATATTTGCTGAGAAAGAGGAGGAGACGATAGTAACACGGTGCCATCTGAGAGGCCACCCACTGGCAACCAAGGTACCCTGGGAGACCGTGGCTGGAGCTGCGGGGAGGGGAGCGATTTGTGCAGGTTAAAGCATGAAGCTCCAAACAGAAGGTGCAGCCCGACCCTGCTCCCACTGAAACGGGCAAAGTAACTGCTGCTTACTGCCAAGGGGGTACGGGGGGAGCGCTCACCTGGTCTGCGGAGCACATAGGGACAGGCCCATAGGGACAGGCCACCCACCCAGGAAACCCAAGCTTGACTAACCCAGAGACGGGCAGCCCAGCAGCCTGAGAGCATAGCCCATCCGAGCGCCCCCCGGCCCCCCGCTCCAGGGCCCCTCTCCCTGCCTTTGACGGGACCCGGGATCACACGGTCCCGGCCGGGCCTTCTCTAGTTGATGATACTCGCGTCCTTCTCAGGGCGGCAGGTGGGCTCGTTGAAGCTCAGCGCCCAGGGGAAGGAAGAAAGGCCTTGGCGCTTCCCCGGGAGAGCCTGCGCTCTGGCCCTTGGCGGAAGGCACCTCGGCAGTTATTTCGGAGTCTCACTGTGAACGCCTCCAGAGCTGGAACTGGGTTTCCATTTCTACCGCAGCAGGGACTTCGGCCCGGTTCTCCCGACGGCACAGCTCCGCGGAAAGGCCCCTGCCCACCCTCAAGACGGATCAGCGCCCAGGTTAAGTCGGCTGAAAACCCGTCCCCAGGGTCCAGCCCTGCAGTGGGGGCTTAATACGCATCCAAAAGAGAAGCCAGATATACAGATGGCTCCCGATCTAAAAACAGACCCATGTTTAAGTCACCAGTATTTAATCACACCGGAAAAATAAAGTGTTTAGATCCATCGGTTCCTAAAAACTTTGCGGACCACCATTGCCACTCAGGGCTGCTTACTGACCTCAGGTTTCAGAGTAGCAGCCGTGTTAGTCTGTATTCGCAAAAAGAAAAGGAGTACTTGGGGCACCTTAGAGACTAACCAATTTATCTGAGCATAAGCTTTGGTGAGCTACAGCTCATGGGATACATCCGATGAAGTGAGCTGTAGCTCACGAAAGCTCATGCTCAAATAAATTGGTTACTCTCTAAGGTGCCACAAGTCCTCCTTTTCTTTTTACTGACCTCAGCCATTCATAGAGATAACCCGCAGAGAGTGGTAAGAGTCGGGTTTGTGGATCTGTTTAAATTCAGGCTTGTGCGCGTTCTGGCTGGGGAAATCCCCCGTAGGCCTTACCAGCTACATACTGTACCTTTGACATAGCTCCTGTTAAATCAAACGATAAACATAAAGCGCCTGTGGCACGAGGCAATACTGTGCTTGAATACACAGTTTTGGGCTGGGAGGTTTTAAAGAGGGACTGGGTATCTAGGTGAGTGTGTGTGGCGGCTTGTATTGAATTTTCTCCTTATGTTATTCCGAGCCTCCTCGGTTGCTCTCAAGTAAGCGTGGCTCAATTGCCCTGACAAGCAAACACCATTTTGCTCCAGGTGTGTGCGGGGGGGGGGGCGAGGGGGAGAGTATGCATCATCCCCATCTAAGATCAGTTAGGACTGTAGACTCAGCGAATGATTCATAGGTGGTGGACATCAAGAGCCCAGTCCCGCTCCCATTGCAGTCAACGGAGTTCTCTCAGTTACTTCAGTGGGATAATAGTAATAATGATGATGCAGCCGCCCCTTTAGCTACCGATCACATCACAGCTTGGCTGGACGGTTTTGTGAGTCTCGGCTCCAGTGGAAACACTCTCCCCTTCCATGCTGCAAATAGGACCCAGAGCTGAAAGTTGCTGCTGCTGGGGAGAGACTCCAAACGCCAAAACACAGCGAGCTGGAAGGTCAGTACTGCCAACTCTGGGCTCCACGGCGGATCACCCCAGGCTGGAAGCAAGCGGGAGGCAGAAAACGGCAAGCTTGACCGAGTCTGCCAAGTGCACCATCGGACTTCCACAAAAAGAAGTAAGTATGGTGTCTCTAACAGAGGAAGTACAACAAGGTACCATGCATCCCTTTAAATCTAAAATGGGTTATTACTGCCAGCGCTACAGGATGGTCTCGGAGTCAATAGTTATGTTCAAATCCTAGCTTTAAATACGATTTGAATGATGAGAAGGAAAACTGGAGTCTCCGGGGATTTGCCTGCATTGATTCCCATTTGAATCACTAGTTCCCCCAAAGAAGACACTAAAAATAACTTATTTTCATTACAGAGATGTTTTTAAAATGAAGTGGGGGGGGGGAACTTTTCTACAAGGAGGATTAATGTAAGTTGGAGTGAAATAAAAGGAAGTCAACCCTGAGCGAAAGAGGAACTTTAAAGGAAACCAGTAGTAGATCATATAGAGTTTGTTTTGGCCTGCACAGCAGTATTACTGAGTTCTTGACCTCTGCACAGAAAGAGCTATAATCTGAACTGAAACTCCTCCACTCTTAAAGTCTTTGCAAGTGTGACTCACAGTAAATTTTCAACATTAAACATGTTTACTACATTAAACAGCATGAGGTAGAAAAGTTCACATCACCATTTTAATGGACTCACAAATACTGGCCTTTCAATGCACGCTTGCAGACTGCATAGCTTTGCCATCAATAACTAGCCATCAACAACGGACACAGTATCTCTTGGCAGATGCGGTGCCTGTGTTATGAGAGAGAACAAGTAGTTGCCAGAACTGGAGATTTCAGAGATACTGTTGCTTCCATTATAAGAATTATGGGCTCTTGAATATTTATTTCAAGTTATCGCCTTTCTTACTGTCTCTTTTACCAGGGCAAAACAATGGAAAGGTCTTCAGTCTTAGACTTGCTTGCATATTTTCTCCTTACTGCCTTTCTTTCTTATGGACAAATTGGTTGCTACTAGCTAGCTAGACTTGGAAATCTTCTTAAGAGCAGTATTTGGTGAATTACTGCAGTGTATGTAGAACTCCGGAGTTCTGTAAATGTATTGTTAACCTGTTAAAGGCATCGTTATGAATTTTACACCAAATTTGTTATAGGATTCAGACACTGATCAGAGCAATAAGAAGCCTGAGTGACTGCTGGTGGCTGTGAAATGATGGTTGATGCCTCTCTGCTTTCAGAGATCAAAACAGTTTAAAGCCCTGCTTTCTTTTTACAAACACAACATTTACACTTGTCCCGTGGAACTCATTGCCACAAGGATACCTTTGTAGGGATCTGAAAGGATTTGACATTTGTATGATAGTGAGAACAATAAAAAGTTAGATTAAACAAGATACAAAAACAGCTAGAAGGGATATAAGCCCCTTTTCTGAAAGCATAGAGCCAACTTTAAGCTTATGGAGACCAGGAGGAAGCTTTTCCCACGGGCAATTTATTGCATAAACGTCCTCTACAAGGTTTCTTACACCTTCCTATGAAGCATTTAGGACGGGCTACTGACTGAGACAGGATTCTGAGCTAGATGCACCCAGTATAACAGACCGCTCCTATGCCTCTAGTGCCACCCATTAGCTGTTGCGCTCGATTCCCCCTCCTTCCTCCACTTTTAAAACAAACAAAAGGAAACGCTAATATGTATGCACACAGTGTGTTAAGCAACCTCTAAACGGACTGAGGAAAAGAAGAGGATTAATAGGGTTGGCCTGCTAATAAAGGTGGAGCATTACTGTACTGCTCACCTTCCGGAATACTCTGTGGGTCATCTCCTAAGGCAAAACAATGCCTTGTCTACACTGCAAAATTACGCGTGTTAACGAATGTCAACACCTCTATGAAACAGCAACACAAATACTGCCTGGCATCAACGGGCTGGGATTAATCCTAGTCCAGCATAGGGCTACCCAAGACCAGATGTTAAACACAGCAATCCTGCTCTAAATCAAGCACCACGTGGTGCTTAACACTGTGTTAATACTTGTTTTAACACAATGTAATTTTCCAGTGTAGACATCCTTTATGGAGATTTCATAAACACTCAGAGAGAGACTTTGTAGGAAATTCTCTCCTTTATCTCAGGATTTTGGTACCTTTTTGCCACTCTAGCTTGCCTGTTGTACATAACAAGGTTTTTCCTCCACGAACTACAGCTGTGTACGAAGATGCACATGAACATCTGAAAACATCCAGAGACAGATCAAGTTAGGCATTTTCACCAAAATGAGTGTACCTAAAGTTAGGCACCTAAATACACACTGTCAAACCTAAATCCCTGGCCTGATTTTCTGCGGGGATGAAGTTGAAGTCTATGGAAGCTGGTGGAGCTTTAGGTTCCTCCAGTGGGACTCAGTGGTCAAATTCAGAGGTGATGTGTGTAAGGAAGGGACCATATTACTGACTGCAGGCTAAGTCAGTCTAAGCAGTCCAAGTTGGTGTAACATACAAATGGAGAAGGCCAGAAGAAGGTGTGAATTACACCAATTTGGACGCCCTTAGATTTTGTCCGTCTTGTTTTAGTTATGCATGGGGTGGAGTGAGAAGAAAAGGGATCGGCTCTCCGAACAGGAATGAAGACAATGGCTATCAAACTGTGGTCCATGGGTCACCAAGCGTCCGATAAGCCCTTCCTGGAGACGTGAAGGATTGAATATTTTGCAGAGCAGGTCCTAGTGGCCCACGAGAGGATCTCTCAAAGAGCGATCCTCAGAATGCCAAGTTGGAGAACCCCTGGGCCAAGACTTAGTTAAATATGTTCCTTGCATCTGTACTAATCTCTACCATCTGTGTTCTCCCTAGCCGCTCCTCTACCATCTTCCGTGGAGGAACTAAGGAACTAACATGAAAAATACTCTTGTTTCTGAGATATGTTCTTCATAAATTCCAGTCCATGTTTCCTACCCTCTGTACTGCCTACAGGCCAACCGGCCTTCAAACAGGGCACCAGTTTTCCTGTTTCTAGCACCCAGAGAAAAAGAGATTAGATGATCTGACACACTCACTGGGATGAACCTGGTGATCCAAGAGGATACCACCACCACATCAGCAAGTGAACTTTGGGTTTATTCTGATCACCACTGTATTGTAATTTTTCAGACAAGGGGCGTTCTGGAATGCGCATTAAAGCCAAAATTGAAGCTCAACTTTCTATCTAGGCTTCAAACAAACAACGTGTTTCCAAGTGTCGTCTATAATTGGTGCCTAAGTGGTGAGAGAATAGTCTCTACATATGCCTATTTACAGCAGATGGCTGCTAAGGACAAGAACTGTATCCAGGTGGATTACGTCAAACTGTGGTCTCATTAGGAGGTTTTATCGTTCCAAGTGCTGAAGGTACCGAAAGACGACTAGTATAGCATCCCATCCTCTATTTTAGGAGAGGCTCCCTATTATAATCAAATGTTGGAGAGCCGACGCTTTAAAGATCTGTCAGTATACCCACTACAAAGTGTTGAGAAACCGGAGTATTAACGTTTTTGTTCTGACGTGTGTAAACGTTCTGGTAGAGTTATACATACATATGATGCTAGCTCCAAAAGAGTTTAAGGGATTAATCCTTAGCCCACTGCAGTCAGTCAGTGTTACAACTTTCATTGGCTTCAATGGGAGCCGGATCAAGCCGCAAGTCAGGGAGAAATTGACTGCATGCTAGAATGCCGAGCGGTAATAGGGGGAGTTAAAGATTGAGTTTCAGCTACCCATGAATGTAAGGGTCTAATTCCAAAACTCACAGCAAGAGATTTTAAGTTACTGGCGATGCAGTGTTTATGCCCTATTCTATTCATTAAGGAAAATGTCACCGAAGCTTATGAAAAATGCCTATTATACAGCCATCGTTGGGAAGGTGGAAGGTAGAGATTTAGAACAAGCAACAGTTCTTTACTTTCCTACTGGAATGCATATATCAAAGTGCTGAGCTTGCTTCATTAAGCATAATTAGTGCACTTGTAAAACTGAGTGCATCCGCCGTGGAATAAGTTAGTATCATTTAGATTGTGCTTGCTCACATCCCATCGCTAGAAGTAATGCTGAAGCTATACTCTGCAGCCAAGGGCGAGAGGGGCTTAAAACAGAAGCTTTGTATCTGCTGTTGCAAGGGTGAAGAAGGTTTCTTATTCAGTGAAGTAGCTTTATGGGTTAGGGTTTGTGTCAACATCTAGAATAATTTAGAGTGAGTCTCCAAAGAACAGACCTGCCAGGGTCACCATGGATTGGCTGGGGAGACCGACACACCATCTGTAAAGGTACCGATCGTTTCTAAAGAACTAGTCTAGCTATTGGGGTTCTGACGAGATAAAGTTTTATGGAGTTCTCCCGATTCATCAACAAAATTAAGTTTCTGTTAAAGTCTGGCCATTTGTGCATTTACCGTTATAGATACGAGTTCAAAATGGAACAGAGAACGAGAGGATTTCACCGAGCTGTCTGAAATCCAACTGCAAAATGCAAGGCGATCTTATAAGGCACCGAAACATGAATAAAACTGCTCAGAAAGAAAACACGTTATCTGTGCCTTGAGTTGCACGCAAATTATGCAGAGCCACACATTTTCCCCTTTTGAGGCCTCTCTACAAATCATATTTATAGATTTTCCTGAGAGATGACCCATCTTTGTCAGTTTCAGTGAAGGCATTCTCCCCGCCAATTATTCTACAACTAATCTATGTGGATAGGCTTCTTTCCTTCCTTCATTACCTCATTCCCTCTTTCCCTTGACGTCAACTCACGTTAATTGGAGAAGTGGCTTCTGGAAGTGACAGAATTTTGTTGTCCCATGTCCAGTGTTGATTAATCAAAGGCGATTAACCAGCCTATGAGAAGAGTCAGTTGCAACTTCCTTTGCAAAGGCACATTGTTTTGTGTGCTCGGGTTACTTAGCAACTCAGAGATATGGGACTGGCTCCAAGTTCACAAAAAGTTGAAGAATAAATTTTAGGTAACTTATTTTCTCACTCCTAAACACACTGTAAAATTGAAGGAGACACACTGACCCCCCCATGCCAAACGAAGAAAATGGGAAATAGCTATTGAAAAGGGTCCATTGTAGATGTACGCCACTTAACACGATCAGAAAACGAGATCCATATTTTGGCGGCAAGCAACGCGGGTATTAATTTTCTGATTCTGCTTTTTAAGTGTATATTTAACTCATAACATTGGGAGTCACAAGAAGGGGGTTTTAATTTGCGATACAAAGCCACTTCGTGGGAAAATTTTTAAATGAACTGGTTTCAGAGTTATGGATATTTACTTTCGTATGCATTGTACATTGCTGTCATTCCTAAATGACCTGCTAGTCTCCCCTCACACCCATACACATACCCCTTTTAAGAACAGGCCGAAACACAGCACCAGAGCCCACTGAAATGAAGTCGCTGAAAGCCTCCCGTTAATTTGCATGGGGGTTTTGGATCATAGTTTGGAGCGTCCCACCTGCAATAGATAGTAGGCAGGCGGACTACTCCATGGGTCAAAGAGACTATCGATTGCGGGATCAGGACCTGTAATGGTAAACTCACGTGAAAGGGGAAATGGAATTGATAGTGGTGTATTAAAAATAATCAACCCCCAGGAAATGCAGTTTTAGGGAAAGCAGCATCAACATTAATCTGGCATGTTTTCGTTCTTACCAGCTTCGCACAGCTGGTAAGAAAAACTACCACAGAAGCACATTTATATAAATCCGTTTTGCAGCCTTCTTACAATGTTTGTGTCAGAAAATTCCAGGACAACATATGTTATACACCACACTCTCCCCCCCCCCCCCAGTTTTCAAGCATTCATATTGTGTCCTGTCACTCTGGTCCCTCATAATCACTTCAATCTGATCAATCCTTTCTCCGGGCCTAACCCTACTCCCACTTAATTCAATGGCAAAAACTATCTCACTGAATTTCACTGGGAACAGAATCTGGCCCTCAGTTAAAACTGCCATCGAGTCACTGGTGGGTAGAGGGGGGCCCTTCATGTAAAAGAAGAAAGCCCTTAGCATGGCTCCTATGGTACGTACACCGGACAAGTAAATTCATTGTCAGGATCCACCTTGAGATTGCTAAACCGTAGTGAGAAGCAATCCAAGTAAAGCAGGTAGCTGGGACAGGCATGTTATCTACATCACAGAACCTTCAGAACCGAGGGAAACGTGTGCGCCAGACAACAGAAAATATCTCGTTAAAAAAAAAATCAGTGATCAGGACAAAACCAGAAAAATGCATAAAAGCATGAGGGAAGACCAAAAAGAAAAGGAAATGTATTTCCCCTATACAAGGAGTGGTCTGCCAGGGAGTAAAAACATCACACACACCAGCCAAAAATCTTGTCAGTGCAACAAGCAAGGTTAAATGCAATGGAAGAGGAAGCGAACAGTAAAGGCTTCCGCGTGGAGGTACCTGTTATAGGGGGTCCTCAGGAGCAGGGCCTGGCTGCCCGTGCAGCTGTCTGTGGGGGTGTGACAGCCGTACACTGGTGGAGGTACCGAGTACTGTTGATCGCCTGTAGACAAACCACAGAGAGTTAACCACGGCCATGCTCAGCCCTTTTACTGGAAATCTGGGTGGGGAAGGGGAGCGCTACTTTGAAAGTTAAGAAAAGTTCCAATACAAGATACATTGGCTGGTTGAATTCAGGATTAAGCAGCTATAGTCAGAATTCAAACACACGGGTGTTGGGCCTGCATAAAGCAAGTTTACTTGTGTGCACCGGCCAGATTCTGCTCTCCTTTGGCACCAGCGTAAATCCGGAGTAACTCCGCTACGAGTCACTGTGGATTTACAGCGAGATCCCCGCCAGCCATGTAACACCTTTAGCACCACTAACCAAGCGGCACTGGAGTTCATTACATCTCAAGTATCTCCCATCGATGTGCAGGTTCAGGTAACCCGTGTAATCAGATCGGTAGGCTGTGCAGCAGCCAAGAGTAAAACAATGCATTAATAATGGGACCCCTGGCCTCGGGGACGGAGAACCCGGGTAACGTGTAACTGCTGGGGCCATTCCCTAGAGAGGCTATTTTTTGCGCGGGAGGTGTTGGATGTTTCTCCCTCCTTTTCGGCTACAGAAAGGTCTCTACCGTTACCTAGCGAGGTCTGTTGACTGATGGGATCCTCATGTTTGAAGGAGTGGTTTGTAAACTGCGCTGCGTGGTGAGAGGGAGTGTGGCCGTAACTTGGAGTCCCATCAAACGCCACTGCGCTGTAACCTTCCAAAAAGAACAACAGAAGAATCAGGAGTTAGTTGCCTAGCCTTGAACTTTCTCGTGAGGCAGCTTCCTGCGAACTGTCTCCAAGCAGGCGTCGAAAACTGAAGCCTACGCTCTCCCAAGGGCTTGAGCTCCCAATGGCTCCCTTCTGCCAAGATAGCCATCAAAGTGAACTCCGATAACCCTTAGAGCGGGTTACCAAAATAGTTCGCTCTCTATTTATGGCCGTGGGTCTAGTTAAAGCCTCCCCCTTGGTGCTGTTTGCGTCTATTCTCCGATTGCTGCTCTACTCTGGTGCAGCCCCCTCTGCATTGAGCATCGGAAATGGTGGGGTTTTGCCCCATAACTCGCTCTCCCCATTGCAGCCTCACTCGTGCCATTTCACAGCAGCCTAGAAGAGAGAGGCATTGAGGCCAGGACAATACATTATCTGACCGGGAGAGTTCAGTTAAAAAAAAAAAATATCAAAGCCTTTGCTGAGAAGGTCACCTCTGGAGAGGTCCTGAAAGGGGGGAATGGGCCAAAGAGGGTGCTGTGCCCGGGCGGGAGGAATGCCCATTGGCACAGTGCAGCTCCGGGTCAGGAGCCAAGCCAGTCAGAGCACTATGAAGAATGGAAAATCGGAAGTCTCGTTCCTGTTTAAAGAGGACAGATCGGTTTCAGTCATAAAAAGGATGTTTTCATTAATTGTTGCTCATCTTAAAGAGGAAGATTCCCATCTGCTGTGTGTTCTCATCTGCCATTTCCAGTTTTAAAGTTACCCTTTAATCTTTTTTTTTTTAAAAGAACAGCTTTCCGAAGAGTCTGCAATAAAAAGGTGGAATGTTAAATGAAAAATAAACTCCTACTTTAAAGCGAAAATTGCTGGCCAAAATAATAAGCCTTATAGTTTTCACCGAGGAGATTCAGATGGAAAGGGATCACCTCTGCTGACCCGAGGCCGACACCCAATCGTAAATCAGGCGTTTGGACACCAACTTTCATTAATTACTTGGAGCCAGATAAACAACTTCAGCTAAAAAAGTAATTACAAAGTAATATTATCTTTGAGGCTTCTCAGCTCATCAGCATTTACCTCAAAACCCAAAGATGTCAGCGCAGCTCTTTTGAGAGCAAATACAAACCTTAAATCTTCCTTGGACCGCGAGCTCAGCTTCTTTATAAAGATCACATTTTCTTCTAACCCTTATTAGTCTAGCTCGGACCTCCTTTGGGGAACCGTTTTGACGAAACACACAGTTGGACATTGGCCTCTACGAATCTCTTTATCACCATTCTTACATGTATATTCCATGACCACCCCCCCTCCCCCCGCAGCCCAAAACCTCACTCTGGCTTGGAACCCCCTTGTGCTAGGCGCTGTACAGGTACATCAGAAAACAATCCTTGCCCCGACAGTGCTGTGGTCACTTGTTACGACAGAGATTTTCCAATGAGGTTACACTGGCTTTATTTAAAGGAGCTCGGGAAGACATATCAGTGGGAGGCAGAAGATGGAGATTACAGAAAACACTGTGGCGCTGGAGTAGCACTAGTCCCATGCCTCCATTTTATAATAAATTATCGGACTATGGAGTTCCGTCACCGAGATGAAAGGAGGAAGCTACAAAATAGCAAAGATCTGGATTATTCTGCCCTGGAAGTCGTTCTGAATCAGCCCTTTGGCCCGGGCTTCCATTAAACACCGAGCCGCATTTCTCCAGAACAACCCAGTCTTTGTATCCCACCCCCATGGCTCCTTTCTCTTCCAGAGCATACTGGGCCCCTTTGGCAGCGATGACAGCACGGGTACCCCATGGACTTCCATGGTACAGCTGTTTCTCGCCCTCTTATCTCCTTCACAGACTCAAGGATTTTTTTCTTCCCCCCTCCTTGTTTCTTTTCAGCGTTCTAAAACACTAACACTTTCTTAGTTACTTTTGGCCTGATGCAGATATTTGGTGGCCTTCGAAACTCTGCTCCGAGCAGAATGATGTTTTGGCCGCATTTTCCGGTGTTGCCTGACCCAAAGCTTCAGGAATGTGATAAGAGAGTTGAGTTCTGAACAAGCCTCCTGATAGCAAGGTCTCTTTAATTAGGACCTTATCAGAGGCAGGGCTGATTAAAATGTGCTGAAAATAATTGAAAGTTGCGCATCTGTTGGAGCATGCGATCTTCTGAAGGAATCCAATTGTTGGAGGAATCCAGCTGGATGAAAGGACAGGGGAAGCCAGAAGAGAAAATGGGCAGAAGTTTCAAAGCCTTATTCCCCCCCCAACACTTGGCAAAAAAGTGATTGCTGAGCCAAGGTAGCGTCTTTCTCACGGTCTGAAAAGGCAAAGTGCAACCTTGACTGATTCAAAGCAAGAACATTTTATCCAGCCCTAAAATACTGTTTGCGATCTTACCAAATTCCTTGAGGCCCAAAGGAAGCGTTGTGTGCTGTAAATATTTTTGCTTAGTGGAGAAGATGCTCGTAGCCGTTACTATTTTGGGACTGTCACTATACTGGGCGCTATATCGGGAGGTGTATCAAAATATGGCACAAGCATGTGTGTCTTGAAACCAAATATTTACGGCCTGGGCGCCCCACCGGGGAAATCTCTCCAACGGTTTAGAGATCAGAGTCGATCTTCAGAAAGCCTAAATTTAGCGAAAGTTGGCAGGTAGGCATTTTAATACGGAGAAAGAACAGGTAGGAGACATACAGAGGATTAGTAGACCATGGTAGTAGATACCACCCATTTCCTCCCAGTCCCTAAGACCTAGGTTAATAGGGCCATTCTGGAAGCTCTTTCAATTCAGTTTTTGATCAGTCCGAGTCTGGTCTTCTCCATTCTGAACAAAAGCAAGTGAGGGGGAGTGCGATGCGTTTGTAAATGTCAAAATATGCAGACAACCGATTGCGTGAAGCTCGATCGAAATGCTGGAGGTATCGCATACCTGCATGTGTCATAAAGTGATGGTTTTAGCTGATCCACTTACAGTGTGATTGGATCTGGTTCACCTCTAGTTTTGGACAATTTTGCTGTCTATTTATTAAAAGACAATTTGCTCCCAGAGCGAACTATATTTTCCCCTAGAGATAAGCTACCAGGTTTGCCTGCAGTAATACCCAGGTCCAGCCAAAGGAACAGGGAAGACTGTTCTTTGGGAAAGTTAAACCAATCTCTCTCATTTAAAGAATTCCTTATGCTAGTTTAAATCAAAATGGTGAGGAAAATAAGTTTATTTTGGCTAATATTCTCTAAGAATCGATTAGGGGGAATCGATCTGACCAATTGCATTCCTTTCACCACCGCCAGACACACATTAACATTTAAAATTATCTTAATGTCGGTGGAACCAAAATTTCCTTCCCATCTGACACTGTAGATCATCGTGGGGAGAACAGATACGTTTAAGTATACAGATAGAAAATCTAACCGAGAATGACTGAATGTGTAGTCGCAGAAAAATATAAAGGTAGCAGTATCTGGTGTTGAATTATTAAAAACGGAATTACTCTTATTCTGAGCAAAATGTAGACTGCAGCTCAGTTCTGATGGTCACTGCAAACTGATATTTAAAACATTTACTATATATGCTGCCCTTGTCTGTGTCTTGAAGCGGTCTGCTTCTCCTAATCCTCGCTGTTGTTTCTGATTGTTTAATTCTTGCTGGAAGGCCCCAGGAATACTGCACATATACATTTTAAGCGTTTAAGCAAACAAAGAAGAACTTCTCCTGAGACATTAGGTTATTCGAAAAACGGCTAACCATTAGAAATCCAACATCAGCCTAGGTGCACACAAACTGAAAAAAAAAAACACAAAAAAACACAGAGCAGGTATTTGGAAAGGCGAATGCTCTTTAGTTTGCAATCGTGGAAGGTGTACGTTTTACCTAACATGTTGGAGAGTGCAAGATATCCTGATACCCCCCAGCTACTCCACTGCCCAGAAATCCGTGTATTAAAATAATAAAAATAAATTTTAAAATATCAGTAAGACATCCTCCCGCGCTCACACACGCCCAAGTGTCAAATAAATCTGAAACATCTCCCCCTCCATACACAATTCTAATAGTTCTCCAAAAGTAATCGTTTTTCAATAATAAGGCGTTTGAACGACTTTTGGAACCAAGTAAATGAACGCTGCTTAGAGACACTTTACATCTACTACTGCCTTCGAATCAACGAGCATTTTGGTTTCAAGGACTGCATTGCTGAAGTAAATGCTACAGTAATTGAGTATTAAATCATGAAGCTCAAATACTTTATTTTTCCTACATATTCTTAGCTTTTTCTCCTCAATGCCTAGTCTACAACCCACGACGCAATTCAAATACTAATAAAAGCCCAGTTTCTTTATCGGGATGGCGAGTTATCAATATGCACTGCAATGAGGCACTTTAGAAGGTAACAGGAATAGCAGCCGTGTTAGTCTGTACTCGCAAAAAGAAAAGGAGGACTTGTGGCACCTTAGACTAACAAATTTATTTGAGCATGAGCTTTCATCCAGTGAAGTGAGCAGTAGCTCACGAAAGCCTATGCTCAAATAAATTTGTTAGTCTCTCAGATGCCACAAGTCCTCCTTTTCTTTTTTGGAAGGTAAGCAATTCAACTATGTGAATATTGCACTTATTCCACAGAAGAAACTATGCTCTTGAGGTTGTCATGTGTGTGTGTATATATATATATATATATATATATATATATATATATGCCCGAATTGCAACCGATCTGGTGTAAGGCACCCAGAACACCTTTGCGTAGAAAGGATTTGTTGCCCTCCTCTTAAAAAGAATAGAACATATCTTTGATAAAAGATAATGCAACCTGCCTGAAGGTCTCTTCCCGTCTGATTTAAAAAAACCCCGATCACCCTACTTTAATTTATCTTAAAATCTCATATTCAAGCAAGGGTTGGTCTCAATAGATCTATAATTATATTTTTCCAGTTTTAGGTTTAAGATAATTAAACCTTATATCTTAATGCATTTAAGATAATTAATTAGTAGCTGATTACATGAGGCATTTCTAAACAGCAAACCCTTAATCAAGGAGCCATTGCAAGCTTTCAGATGACCCAGGAAAGTGTTGCACATGGAATAAAAACGACGCACTTATTTCTTTCAAACGGGGTAAAAACTGAACCTTAAACGCAGTGCTTCATTATATGCTGCTTGGTATTTTCCCCCTTCCCCGGTTACATATGCAGATGTTTAAATTACAGCAAATGGAAGGAAAATGGTTAGATTATAACTACGTGTCCACATTTAGGGATTGCTTGGATTTATGCTAATGGATTTTCCTGGTAATTTAATCGGTGTAAATTTAATGGCTACTGAAATAGTAGTTTCTCTGTTATTCCCTTCCTGGGAAAATACATTCTAACACCAGATTCAGAGATTATCTAAATGTCATCCCATTGTTTGGTTAGCTCGGGTTTTGTTTTTTAAAATATCTTCCAATGGGAGATGCCACAATTACCTGTTTAGTGGAGAGGGAAAAGTGGGCGTGTTATTTCACTGCTTCAAAACGTTAGTTTAACAAACAGAGGGTTTCAGATTAAAAATATATTCTAATGGGAGTGACTTATTTATGATGATCCATTAACTGTTAAAGATAATTCCCCACCTTATACTAGATATGTTGGAAGTAAACGCTCTAGATCACCTTGAGAGTAACCCCACCGACATTTGACTGTCTTGAAGCCAGTCCCACTTTGAAACAAAACTCTGCAAGGAGAAAGTTTCCTAGTCTCGCCAAACAACAGGAGTGAACCACCCACCTTCACTACAGAAGCTGAGTGAGAACTCAGTTTAAGAGCGAATAGAATAGCAATGCCAATTCGTACACTATTTTAAAGAAAGCCTGAGTGAGTGGCCATCCCAGTTCAACAGCGGCGTGCAATGGAAATCCCTGCAGAGATGTGGCTGCCAGAGCTGGGTCTAGAGACGTTGGTCCCAAAAGTCATTGGTCCAGTTTAAGAAGGGGTGTGTGTGTGATCTTGGTTGTCTAGTGAGTTGCACGGGGAAGAGGACACGCTTGGGAAAGGGCTCGGGTGTTAGATTACCCAGCTGCTGTCTGGCGGGGAACAGCCAAGATACAGTTCTGTTTACAAGCCTGTCGGGATTGTTGCAAGAAGAGGGAGAGCCCCATAAACCATTCCCCGGGCGCAAGCTGGCCTTACCCTGGTTGCGGATGGCTTGCTGGCTCTCCAAGCAGTTGGGCAGATAGGCGCCGTTGGGGAACATCCGAGCCTGGCCGGAGGGCGCCTGGCTGGGCGGGGGGGCTCCGAAGGGTCCGTAGCGGCAGGCGCCGGCGGTGCCGGTGAACTGGCCGGAGAAGTGGACGGTGAAGGCGCTCAGGCACTGCTCCTCGTGGGGGTCCGAGGCGTTCCAGCTGGGCTCCTGCTTGATGAAGGAGTGCGGGGCCAGCGAGCCGTAGGACGCCCCCGGGGGGAAGTCCAGGACCGGCGCCCACTGTGCGGCGCTGCTCACCGGCATGGCGCAGTTGCTGTTGCCCGGCAGGGAGGACACGGGGGGGAGCAGGGCGTTGAGATCTCGCACGTCGGAGCCCATCTGGTCGCAAACTTTCCTCCTGCCGGGGAGCCAGTCCCCCCCCGGGCCGCACTTATTCCAGGCGACCTGCCCCCTGCCTGCCAAGCCAGAGCCCGGCTCCGGCTGCAGGCACCAGGCTGCCGAGCTCAGCCCCTTGGGGGAAGCTTGCTCCGGAACACAAGTCCCCGGGTCCAGCCCTGCGGGAGCCGGCAACAGCGCCAGGGCAAGGTTATTCTCCAGGTTCACCCCTTACTCCGACAGCACCGGGAGAGCGGCCCGCGGCGGGCTGGGGAGAGCAGCGGGGCGCGCGAGCCGCCTGGAACTCCCTACCTCGGATGCTGCCTGGCCGCCCTCAAGTTCCCAAAGCTCAAATAGCTGGGCTTGCACGGGAGGAGGAGCCAGGGGCTCTGATGCTCCATTCATCCAAGCTCAGCCTGCTCTGCTGAGCCAAGCCAGACTCAAAGCACTGGAGGGAGGGGGCTGGCGGGGCGCGAGGAGAATCTTTCTCTCCCTCCACGTTACTCCCACCCCTTGGTGCAAACGCCACTGACCCTAACAGCCCTCGGGCTTGCCTTTGCCTTGAGTGAGAGTCCGCAGCAGGCAGGTTATTAGATGGCTCCAGGTGGTCAGTAAGTACAAGCTAAACGATTTCAGATACGAGCGGCTTGCATGTGGAACAGTTATTGGCACAATTGGGATAGGGGAGGGGGATCTATTACAGGCAATCCGGGGAAGGGGGGGGAGAGCTTTTCCTGGCCAGAAGCATGAATGAAAGGCACCGTTTTAAAGAGGCAGAAAATGCGTCTTTTCATTGCAAATCTCTCGTTGCTAAAGGTCCCAAGAGGAATTAAATACTCCTTTTACGGGCACCTGTGGGCAAGTGGAAACTCTAAGGACGGGCAGGGGGAATTCACTCTAGTAAGTGAGATGAAGACATAAGAGTAATAAGATCATTCATTACCTGGCAGGGTAATGCCTAATTGGCCTGATCTTTTGTGGCCGTTTTGCGGAGCTGGGGGCGGAATTAATTGCCCGGACATTGGGGAGACATCAAGAGCTTCCCTCCTGCGGCAGCCAGTGTGACAGAGCTCCTTAGGGTACCAGAGTACCGAGATCTCTGTACGAATCTCTTCAAAGGCTCAAACTGGAGAGGACCAGAGTTATGGAAGAGAATCACAAGGAAGGCAAAGGGCAGAGTCACACAGGAAGGGACTTTAGTTGGCTGGCCAGTGATACGTTAGTGTGCTGAGATATAGGGGATTCAGTCTCTTAAAAAAGATGTCCCCAATTCTACGCAGCGAACTGGTATTTAAATGAAACACACAATCCCACCGAAGGGACTCAGCCAGGCAGGCTGCTGTAGAACCCTACACAATAAACACCAGGGGCTGATGGAATCTTTGCTTCCAAAGGAATCGCCGGGCACTTCCCCCCGCCTCACCAGCCCTTCTTCCACGCGCGGCTAGACCCTGTTTGCCCGGGAGACCAGCATCCTCTGCAAAGCAGGGCCTGGGGGCAGCTTCTGTTGGCGCTGCCAAAGTGGCACCCGGGAACCCCCCATTAAAACTCAGCGCACCCGCCCTTCCCCTTGACATTGTCCCAGGGCTCGCAGAGAGGCGAGCCACGTTAGCGCACACTCTGGGCTAGCGCAAAGGCCCTGGCTGGGCGTCCGGCGCGCGGCTGAGGTTAGCACCTGCACTAGCCAGGTGTCCCCAGCCGCCTGCTCTGCTACCCTACGCTTTAGCTCCTGGTTAGATGCTCATCATGGCAATGAATCGTGCTGAATGGAATCCAAACAAACTGCAGGGCGATGAGCAATTAGGGCCTGATCCACAGCCCACTCCAATCAATGGGGAGCATCACCATTGTCTTCAAGGGGCTTTAGATCAGGTCCTTACAGTGGAGGGGGCTCATTAGAAAGCCTTGGCTGGAAACACCCACTGACTCTGGTCCGTGTGAAATTTCCTTCCAACCCTCTCCCTCTAGAGATCGAGCTCCCGGGACAAGCGACAGTTGCTCCCACGGGATTGGATTTTGCCTGCAGACAACGGACACTTACAGCAGGGAAAGACACCGATACAAACCCATCTTCAGCTCTCACAGCAGTTTGTCTCGTTGGCGTTCTCTGTCCTGCTCAGCCAATAAAGTGGTGGTAGTTGGTTCGGTTTTTTAAAGCAATGACACTCTTTCCAAACACGAAATAGGGGCTCCTGTTCGGCTACCTCCTTTTTTCAAAGTTACTAATAAATCATCTGCTTCTGAAAGACGCTTCCAACGCCTCATATAAACAGGGTTCTGATAGTTCCTCGATGGTATATTTTGATATTACACGCCCTCTACATGTCTTTACATTTTGATATTGCATGCATATTCCACGAGAAGCGAAACATTCCAAATCACTCGGTCGGTGTACTTTGTATTTTTTCCCCACCAGGCATGATTCAACCTGCATAACATAAAATTATCTACGGGACATGTAGAATATTAAACAAAATGCAGCAGTCACACTCGAACCTCACCCTGAAACCTTCCGCTTTGGGTACGTAAAAATAAAAGATCTTTAAATCTCAACGAACTGTAACTAGCATTTTTCTGTAAAACCGAATTTGTCATAGTCTACATAGCAATTTTCACTGTAATCCTTTCCCCACACAGCATCAGAAGTTGTCACAAAGCATTATCAACTCCGATTTTATGTTTTAAAATAAGAAAAGAATCAATACTAATCACCGTATTTAAGTATCAGGGTCTGAATTTGTTTTCTCCCTTAAATAATTAACACAGCTAAAAGTTTTGTAGTTAAGTGATTAAACTACATGATTTTGAGAAATAACGTTGAAGCAAATCACTGGTTGAATATGTAAATTGGTCTTACTACTCTAAAAGGAAACAGATTTTAACCCAAAGGCAATCAGAGAAATGTTGCTGTTGCAATAATCAAAGATCGCCCAGGTTTGCGGATTTATTGTTAAGTGAGGATGAAACTAAGGAGAACTCTGTTTGGTATTGCTTCCAGAAAATTGCTTATGAAATTAGAACCCATTCTTTCAAGGGAATCGAGATGATTCAACCTTCGATTACATTGATTGGTTTGTATTTTTATTTCTGTTCCCTCTCCCACTTCCTAATGTGGTACAAATTAACCTAGTACTGACAAAGCTATAGTCATCTGTTTTTATTCCTATAGCTCGAGTCGCGTTTTTGAGCCACTGAAAGATAAATATTCTGCTGGCTACAGTTGTTATTGAATTTGTTTGTTTCAGCAGTTGATAAGTGCTTTATAATATAATTAACCTCTAGTACTGAACACTACAATATATACGTGGAAATGAACATCTTTGAACTGTTATACCAAGTATTTTAGGGATCTCTTAACACAAAGGCAAAGTCTTCTAAAAGTGGACTATCTTATTCTTTAGTAAATGTTTTGCTTTGTTTAAGTAACCAGAAGTATTACTGAACAGAAAAGGTAATTTCCTCATTAGGGAGGACTGTATTATTCAGACTGTCAGGAAGACTTAAGAAAGCACTTCCAAAGCTTCCCCTCTCTCAGCTGAACACAAAGTGGATAGAATCAAACAAACAGCAAACTTTAAACCAAAACAAGGAGCAAATAAATTCCAGCAGGTTCTGTCTTTATACCCAATACACCAGCTCCAGCTGAGAATAAGGACTGACGGGGTGAGGGAAGGGAAACAAGTCAATTTGTACCCCCAAAACCGAGTTTAATTTGTTAAAACTGTGTCTTATTACAGATAAATGTGGAGGTAGGTGAGATAGGTGTTGAAATGTTCCTTGCCCATGTGTGATACGTGCTGTAACTGGCACAGGTTACATACCGTCTTTACGAGAGTTTCACCTGACCCTAGCAGAAATGCTAAGCATACATAGACTGGCTATAGGCTAGGAGGACACATACATTCCTGAATCGATCAATCCATCGCTTTTAACAGGTTTCTTTAAAGAGCCAGATTCAGGGGCGTGCACTTCCCAACAGCGATGCCCAGCGACTGCCACCTGAGAAGATCCTACGGGGCAAAGCCACAAATAAATATAAAATTGGAGACTTCTATATTTGTCTATACTACTGGGTCGAGCAAAGAAATCAATAAAAGATTGGGTGGAACTCTATTTGCCGGTCAACTAGTCCGCCCTTGTCAATTATGAAGGGAAAAAGTCAGCAGGAAGATCACAGAGAGCCCTGGTAATTGGCCATCCCCACTTTTTGCATCCATTTCCTCACATTCAACAGGGCACCAGGTTAAAAATACCCCTGCAATAGACGCACTTTATTGTTGGAGTTGTTTTCAAATAAGAGCTAAATGTCAAGGTCAGAAGCGTGGCCGATAACTCAGGAAGGGGTTAGTACATGCATCCAAATCCATTGAGCTCAGAGCCCTCTTCTTCCAGAGTTAAAGCGATTCCAGTGCGTATGTATGTGTGTTGAAGGAAACGAGCCCTTCCCAAGTTCATTTTCAGATCTAAGGAGCAAAGCCAGGGACCTTCCCTATTTCAAAAAGAACCTTTAAATATAGCTGTATCTCCATCTGTCCCATTTTTAAAATATTGGACGGAGGCCCGATTCTAATCTCACACCAGTGTAAATCAGGAGGAACCCCACTTAAGTCACAGAGTTACCCAACATTTAACAGGTCAGAATTCTGGTCCCTGGGCCTCAAAACAAAAGACAGGAACATAGGAATTGCCAGACCAGATCAGATCTGCGGTCATCCAGTGTCAGGTCTCTCTGCCGGTGGCCATGAGCAGATGCCTCAGAGGAAGGTGTGAGAGCCCCAACAGACAGATGTGGGATAATCTAAGCGCCCCACTCCCACTTTAGGTCTCATCCAGCCCTCCCATACTGAGAAATGGGTTTAACCCCCGAAGCAGGTTTAATATCTCTTCCAACTTTTTAATAATTAATTGCAAAAGTTCTTTAATAATATTTAGAAGCGTTTATTATCCCAGCACTCTGATGCAGAGATTCCCTCTAGATCCCTGGCAAAATGGGCTTTGGGCACCACCTTTACACACTGCTGCAGTGCTGACCCTTTCTACGTTTTTCCCTCTTATTTTTCTGCCTTCCATCCCACCAATTAATGGGCTGAGAATTCTTATTACGCTTTACTAAGCACCATAAATGATCCGCTCATGGCTTGGGGGTGGGGGAGAATGACTTAAACAGAGATAAATTCCCAACAATCCCGATCTTTGTTCACGCGGTTCAGTGCAAACAGAGGGATCTGTCTCCTTTCACTCAGGGAGCTGATCAGGGTTTGATTATTTAAGTGCCAAGAGCAGCAGAAACAAAGCTGTGAACCATCTCCAGGAGTCCAGGGTGCAGGGAGCAAAGAGGCTGAGAGAGGCAGAGAATTAATCACAGCGGGCCCGATCCTGCATTCCTCGTGAGCCTCAGTGTCGCGCTGAAGCCACGTTTATTTATTTGGAGTTTAAAATGCGCCTGCAGCGGAAGTTACAACAAAACAGTCACGCTTGCTATTTACAAATACACCAGCTACAAGGCTGGGATGCACTAGGAATGCAGGATCGGGCCCTCAGCCTCGAGGGAGAGGATCCGACAGTTACTGGGCGAAGAAGAGGATTCTCAGACAAATGTGGAGCGGGAAGACAGATTTCAAATGTGAGCTTCTGCGTTTGGAGAGGAGCCTTCTCTGTAACATGTTCCTTCCTTGCAAACAAATAATCGGATTCGCTCTCGGCTGCGCAGTGGGAAACTCAGAGCTCCCAGCCCCCGCCAGCAGATTACTATTTTCTTCGTAGTTCATGGATCAATTTCACTGAAACCGGCGGGGAAACAGAGCCGGTTCCCTACCCTTGCCCCTTCCCTGTCAGCCTCTACTCTCAGCTACATAGAACTATTAGGTCTAAAGGGAGCAGCAGGACGCATCGAGCTCCTGCCAGCCGGTCCCTCCGGGTAGGGCTCCTTATTCCATCCCCACCCGAGCACACGTTCCGCAAGCCGGACCCCTGGCCCAAGCGTACCATTCCTCTCAATGGAGAGCGCTGCTTACAACGAATGGCGCGCTCCGGCCCAAGGGCAGCTGGACCCAGCTCTTGTTCTGTCCACACGGGCAGTGCCTTCCCCGTGTGCTCCCCTTGGGATCCACGGGCAGCCGATTGATCTCAGAACGCGGACACCAGCCCTGCCCTGGCATGAGGGTTAGAGACCAGTGCTGGGAGCAGTTCTAATCGCCACAAAAGGTGCAGACCTAGGACACAGCCTGAAGCCTAACGGGAGGGTGTGTTAGTGTCGTTAGCTTGGGATCAGGAGACCAGGGTTTTCAGTGCGGTGCAGAGGAGAGAACAGCTTCCTCAGCTGGAGATTCTGGAGAGGCGAAATCAGGGGCCGTTGCCGCCCTGGGGTGGTGGACGAGAGCTCCCTGACCATCCAACTGAAAGGAAGCCTTAGGTTCACGCTGCGACCAGCGGCTACGCAGGGAAGCTGGGGGGGAGGAAGAGCGACTTTGCGAGGGCAGGAAACAACCGTGTAAAGGAATGTTTGATAAAACGAATCTCCAGTACATATGATATGTATATATTATTGTGAGATCAAACGGAGTGTGCTCTGCGGGAAAGGGATTCCCTCTCCCCCCAAACTCCTTCTTTAAACTTTGGCATGCTGTCATCAACATCGAAGGAAAGTATGGCTGGATTCTGTTAGCTCATCGGCACCAGGGAATTAGAAGCACTTTCAGCCGGTCTCTACCCTGCTTCCTCTGTAACCTTACAAGCAATGTACAACTGTAAAAACAGACAAGGAACCAGCTATCTGTCAAGATTCGTGTACTCCTTAGTGAAGGAACTTAACCAAGTAATAAATAGTGCCAGTGACCTCCCTGTGGCCTCAAAGCAGGACCAAAGCATGCGTTATTAGATCCCAGAGCAGGCAGGCAATTGGACTGCGGAGCCTTTGGAATCCCAAGACGCTGGCCAATGAAAAATGAAACGGAACCAATAACGCTTAATTCATGCATGTGCCGCGCCCCAGGGGCAGAGCCGGTGCAGCGCTCTGGTCTGTAAGAGCTGCATGTCTCGGGGTACAACGATAATCACCCTGCAGTCCCGGCGGGAGGAGAGGGAGCAACGCTACTCAGACATACACTCTGGACCCTTCGGAGGCCTGTGATGGAGATTTTCAGCAGCGTGCACGGGATTTCCTTAAATCTTCTCTGCACGTTGCTTTGAAAATCTCAAACCGGTGCGCTTCCCGCGCTGGCCTCCTGCAAAGGCGGGTGCGGGAATTTACGGATTAACTAGTGTTTAAAATGCGTACCGCAAGCACACAACTCTTTTTACACACACACACTCCAATCCTGAACAGTGTAAGGGAACCACACATCACCCCTGGTTTGTCAGATCTAGTGTCCCCACGCTTGGGGGTGCCCGAGAGAGTCACTTCTCTGGCTATTTATTCCATTAGAAGGAATGCCTGTCCTCATGACAGACCCGTCTGCATCGGCCCGATCCCAGTGCTACAGCCTGTTCCGCACCTTCCTTTCGACCGCAGAAATCCATTGCCTACTATTGCATTCGAATTTCCCTCTTGTTCGGTGGCGGGATTCTTCTGCCTTCTTGTTTTCTGTGCTGCTTGGTCTTGCTCGGGAGCCGATTCACAGCAAGGCGCTGACCTAGCCCCTCGTGAACTGCTAGGAGACCGGGTTGGACTTTATGGGAGGTTGCGTTCACCAGTATCAGCAACCGACAAGAAGTTTGCGGCAGCTCCATTTCTTCCCTCATTTGGTCCGGTGTCAGTGCTGTACAGCACTACAGTAAATATGCCACAGGAAAGTGTTCCCATGTTCTGTGGACGGCAAAATAAGACAGATTTGGGGAGTTTATGCTATTATTTTACCGTAAATCTTTGAAATTCTGGAACTAATTATATAGAGGATATGTCTCAATTTGTTCTGCATTAATGCCACATTGGGAATGGAGTCAGGGCCACAGCCAGAGCACATACTCCAGCACATGAAATTGATGAACTGAGACTTGCTGCTAGTCCCGAACACACCATCTGGAATTCCAGTCTGAGGTTACAATTAGAACTTCTGACCCCAAATTCAACTTTGTGGAGAAGGGAAAAAAAGTTACTTACTCTGCACCTGTAGGAAACACAGTGTTCAAGTCTCCCTCTTTTGAAAAAAAGTATTCTCAGTGTTTGATAAGACTTCTAGTTCATATAAATGCTTTTCAACCAGTCTGGGTTTATTTCATTGTCTTACATTTTCCCCTCCTAAATTTCTTGATTACTAACTTTAATTGTATCATCACTGAGAGAGTTCTTTCACTTTGTTGAGGCATCTGATAAAGGCTACAATAATGATCTAGCTCTATGCTTGAATTCTTGGTAGGAAAAACAACGACTAGTGTCTGTGCCTTTTAATAGTGTCATAAATAACTGGGCAGCTATCATTCCACTTTCTATAGTAACTCTTCTCCTACTATTTAGTCTCACCTTGCACCCCTCCTGGATGGAAATGGACTAAAATGAAGTACTAGGTAGTACAGGGGTTCTGTTAAAATTTATTACCAGGCTGCTAAGACAAAACTGAATGTAAATCATCAAGCTGTATAAGGTCATAAAATATCCCTGTGCAGCTAGCCTTAGCCAAGATTCTGGTGAATAAAAGTTCATATAGAACTGGATATCAGTAACATCTTTCAGATCTGGTATATACGACATTTTAAAAGTCTCAGATGTACAGGGAGATATACTTAGAGTAGCTAAAAGAATTATATAGAAATTTTATTGGTATTTGGCACTTTAGTATATGCTTTTTGTTTTTACTTTAGGTAACATGTTGCAGTTTGATTTCATCCTTTTCACTCTGACATTTTAAATTAGTAAATTTATTTCATAGAGAAAGGATCTAAAAGTCACTGAATGAATCAGAAATGACTACTTTTAAATATGCTAACTGGGAGCCAAGGAATTAGTCTGATATATAGGTTCGTAGAATACATCTTAAAGCAGATTCATCTTTAAATATAAAATTGTAGATGAAAAAGTAGCAAGTCACCCCTGTCCCCTATAAAATTTATGAGAACTCTGAGCCATCTGGCATTTTGTCTGTGAATCCAGATACACATCTGGAATGCAGTGGAAGGATTTACACATTTAAAAGAGGTGGGAAAGGTCCAGCTAAAATAAGCACATTATGCCAAGTCACTAAAACAGAGCTCAGAATACTTATGACAACTTTGATGAGTAAGTGAAGCCTGTTTGTGACTGGCACCGACAGAGAAGATAACCCAAGGTCTCCCTAACCTTAGCAAAATAACAGGGCAGTATTGCCTTAAGGGTGAGTTGTTTTATAACAATTTCTCCAATGGATTAGGCATAAGCATGTTTTCCTACCATGTATGGCTTCATTTTTCATTTTTATTTCTCAAAAAGCATTTAAGAATGCAAGGGAAGTCCTAATTCCAGTTTATTCTTGAGCACCCCTTTGTAGTAACATAGGGCAAAGGTACACGATAGGCCAGATTCTCAACTGGTATAAATCAGTGTAACTCCATTGGAGTTCTGCCAATTTATTCCAGTTGAGAATCTGGTCCACTTCTCTAAAATCTTGTTCTGAACCCTTGGGTACAGAGGAAGTACTGTCAAGTGAGTGGCTGCATCCTTAGGCCTCAACAGTGTACTTTGGCACCTACCTAACTTAAGCATATGCTTAAAGTTAGGCACATGCTTAATACCTTAACTGGGACCTGGGTTCCATTTTGGGGGGAAATTCAGAGTCTCTTTTTTGTCCCACTGCATAACAATGACACCAGAACCCAAGAATATGAAGGCTGTAGCAGTGTGTTCAGTGATTAAAGCAGGGACTATTAATAGGACCCAGGAGTTTTAGTTCCATGTGCCTCTATTTACTTACATGTACAATGGAAATAATGATATACTTACCTATTTCACTTGGGATAAAGTGTGCTATATACATGCATATTGTTGTATTTTGTGCAGCATCAGTGCATCAGTTCTCTCCCAAAACTCTTTTCTATGGTATTTCTTGTCAGGCATTTCTGTATCTGACAAGCAGGAATACAAATACATTTTGAAATATGTAAAATATACCAACATTAAGGCTTGCACCATTCCATAATTCAAGTTGAAAATGAAGGATGGAAGGAGCTTGTCCATACCTTAAATATAGAGTTACCAACCTTTGTGGGGACAGCAATGGTTGGTGGCATGTTTTGATATTCTTGCTGACAGCAGATCCACAGCAAAAATGATGGCCCAGTGCTGTGGAAGACTTGGCAGAACCACTGGAATCCCACTTCACGATGGGATCTCATGCTGCTAACCCATGCAGGTTGTCAAAGGTTTGTTTGTTCCTTTTTGTGCAGGAGGAGTGAGTGGATTTGCTTTTAGTGACCAACACATGCAATCTGCCAAGGGGAGAGTGCAGAAAATGCCAGGGCTACTGCAACCCTCACACTACTGTACCAGCCACAGAGTGTCCCCACTACTTCTTCACAGCGTCGGTAGAGGATTCCATGCCCTCAGGTCCTAAGGGCACAATCGGTTTACTTGATAGAAGTCAAGGGAATAGACCCTTTCATTCAATCAAGGCTGATCATACTTAGAATTCAGATGCTCTCTGTGCTTATCAGACTACTTCATGCAGTATTCCTATAGAGGCAAATGTCTATAATGCTCATAGACACATACTCTCTCTGCCCTATATAAATGGATCCACCTAGAACACGCATTCAAGTGTGTGGAAATGAAGTACCTATACTGAGGGCCAATACCTTAATAATTTATATATGGTTCTTGAAAAATAAATTGCTGGAAGCAATTAGCAATAAAAAGCAACTTCAAAAACTGACTTCTCCCAGCCCTTTAGTCTGCATCATTCCCCCCACCCCAAAAAAACCTACATAAGATTTGCTTCCTTCCTTCCCCTCCCCCATTAAATCCAACTCTTTCTTCATGTATACACTGTTGCATAGAACATCCAACCAATTTGCTGAGATGGTAGACAGTCAACCGTAACTTCCCTCAACTTCAACTCCTTCCTCAAACCCCTTCAAAGGTTTTTACTGTCAGTGTTCTGAGCAGGTTTTAACAATGGGTTCTCAAACAGTGCTGAATGCAGTCTGTCCTTCTACCTGTCTATTCTGGTATTTATATGCCCCTCACCACAGTAGTACTACAGCACCGATGTTTTCCTTGTTTACACTTGCAGATAAACTGAGCTCAGCAGCACACACTGGGTTTTTTTCTTTTCTTTCTTTCTTTTTTTTTGTTTTTTTGTTTTTTGTTTTGGTAGTTTAGATAAACTTTGAGGCTGGGAAGAATTAGAACTGAAGTTAAAGGGGAGAGGAGGAAAAATCACTCGTTAAAGCAGAGTCTTAGGGCCATATTTATCTTTGGTGTAAGCATACTGGAGTTACATGAAGGATG
The DNA here is from genome assembly GCF_965140235.1 of Caretta caretta. Lineage (NCBI taxonomy): Eukaryota > Metazoa > Chordata > Testudines > Cheloniidae > Caretta > Caretta caretta. The sequence continues at coordinate 39,547,610 of NC_134211.1, read as the reverse complement.
AATTTGGCCCTAAAACAAACAAACACAACCAATGCTTACATTCTGCTATTCAGTTGCAAAACGTTAGAACAGGAATTAAAGAGACACTGGAAGTCTGCTGTATCTAAACCAATCAGAACCGTTGTCTTTTTTTCTCGTTGGTTCATTGTAGAGTTAAATGACGCGCAGATCAGAACTAAGACTACCTTGGTGATGCCTTACCTAATCTCTGTTCAAAATATTAAACGTATTGGTGGAAAAGAAACAGAAAAAGCAAGGGACAAAGAGACCCTGTCAGTTGTAATTTATGCTTTCTAAGAGAAACAATGAAAGGAACAACCAAATAAGTGCAACTCCTTTCTTTAGATTACAACACAAATGATTAATAGCTCTATGAATAGATTTGCAAGTAGCACCACCATGCTAATCAAGATATAAAAAAAGTTTATGAGCAGTTGCTTAGAAAAAACAAGATAAAGCCAATGGAAATTTAATACTGGTCAATAGTGCATTTATTCAAAATGTATTACTGACTTCAAGTCTCCATAAATTCTTTGTAAAAGAAACTTCCATTGTGATCACTGTTCCAGATCTAAGTGATTTATTTTTTCCCCTTTAGTAGTAATTAGATATATCTCACAAAGTCCAAGTTATATATCTATTGATATAGATTTAATCATGCCCTCATAAGATAATAAATATTAAATTCAAATAAGAAGATAATGCAAGGAAAGTATCTATAATAAATGGATATTTTGATTTATTCATAGATTAACTCACATGAAGAAACTCAAATTTCCATGTAACTTGTTTCCAAATTCAGAAGATTCACATTTCCAAACTGTTAGCTCTTGGGAACAGAGCAGATGTTGGATTCTGTACAGTTTCGAAAAGGTTTCTTAGCAGTTATTTATTTCATTGCCTCACTCTAAGCAGCACATTTCTTTGCCCTCTCTATCCACGCTTGGCCATTAATTCTACTTGTTTTGATGATCTTCTTGCACAGATGTATATTTGTTGTATGTGCCTGCATTACACACAAGCAGTATACTTTGAATAGTTTATAAAAAAGTACACTCAGAAAAGACATATTGAAATACCTGGCTGTCAGTCCATTTTCTATCTCCAGGAATTTTGTTCCCCAGACCAAACATAGTATTTTGCAAAAAAACATCTCTTTTTGACCTTTATACAGTTATTGCCTTCAGTGATTCGTAATGTCTTGTTTGGGATCATTCAAATCAAAATCGTTTTTCAGTCTTACCAATTATTTACAGAAAATCCTGGACAGCAGTCCAAGTAAATGCAGCAAATGGTAAGTAGGTTTACTGTCAGCGAAAACTTGTGCAGAATTTTTAATCCAGTACTATTCTTTCAGATTAGCTGTTGGAACCGGTTTCAACCAAACACGGAATTAGCAGTGAAACAATGCAATTTATGAGTAGCAAAATGTCCAATGTTGTTTTGATGAACAATGGGGAAACCAACAAGATCACCAATTCTCTGGTACCTAACATTTGCTTTGTTAGGGAATGAAAGTTCTTGAATCATTGTGGTAATTTACCATGTTTTATCAGTTTCTGTTTAAGACATCTACACACACTTCAATATTCTTGACACTTACTGCAACATTCCCTATAAGCAGTTTCCATACAGATGTGGTAAAGACTAGAGCCCAAAGTTTCAAAGCTGCACATGCAAATGCATGTGGAATTGTGCACCTACTTTACACATTCAAATGTGCATGCAAATCAAGTAATTGTCTATGCATCTGCATTTGAGTCTAACTGACCAGGTGCACATGCAAGTACCTGATTTATATGCATGGTCTGATCCTGAGTCCATTAAAGTCAGTGGTAAAGCTCCCATTGATTTCAACAGCACAGGACCAGGCCCATATAGTCTGCACATGCACATTTGAAAATGTAAGCCTAACAGCAAGTTTATATCTGTCAGTGGCAACACAACATTAATGGAGAAGTATCATCCATTCAGAGGTTCTAAGAGTCAAGAATTACATTTCCCAAATCACAGGGCTTCTCTTGGAAGACTATTTCATAATCTAACAGATCTCATTGTCAGGAAGCTTTTCCTCATTCAGCCTTTTTTTCTTTGTTGGTCATTTAATCTATTACTCATTATACCCACTTGTAAGATCCTAGATAGTTCTTCTCCATTTTTCATGTTTACATGCATCACATATCTATAGGCTGATTTGATCCTCCACCACAATCATTCCTTTCCCAAGCTATATGCATTTAGTTCTTTTAATCTTTTCTCATAAGCCCTCTCTTTCTCCTATGAGCTCCACCCACCAACGTTTTCTGGTATGGAAGAGCTCAGAACCAAAGTAAAGTAAATATTCTGGGTATAGTGACATTTGGATATCCCACAATGCAAGATTTTTGCCATCTGGATTTCAGAATCATCTTGAGCAACTGAGCGGCAGTCCAAATGAACACAAGATTGTCATATCAGCATAGGAAGCTTTGGGTGGCATTGCTAAATCATTTTTTTAGTGGACCCTTAGACAATATTTTCTCCAGACAATGCCCTAACTATATTAGTTCCATTGTACTTGTCACAAATTAATGTAATTAAATACATAATATTTATAGTGATTGTTATGTTCATAGTATTTTACAAACATTATCTAACCCCAGCATTATGATATATTATTCCAATTTTTATATAGAGAAACTGAGGCAAATACAAGTTACTTACCCAATGCCCACAAAGGAGAAACGTTTGAGCTGGGACTAGAGTCCATGAATTCCTGTCAACCAGTCTCATGCTTAAACACTATAACACACTTGTCCCTTTGTGACATATGATGATAGGAGCAAAACAAAGTGTCACTATCTCTAGTGAAAGCCAGTGGAAACTGTTTTTAATGTTGGAATTGTGCGGTGCATTTCCATGAGTGAAATAAGACCATTCCACAAACTAGACCTTATTACACACTTAAATCTCACCTACAAAACTTACAATTTTATAAGCTCAGAGACTGACAGACTTCAAATATACATAACTAGGTTAGTTAAACTGCAGATACTGAAAACCCTCTTTTGGTCCTTCAGAACTTAGCAGTACCATGCATCTGAAGTTGGGTCCAAATCCAACTGGGAAATGTGCTTGCATACAAAACACACCATATTTTTTAGGAAGCTCAACCATTTTTCTTCAAGGCATGCATCCCTCTTGTGAAATATGTCACTGCAGACAGACTCTGAAGATGGCATTTTTGGAAGATGACAGAACTGAAAGAGATCTAGGTCATCATAAATATACCATGTCACTGAGGAATACAACTCAAGAGTCTGGATCTTTCATTTGTAAGAAAAGGGCTAGGAAATGTCACTGGAATCCAAAATAACACAACCATCCGAGGAAAAGAAAACACAACAAATGTTCATGAAAGTTATTTCAATGTAGAATACATGGTGTTCAAAGGTGCAGTTGGCACACATAAAAGCAGCAGTAACTTCAAGTTTAAAACAAACCAACCAATCTCACATAAACTTCCATGATCTCTAGATTTAGGGCTAGCCCTGGCAGTTGTGCCCCCTGTATTATAGGTCTGAGCCTGACAGCTACAAAAACATAGTACATTTGGGGTTGGTCAAACACTTACCACCCTTTGGAAAGATGTTTTGTCAGAAGAATTTGGACATCTGGTAAGGGACTTGGTGCACTTTTCACTGTGTGAGCCAGAGTGGGCAGGGTCCCCAAGTTCACCTTTCAAAGTGGAACGGGAATCATAGTTGGCTTTCAAGTTTAGGAGAGGGCATACCCTCTACCTCCTCCACTTCAAACCCCATAATATGAGTCTCCACACAGCAGCAGCACACACATGGTATATGTTCTGAATCAGCCCTGACCATCCACTTAGGAATTATATTAAACTTGAATCTTACAGAATTGTTTGTCTTTTTTTAAAAAGACACACTCTCTCTCTCTGCTCTGATTTATGTGCCATTTTTTCTGTTTACTTTCTTTATAGAAGAGAAAAATATGCTTTGTCACTTTAAATTACTTTGATTCTTTTTGGCCCATCCTCCCCTTTTGGAGGAAACTGGAAGGATCTCCAAAACACATTTTCAAACCAGGTACATGAGCTTGCTTCATTTTAATACTCTTATTTTCAAGTAGTCCTAAAGCATGCAAGTGTCTTAGAGCCTTATGACCAGTAACAAAACTGCATGTACCATGTGGGCTATACTGGAAGCATGTTCCTAAAGACGCTGCTTGTGTTTATAAGGTCTTTTGAGGTGAGGGTTGCACAGTGGAAAAACATAACAGAAATTTAACAAAGGCCACACTAAAAAATGTGAAAACAAAACAAAAAAAGTAATTCTCCCACAGGAACCAAAAGGCATTTCATACATGTCCAGTGAGACATTAAAAATAATTATGTGGAAAAGTAATAGCTCCCTTGGTTGTTTTAATGTATTTTTGTCTACAACCAAGAAAACTGCTGTCTTGGCTTTGCTTGAAAGGTCTCTCAAACAAAAGCCCTTCAAGTGACCCTTGGATTATTAAGCAGCAGTAACAATGAACATGGATCTCAGTTTAAAAAGTGTGCCAAACCAAAAAGACTGACAGTTTGGATCTCGGCAATAGATAGCCTTCAGTGAAACCGAGGAAAAATAATCCTGTACGTTTTCAATCTTCAGAGTCCCTTCTCTGAAAACAAAAATGCATAAGCAAAATCTATATCGTTCTCTTGTCTGAAGGGAATTCAGATAGAGTTACATTTTTATTTTTTCTCTCTCACTATATCTTTGTTTCTGGTTGCAACATATTTATTAGACATGGGTTCAATTCCAAAGGTTGGATTTGGTTCCTAATTTAAACTTCTCCAATGTTCACACAGAGGACAGTTTGGATCAGGAAGATTGTTTTCGGCTTTATCTCCCATATGATTTCCTCAGAAATGAGCTAGAGGTCATTAAATAGTATGGAAGAGATTTCAGGTGGACCAAAAAAAAAAAAAAGAGACAAATAAAACCAAAACCAACCAAACACAAACTGCCAATAGTACCAAAACATGAAGCCAAAATCCCAGATACACAGGTGTTGAGATGTTCAGTAACATACACTCATGTAAATGGCATAGCAGGAGAAGCAAACAGTGGAGCAGGGGAGTAGAGGGAAAGGGAATAGTTATGCTCAGTAGAATACTTTTGTTTAAAGCAATTTATCATTGAAATTGTCCTTATAATCAGATACTAATTCCAAAAACTGATTTCAAAAACCCTGTGTTTTCATTTTATGAGATGTCACAGCAGAATGTGCACTTCCATTGGCTGCTGGAGTCATTGGTGCTAAAAGGGACAAATGTGTTTGAGATCTGTGGGCAAAGTTTCCTAATAGCTGCCTGTGGACACATCCTCTGCTGCCAGTCAAGCATGCTTCTCTGACTACCAAAGGCTGTGTGGTGCCAGCCAATGTGGCCTTGTCTACAGTAGGAATAATGGAAACTATAGTTCCACATCAGTGGTAGCAATGGTGGAGGCTGCAGTGTAGACAGAACACAGGTGTTTTTAAACTACCTCTGAACAGGGTTAGATGATACATTAGTAAAATTATGTTCTCGTTACTAGGACTCCCACCACTGGCAGTCCAGGTTGAGCTGAGTCAGTGAAGAAAAATGCCTAAAATTTTTCCCAGTGTAGAGGTATCCTGTATGTGCCCACAAAGCTCTCAGACATATGAGCTGCTTGGAAATTATTTCTCCTAGACATGTTTTCCATGGTCACTTAGCACAGTCTCTCCTTTGTAACATTTCTGAGAATTAAACTAAAATGATGTCAGGTATTTGTAACAGTGAAAATATAGTGACAAATTTGTATCTTTACTAACAGGCCTCTTCAGTTTTGAAGCCAAAAATATCACTTTGCCATACATAAACAAAGGTAGGCCTTTTGAAAGACACTGAGTTAGCATCTTTGCAGGCCAAACTTTTCCATTTGCCCTCTGAACTAACTGTTGCAGTGTTGGTTGCAGCAATATAAGCTGCCTTGCCATTGTGCCCAACCCCGGGCTTGGAGGCATTGGCTCTAGGGGCAAAAGAGGGGTTCATTCTCTATAACCATGCCAACAAGGCTGACCATTACTGTCAAGTTTAGGGATTTATGTGACCTGGGATTATACTACCAACTCAGTTTACAATGACCACATAATAGCCATCAGACGATACTACCACCTGGGCTGGATTTGAATCAGCAATATAGTAATAGAGAAAGACACTATATCCCCATCCCACCAATGTACTCCCCTCCCTCACTCTGCCATATTTCAAGACATTCAAAATTCCCTCAGAATTAATGAACATCCATTTCTGGCCTTTTTAAAAACTAGAAAATACAACTGTAAGTCCTGATCTTGCAAAGCATATAGTTTACTGTATAAACTGATTTTTTCTACATGAAAGGGATATAAAAAGCAGGCAATAATATAGATAACATTCTGTAAACATTATTATTGATTATTATTCTTAGTAATGTTGATTTGTTCTCAGGTTTTTTTTAAAAAGAAAAAAATGTGAATTTTTGCTTGTAGAAAATCTTAGTCTTGGTGTTTCTAAAAACATTCTAAAATCTGGCACCAGAGACCATGGAACTATGGAGTTCTATACAAAACCTTTTTTAGGAGTTACTGTTCACTTCATGCTAGCTGCATTGATTTCACAAACTGCATCACTCTTCTTGCTATAAACCTCGGCAGGTGAGGCTGGTGTTCATCAACTGCAGTACTTATATTTTTACTCCTGTGTTTTCAGTAGTAGAATAGTAATGAGCCCACTGGTCACAAAAGCCCTTTTGTTGTGTCTGCAAATACCGACATCATAAAATCATATTTAGAAGCTGCAGTACATTTCAATTGTTTCGTTGTAACGGTACAATGGGTCAGAAAAGGAATAAGACCTTCACTGTGAAGCAAAAACTGGACATTATCACTTAAACATGTACAGATTTAAGGATCTAGCTTTTTCTTGTTATGTATGCAACGCCTATTAATCGCAATGGGTGTTATGTATGCACACAGAGAGGGCAATTAGAGACTTATTATTAAATATTTGTATTGTAAAATCACCCAGAAGCCCCAGTCAGGATCAGACTCCCATTGTATTAGATATTTTACAAACAAGTTCATTGACCAAATGGGAACAATACATTTTATATATTAAATGTTGTTTCTTTGTGGTTTCACTGGTTCTGTTTTAGACATTCCTATATTTTGCAGCAAGAAAGAAGAGACTCAGTCATTCTGGAGACCTTATCTCCCATTAACAAACAACAACAAAAAAGACTGATATTTCTTGATATCAGCAACATAAGGGCATATTTTGGCAATTTTTTTATAAGTTTTGATTTTGTAATTACTTAAAGCTGCTTAAAATTTGAATATCTAGCACTACGCTAAGATAAGAAGACATATGTCTTGACTACCACCAAGACCTTCTAAAAATACCTTTTATTAAGGCAACAAGAGACTGCACTGAATTTACCTGGGACAACTGTCATGAAATTGCCATGGTGAAATGACATGTCAACAACGTTTTGACACAAGATGACAAATTTTGGGAAGCCCTACCTTGGAAATATGTAAAGCAGCTCCATGGGAGGCTGCTGTTAACATTATTGGCTTACCAAGTGAAAGACGTTCATTTATGGTAAGCCCTGGTCTACACTAGGACTTTAGGTCGAATTTAGCAGCGTTAAATCGATTTAAACCTGCACCCGTCCACACAATGAAGCCCTTTATTTCGACTTAAAGGGCTCTTAAAATCGATTTCCTTACTCCACCCCTGACAAGTGGATTAGCGCTTAAATCGACGTTGCCGGCTCAAATTTGGGGTACTGTGGACACAATTCGATGGTATTGGCCTCCGGGAGCTATCCCAGAGTGCTCCATTCTGACCGCTCTGGACAGCGCTCTCAACTCAGATGCACTGGCCAGGTAGACAGGAAAAGAACCGCGAACTTTTGAATCTCATTTCCTGTTTGGCCAGCGTGGCAAGCTGCAGGTGACCATGCAGAGCTCATCAGCACAGGTGACCATGATGGAGTCCCAGAATCGCAAAAGAGCTCCAGCATGGACCGAACGGGTGGTACGGGATCTGATCGCTGTTTGGGGAGAGGAATCCGTGCTATCAGAACTCCGTTCCAGTTTTCGAAATGCCAAAACCTTTCTGAAAATCTCCCAGGGCATGAAGGACAGAGGCCATAACAGGGACCCGAAGCAGTGCCGCGTGAAACTGAAGGAGCTGAGGCAAGCCTACCAGAAAACCAGAGAGGCGAACAGCCGCTCTGGGTCAGAGCCCCAAACATGCCGCTTCTATGATGAGCTGCATGCCATTTTAGGGGGTTCAGCCACCACTACCCCAGCCGTGTTGTTTGACTCCTTCAATGGAGATGGAGGCAATACGGAAGTAGGTTTTGGGGACGAAGAAGATGATGAGGAGGAGGAGGTTGTAGATAGCTCACAGCAAGCAAGTGGAGAAACCGGTTTTCCCGACAGCCAGGAACTGTTTCTCACCCTAAACCTGGAGCCAGTACGCCCCGAACCCACCCAAGGCTGCCTCCTGGACCCAGCAGGCGGAGAAGGGACCTCTGGTGAGTGTACCTTTTAAAATACTATACATGGTTTAAAAGCAAGCATGTGAAAGGATTACTTTGCCCTGGCATTTGCGGTTCTCCTAGATGTAGTCCTAAAGCCTTTGCAAAAGGTTTCTGGGGAGGGCAGCCTTATTTCGTCCTTCATGGTAGGACACTTTACCACTCTAGGCCAGTAACACGTACTCGGGAATCACTGTAGAACAAAGCATTGCAGTGTATGTTTGCTGGCATTCAACCAAAATCCGTTCTTTATCTCTCTGTGTTATCCTCAGGAGAGTGAGATATAATTCATGGTCACCTGGTTGAAATAGAGTGCTTTTCTTCAGGGGACACTCAGAGGAGCCCATTCCTGCTGGGCTGTTTGCCTGTGGCTAAACAGAAATGTTCCCCGCTGTTAGCCACAGGGAGGGGAGAAGGTTGAGGGGGTAGTCACGCGGTGGGAGGAGGCAAAATGCGACCTTCTAACGAAAGCACATGTGCTATGTATGTAATGTTAACAGCAAGGTTTACCCTGAAAGACTGTAGCCACTGTTTTATAAAATGTGTCTTTTTAAATACCGCTGTCCCTTTTTTTTTCTCCACCAGCTGCATGTGTTTCAATGATCACAGGATCTTCTCCTTCCCAGAGGCTAGTGAAGCTTAGAAAGAAAAAAAAACGCACTCGCGATGAAATGTTCTCTGAGCTCATGCTGTCCTCCCACACTGACAGAGCACAGACGAATGCGTGGAGGCAAATAATGTCAGAGTGCAGGAAAGCACAAAATGACCGGGAGGAGAGGTGGCGGGCTGAAGAGAGTAAGTGGCGGGCTGAAGACAGGGCTGAAGCTCAAATGTGGTGGCAGCGTGATGAGAGGAGGCAGGATTCAATGCTGAGGCTGCTGCAGGACCAAACCAGTATGCTCCAGTGTATGGTTGAGCTGCAGCAAAGGCAGCTGGAGCACAGACTGCCACTGCTGCCCCTCTGTAACCAACCGCCCTCCTCCCCAAGTTCCATAGTCTCCACACCCAGACGCCCAAGAACGCGGTGGGGGGGCCTCCGGCCAACCAGCCACTCCACCACAGAGGATTGCCCAAAAAAAAGAAGGCTGTCATTCAATAAATTTTAAAGTTATAAACTTTTAAAGTGCTGTGCTTAAAGTGCTGTGTGGCATTTTCCTTCCCTCCTCCACCACCCCTCCTGGGATACCTTGGTAGTCATCCCCCTATTTGTGTGATGAATGAATAACGAATGCATGACTGTGAAGCAGAAATGACTTTATTGCCTCTGCAAGCAATGATTAAAGGGAGGAGGGGAGGGTGGTTAGCTTACAGGGAAGTAGAGTGAACCAAGGGGCGGGGGGTTTCATCAAGGAGAAACAAACAGAACTTTCACACCGTAGCCTGGCCAGTCATGAAACTGGTTTTCAAAGCTTCTCTGATGCGTACCGCGCCCTCCTGTGCTCTTCTAACAGCCCTGGTGTCTGGCTGCGCGTAACCAGCAGCTAGACGATTTGCCTCAACCTCCCACCCCGCCATAAACGTCTCCCCCTTACTCTCACAGATATTGTGGAGCACACAGCAAGCAGTAATAACAGTGGGAATATTGGTTTTGCTGAGGTCTAAGCGAGTCAGTAAACTGCGCCAGCGCGCCTTTAAACGTCCAAATGCACATTCTACCACCATTCTGCACTTGCTCAGGCTGTAGTTGAACAGCTCCTGACTACTGTCCAGGCTGCCTGTTTACGGCTTCATGAGCCATGGCATTAAGGGGTAGGCTGGGTCCCCAAGGATACATATAGGCATTTCAACATCCCCAACAGTTATTTTCTGGTCTGGAAATAAAGTCCCTTCCTGCAGCTTTTGAAACAAACCAGAGTTCCTGAAGATGCGAGCATCATGCACCTTTCCCGGCCATCCCACGTTAATGTTGGTGAAACGTCCCTTGTGATCCACCAGAGCTTGCAGCACTATCGAAAAGTACCCCTTGCGGTTTATGTACTCGGCGGCTTGATGCTCCGGTGCCAAGATAGGGATATGGGTTCCATCTATAGCCCCACCACAGTTAGGGAATCCCATTGCAGCAAAGCCATCCACTATGACCTGTACATTTCCCAGGGTCACTACCCTTGATATCAGCAGATCCTTGATTGCGTGGGCTACTTGCATCACAGCAGCCCCCACAGTAGATTTGCCCACTCCAAATTGATTCCCAACTGACCGGTAGCTGTCTGGCGTTGCAAGCTTCCACAGGGCTATCGCCACTCGCTTCTCAACTGTGAAGGCTGCTCTCATCTTGGTATTCATGCGCTTCAGGGCAGGGGAAAGCAAGTCACAAAGTTCCATGAAAGTGCCCTTACGCATGAGAAAGTTTCGTAGCCACTGGGAATCGTCCCAGACCTGCAACACTATGCGGTCCCACCAGTCTGTGCTTGTTTCCCGAGCCCAGAATCGGCGTTCCACAGCATGAACCTGCCCCATTAGCACCATGATGCATGCATTGGCAGGGCCCATGCTTTCAGAGAAATCTGTGTCCATGTCCTGATCACTCACGGGACCGCGCTGACGTCGCCTCCTCGCCCGGTATCGCGTTGCCATGTTCTGGTGCTGCATATACTGCTGGATAATGCGTGTGGTGGTTAATGTGCTCCTAATTGCCAAAGTGAGCTGAGCGGCCTCCATGCTTGCCTTGGTATGGCGTCCGCACAGAAAAAAGGCGCGGAACGATTGTCTGCCGTTGCTCTGATGGAGGGAGGGGCGACTGACGACACGGCTTACAGGGTTGGCTTCAGGGAGCTAAAATCAACAAAGGGGGTGCCTGTACATCAAGGAGTATTTCAGGCAGGACTGCACGGAGGGTTCCAATAAGAAATGGTGCACCTAAGTTATCGTTGTTATTGGAACAAGGAGGTTAGCCTGGCCTCTGATTGATACATGGCTAGATTTACCTCGCTGCACCTTCTCTGTGAGTGACTGCAGTGTGACCTAGAGGAATGAGTCCCCTAGACAGGGGAGGAGGCAAATGAGTACAAAACAAATCTGGTCTATTTCTTGTTTTGACCCACTCCATCTATCTTTTACATCTTTGGCTGGCAGCAGACGGTGCAGAAGGACTGCATGCCATCCACATCTCATGGCTGCTCGACAGAAGATGGTACAGTACGACTGCTAGCCATCCCCATCTCTTGCCTGCCTGGCAGAAGATGGTGCAATACGACTGCTAGCAATCCTCATCTCTTGCCTGCCTGGCAGAAGATGGTACAGTACGACTGCTAGCAGTCCGTATCGCCTGCCCGCTCACCATAAGACGGTTCAATAGGACTGACTGCAGGACTAAAGAGAATGACCTGGTCAAGTCACTCCAAATTTAGTCCCTGCGCCCATGTCTGCCCAGGCGCTCCCAGCCGACGTGGCCAGGAGCACCTCGGACACGACGAGGACGACTACCAGTCGTATTGCACCGTCTGCTGCCAGAAGGCAATGGGTTGCTGCTACTGTGCAGCAAAGCCGTACCGCGTCTGCCAGCACCCAGGAGACATAGGGTGACGGTTACCTGAGCGGGCTCCATGCTTGCTGTGGTATGGCGTCTGCACAGGTAACTCAGGAAAAAAGGCGCGAAATGATTGTCTGCCCTTGCTTTCACGGGGGGAGGGAGGGAACGGGGGGCTGACGATATGTACCCAGAACCACCCGCGACAATGTTTTAGCCCCATCAGGCATTGGGATCTCAACCCAGAATTCCAATGGGCAGCGGAGACTGCGGGAACTGTGGGATAGCTACCCACAGTGCAACGCTCCGGAAGTCGACGCTTGCCTCGGTACTGTGGAAGCGCTCCGCCGAGTTAATGCACTTAATGCACTTAGAGCATTTTCTGTGGGGACACACACACTCGAATATATAAAACCGATTTCTAAAAAACCGACTTCTATAAATTCGACCTAATTTTGTAGTGTAGACATACCCAAGACAGATGGCCACACCTAACTAGGTTATAGTAAATGTCTATACATCAGGAGATAAGCATGAAGAGTGGAGTGTTTCTGACCTCAGATATGAAATAGCTAGAGATTTTCTTACAAAAGAAGACACAAATCAGGAAGATCTCGTTCCACTACTTTCCTTAAAAAAACCCACTTCTTTTCAAGTCTTTAGCAGTTTATTGATGAAAAGCTTCCTCAGAGAAAGGAGTATGCAGGATTAACACACTAGAATCCTGCATTGCTTTAATATTTTGATCTTCTTCTGGTTATTTTGCCTCCACTTCCATGAGACTGCCTTAGCAGGACCAGTGCAGTTCTCCTGCAGAAAAAACTAAATATGGGATGTCTGGAATATGGAAGGTAACGCAGCTCAAGCGGCAGGAAGCCCAATAGGACAGCACAAAAGGGGGTTGATAGGATTGCTACAATATGCTTTGGTTGTTAAATCTGCACAAGAAATAAAACCCGTTATTTTTTTGAAGTATGCACAGGTGCTTCAAACTTTTGCAAAAGTACCAAGATCTTTGGGTGTATAAGCAGGGGAATGCTGAGTAGACGTAGGGAGGTGATATTACTTTTCTATACAGAGTTAGTGAGGGCATTACTGTGTCCAGTTCTGGACTCCATACATCAGAAAGAATATTAACAAAATGAAAAAAAAGGTAAAAAGAATGTTACAAGAATGATTCAAAGTCTGGAAAACCTGCATTACAGCAAAAGATTAAAGAAGCTCAATCTATTTAGTTTATCCAAGAAAAGGTTAAGAGATGACTAGATCACAATCTATATGTGAAGATTTCTGATTGTAGAGGATTTTTTAATTTAGTAGACAAGGCATTCATTACACGATTCAATGACTAGAAGCTGAATGTGGACAAATTCAGTCAGGAATAAAATATCCATTTTTAACAGTGAGGGTAGTTAGAGAATTCTTCTAAGTAAGTTGTTCCAATTGCTATCACTTGCAGTCTTTATCATCAAGTCTGGATGTCTTTCTAATGTAAGCAGGGTCTAAATGAGCTCTCTCACTCCCCAGCTAGCTGTTAGGGAGAGCTTACATCCTCCCCCTAGCCGAGATGTTGTTGTCCCGGCAAATCACACTCCATATTATACCAACTACATGAGTTCTCCTCAAAGGGTCTGAGGAAACCCACCATATGGGTTACACTAAAATTACAGAAGTTATGAGCTTGACGCAAGAGTCACTTGATGAAATTTTATGACCTGTGTTATGTAGGAGAGCATGTTAGATGATCAGCATGGTACCTTTTGGCCTTAAAAATCATCAGTCACGTACAAAATTCCCATATTAGCATGAGTTTCCCCCATTTTGACCTACTATAGTATGTGTAAATTCTTAAGTGAGGTAATGGGGTGGTGAGGCACATGGAAGATCAAGCTGTTTCCACTGCCATCAGCATGTGTGTCTAGGAAGGTGGGCAGTGTCATCAGGTATGCTCAGACTTTGGATACACTTAAACTTTTTAGTCCTTAGAGCTGATCTAAGAAGTCTGGATTTAGAGTGGGTTTTGCAAATCCTTTTTTGTGTCTCAGATCTGGCTTTCAAACTCCTGAAGCTTGAACAAGGCAGAGATTTGGATAAAATTTAAGCTTTGACCTATCCTCAGAAACTATCTGAGCTGAATCTCTGAATTGCAAGAAAAAAGTGTGTGTGTTCTCCACACTAATCCAGGAAGCAAGTGCAATAAATATCACTCTGCAGTAAATTCTTATATCTCCAGAGCTGCACTTGCATCCTTCCAAAGGGTTTTATTTTCTGTTTCTTTTCATCTGCACCATTGTCCCCTATAAACCAATTCTTTATTCTGCCTGGGAATAGTAGAATGTGTGAGTAAGGACAGAGTTTACTAAATGCTGAATTAGCTGGGATTGATTTAACCATGTAGGCATTTACTTGTTCTCAGAAAATCTTTTGTGAACTTTGAAGAAGTTGTTTGATGCCATTTTTTCTGGGCATGATGTAAAATGATTCTCTCTCATTTCCTATAAAGAGCCCTAATAAAAAGCTGTCCTGTGACACACACATGAAAAGGGCAGAATAAAGGCCCAGTTGACAGAAACCACTCCAGACTGATATATTTGTGAGCTATGTATTGTTTCCCTGCCCTGCCTAAAATTAATTAGATAATAAGGAAACAACTACTGGGTCTTGTACACAATGTACTCTAGATTACCAATGGCCTGCCATACTTCATAGTACTAGGAGATTAAAAAATTCAGTACCATCACTCACGTGGAATTCTTTCCATGTGGCAATACTTGTGAAATTCACTCCATCTCACTGCAGCTGTGTACCATTGCAAGCTTCATTTCTGAGAGCTATACATGTTGAGTGTCATTAAAAAGGTATTGGTATCAATAAACAACCTCAGTTATGGTCCCAGAAGAGTAGGGAGCCAATATAGCAACACTTTCCATGGAGGACAAAAGCAATAGATAAGGACAACATTATTTGGTTTCAGTGTTAAAATATCAATGTTTGCGGTTTTACTTAGAATTGTTAGTACCTAATCCTAATAACTCCTTTAGAAAATGGTAAAGACCTTCCTAAAGCCTTTTTCTATTCCATATATTTTTGTTTAAATTAAGCAGTTCAACTCCTCCCAACAACATCCTTTACTTGCTAGATTGGCAGAGGTTGAGATTACTGAGGAGACAGCAAGCTCATCATTTGAGGGAAGGAGCACTTACAATTTCGCTTCAGAGACTGGCCAACTAAAGGAATGGAATTGATGGACTCTGGGTCCAGTCTTCCCTGTCTGAAAGAACTTTGTATCGCTATGGTGCCTTTGTGGGAGAGGAAAAGCAGCAGGGTTTGAGCATGCCGCCATATTAGTTGAGAGGCCGATTAAGTGCATGGTGCAGTGACGTTGGCTGCCGTATCTGGGAGAGGCAGCAAAATACAAGGGTGGGAGAGCAGCAGCTAGAGGAGCTGGGTGAGCAGCTGTGAGGAGTAGCTAGCTCACTGGTATGCTTTTAGCAGAGACATCTACATGTGGTGGCCTTGGGAGAAGTTGTAGCTGCGTGCCAGCAAAGGAGTGATACAATGGCTAGCAGTAAAGGTGACAAGTGAAGAAACGGGGGAGGAAAGAGATAAAAGGTGGGGACCTAAAGAGAACTGGCTCTGTGACAAGAAAGGGCTGCAGTATCTCTGAGATACTCCCATTAGTGCTGCAGCAAGCAAAAAGGGTTAAAAATACAGGACTGGGGGTCTGTAGAAATAAACTAAATTTGAGGATCTATGGGTGCTTACTGGGTTGAGGTTCCCTGAATGAGAGAGTTTTGCTCTTCCTCAGCATGCTGATTCTTCCCCCGGATAGATTAGCCCTTAAGAGCTAGCACCAGTGTTTTTCTAGGGTTTGCACAGCTGAGAAGGCCACCATTATTTTCTCCTGGCTCAGGCCTATACAGCATCTTTTTCCTTCCTTTGACTTTCTACTCTATAGCCGAGAGCTCTAAAATTGTTAATCAAATTCCATGGCCAGTGAATAATTAGTGCTCATATCATGGTCTTGGAAAAATGCCTTTGACTTCCCCCACTTTCAGAACAGAACAGTGACAGAATACAAGAACATCTGTGTAATCCAAACCATCTTCTGTCTTGGAAGCAAAGATTATAACTATACAGATGTCCACTTCACTAACAATTATTTTCTAATTCATCAAGATCTAGTATTGCATGCAATTAAAAAGAAAGGAAGGAATGCAGTTAAAAAGAGTTAGTCCAGGTGAATTTGGAAGCTTACCTTATTAGCTATATCAAGGTTTCTCCATTAAAAAGGCCTGTGTTTACTTTAACTGTGTGATCATGTAGGACATACAGAATTTGTGCTGTGTTTTAATTCTGAAAATTCTACAGCCAGAAAGTTTCCTTTCTTCCCTAGAGAGATGTAATCTAAGCACAGCATTTGGAGCCAGAAACTCCGAACTCTAATTCTGGCTCTTTCAGTGGGGCCCAGATCCTCAGAGGTATTTAGGTACCTAATTCCCCTTGATTTCAGTTTAAGGAGCTGGGCTCAAGTCCCTGTGTAGGCTCAGACAAGTCACTTACCCGCTCTGCCTCAGTTTCCCCATCTGTAAAATGGAGAATTGTGAGACTTAAGTGCTTTGAAGATGAAAATTGCTGTATAAGCACTCAGTGTTAAGAGGACCCAATGTAGTCCACAGCAAGCCGGACCTAATTTCTACACCCAGGCTTACTTGAAATTCTGTGGTAATTTTTTTTTTTTTTTTTTTTAGGATTTATGCTTTTTATTGAATTTGAAGATGAAGAGAAGCTCTCCTGGGTTTTTAGTATTAAACACTTACTTTTATTCTGCCCTCCCCCCCAATTTTCATTGTGCTACAGAATGCACTGAACACAAATAAGTGCACTGGAGAGGTTGCCAGTGGAGCGAAGCCTTGGGTTTTATCAGCTGGACAGAGAACAGCTGAGGCTTTGGACTCCTGAGAAGGTGCAGGAGACAACTGGGGTTTGGAGCACTCATGGGTCAGCCAAAACTTTTGGCAATGAGACAGGAATGCATTTAATCTTTCACCCCTCTTTGTGGGCAGGGCAGAAATGACTGGATGGGATTTAGGAACGCTGGGTTCTGGTCTTAGCTATACCACTCACTAGTTATGTGACCCTGGGCAAGTCACTTCGCCTCTCTGGGCCTCAGTTCCCTCCCCCACCCCCATCTTTAAAATGGGGATGAGATGACCTGCGTAAGGTGATCAGATTTAAAAGTCAAAATCTGGGATACTTTTAGGACAATATTCTTACAGCTATGAAAGTCAGACTAAAGAAAAAAACATGTTTAAAAGTGTTGCTACTGCCAGCTTCTGACTCCATAGTGACGCATACATGTTTCTCAGAACGGGGTGTTTTTTCCCCCAGTAACTTTGTGTCTAAATGTATTTATCACAAAACATTGAACGAGTGTCTTTAATTTTCACTTTGAGCAAAAGAACAGCTTTTACATACCAGTTTTTCTCTACACTCCAAACACTGAATGCTCCTTCCACCAGATTGTTTCTAAGCTCTTGGGGGCAGGACCATCTTTTTGTTCAGTGTTTGTAAGGTGCCTAGCACAATTGGGTCTTGGGCTGTGACTTGGGATCCCAAGAGCTATTGCATTACAAATAATAATTAGAGCATATCTTGCCCACTACAGCAATAGATCTTGAATATTTTTTGTAGTCAATAAAAATGTTTTGATAGAAGGAATTAAAATACAGGACATATCCTGTGTCTTGAAAGAAGTTCCTGGGACAATAGAAAACCATATGAAAAAACAAGACTGTCCCAATAAAACTAGGACATTTGGCCACTTTACACCTTCCTTTGTAAAGTTCTTGAAAAATCTATTAATGTAAAACACGGTATAAGAGCTAACTATTATTGTTGTTTCAGGTTACTTATACTAGTTTACACTTGCTTCAGGTTTCAGAAGTTTTCTTCACAATTATCTGCCATAGAGACATACTTTTTAAACAATGAACGCTTAGATTCTGAAGCATAATTCTGCAGCAAAGAGCAGGTGGGAGGGATGGAATTTTGCAGCAAACTCCATGCTGTGGCATCATCATGGAGTATGTGAGACCCCGAGTATTATCACTGACTCTATACATTAGTTTCACTCCATATAATTATTGTATTCCCTCTTTATGAACTGTGACTTGCTCCTTACCATAAGTCATGTTATTTATAGAGTTCCACAAATCCACTCACCAGCATCACTACTAAGGAGTCCAGGTTGCTGTACAGTTAACATTATAATAAACAATACTGTAAACATCATAAAACATTGTATAAGCCAAATGAAATCCTAAAACAAAATAAAGAGGAGGGCATGGGACACCTTTAATGGACACATTTAAAACAGAAAACACCCCCAGAGAAGTATTTTCTGTAAGATTAGCAACTGGACAGAGATGATCTGAGCTGAATGTCCAGGGGAGGGAGTTCCTTACTTAACAAAGCAGCACAGCAAACACTCTTGTTACTCACTGACCAAGGGGCTGCTGGGAATACCTTACCTTTCAAAAAAGCAGGTTCAGATTAGTAAATACATTTTATTTAAGGGTTTCCCTCCCTTTCAGGTTCAACAACATTTGAAAGCTTATTAAACCCATTTCCAAAAACCCTACTTACCTGTAAAGCGCAGGTGTAGATGAACTGATGATATCAGTCTAGGTGCAAATTGGTCACAACAGCTCTAAGCAAAATAAAAGCAAAGCAATGTTTGTGCTGCCACTGACGCTAGGAAATACCTTCTTCCCCTGCTCCAAAGACCTGGCCTCCCAGCTCTCCTTGATGTGGTTATGTAATAGCAGAGCGAAAGTAAATGTGCAGCTTTTCAGCAGAACATCAACCAACAAGTGGAACCAAAATAGGCTTATCAAAGAAAATGGGACTGATTATCCCTAGAGCCAAACCAAAGAGTCTCTGATGGCAGCACCAGGTCTCCAAGAGGAAAACAAACCTAAAATACTTTAAATAGCTAGGAAAAGGAATAATGGATTTTGCTGGTGGTCATTAGCAAGTTAATAATTAGTTACAAATGTTAAGAGCCCTTGACTTGGCCTGAGTCCTTCATTCCTCAAAATGGTCATCATTATCTGCCAAGTAATGGCTTCGGTCAAAAGCCATAAATTATTGCTCATTTAAAGATCCAGCCCTGCAAGTTCCCTAAAGTGCTGTTTCTTTCAATGATCATGAATGAGAAAGTAAAATGAGGAAGCAGACTATTGTAGACTCAGGCCCATCCAATCTGCAGGGAAGACAAAAAGACTCTCATGGCAGAGTACCAATCTATGTGTTAACAGACACTTAAAAGGAGTACAAAGCTGATTAATAACATTCCTGATAACATGTGTGTGCTCTGTACATTCAGATGGATCAGAATTGGAGGATCTGCTTCCAAGCAGAATGCTTCCAGTCAAATCTTTAGACCAAGATTTTCAGACGGGACTAGTGATTATGGGGGCCCAGCCTGACGCACTTTAAAAGGGCCTGATTTTCAGAGGGTGCTGATCATCCACTCTGTGAAAATCAGCTGCTTTTCAGTTATTGAAAACTGGGCAGCCCCAAAAGAGGCACACAAAGCCACTAACTTTCATTTGTATGGAATCTGTTTAATTTGGAGGACAAACAACCTCCGCCCCCAAAATGCCAGTAAAACCCAGCTCTAACATGACAATATGTGGCTGACACAGAGATTTATACTGAAGTGCGAACTGAAAGCCTGACTCCTAGGTTTAGAAATTAATGGAGGAAAATAAAACAATTTTGAAAATATCTTGTTAAAGGGAAGAGCTATCAGCTAACCCCGCTTGTAGTGATCAGAGCAATCCCACACCCCCACAATAGTGGTGTGGTTATATTTGGATGCCAGCTCTCCTTCTGCAGTGGTACTCCAACCACTAGGAAACCACTATGGCTGGTTGAAAATTCTCTGTCAGAACTGTTTTTCTACAGAAAATTGGGGTTTTGACTAAATGAAATCTTTTACAAAAAGTATCTCTTTCACATGAAAAATGTTAGATTTTTCATCAAAAAACTGAATGGGGCTAAGCTTCCCAGCCAGGCTTCATCTCCCATGATGCATCACCTCCTCTCACCAAAAAGGGAGGCTGTGGTGCATCTTTGGGGATGTAGTCCATCCTCAGAGGTCAATTTATAGAGGGGATTGGGACCATGAGGAGCTGTAGAGTCATTTCAGAATTGAAATATTTCAGGCTTTGGCCAAAATATTTTTATTTTCAATTATCTGTGCCAAACACTTGAAATTTTCCGTGTGGGAAAAAAGATTCTGACATTCTCTAGAAACCACTGCTTTCTCTCCCAGCACAGTCACATCCTTCAAAAGGTGACTGGGCAAATATATAGCTAAAATTTAGGTTAGATATATGAACTGGGAGTTGGTATAAGCCTCCCAATTCAGCTTTTTTAAACCATAAAATTTAAAAGAAGAAAGAGGAGGCAAAAAATGAGAAAGGAAACAGGTAAAGTGGGCAGAATGAGAAAAAAGCTGTATTTTTAAACAGCCCTCTCTTCTTATTGTGCAAAAAGTTGGTTTCCCTTTCAGCAGCAGTTTTTGATCCAGCAAACACATTTAACTCACTTTCTTCTGAAAAAGCTAAACTGGACTCCTATTATTCCCAGATAAAAATATATTAAGAGGAAGATAAGGTTGAGGATACATATCAGTAAATTAGCATAAAACACATTACATGAATGTCGCAGTTCTCCTAAAAACTCCTGCAAACCTACGAAATTCAGAATTAAAGTTAAACTTAAAAACAATCCAAATGTTAAGGTGTGGAAATGCCCAATTAATGCATCCTTAACAACCTTAATTCTGCCTTGGAGTGATGCCATGAAATAACCATTCAATTATGGTTAGTGCATAACAGCCCTTATAGTTCCAGATAAGATTAAATTTATTTTTAAAGACAAAGAAATATTTTTTCATTTTTCACTCATGATATAATTACAAGGAAGATAGTAGCCCTCAACAGCACAAGGAACCACTATTTTCCCAGAGGGCAATTTGCCTTTAATACCATTGGAAACAACAGGAGGCAGTGGCCATTTTGAAAGAGGGACCCACCATCTTTCCTGGGGGCAGCCTCTGGCCTCTGTCTCATTGAGAACAATTGGAAATTGTCAGTGCAGAAGCATTCCCTCCAGCATATTTTCTAGAGCTTTGTGGGGTCTTACCGTACTCTTGCTAAGGACCTGAATTCCAGATGTTGTCAGTACCAAGGAGTTACAACTGACATTAAGCCCCTTTGCTTCTGGTCCTCCCTGCAGTCAGTGTACTTGTGGCACAATGGGGCAAAACATTCCTGTGCATGTTAGCACTTCAAAGAGACATCTCTGGTACAAAGGGCAGATTTTTGTCCAACATCTCTGATGCTAGTGGTCGATCTGTCTTTTGGCCAGTTGTCCTGGTACATGGAGCGTCAGCAAAGTAGTTACATTTTGGTGCAAGTCTTTCTTTTTCCCAATAATCGTGAATTAAAGGTAGAGTTTGCACCTTTGAATTTCCTGGCTTTTCTTTTAATGCTGCTTTTCTTCTAAGGTCTCAATGTTAAGTGTAAGAACATGCAATGGCTTAAGTCAATTAAAGCAATGATGCCAGTTTTTATTTCTTTTTGTTTGGCTTATAAGGCCCGCTGAGCGACAAATCCTAGCCAGACCCCTAAGGTGAAGTAGCCTGGAACAGGCATGGGTGAGAGACGTCTTCCCTCCGGATCACAGAATAGCAGAACTACTCCTATAATTTGTTATCTAAATAAAATAGATTCATTCTAAATAGATTAACAATTGTTCACAAACTTTTCCTAGGCTGTTAGGAGTTGAAGGTCAAGCCTGAGGGTGAAATCTTACTTCCATTGAAGTCAAAAGGAATTTACCATTGGCCTCAATGGGGTCAAGATTTCATTCTAAGGCAGCTGAAGGCCCTGCAACTGAGGGTAATAACCTTTGGATCTACATAGCCATGGCTTCACAACGTCCACCTTTTCAGCCCTGTTTCAACCTCTTCTGCGTGCTAGTGCGTGAGAAACCCTGCATTCTGCTGCAATGTTAGAGGGGAACCATTTGTATGACATCTCCAAACCCTGTCCTCCTGTGCAGTGGACCCATACTGGTTCAGCTGTACCTTAGACTCCCTGTGGCTAGTATAGAAAAAACAGGATTTGGCTGGAAGTGTATAATATGAAAGATGATTAGAAATATACAACTGCCAATACAATATGGTGTGTCTTTTTGAAGAAATGATAAAAATAGCAAAGAAACAACACTTCTGTTCTTTCTATGACAGACTGGCATCCTTCCAGCAGACTTAAGTACTTTTTGTACTGGGGCGGGGGGGGGGGGGAATGATGGGATGTGATCCAAGATTAGTCATGCAAACCTGAGAAATATGGAATAAGAGGCTGGGTTGAAGCAGCCAAAGTGGTACCACCAGCTGCAGGCCCATTAATTAACGTTCTGCGGTATGTAGCAGAAAGAATGACCCTGATACTTGCTGAATACAAGGAGATAACTTTTACAGAGCAGCTATGCTTTTCTTGCAGAGGTATATTTATCCAAGAAGAACCTTGCACATTTTCCCCCCCATCTCACAAGGCAGTAAATTAGTTCTAATTGCAGAGATATGTAATAAAAGCTGCACCCAACCTTCTGCAGCATTTAAAGGTTTATTTTATAGTTTTCTTTGAGTGTCTAACTAAAAGAATGGAAGAAAAAAAGAACATGAGAGAAAATGTAGATTTTATGGATCTATAAAATCACCCTGCTTTAGATAAATGTATGTTCCAGTGCAACTTACACAGTATAACTTAACACTGAAGTTCCGTGGCTGGCAGTACGATGCACTGTATACACTATATGACATATCTTTCTCCATTTGCAGTTCTCCTCTTAACTTAGACATCATTAACATTGTTATCTCCTCAAAAGGGAAAATGTGTATTTACCCAGAGCTGAAGAGAATGTACTCTACTCCTAGCTTTATGAATCAATGTGAAAAAATAACAATAACCAATAGCAGACATAGGGCCAAATTCTGTATACAAATTCCATTGAGTTCAATGCGTATTTTTCTTGATTAAAGACAATAAAAGTTAGATCAGAATGTGCTCTTCATCTACTCACACAACTCTATCTTACATTCTGGGTGCTTACAGAAGATCCATCCCTATCAATAGCCCAGATACATTTTTGCCCAACCTTTCCTCTGCAAAGGTTTTCATGCTCAACAGCTGTGAATTGGGTTTCTTGAATATATGTGATCTAAAAGTTCTTTTAATAGGATTAATAATATTTGCAACCACTAAATTATCCAGCTACTACTGTACTTACATACTGCAGTGATGAGTGCTACAGAAGAAAACAAAAGATAGACTAAATTCTAAGGCAATGCAGTTTGTCTGTTGTCCTGTCCTTTTGAGCCATGTAAACAAAAACAAAACAAAGAGGGCCAAAAATAGGAAAAGGACATCCCATCCAATCCAGCAAAGCACTTAAGCATGTGTTTAACTTTAAGAATGTGAGTAGTTCTATTGACTTCAATGAGACTTGTCACATGCTTAAGTTAAGCACATGATCAAGTGCTTTGCTGGATCGGGTCCCAGTGTGATTGAGATAGACATATCTATACAAATACTCTGTGATGTAGAATGAGCATTGGGCAAAATGAGTAAAACCAAAAGGGGAGAGCACGTCCAGACTGCTTCCCCTATATAACCACTCTCTCATACTAGGAAAGTGGGAAAAATCCAGAATGCAAATATGGATTTAGCCTAGTTCAGTAACTTAACTATGGTTAAAGAAAGAACAATAAATACGTGGGCACCTTTCCAGCCTAGCAGTCCAAAAGAAGACAATACAAAAGTTAGGTCAGTTCTTCAAATATAATGAAAAAAATCCAGTCAACAAATTCAAGGCCAGACAAAAGAAAAAAAAATTATTGTAGAAGATTTTGGACAGGCAAGTTTTGCTACAAATGCAGCTGTGCATTCGAACAAGCTGCAAGAAAGTAGATTTTTCCATTTAGGGCAATCATAACCTTTGTTGGATACTGCTATGAGTATTGCACCCTGTGGTCAGCTAGCTGCTGTCTCACCAGCTTAAAAGCTGGCTAATTGAAGTTCTGTGAAAAAATATTGAAATTAAAAACATGTTGTTTTCAAAGTTTACCTTCTGAGTTCCCTGGCCACATTCAGCACCATTGGGCTAGAAAATGACAGACAGAGCAGTACTGGGATGAGCATTCTCAGTCTTTTGGGGGAAAACCTCAGTACAGTAAAAGTTTTGTTATCTGGCATGTTGAGGGAATGGGGGGTGCCAGTAAGTAAAATATTCTGGTTAACTAAGAGGGAGGGAATTTGAGTGTGGGAGGGGGCTTGGGGCAGGGGTTGGGGCGTAGGAAGGGGTGCCGGATGCTAGATCCGGTCAGCACCCATCTTGGGCAGGTCCCCACAAGCAGTGACATATCCCTCCCGCTCCTAGGAGGAGGCACGGCTAGGTGGCTCTGCATGCTGCCCTGCCCCACCCCGAGCACTGGCTCTGCAGCTCCCATTGGCTGGGAACAGCAAACCACAGCCACTGGGAGCTGAGGGGCTTCATGCCTGCGGACTCTCCAGGTAAACAAAACATCCTGGCCCACCAGTGGCTTACCCTGACAGGCTGTGAGCCAAAGTTTGCCAACTCCTACTATATTTTAAAAGTTGGCATCACAAGAAACACTCAAAGGTTTTGCTAGAAGTATTATAATGTAATCAAATGAAAAACCTGTTGTTGTTATAATAACTGAACAAATATGTATTCACCTTCAGAATTATAGTCAATGTTTTAAATATCCGTTTACTGATTTTAAAGTCTCATATTATTCTAAGGTTTCAGAGTAGCAGCCGTGTTAGTCTGTATTCGCAAAAAGGAGTACTTACGGCACCTTAGAGACTAACAAATTTATTTGAGCATAAGCTTTCGTGAGCTACAGCTCACTTCATCGGATGCATTCAGTTACTTATTTAAAAAATCTTAAAATCCTTCAAAGTCCGAATCAGTCTCTGATTCACCAAACAGTTCATTAAACTCGACTTCAGTCACAGCTGCACCTGCATTGTCGTTGTAGATGTCAGTAGTGTTGTCTTCAGACTCAGATTCTTTCTCATCATCCACCTCTGTTGTGTCATCATCAAATATGGCATTGTCTTCTGACCCATTGAGCGCATTGTTGATACAGCATTTCCGAAATGATTTTTCTATAATTTCCAAGGGAATGGACTTCCACACATCCTTGACCTACTGGGTGACCAGACTGATTTCAGACTTCATAAGATTCCCACTTTTTGTCAACTTCGCCATGCCTAAGCACATCCGTTCAGACCACATTTTGCACAGCCCGTCTTTAAAGGGTTTGTTGAGGCAGACATCAAGTGGTTGTAGAACAGAAGTTATGCCTCTAGGTATTACAGCCAAAGGAGTTTTAATTTTTTTGGCCACATTTTTCACCTCATCCATCTTGTGTGCCCTGAACATGTCCCAAACGATCATAGCAGGTTTCTTGAAAAGTGCTCCAGGTCTCTTCTTCCACACTTTTTCCAGCCATTCAATAGTCCCACTTTCATCTATCCTTCCCTTTTCGTGTGCACATATGATGACACCAGCAGGAAATTTCATGTATTTAGGCAAGATTTTTCTTTTAAAAATAACAACAGGAGGGAGCTTTGATCCATTGGCCAAACATAATAAAACCACCGTAAAATGGATTTTTTCATGGCCAGTGGTTTTAATTAAAACTCTTTTTTCACCAACATTGGTTACCGTTCTGTTGCTCTGGAGATCGAATGTCATTGGTGTTTCGTCCATATTTCCTATTTGTGACAGCTCAAATGCATATTCCTTTCGATGTTTTATAATAAACCTTTGGAAAGGTTTGATTTTTTCTTCCAGATCTCTTGGCAGCTTTTGCGCTATCTTTGTTCGCTGACAAAGACAGAGAACATGACGGTTCATGAAGCGAGTACACCAACCTGCTGATGCGACAAATATTGATGGCTTTACTGACTTGTATTTGTCGTCTTTTGACATTTGCAGAGCACGCAGATGAATTCCAGTTCTAGTGATGATGTACCCATTTTGTCAACATTCAGCAACCCAATCACTGAGATCCTTCTCCAGCTCAGGAAATGAAGCGCACCTCATTGGACGTTTTTTCTTGCTTCTTGGCATGTCTTTTAGTGTTATTTTATGTTTTCCCCATTCTCTTACTTGCTTCTCATTGATACAGAATTCACGAGCAGCGGCGCAATTATTGTTTGCTTCTGCATATTCAACAACTTTAAGTTTGAACGCTGCATGATAAGCAGACGGTTTTCTTTTGATTTCACCATTGTTCATTTTAAATACTAGTATGAAAATCTTAGAAAATAATAATTTAGTTATAGATTTTGTAGGTCTTTATATAAGAATGTCACCTGCTTTATCACTATCAAATTATTATTGTTCTTTGTTTATTTCAAACCAGTCCTGTAGATTGGCATATCTGTGGCGATAACAGGCTATTTACATTTTATTACAGATTCCATCAATTCTGCACATTATATTTTCAGATTGGCTCAAGACTTACGAGGGCCACTGGTAGAAATGCATGAAGAGATCAAATTACAAAGTAGCGGACTGACACTAGTACCATAGTACTATTGTTCATTATATTTTTCTGATTGGCTGGTAAGGTGTAGTATTTTGTGAAATGCATGGGTCAGATGTCATGCAGATCTGCAGCCCTGCTCTTTTAGCATTCATCTCAAGCCAATTTAGTTCACTAAACAAAGCCTTTGCAACTTTAAACGGCTGCAATATTGACATCAATAAATTATTTTATGATCAATATAAGTACATGCTATAAAAATAATTATAATATAGTCCTGTAGTAGAACAATACTAGGAAAAGCAAACAGCTAGTACTAGGAAAATTGAACTTTAGGGAAACACATGTTTTTAAGTGCTTTGTTTACATGGACATGAACTGAGAAAAATTATATAATCGATAACCATACATTTTGTTTATATTAATACTTCTTTTATCTCAATTATAACATAACAAATGTACAATTTTAAGTAAAAATAAAATTTTAGCAAATTTTTAAAGAAGTGAATCCAGAATTTCCATTATCAGAGATCTACAACAGGGGTCGGCAAACTTTGGCTCCCGGCCCATCAGGGTAAGCTTCTGGCTGGCTGGGACATTTTGTTAGGTAAACGTCCCAGCCCGCCAGTGGCTTACCCTGATGGGCTGCGGAGCCAAAGTTTGCCAACCCCTGAAATATAGGGTCGGCTCATGAAAGGGCCATACAATTTTTGCCATTTTTACCTATCCATCTTGAGAGGTAGGCTTATAAATGAATGGGCTAATGAACGAGTATATATGGTATTCGAGTCTTGCTTTTCTTTATACTGATTCACTAGACCAGCTAACTTTTCTTCCACTGCTTCTATAAGGCCATTGGTCATTACTATGCAGATCACAGCTTCTTGAATCCTTATATTATTTTATGTCTTTTCTAGAATTCAAAGAGCTGTTATGGTTGGGATTTTCAAAAATAT
This sequence comes from Caretta caretta, assembly GCF_965140235.1. Taxonomy (NCBI): domain Eukaryota; kingdom Metazoa; phylum Chordata; order Testudines; family Cheloniidae; genus Caretta; species Caretta caretta. The sequence continues at coordinate 39,519,923 of NC_134211.1, read as the reverse complement.
TTATGGCTGAACTGTTTCCGCTGAAGTCAATGGCAGCAGAGTTAAACCAGTACAGTGCTTTGAAAAATCCACCCTAAGTTTCTTCCCAATTTTGACTAATGTGGATCTAATTACCATTAGCAGGTCTCCTGGTGCAGAAGATTCTTTGCTTTCCTGCTTATAGCCAGAGAGCATGTTGCTAAACCATATCTTGATGTTTCCCAAACCTATTGCATCCAAGATAGATCCTTCCAATAATTTTTGGACTGGCAGTGAAAAAAAAAAGAAAAGAAAAAGAGCCCTACTAATAAACAGCTTATAACAACAGATATGTGACAAAGTTCACTGGGACGAGGGAGCTGCATGCCAGTAATTTCTGTCCATCAGATGCATTATGTGTAAGACATTTATGTCACGGAGGTCATGGAAAGTCACAGAATCCGTGATGTCCAGAGACCTCCCTGACATTCTCTGCTTCAGTCCCAGGGGCTGCAGGCCTCTGGAGCTGACAGCCAGTGGGACCCTGGCAGGGTTCCAGTGACAGGTGACAGCAGCGACAAGCGACAGGGGGCCCCCTGCAAAATTCCAACGACAGGTGCCAGATTCCTGAGGGTGCCCTCTTCAGGGTTCCAGCGACAGGCAACAGCGTCACCCAAGGGGAGGAGGATGCCTCGGGCAAACTGGTGGTGTCCCATTTTCTCTTCGGGAAATATGGTCACCCTGTAGCTCCCAGCTGCCATGGGTGGAGGGGGAACCCCACAGCTCCCAGCCACCACAGTGGTAGGGGAAACCATGGAACTGCAGCAGCAAAAGTCACAGACAGGTCACAGCTTCCATGGATTTTTGTTTATTGCCCGTGACCTGTCCATGACTTTTACTAAAAATAACCATGACAAAATCTTAGCCTTAATTATGTGATCTCCCATTCAATTTTTACATACTTCTTTTAAGAAAATGGTTATTATGAAAATCCCAAACCCATTAGGTTGTCCACTGCTACTCCCATCCTTCCTGCATGTATGATCAGCTTCAGGAAGTAGCCAAATTTTCCAACACCATTTAGATGTATCAGCAGATGGGTCCAATGACTTATGTTGCATCACTTGCTATAAGTTCCATTTACAAGCATTTGGACCAATTGCCTCTTTGCGGCAAAAGTGGATGATGGCTCCTCGCGCCCTTTAAACAGGAGTGTTTAGTTTAAAACAGAGCCCTACAACTGACTGAACTTTTTGGAGAAAAGACTGTCTTTCATCTTTCTTAAAGCCTGCAAAGTTCTAGGGGTTGGATCCAACTCCCAATGAAGTCAGTGGAAGGGCTCCTGTTCACTTCAAGGGGAGTTGGATCAGGCCTTTGGAGAGTTTCAAAAATAACAAGCAACGTGAAAGAGAATAGGATATAAAAATAAAATTTATTGCCTATTTTCTGCCCTATTCTTTTTTTTTTACCACTCAGTAGTAGTTATTTGTGTCTTCTGCATGTTTTAGCACCAGAAAAACATATAAACCATTTTTATTGCATAGAACAGGAATTTATCTGTGCATTTCAGCTTAGATCTGCAAGAATCCACTTATATTTTAGAACTGAAGTGAGAAAACAACATTAAATTCAGTTTTATCCTGTGTGCAGCAATTACTCCAGCTGTCAGCACAAGTCATTTTTACTGCCAGAGTTAAAGTGTGAAGAGTCAGATGGAGTTCCACAAGAAATAGTGTAAGTTCATATAAATTAGACCACACCTTCTACAAGGTCTGTTGTCTCTCATTTGACAACGCAAATACTTTAGGCCTAATAAGTAGCATTCGCCACAAGCAACAGCAAACTACTCAGCAGAACTAAGAGGGGCACAAATACTATTTATTCAGGCAATAAAAACTAATTATCTCCTTTGCAAATGATTATCCAAATTCAATAACACTGATAGGTTTTCTTAAATTCTCCCAATCTTTGAAGATACAGAGTAAAATCCTGTACGTATTAAAGTCAAAGGGAGTTTAGTCATAGATGCCAATGGGCAGGATTTTATCTTTAGTATCTAACTTTAACTGCCATTTGCAGTGAAGTGAATGGGACCAGGATTTGGCTCTCGGTGATTTGTTTTCAATAATAAACAGAATTCAGATGTGTATTTTATATGGTTAGTTTCAGCACTGGAACCTGGTCCTGTGAGGGGCTTAGTACCCGCTACAAGACACCAAGTTTCCTTTGCTGCCACGGTCAATGCTAAATACTAGTGAATACTTGTCAAGTTCTAATCTTTTTTGGTTATAAATATAAGCATATTTCAGAGAATGCTGCACTTTAGATAACAAATTGTGACACATTTGTTTAATCCTGACAGATCTATGTGTCTGATTTTCTTTAAAACAAAATGCAAAGATAAGATCTGAAACCAAACTCTAAGGTACAACTGTCAAAGGTTTTACTAAATACTGTGTGCCAGATGCTGCTCTAAGTTACATTGGTGTAAATCCTGAGGAACTCTACTGAGTTCAGTGGGGTTACTCTGAATTTACACTAAGAAGAAAATTAGGCCTATATTTGCTATATGAAACTAGTATCGTTTGATTAGCACTGCTAGTTGCAAAAAAATGGTGTGTATACATACATATGAGAAATAGTTAATTTAATAAAAATATTATACTATATGACGAAAAATCAAATGTCTAACATGTGTGAGCCACAAAACCAGGATTTATAGTTAAAGCTCTTCAATTATAGAATCCATTTTATATGGAAAAGGATAATATATAAACAAACTGCTTTATCTGGGGTATGACCGACTAGAAGCTCTGAGATTGTAGTGTGCTTTAAGAGAACATTCCAAACCTATCCTTTTAAGTTTTCAGCCAAGAATTTGTTTTTATAATTTCTTTGCTGTTGGCAAAAATGAAACTTTTGTCCAGCCTGTGAAGCTCTCACTCACTGTTGCTACCACTCCCACATTTTTTTTTTTTTTTTTTTTTGCCAAAAATGATACAAACATTTTGAAAGCCAAAACCTGGAAGGAATTGGCTTTAACTACTCTTTGTCACCATTGCTTTCTTTGTGTCCCCTTTATTATACTGAGCATGAGATGTTAGAAGATGGCCTATTAAAAATAACAACATTGTTTAATCTAAAAATATGCCTGGATCCTGCAAATTCTCTCACACACATCCCAGAGAATGCTGGCCTTTAGATGACAAACTGATCTAAAGAGCAGTGACACATTTAAATAGTCCTATTTACGTCAATGGGGCTACTCACATAACTAATGCCTCCTCCTGTCAGGGTTTGCAGGCTCAGGCATCACAACACTAAGAGTATATTTACACTTGGAAGCTACTTTGGATACAGGTAGGGTGTGAATTTAAACAATAGCTATTCTTGAATAACACTGTATGTGGACACTCTTGCTCCAGAATAACTCCATGTGCAGACAAACTCTAAAGGTGAGATTTTTCCAAAGTGCTCAGTGTTGGCCTAACTCTGCTCCTGTTGAAGTCAGTAGTAAAACACCTAGGGTGACATTCTGCGCTTTGACTGGTGGGAGGGAAACTAGGGTAGTTTCAACCCACCTTTATACTACTGGAGTCTGGTCTGCTTTGGGGTACAGTGCAGTCTCTGGAGTAATCTAGACAGCTCTAAGGCTGTCCTTCCACTCCCAGAATGCCCCCTATGCTGCAGCTTGCGCATGGTCATTAGAATTATCCAGGGTAGCTTTACACAGTTCCTGCTGTCCCACTACCAGGTACAGGGATTTCTTGTCACTTAACACAGCTAGAGCAGCACACTGGGCCTCAGCTGGGGCTTGGGGGACAGAGCTCCCTACTCCAGTGACTTCAATGGGATCAAAGTTAAGCCAATGTTGAGCACTTATAAAAATCTCATCCTAAAATAACTACAAATTATATCATGCCTATTTATGAATTGTAAAGGGGAAAAAAGCTGCCCTTGATTCATTCTCCCTTATCTTCACTGATAACTGCACTGGGCCAAATCCAATAGCTCTTACTTTGGCAACTCTCCCATTGACTTCAATAAATAACTGTAGAAAAAACTGCACAATGTGGCCCAATCCTAGGGCTAGGCAACATTTTTGTAGAGAAGTCTTTTGTTGTTGATATTTGCTTGGTTTTGAGCATGTATAAGATTTACAAAATTGAAACTATTTTACAAAAGCTCTAAACTCTGTATGGAAATTTCATGTAAAAATGTGACAAATGATAAGAGGATGACTTGAAAAATTTGCAGCAAATTTTCAATTTCTTTTCTTTAGTTTTGAACTTTTTGAGAAGGTGATTGAGATTGGTTGTGTAATGCACATGGTATTTGTTCTGCTCTAGTGCCCTGATTGATCATACTTCATGTGCTGTTGACAATTAGCAGACACTGTTTTAATTCATTTTCTCAGAAGGAATCAGTGTATTTTGTGTGCCGTCTCTGGGCCAGGCAGAAAAATAAAACAAACAGCGCAGCTGGTACAGTTCTTTGTTAATCATCACCCAAGAAGACCATCCAAGATTTGAGGTGGGGAAGAGTAGCCTTGAATAACTATCCTCTGAAGACAGTGAAAAGGAGAACAGTCCATAGTCCAAAATTGCCCTAGAAGGCTCCCCACAACTTCTTCCCCACAAGAAGACAACACCAGGGATAGGGGCTGTAGGGCAGAGGGGAGTAAATTTGTTTGGCGACAGAAAGTTGCATGGCTTGATGGAGTCCTTTGTAGGTCCAGTTATTTCAGAGAAGCATTCAAAAATCTGAACCTTTGGAGATTTTCCCATTGCAAGTTTTATATCTATGAAGAAGCTGGTGCTGAGCGTGTGTTTATATATAGTTTGGCTATCTGAGTGCTGGGACATGCATGTTTTATATTTTATTTCCTTTCTGTCACACTGTTTAAAGCAGTGCAACTAAGATCAGAATCTGGACAACAGTGTACAGATAACAGGAACTGCGTTATTAGATTATTATTTTTATTATGTATACATTTCTGTGGTGTGCATGGTGCTTGACTGGTAAATATAATGACAGGTCCCTAAAGGCTCTTACAATCTCATTTAGAATTTGCACAGCAAAGGAAGTGACAATAACAAAGGGGTTTGGTAAGGTAGTATAGGAGGAAGAGCGTTACAACAGTGACCACTCATGAGATGTGGTTAATATTATGTACACATCTTGTTAGGTCCTTTAGATTAAAAAAAAATATCCAAAAGTTTAACATATTAGGGTTTATGGAAGGTGTTCAGCATGAAAGCTGAGGTGTGTGTGTGTGTGGGGGGGGTGAACAATGTAAAATGCTGCTGACAAAAAGGAGTCTGGAGGAGGGATCTGAAGGACAACAGTGTGGTGTTGTGGTGCACATGATCACAGGAGATATTTCAAGCACAGGGGGAGTCATGGGAGGGGGCACACAGCTGCTTACAGGAGAAGGAAATGAGCATAGTGTCAAGGAAAGATGCGCTGATAACATAGGTTGGGAGAAGGGAAAAGTATTAGAAGAGACGTAAGATAAAGCTAAGGGTGGATCTGAAAAGAGCCTTGAAAATGTGGATGAAGTGTTTGAATAGGATATGGAAGTAAATCAGGAGCTAGGCTCCAATCCAGCAAAGCACTAAGCAGATGCTTAAAGTTAAGAGTGTGGGCAACCTCACTGGCTTCAATGGAATGACTTACATGCTTAAAGATATGCACATGATTAAGTGCATTCCGGCACAGGATCCTAATGCAGGGGACTCAAGCAAGGGGTTGCCATAGTGAGAGTGATAGGTACACAGCAGTGCTCTGAGCATACTGTAGGATCCTGATGGGAAGCAGAGATGACTTATAGGTTAATGCAAAATTTTCACACACACAGTTGCATGACCATTACAAAACCCTGAACATGTATACCACATTCTCTGCCTCAGAGTATGTTTTGATTTCCCCACACATTTCCAGTTTAGAAAATTAATTTACTTTTTCTTTTCTGTTTTGTTCGTGTGTGTGTATGTGTGTATGATTTGCATGATGACCTCACTGAGAGGATAAATGAATTTCTTTGCTTCCGACAGATGGTTTGTTTAAGGTCTTTATGCATTTAAGTTTAACTCTTTTAACTGGGGCTGTCATGCAACAGATTTTGCCACATAAAGTAATTAAAAAATCCAAATAACTTACAGTTCAGGTAGCATTTCCAAAGCAACCTAGTTGGGGAAAGTGTACTGATTAAATATTCCTTTAGCAGTTAGTGAAGATGTGATACATAGCACCTGTACTGGACCCTTAAATCAATATCAAGGTCTCAACGTCTTGCTTTATAGATTGAGCTGCACAAAGATGTAGCCCATAGATGACAGACCAATTGTTCAGCTAGACAAGGAGCTATCATCCTGATCCCAATATGTATGATGGGAACCTTGGGCCAAGGGAACAACTCAAAAATTAGACTTCAAAAGAGTTAACAAACTGAGTATTATGTAAATCTGGGTGCCACATTCCAGGAAAGATGTGGACAAATTGGAGAAAGTCCAGAGAAGAGTGACAAAAATGATTAAAGGTCTAGAAAAAATGACCTGTGACGGAAGACTGAAAAAACTGGGTTTGTTTAGTCTAAAGAAGAGAAGTCTGAGAGGGGACATGATAACAGTTATCAAGTACATAAATGGTGTTACAAGGAGGAGGGAGAAAAAATTTTCTCCTTAACCTCTGACGATAGGACAAGAAGCAATGGGCTTAAATTGCAGCAAGGATGTTTTAGGTTGGTCATTAGGAAAAAATTCCTAACTGTCAGGGTGGTTAAGCACTGGACTAAATTGCCTAGGGAGGTTGTGAAATCTCCAATCACTGGAGATTTTTAAGAGCAGGTCAGACAAACACCTTTCAGGGATGGTCTAGATAATACTTAGTCCTGCCATGAGTGCAGGGGACTGGACTAGATGATTTCTCGAGGTCTCTTCCAGTCCTACAATTCTATGCTTATATGAAAAGGGAACTCATTAGCCCTAATGACTATAATCTCCAAGGTGACGAATGAGAGTCTGAGAATGAAATATTTTGCTTCTGGAACTAATAGCTGGCAAAATCAAGGTCAGACAAACAACTTGCTGGGAAAATATATAGCTTTTCACAGTGAATTTTTTTTCTGTTTTTTGACCAGCACCTGCTGAAAACTTATTGTGCTGGTGCTCAGAACAGAAGTGTTTGGTCTACAGATCAGAACTTGAGAGGCAAAGACACAGCATTGTGTAAGACCAATACAAATATTTCTAGGGTATGAATTCTTCATATTTTTACAATTATTTAGAAAAGGATTTTAAAAGCAAATTAGCACACCTCTCTATTCAGAAAGCTGATCTAATGGCATTGTTTTGGAATCTCTATTACTCATTTATCACCCATAAAAGGCATCTTTTAATAGTATTGGCTTATTGGCAGGTACAAATATTGTCAAATTAATCAAAGGAAATTTCTACGGCACTTCAGTTTTTAGACACATGAAAACTTAATTTAACCCTATCAACATCTCCATCTTCCCAACTTTCTACATTGTTGCTGCTGCTGCTGCTGGTTAAAGGCCAGTGTTACTGCCCTATGAGATCGATTCCTGTGATGTTTATTATTATCTTGACCATGCTTGATGAACCTGGTCCAGGGATGGAGAAGCAGAATGAGGATGCTGATTTTTTGGTACCTGCTAGTGGCCTGATTTTCAAAGACGTGAAAAGACAGCCATACCGTCATCGTTTTCATTTAAAAATCTGCTGTTTCAAGCCTGTTTGCTGTGAAGATAACCTTGACAATGTATAAATGGATAATACACTGTTGTCTTGTTGAGTCTACAATCTGAAAGAATGAAACATCATCATCAAACCAGGTATGATCCGTGCTTACTCAGGTGGGAACTATGAAGACAAATTAACAGTGGTTACCATAATAAATAGTAATAAAAACAATGTCCTATCACAGTGCCTTTCCCTGTAAGATTTCAAAGGTCCCTGTAATAACTAATTAATTAAGCTACACATGTGAAGTAGTGGAGTATTGGTATCTCCACACTCCTGCCTACTACAGTGGACTCTTGGGCCTCTCTGCCCTAGTGTGTGTTGAAGGGCCAGATGCAGCTCAGCTGGATCCAGAGGAATGCATAGGGTCAAGGAGAAGAAGAAAAGAGCGGGCAGACTTGCCTGCCCCACTGATGATGCTGAGAGAAAGAATCTGGAGGGCGAGTGGGCTGCAGGCCACCCACAAGTAGAGGGCGGGAGAGAATGGGGTGGAAGAGAATACCACCATTCCCTTCCACCCTCCACCATATGACAATTCGAGCCCAAGACTGTTGGGGTGTCTTATAGGGATGGGTGAGAGTCATTGGGTCTGTATGAGGAAGGAAGGGTCGTGTGGTTTGACAGATGTGAGGCTCTAAAAGGGGCACTTAAGCATTCAAACTTTTCCATATATGAACTTTTAGGTGCCGAGGCTAACCAAGCCCATGTCTAAAACCTCCAAGCTGGACAGTTCCTGGACTAGCAGCAGCCGTGTGGGACGGGGCTCAGGGCTAGGAGAAAGGGGTTGGAGGGTGCTGGGGGGTGCTTACCTCAGGGTGAGGAGCTCCCCGGCTCCTACTGGCATGGCCCTGCAGCTCCTAGACAGTGGAGGGGCTAGGGCTTCATGAATTTTTGTTTACTGCTGGTGACCTGTCCATGACTTTTACTAAAAATGCCCGTGACTAAAATGTAGCCTTAATTATTAGTAGTAAATGTAATAGTATTAGAACAGCACCTTTTGGTTAAACCAGTGGCATAGTGCTGCAGCAAATCAGATTTTTACAAACTAAAATAGATTGGGCTGGGTCAGCACTTGGACAGGAAGCCTATAAGGAAAATATAAAGTGCTTCAAGAAACTGTATTGGTGATTGGAGGATAGCTAATGTGATACCAATTTTTAAAAAGGGCTCCAGAGGTGACCCCAGCAATTACATGCTGGTAAGCTTGACTTCAGTACCAGGCAAACGTGTTGAAACTATAGTAAAGAACAAAATTGTCAGACACATAGATGAACATAATTTGTTGGGGAGTAGTCAACATGGTTTTTGTAAAGGGAAATCATGCCTCACTAATCTACTAGAATTCTTTGAGGGGGGTCAACAAGCATGTGGACAAGGGGGATCCAGTGAATATAGTGTACTTAGATATTCAGAAAGCCTTTGAGAAGGTCCCTCAGCAAAGGGTCTTAAGCAAAGTAAGCAGTCATGGGATAAAAGGGAAGGTTCTCTCATGGATTGGTAACTGGTTAAAAGATAGGAAACAAAGGGTAGGACTAAATGGTCAGTGTTCAGAATGGAGAGAGGTAAATAGTGGTGTCCCCCAGGGGCCTGTACTAGGACCAGTCCTATTTAACATATTCATAAATGATCTGGAAAAAGGGGTAAACAGTGAGGTGGCCAAATTTTCAGATGATACAAAACTACTCAAGATAGTTAAGTCCCAGGCAGATTGCGAAGAGCTACAAAAGGATCTCTCAAAACTGGGTGACTGGGCAACAAATTGGCAGATGAAATTCAATGTCGATAAATGCAAAGTAATGCACATTGCCAAACATAATCCCAACTATACATATAAAATGATGGGGTCTAAATTAGCTGTTACCACTCAAGAAAGAGATCTTGGCGTCATTGTTGATAGTTCTCTGAAAACATCCACTCAATGTGTAGCGGCAGTGTAGCAGGGAGAGCATCTGCTCCAGCCCTGAAGGGGTTAGAAAAGCCCTGCAGAGGGCTAGGGCTGGGGCTGGGGAAGGGAGCAAAACCCCAGCTGATTGGGGGAAGTGGCGGCAGCTGAGGGCCATGCCCAAAAAGGGCCCAGCTGGCTCTATAAATGCATTGAGCCAGAAGTTCCCCTAGAAACTCTCTCTAGCTTGGAGAGAGAGGGGCCTGGCTGCCAGGCTGAGAAAGTACCTAAATTGGGAGAAGGGCTGGGGAAGGCCAAGGGAGCTGGAAAGCTCAGGCCAAGGAAAGCTGCAGGCCTGGGAAGGCCCATTAGATGCAGGGGCAGCCATGGGTAGGCAGAGGCAGCAGGTCCAAACCCCCTCACCTGTGATGAGTGGCTTATACTGCAGTCTGCCCCAGGGAGCGGGGGCTAGTTGGTGACTGGCAGTAGCCTAAGACTGAGGTGAGATAGGGATAGTGGGTGGGTGTTCCCCTGGGAGGGGGAGACCCAGAACTGTGGGGGTTCTGCCAGGGGGCAGCACCCAAGACAAGGGTACTGGGGTCTGGGAGAGACATGGGGGGTTAGGGGTGGTGAGACACTGGCCTGAAGGAGGTGCTCTGGAGGCTGGATGCTAATTCCCCAAGATGACCAGCAGGAGTTGCTGTCGGGTGAGTCTGTGTCCTGTGACAAGCAGTCATAAAAGTGAACAGAAAGAAAGGGATAGATAATAAGACAGAAAATATCATATTGCCTCTATATAAATCCATGGTACACCCACATCTTGAATACTGTGTGCAGGTGTGGTCACACCATCTCAAAAGAGATATATTGGAAAAGTTCAGAAAAGGACAACAAAAATGATTAGGGGTATGGAATGGCTGCTGTATGAGGAGAGATTAATAAGACTGGGACTTTTCAGCTTAGAAAAGAGATGATTAAGGGGGGATATGAGATAGAGGTCTATAAAATCATGACAGGTGTGGAGAAAGTAAATAAGGAAGTGTTATTTACCCCTTCTCATAACACAAGAACTAGGGAACACCAAATGAAATTAACAGGCAGCAGGCTTAAAACAAACAAAAGGAAGTATTTTTTTCATGCAAAGCACAGTTAAACTGTGGAACTCCCTGCCAGATGATGTTGTGAAGGCCAAGACTACAGTAGGGTTCAAAAAAGAACTAGATAAATTCATGGAGAATAGGTCTATCAATGGCTATCAGACAGGATGGACAGGGATGGTGTCCTAGGTGTTGACTTCTGCTTGCGCCAGTGGGTGCTGGACCCCCTCTACCCCTAGCTCTGCCTTGACTCCACCCCTGTCCTGCCACCTCCCCAAAGTCCTGCCCCAGCTCTGCCCCTATTACAACTCCTTCCCCAAATCCCTGCTGTGGCCCCCGCCTCCTCCCCTGAGTGTGCCACATTCTGGCTCCTCCCCCTCCCTCCAACAGCTGTTTGGCAGTGGCAAGCGCTGGGAGGTAGGCAGAGTGGGGACACGGCGCACTCAGGGGAGTCGGTGCCTATGGATGGTGTCTCTAGCCTCTGTTTGCCAGAAGCTGGGAATGGGCGACAGAGAAGGGATTGCTTGATGATTACCTGTTCTGTTCATTCCAACTGGGGCACCTGGCATTGACCACTGTCGGAAGTCAGGATACTGGGCCAGATGGATCTTGGTCTGACCCAGTATGGCCGTTCTTATTTAGTAAGTTACACTCTTTGGATTGAATTAGTGCTGAACCAGTGTTCTAGCCTGACACCAGAGCACACTGTGGTGCTAACTGTGCCATCTTTCGGATGAGAGACAAAACAGTCGACCTGTGATCAGTAAAGATCTCATGATGTCTAGAATATAGTGACTTCAATGGAAGTACTCTGATTTACACCAGCTGAGGCTCTGGCCCATAATGACTTAATACATGAACATACACCGATCAGAGAACACTCCAAAGGGGGTCAATAGGCATCATAGGAAAACCAATATTTCAACATCTGGGACTACTTCATTCTGTAATCTGTTTCTCTAAACCAGTTCCAACATGATAAATATATTTAAAATATGGCTAGTTGATGTACCTATTTTTCAGAAGCCAAGTATAATCATTGGCTAAAAATTTGAAATAGCTTTTTAAAAATTAAATTTAAACTTGTTACAAGACACTTCCTGGGTGCTATAACTGTTTCTTATTGACTTTAGCTATATCTTCTACAATCTATCATTCAACAAACATTTGTTAGGGCAGCTCTGCTTCCAGCTCCTCAACTTCTATAGGAGAAAACTAAACGTTTTAAGCCAAGGGTGTAAGAAGAGGTTACAGGGTCAACTTAATCTTGCAAATAATCTTTGCAATGTATAAGGAGATTGTCGAGCACCCTTATCTCTTGAGCTTAGAACAGTTATTTTAGTTAAAAGGCAGGATTACAGTTATCAGACCAGTATTTTTAGTTTTAGGAGATGGACTATTGATCATTACAGGCAGAAAGCTGACCTGGGTAAGCAGCACATAAAAGAAGATTTCCAGCCCAACCCATAATAAATTAAAGTGTCTTATTTTAGTTCAGAGGTTTTCTTGATTTCAAATGCACATTATCTGTTAGAAAGGAATAATATAAAAGTTATATGTAACCTACCAAAATGTCTATGGTTTAAATGGGATATATATCATTTACTCTACAGGTCCTATCAATGACCATGTTCATTGTGGTTTGCATGTTACAATATTAGAAAACATGTTGTTTGAAATAAATTATTTTAATCTGGGAAAGAGAAGTTTAAAAAAAGAACACAGAATCAATATTACAGTAATAAAGAGCTAATAGTGTTTGCACATTAGGGCAATCTGAAATAATTTTATAGGGATAAGTCCCACAGATTCATTAAATATGCATAATTCTGTTTGTATAGAAATCACTGTTCATTTTGAATGTACATAGGGTTTTGTTGTTGTTTGGTTTGTTTTATAGTTATCTATCTGGGAATTTTGGAGAGGTTTTTGTCAATTCAAGTTACTAAACTATTTTACCTTTAGCTTTTTCCTAGCATGTTAACTTATGTGTAATTAAAAATTATATAATAAAACATTCAAATCGTCATTTGGTTCCCAATCCAGTAGCAGTTTTCCCTAAGTGGTCAAACTTTTTAATAGATTTTTTTTTTTATTATTTTCAAAATCAAGAAAAGGGGCCTGATTCTCCACTGCATCACTGGAGTTACACTGGCATAAAACTGCAGTAATACAGTGGTGAATCAGGCCCAAGAATTATTTGGAAGCAAACTGTGTTCTTAACCAAAATGACATGTGTTTAACTAACCACCTCTCACCTATCCAGTCTTTAGAAAGATCACCTTTCATATTTCCATTCTCTTATCACTGTACCTGGTGTACAGAAACAAAGGTGCTGGAAGATTTCACAAAGGAGAATTACAGATTCATAAAAGCAATAGAAAACAGAGTAACAATCTTACCAACCATTATTGATTTTTTGACTCAATTAGTAGTTCTGCTCTTTTGCAATTCAGAATTGAGGGCCAAAATGGACTAAGGTTAGCAGGTCTGGCCTGAAAGACTAAAAGGTATCATTGACCAGATCTACTACTGAATCCTCCAAGTGAGGATACCTTTACGTAACTCCAATAGCATCTTTTTGCAGCTGTTCTGTACTGGGTAACACTACCATTAGTACTGAATTGAGCAAATCTGGTACCTTCATACAGTGAATAATTTGTATTATTTGACTATTGTATTTGGCTGTTATTCCTTTGTTTCCTGTACTGCACCTTAAAATTGCTAAGAACTCTGCTGTTTCCAGGTAGCCCTTATGCATTCAGTTCAGTGTAGACTGCCACAGAAGCAAGATACACACACTGTGCTCTTTCATGGAAACCTTACTTGCTTTGTTGTTCTAAACTAAAATAAAGGTAATTCTGACTGAAAATATCTGTTTGCTCATAATAGGAATAACAATAGTAGAAACAATTGGAGAAGGTGCAAATTAAGAAAAAATGTAATAGGAGAAAAAGTTAAATACTGAATTTTTCAACCCAACCTGTTTAACTCAGTTCACAGCTCATACGAATACAGTAGTTCTTTGTTGGTTGGTTTTATCACAAGAACATTGCATAGATGGGATTTAAAGTGAAAAACAGAATGATTTGACTGCATTTGCATATTTACACCGATTTCAAAATCTCTCCATTGACTAGACAATGTAGCTTTTTTTTAAGTGCTCAGTGGTACTGGTCCAACATTTCTTAAATACTTTTTAAAGTTTTTGTCCTTTTTCTTTCATCTGGAATTTTCTTTTAAGGAACATTTCATTCCTGGTTATACTGTAATATCTGTAGAAGGCAATATGCTTATAATATACCAGGATTTGTTGGGGTGGCTGAAAGGAGCTCTTATCTGCTATGCTCTGTGTTCCTCTGCTGGAAATACTGTACATAGCTCACATATCTTTGTCTTAGCTTGTAGTATTTAATGAATGTTTAGATGAGTAATTCTGTTTAACAGATAACTTATTGTTCCCTTTTTATTTTATTCACCGTTATTTGCAAATAGCCTCTCATGCAATGTATCAAAAAGCTATCTAAGCCATTTACAATTTGGAAATGCATGACAGCTAAGGAATAAGCGCTCACATGGTGTCTATAGAGAAATTAAGTTCTTATTCCTAAATGGGTATGCTGGGGACATGTGAAATGAGTTTTGTTAAACTGCATTCTCAAATACCTGTACCTAACTTAGGGCCCAATCATGCAATCCTTATTCATGTGAATGACCCTTATGTGAGCAGTGCCTTTGAAGTCGACACAATTAGTCCATGGAGCTTTTTGCAAGGATAAAGATTACTCACATGAGTATAGGTTGCAGTATGAGACCCACTGAGTTCTTCTATATCAATGAAGTGCTAGTTTTTAATGAGGTGTTACCTACTCAGAATGCATGATGACTTTTATCCAGCATATTATATTCTAATGAAGGGCCTGAACCTGAAAACCTTGCCCACAATGTCACAACTGTTACCCTAACTCATCTGACAAAATCACAATCATTTAATTAAGAACAGAGTTGTGGTTCCCCAGGGGAAAAAAATTTATACAAAGAAATCTTATTCTGTATTGAGTGACTTCGTGATCCAGGGAATTCAAACACTTTTCCTATAAATGTATATGGACTTATGTGAAATGTCATTGTCTTGAGCATAATTTACAAAGTTAAAGCCCAAACCTGCATCTCCTCCTCATTTAACTTATCCTTACTCTTGTGTGCAATTCCATTGTCTTCAAGACAACTACTCACCTGAGAGGGTTGTAGGAGAAGGTCCTTAGCTGATAAACTACTACTATCAGCCCTGGTCTACACTAGGACTTTAGGTCGAATTTAGCAGCGTTAAATCGATGTAAACCTGCACCCGTCCACACAATGAAGCCCTTTATTTCGACTTAAAGGGCTCTTAAAATCGATTTCCTTACTCCACCCCTGACAAGTGGATTAGCGCTTAAATCGACATTGCCGGCTCGAATTTGGGGTACTGTGGACACAATTCGATGGTATTGGCCTCTGGGAGCTATCCCAGAGTGCTCCATTATGACCGCTCTGGACAGCACTCTCAACTCAGATGCACTGGCCAGGTAGACAGGAAAAGAACCGCGAACTTTTGAATCTCATTTCCTGTTTGGCCAGCGTGGCAAGCTGCAGGTGACCATGCAGAGCTCATCAGCACAGGTGACCATGATGGAGTCCCAGAATCGCAAAAGAGCTCCAGCATGGACCGAACGGGAGGTACGGGATCTGATCGCTGTTTGGGGAGAGGAATCCATGCTATCAGAACTCCGTTCCAGTTTTCGAAATGCCAAAACCTTTGTCAAAATCTCCCAGGGCATGAAGGACAGAGGCCATAACAGGGACCCGAAGCAGTGCCGCGTGAAACTGAAGGAGCTGAGGCAAGCCTACCAGAAAACCAGAGAGGCGAACAGCCGCTCTGGGTCAGAGCCCCAAACATGCCGCTTCTATGATGAGCAGCATGCCATTTTAGGGTGTTCAGCCACCACTACCCCAGCCGTGTTGTTTGACTCCTTCAATGGAGATGGAGGCAATACGGAAGCAGGTTTTGGGGACGAAGAAGATGATAGCTCACAGCAAGCAAGCGGAGAAACCGGTTTTCCCGACAGCCAGGAACTGTTTCTCACCCTGGACCTGGAGCCAGTACCCCCCGAACCCACCCAAGGCCGCCTCCTGGACCCAGCAGGCGGAGAAGGGACCTCTGGTGAGTGTACCTTTTAAAATACTATACATGGTTTAAAAGCAAGCATGTGAAAGGATTACTTTGCCCTGGCATTTGCGGTTCTCCTAGATGTAGTCCTAAAGCCTTTGCAAAAGGTTTCTGGGGAGGGCAGCCTTATTGCGTCCTTCATGGTAGGACACTTTACCACTCCAGGCCAGTAACACGTACTCGGGAAACATTGTAGAACACAGCATTGCAGTGTATGTTTGCTGGCATTCAAACAACATCCGTTCTTTATCTCTCTGTGTTATCCTCAGGAGAGTGAGATATAATTCATGGTCACCTGGTTGAAATAGAGTGCTTTTCTTCAGGGGACACTCAGAGGAGCCCATTCCTGCTGGGCTGTTTGCCTGTGGCTAAACAGAAATGTTCCCCGCTGTTAGCCACAGGGAAGGGGGAAGGTTGAGGGGGTAGTCACACGGTGGGAGGAGGCAAAATGCGACCTTGTAACGAAAGCACATGTGCTATGTATGTAATGTTAACAGCAAGGTTTACCCTGAAAGACTGTAGCCACTGTTTTATAAAATGTGTCTTTTTAAATACCGCTGTCCCTTTTTTTTTCTCCACCAGCTGCATGTGTTTCAATGATCACAGGATCTTCTCCTTCCCAGAGGCTAGTGAAGCTTAGAAAGAAAAAAAAAACGCACTCGCGATGAAATGTTCTCTGAGCTCATGCTGTCCTCCCACACTGACAGAGCACAGACGAATGCGTGGAGGCAAATAATGTCAGAGTGCAGGAAAGCACAAAATGACCGGGAGGAGAGGTGGCGGGCTGAAGAGAGTAAGTGGCGGGCTGAAGACAGGGCTGAAGCTCAAATGTGGCGGCAGTGTGATGAGAGGAGGCAGGATTCAATGCTGAGGCTGCTGCAGGACCAAACCAGTATGCTCCAGTGTATGGTTGAGCTGCTGCAAAGGCAGCTGGAGCACAGACTGCCACTGCTGCCCCTCTGTAACCAACTGCCTTCCTCCCCAAGTTCCATAGCCTCCACATCCAGATGCCCAAGAACGCGGTGGGGGGGCCTCCGGCCAACCAGCCACTCCACCACAGAGGATTGCCCAAAAAAAAGAAGGCTGTCATTCAATAAATTTTAAAGTTGTAAACTTTTAAAGTGCTGTGCTTAAAGTGCTGTGTGGCATTTTCCTTCCCTCCTCCACCACCCCTCCTGGGATACCTTGGTAGTCATCCCCCTATTTGTGTGATGAATGAATAAAGAATGCATGAATGTGAAGCAACAATGACTTTATTGCCTCTGCAAGCGGTGACTGAAGGGAGGAGGGGCGGGTGGTTAGCTTACAGGGAAGTAGAGTGAACCAAGGGGCGGGGGGTTTCATCAAGGAGAAACAAACAGAACTTTCACACCGTAGCCTGGCCAGTCATGAAACTGGTTTTCAAAGCTTCTCTGATGCGTACCGCGCCCTCCTGTGCTCTTCTAACCGCCCTGGTGTCTGGCTGCGCGTAACCAGCAGCCAGGCGATTTGCCTCAACCTCCCACCCCGCCATAAACGTCTCCCCCTTACTCTCACAGATATTGTGGAGCACACAGCAAGCAGTAATAACAGTGGGAATATTGGTTTCGCTGAGGTCTAAGCGAGTCAGTAAACTGCACCAGCGCGCCTTTAAACGTCCAAATGCACATTCTACCACCATTCTGCACTTGCTCAGCCTGTAGTTGAACAGCTCCTGACTACTGTCCAGGCTGCCTGTGTACGGCTTCATGAGCCATGGCATTAAGGGGTAGGCTGGGTCTCCAAGGATACATATAGGCATTTCAACATCCCCAACAGTTATTTTCTGGTCTGGGAATAAAGTCCCTTCCTGCAGCTTTTGAAACAGACCAGAGTTCCTGAAGATGCGAGCATCAAGCACCTTTCCCGGCCATCCCACGTTAATGTTGGTGAAACGTCCCTTGTGATCCACCAGAGCTTGCAGCACTATCGAAAAGTACTCCTTGCGGTTTATGTACTCGGCGGCTTGGTGCTCCGGTGCCAAGATAGGGATATGGGTTCCATCTATAGCCCCACCACAGTTAGGGAATCCCATTGCAGCAAAGCCATCCACTATGACCTGCACATTTCCCAGGGTCACTACCCTTGATATCAGCAGATCCTTGATTGCGTGGGCTACTTGCATCACAGCAGCCCCCACAGTAGATTTGCCCACTCCAAATTGATTCCCAGCTGACCGGTAGCTGTCTGGCATTGCAAGCTTCCACAGGGCTATCGCCACTCGCTTCTCAACTGTGAGGGCTGCTCTCATCTTGGTATTCATGCACCTCAGGGCAGGGGAAAGCAAGTCACAAAGTTCTATGAAAGTGCCCTTACGCATGCGAAAGTTTCGCAGCCACTGGGAATCGTCCCAGACCTGCAACACTATGCGGTCCCACCAGTCTGTGCTTGTTTCCCGAGCCCAGAATCGGCGTTCCACAGCATGAACCTGCCCCATTAGCACCATGATGCATGCATTGGCAGGGCCCATGCTTTCAGAGAAATCTGTGTCCATGTCCTGATCACTCACGTGACCGCGCTGACGTCGCCTCCTCGCCCGGTATCGCTTTGCCAGGTTCTGGTGCTGCATATACTGCTGGATAATGCGTGTGGTGTTTAATGTGCTCCTAATTGCCAAAGTGAGCTGAGCGGCCTCCATGCTTGCCTTGGTATGGCGTCCGCACAGAAAAAAGGCGCGGAACGATTGTCTGCCGTTGCTCTGACGGAGGGAGGGGCGACTGATGACACGGCTTACAGGGTTGGCTTCAGGGAGCTAAAATGAACAAAGGGGGTGCCTGTACATCAAGGAGTATTTCAGGCAGGACTTCATGGAGGGTTCCAATAAGAAATGGTGCACCTAAGTTACCGTTCTTATTGCAACAAGGAGGTTAGCCTGGCCTCTGATTGATACATGGCTAGATTTACCTTGCTGCACCTTCTCTGTGAGTGACTGCAGTGTGACCTAGAGGAATGAGTCCCCTAGACAGGGGAGGAGGCAAATGAGTACAAAACAAATCTGGTCTATTTCTTGTTTTGACCCACTCCATCTATCTTTTACATCTTTGGCTGGCAGCAGACGGTGCAGAAGGACTGCATGCCATCCACATCTCATGGCTGCTCGACAGAAGATGGTACAGTACGACTGCTAGCCATCCTCATCTCTTGCCTGCCTGGCAGAAGATGGTACAATACGACTACTAGCAATCCTCATCTCTTGCCTGCCTGGCAGAAGATGGTACAGTACGACTGCTAGCAGTCCGTATCGCCTGCCTGCTCACCATAAGACGGTTCAATAGGACTGACTGCAGGACTAAAGAGAATGACCTGGTCAAGTCACTCCAAATTTAGTCCCTGCGCCCATGTCTGCCCAGGCGCTCCCAGCCGACGTGGCCAGGAGCACCTCAGACACGACGAGGACGACTACCAGTCGTATTGCACCGTCTGCTGCCAGAAGGCAATGGGTTGCTGCTACTGTGCAGCAAAGCCGTACCACGTCTGCCAGCACCCAGGAGACATAGGGTGACGGTTACCTGAGCGGGCTCCATGCTTGCTGTGGTATGGCGTCTGCACAGGTAACTCAGGAAAAAAGGCGCGAAATGATTGTCTGCCCTTGCTTTCACGGAGGGAGGGAGGGAACGGGGGCCTGATGATATGTACCCAGAACCACCCGCGACAATGTTTTAGCCCCATCAGGCATTGGGATCTCAACCCAGAATTCCAATGGGCAGCGGAGACTGCGGGAACTGTGGGATAGCTACCCACAGTGCAACGCTCCGGAAGTCGACTCTAGCCTCGGTACTGTGGAAGCGCTCCGCCGAGTTAATGCACTTAATGCACTTAGAGCATTTTCTGTGGGGACACACACACTCGAATATATAAAACCGATTTCTAAAAAAACGACTTCTATAAATTCGACCTTATTCCGTAGTGTAGACATACCCTCAGTTGGCTATTCCCTTACCCACATTACCCTAACTCGTTGGCCCATTATAAAGTATTTTCACTAAAGACAGCAGTAGCAACTTGTAAACCAGCCAGTACAGCAAATCAAAGGCCAACTACTACAAATTAAAATAATCTTTTGGCAATAATTTATCAAAACTCTGGCTTATTTCAGCTGACCATCTTTCCTTTATATCAGAGCATGCTCCTGTTTGCTTTAATCAATTTTGTAGTGAGGGCTTTAAAATTCACTCATTCTACTATTTTTTCCTGTCTAGTGAAAAGTAAACACAGATGCCTTCAAAAAGATGAGTGCTGATAAATTGCAGTTTCGATTTTTGGAGAATCTGAACATAAGCAGAGGCATCCTTTTCTGAAAATGCTCACAGATTTACAGCTTTAAAATAATGTATTTCAACTTGGGTTTCTCCCCTTTACCCCACACCCTGACAAATTATCCCTCTGTTCCTTGATTGATAATCTCAGTTGCCTGCAATGACACCTACTGGATGTCAGAACTGATGAAGTGCAGACCCTGTTGCTGCTGAATTTAGCCAGCATCACTGCCAATTTAAGGCTCAATACTACAGTCAGTCAAAACTCCAGTTGACTATAACCTTTTTCTGGTTATTTAGATTTCAGTTACCCCATGAAGCAATTTTCTGTCTCTTTCAAACTCATTTCTCAACTCCCAGGTAACAAATTTTAAACATGATTACAGGCATGCTAGGATTAGTCCAGGCTCTCAGAAGCACTCTCATAATCTGAACTGCTCAGCTGCCAGCTGTTGTTTTACAGCTGTTATTTATAAACTGGAGACAAAATTCTTAGATATTTACCAAGCTACTATGCAAAATACTGAGATACAGTGTAACATGATATTTTCACTGGGACATTTCTGTTTGCTCATTCCTAACTGTGAGAAATTTGCACCTGTAGTTTAGATTTGATTTAGAAAGAATCTGAAACTTTGAAGTTCAACTCACAAAGTCATATTCAATCACAAAGTGAAGTCCACATATTTTATATTCTCCTGAAATGGAGACTGACCGAGGGAATTAATGCTCGTAGTGCTGCCTTTTGCAGTCTAAGGGACATCCTCTGCCCTAAATCTACATGCATGACTCCCATTTATGTCCCTAGCATAGACTCAGAGCAGAATATCAACTCAAAATCTAAGCCCGAACAACCAAGCAGCCTGAGCTTTTCCTGCCATTGATTAAAACAAGTCTGAATAACTTTGGACATTTTGTGAAGTTGATGGGGTCTGATTCTCTGCTCCTTTGCACCGCATGTAGCCACTTACAGAAGAACAAAGTAGGCACAAAATGCTACCAAATCAGCCCGTGGTCTTTTCCACTCACTTTGCAGTTGTATAAATAACTATAGTATGCAAGGATTGGTTTTTGGGGTTGGGGAGGTTCAATGAGATGGTGAGCCACTTTTGCACACCCATTTTGGATCCAGTGCTGAGAACAAGTAGGAAATGAGTGGTTTCCAGAGTATCACAAGCAGAAGAACAGCCCCAGTGGGTGGAGATGCGCAGCAAACTAATCGAAGCCCCTCCTCCTATGTTGGTTCAATTTGGCTTCACCCCGTGAAAACAGACACTAAGAACCAGACCCCTTTCCGTCTCCTTCTGTGTAGCTGCAAGGGCGAATGTAACTCTTGACAGAGCCATGTTGCAGGGGAGACGGGAATCCAGCTTGATACTACAGAGGGCCAGCCCCTCACTGAAGAGACTCCAGGGTCCAGAGCAGAATTTACTTTGTGGCTTCCTATGCTCCCTAGGTTTGGAAGGCCTCTTGCCCAATCTATGACTTTCCTCTCTTACTGAAACTACAGAAAAATCTGAGAGCCTCTGGATTAAGTTTAGAAGTGTGAGCAACAAGGGTGATGTCATGGTGGGAGTCTACTATAGACCACCAGACCAGGGGGATGAGGTGGACGAGGCTTTCTTCCGGCAACTCGCAGAAGTTACTAGATCGCAGGCCCTGGTTCTCATGGGAGACTTCAATCACCCTGATATCTGCTGGGAGAGCAATACAGCGGACCACAGGCAATCCAGGAAGTTTTTGGAAAGTGTAGGGGACAATTTCCTGGTGCAAGTGCTGGAGGAACCAACTAGGGGCAGAGCTCTTCTTGACCTGCTGCTCACAAACCGGGATAGTAGGGGAAGCAAAAGTGGATGGGAACCTGGGAGGCAGTGACCATGAAATGGTCGAGTTCAGGATCCTAACACAAGGAAGAAAGGAGAGCAGCAGAATACAGACCCTGGACTTCAGAAAAGCAGACTTTGACTCCCTCAGGGAACTGATGGGAAGATCCTCTGGGAGAATAACATGAGGGGGAAAGGAGTCCAGGAGAGCTGGCTGTATTTTAAAGAATCCTTATTGAGGTTACAGGGACAAACCATCTCAATGTGTAGAAAGAATAGTAAATATGGCAGGCAACCAGCTTGGCTTAACAGTGAAATCCTTGCTGCTCTTAAATACAAAAAAGAAGCTTACAAGAAGTGGAAGATTGGACAAATGACCAGGGATGAGTATAAAAATATTGCTCGGGCTTGCAGGAATGAAATCAGGAAGGCCAAATCACACCTGGAGTTGCAGCTAGCAAGAGATGTTAAGAGTAACAAGAAGGTATGTTATGTATGTTCTTCAGGTATGTTAGCAACAAGAAGAAAGTCAAGGAAAGTGTGGGCCCCTTACTGAATGAGGGAGGCAACCTCGTGACAGAGGATGTGGAAAAAGCTAATGTACTCAATGCTTTTTTTGCCTCTGTCTTCACGAACAAGGTCAGCTCCCAGACTACTGCACTGGGCAGCGCAGCATGGGGAAGAGGTGACCAGCCCTCTTGGAGAAAGAAGTGGTTTGGGACTATTTAGAAAAGCTGGACGAGCACAAGTCCATGGGGCCAGATGCGTTGCATCCGAGAGTGCTAAAGGAGTTGGTGGATGTGATTGCAGAGCCATTGGCCATTATCTTTGAAAACTCATGGCGATCGGGGGAGGTCCCAGATGACTGGAAAAAGGCTAATGTAGTGCCCATCTTTAAAAAAGGGAAGAAGGAGGATCCTGGGAACTACAGGCCAGTCAGCCTCACCTCAGTCCCTGGAAAAATCATGGAGCAGGTCCTCAAGGAATCAATTCTGAAGCACTTAGAGGAGAGGAAAGTGATCAGGAACAGTCAGCATGGATTCACCAAGGGAAAGTCACGCCTGACTAATCTAATTGCCTTCTATGATGAGATAACTGGCTCTGTGGATGAAGGGAAAGCAGTGGACGTGTTGTTCCTTGACTTTAGCAAAGCTTTTGACACTGTCTCCCACAGTATTCTTGCCAGC
This sequence comes from Caretta caretta, assembly GCF_965140235.1. Taxonomy (NCBI): domain Eukaryota; kingdom Metazoa; phylum Chordata; order Testudines; family Cheloniidae; genus Caretta; species Caretta caretta. The sequence continues at coordinate 39,496,727 of NC_134211.1, read as the reverse complement.
AAGTTAAAGAAGTATGGGCTGGATGAATGGACTATAAGGTGGATAGAAAGCTGGCTAGATTGTCGGGCTCAACGGGTAGTGATCAATGGCTCCATGTCTAGTTGGCAGCCGGTATCAAGTGGAGTGCCCCAGGGGTCGGTCCTGGGGCCGGTTTTGTTCAATATCTTCATAAATGATCTGGAGGATGGTGTGGATTGCACCCTCCAACAAGTTTGCAGATGACACTAAACTGGGAGGAGTGGTAGATACGCTGGAGGGTAGGGATAGGATACAGAGGGACCTAGACAAATTGGAGGATTGGGCCAGAAGAAATCTGAGGTTCAACAAGGACAAGTGCAGAGTCCTGCACTTAGGATGGAAAAATCCAATGCATCGCTACAGACTAGGGACCAAATGGCTCGGCAGCAGTTCTGCAGAAAAGGACCTAGGGGTTACAGGGGACAAGAAGCTGGATATGAGTCAGTGTGCCCTTGTTGCCAAGAAGGCCAATGGCATTTTGGGATGTATAAGTAGGGGCATAGCCAGCAGATCAAGGGATGTGATCGTTCCCCTCTATTCGACATTGGTGAGGCCTCATCTGGAGTACTGTGTCCAGTTTTGGGCCCCACACTACAAGAAGGATGTGGAAAAATTGGAAAGCATCCAGCGGAGGGCAACAAAAATGATTAGGGGTCTGGAACGCATGAGTTATGAGGAGAGACTGAGGGAACTGGGGATGTTTAGTCTTCAGAGAAGAATGAGGGGGGATTTGATAGCTGCTTTCAACTACCTGAAAGGGGGTTCCAAAGAGGATGGCTCTAGACTGTTCTCAGTGGTAGCAGATGACAGAACAAGGAGTAATGGTCTCAAGTTGCAGTGGGGGAGATTTAGGTTGGATATTAGGAAAAACTTTTTCACTACGAGGGTGGTGAAACACTGGAATGCGTTACCTAGGGAGGTGGTGGAATCTCCTTCCTTAGAAGTTTTTAAAGTCAGGCTTCACAAAGCCCTGGCTCGGATGATTGAGTCGGGGATCGGCCCTGCTTTGAGCAGGGGGTTGGACTAGATGACCTCCTGAGGTCCCTTCCAACCCTGATATTTTATGAAAGCACTAGAAGGAAACTGTAAGATATAGCCTGTGCAGTTTCCTAGGCTCTCTGTGCCCCTCTGATTATTTTTTCTGTCAGAAGGTAAAATATGTCTGAGTCAAGATGCAAAATCAAAGAAAATCCCCTGAATTTACTGGAAACTTAACTGACCTGCCTGATATGGAGTACATGACATACCAATGAAATACTAAGTCAGACACACACATCATCTCAACATACAATAAAATGATATAGTTCCCAATCAGATTTTCCCTATTAACTATTTCATGGGTGTCACACATAACCCACACAGGCTAATCTTAAAAAGCCCAATCTCCATACCTTGGCAATTATGCAGGCTTGTCATCCAGATTGCAGAACCTGAGCCATACTACCAAACCAGTCAAAGGACCAGCATTTATTTTTACAAATAGAACCAGCTTCCAGTAACTGAAGGGTGTGTGTGTGTGTGTGTGTATAATGCACACATTCAGGATAGAATCTGAATCTTTGTCATAAATCCATAGATTCCAAAGCCAGAAGGGACCACTGTGATCATCTACTCTGACCTTCTGCAATACTCAGGGCATAGAACTTCCCCAAAATAATTCCTTGAGCATATCTTTGAGAAAAACATCCAATCTTGATATAAAATAGTCAGTAATGGAGAATCCACCAATCCGATGATTAATTACCCTCACTGTCAAAAATGTACACCTTATTTCCAATGCCTTTGGATGCATTCTTTTCTACCATTTAGTAGAAAATTTATGGAAGCATGTGAACATTTGAATATTTCTTACAGATGCTTAGATCAACCCCTCTCCCTGCCTTTTGGCTACGCTCTTGATGCTGGTTGGTGGAAAGGCTGAAGATTTGGAACAAATCTTATTTCACCACTTACTTTTTAAATGGAAATTGGTTTTGTACATGATTAATCACCCATCTCAGACACAGTCATAAGAACATAAGAATGGCCATACTGGGTCAGACCAAAGATCCATCCAGCACAGTATCCTGTCTACTGACAGTGGGCAATGCCAGGTGCCCCAGAGGGAGTGAACCTAACAGGTAATGACCTAGTGATCTCTCTCCTGCCATCCATTTCCACCCTCTGACAAACAGAGGCTAGGGACACCATTCCTCACCCATCCTGGCTAATAGCCATTAATGGACTTAGCCTCCATGAATTTATCCAGTTCTCTTTTAAACCCTGTTATAGTCCTAGCCTTCACAACCTCCTCTGGCAAAGAGTTCCACAGGTTGAATGTGCGCTGAGTGAAGAACTTCCTTTTAGTTGTTTTAAACCTGCTACCCATTAATTTCATTTGGTGGCCCCAGTTCATATATTATGGGAATAAGAAAGAAAGAGCATCCAAAATTTATGGATATCCTGCAATACTTTCTATGGAAGGCAAACTATTGATGTAATATAATAATCAAACCCTAGTGAAAGAAAGGCATAAATAAAGGGATGTATTTGTCAGGATAATGCCAGAGGAAAGTAATGTACCTGAGATGGGAAAAGGATGCTCTGACAAGGAACATAAACTTGTGAATCCTGCCTAGCACCAACAAGGACAACAAAAATATTCACATCTGGAAGACTGAGAATTCAATAGTCGAAAACAGTTTATTTATTAGAGCTCAGCTCTGCAAAGTACTCATGGGAAGCCAAAGAAAATAGCAAGGTTTTGTACAAGTTATGTTTAAAAAAAAGAGAGCACATACATTTGTAATCTCTGAAGGAAACCCCTGCACCCTCCACTTCCTTCTGTCCTTCAGATGCCTCTGCATACACCTGCTGAAGATTTCCGTTCCATCCTGCACCCCACATTCCCCAGCATACATACACATCATTTCCCCTTCTCTCTTGTCCATTCCCATCCCTATTCTCAGTTCCTCTTCTTATCCTCTCTGTTGAGTAGATCTGAAGCAATGAACTGCTTTTGAAAATAAATGTTTAGGAGTAATGGTAATATTTTGACATTTTTCATAACTGGAAGTTTATTTGACAGCAGAGGCTAGTGTATAAAAATCTTCTTTTGAGAAACTCCTGAAGAATTGCATCTTTCAAAATAGCTGCCTTTTTCCATTATTCTCATTGGATCTGAAGTCACAGAGGTGCTCAACTAAGGTGCTCTCTTTCAAAATGGTCACCATCATCCATTGTTTGCCATGAGAGTGAAATCAACATCCATAAGAGCAGCTTATGGCTTCAATCTAATTGAGAACAATGGGAGATAGATGTCCTTCTCAAAGTGGCTACCTAGCCATGGGCAAATTCTGACCTCAGTCCCATTAAGAACAATGAGCGATGACAGCCATTTTGGAAGGGAACAGTTCTGTGTGGAATTCTTTGAAGTAGCATATTGTTTGTCGGCTCACAGATAAACCTTCTGTTATGAAGAATGGTGGCAAACAATGAAAATCCTAAAACTTGTCTTCAGATGTAGCACAGGCACACAATTTTAGTAAATTTTAACTATCTGAGAACTTTACTCCAAGAGTAAGTGTGATTATTTTGGGAAAGAAACGGTATTCTTGGACATGTAATAGTGACTGAATCTCTGCTTTAACTGCAGAATGCAGTGCAACCTTGCCTATGGAACGATGAGCAGCACTTCTATAATACAGTAAATATAAAATAATAAATTTAAACACATCCCAGTGACCGGACCATGAGAGAGCAAACTAGGCATAGTGCAGTCATTTGCAATTACAACATGATTAATTTCCTAAAGAGATTCAATGTACAAAAGTACAAGATAATGGGCCTAAACAACAAATTTTAGTGAAAACTTGTGTTGTGTAAGGTCTTGTGTGTTTATAGCTGTTTTCACAAAGCATGTGCACCACGTAAGTTTCAGTTAAGCCCTGAAACTAGGGGACTTCAGTGGTGCACAGATCTTGCACTGGTTCTCTGCACAGAAGTGAATTTCTCCCTCTCTGGACATTTTACCACTTCTAACTTCCAGAGGTTAAGTGTAGTGTTGTTGTAGTTGTGTCAGACGATCTATTGGTAGGAAGTAGCCCAGGGAAGGGAACTCAAACTTACTATAGGGAATCAGTGTTGCTTCCTGCTGGGACTAGGGTTGCCACCTTTAGGATATTAGAGAAACATGGTAGGTGAGGGAATATCTTTTATTGGATCAACTTCAGCTGGTGAGAGAAAGGAGTTTTTGAGCTACACAGAGCTCTTCTTCAGGTTAAATAGGCATCTGCTTGCAGCATGAAGTATACACTTTGCCTGGAGAGAACACATCTAAAACTCAAAACCATTTTCTTTAATAGACCCTTTCCAGAGCTCTTAACAATGCCAGAAAACTTGAAAATATTTGGAAAGTTATTCTCTCATAATTTATCAAGATCTTTTCAACATCTAAACTCCAGAATGGTAGTTCTAACCTGTGGCTTGACCTGAAAACTCACAAGAACAGTGAAAAGTAGATAAAACCATGACCAGGCAGATGGAAGTTATATATTCGAGCAAGCATTGCACCAGCTTAGTTACCAAAATAAATTCCTTTGCATTTTAATCCAATACTCTATACTTTTTGCATGCTTTCTCTACAGTAAATGAGCAGCGATTAGCTGACATCTTTGTAAAACAACTCTCCAAAAATTATTAAAAATACATAATGAGGTAAAGAGGAATTAACTGCTATTTTGTTCTCTCTATCCAAAGTCAGCATAAAACATCTAAGAAACTTCAATCTGTGAAACAATAGAACTAGAACACTCCAGCCTGGATCACATGTAGCACCCAGGTCCCTGTCTGAAAGCTGAAATGGAGACCTTTTCTACAAAACTGTCATTTGGAATGGTCAGTCTGGCACAGCTATCCAAGTGGATTGTTGTTATTTAGTAGCAGTATATGGCAGCACCCAGTCAAAATCAAGGTCTCAAAGGGCCAGTCTCTTACCCCCGGTCCGTTGCACCTTACATCTCACACTAAAGGCAACACTTGTAGCCAATTCTATAATAAACTATATAAAGATTTATTAAGTAGAAGAAAGAAACCAAAGAGTTATTGACAAGGGTAAAGCGGGTTAACACATAAATAAGTTACAATCTTAAGTTTCAAAAAATAATAGAAGCTTTTGTAATAAACAAGCCATTACACATCCTTTAGGGCTAACCCACCCTAAGCACAGAGGATCTCTTGGTTATGTCCAGTAAACCTTGACCCCAGAATCCAAGCAGCATAGAGAAACAGTTCCTTCTTGTTAGGGGACTTTATCTCCCACAGATCTGCAAACCCAGCTGCTGAGAGGAATCCACTTGCATGACTTTTCTTCATGGGGGAAGGGCAAACAACAAACACCTTTTGTCCTCTTTATCATCCTACAATAGTCCATCTGCTGATGATAGACCTTTCCTGTTAGGCAGCACGTAATACCTTCAGTTGCAGATCAGCACTTCACACTAGTTAATGACTCACTCCTGTCTGATGATTTACAGTCAGACTTACAGTACAATCGCTCAAATATTACCTTACCGTATGGGATACAGGTACTATAAGTGAGATTAATGCATGCAACAACTCACAAGCATTAAATGTCTAAACATGAAACACATTCTTATCATTCTAATACCTGTTTTAACAATATTTACACACACATGAGCTAGACGGATTCCAACTATGCATTTGTCAGGGTTCCCTGAGGCAGGGGGACTTTGGCAAGAGCTGACACAAAGTCCTCCAGTGTCACAAATGCGATAAGAAAAACAGAAAATTATGTACCACCCAAGTAGGATGTTTATTTTCCTGTACACCACTCCACCCTCAGAATAAACTAGGAGAGCCTGCTCAGGAAAACACTGAGACCATGGTGGTGTGTCCAGCCAAACTGAGGGTTATGTACAATAAATCAGTGACCCTGATTCAGCCATAGTGGAGAGTAGTGGCTACAGGGAGACAGTTGCCGTTCCTTGATTCTGAGTTGACCATCCCTAGCGCAAGTTGGGGCTGGGTTTTTACTTTACTAGGGGTATGTCTTCACTAGCAATGTTAAAGTGTGGCTGTGTAGTTGCAGCACAAGTAAAAAAAACACTCCCATGAGGGGAGTAGCTCCCAGCACTGGTGCACTGTCTACACTGCCACTTTAAAGTGCTGAAACTTGCAGCGTTCCCGGAGGTGTTTTTCATACCCCTGAGTGAGAAAGTTGCAGCACTGTAAAGTGCCAGTGTAGACAAGGCCTAAATCATAGATCCATTGGTTTCAAGCTCAGAAGAGGCCATTGTGGCCATCTAGTCTGACTGCCTGCATAACATAACCCAAAGAATTTCATCAAGTGATTCCTGCAGCAAGCCAAGAACTTCCGGAAACCAAGCCCATAAAAAGTGACATTGATCTTTACAATCTCTTTAACATTAGCACCACTGTTAATATTAAATCATTATCCATAATGGCTTCTCATTTTTGGTGAACTATAAAGACTCTTAGTGACACTTTGTGTCGTGCCTTTCAATTAGGGAGAATCAAGCTAATTTACAAACATCTAATTAATTACACCTCACAATACCCCTGTCATTTTCAAGATGTGGAATCTGAGAAACACAGGGAGAAGGTCATGTCTAGTGAAACTCACCTCTGCACTGAAGTCCAGCAAAAGGCCTATGTATTACTTAAGTCCTCAACGTAGGGTTTAAGTGGGATTCAAGAGATACATATGCCCACTGCACAGGGATGAATTTCACCCAAATCACAGCAGAGCCAGGAACAGAACCTAGAATTTCTGAGTCCCAGGAAAACTTACACAGGAAAACTATTGCTTATTTTTATTATTATGAATGGCTACATTAATTTGATTTGTTACTCCTATAAAATAATACTATCATGAGAGGAGAGAGCCCAACATTTTCCTTCACTGAAAAGTTAACATAAAGTTAGAGTCTGAAAAATGTATGCTTCCAGAGAAAGCATTATATGTCTGTCTAATTCAGCCATATTTTTGAGGTTAAATGATGCAAAGATAAAAAGCTGACCTTGTAAAACAAAGGTAAATAGCAACTAAAGAGCTCTCATTCATATTCACAAGTTAAAACCATCAGCTTTGAGACCAACACATTTCACAGCTTATGAACTTGTAACAGTAATAAATTAACAGGTTAAGAGAGGACTAAGCATATCCCAGGGCACCCATAACCTTTGAAAATGTTTGCTTTATTTATGTCACAGCTTAGAAAACAGTTAAGGTTTTTCCTAAGTTTTTAAAGGATATGAATCCATCCTCAAATCAATACTTTTATATTGCCTATGACATGAATTATTCTTTTTTGTAATGCATTTTATGACATGAAGAATTATTATTTGTATTGCCTCCAATCAAGATCCCAGCCACCTGGTGCTAGGTGCTGTGCAAACTCTAAAGCAAACATAGTCCCTGCTCCAGGGAACTGAACATTGAGCAAACTGTCTTTTCTGTGAGTTTACTTAATCCTTTGTTGGCAGCCTCAGCAGAAAGAATAAGAATTTAATAGGTAAAGGGACTCCCTTCTAGGGGGGTAGTCCCTTTACCTTTAGGTTAGGTTTTAGGAATACTGGTGGGGAAGTTTGTACTGCTGCTGTACCTATTCTGTGGATATGTAAAACTCTTCAGTTTCCAGGGCTGTCAGTCCAGCATCTTTCACCAGACCTAGCTTCACTTCAAAAAAGTTTTTTAAAAAGAAAAGAAAAACAAGTTGTATTTAGGAATGTTAAATTGCATTAGAAATATTTGTGACATCTGTTGGATTCATTCTAGTAAACTCATTAGAGTCAGTACAACTACAATAAATACAAAATTATTTTTTTAAGGTTAAGTTAAAATAATATTTGAGATCTGTCTTAATCTGGCAAGAGGCAGGAAACTAAGAGTTAAGATCACAAATTGTCCTTAATTCATTAGTGGCTGGAGTTTATAGGCAATGATAGGACAGGTGCTGGACTGTCCATAACTTTGTACATAGTACCATGTATATTAGAGGAGAGGAAGCATGGTTTCAGAGTTAAGCATGGAATTAGAAGTCAGGAGGTTGAGTTTTATTTCTGGCTTGGACCCAGATGTTCTGCGTGACTTCTGGCAAGTTACTAACTGTCTCTGTCATCTGTTTCCCCATTTTACAAATGGGGACAATGTTACCTACCTCAGAGATGTCAGGAGGCTTAATTCATGGATGTCTGTAAAATGCTTTGAGATTTTGGATGGACGTTCAATAGAAGGGCAAAAAATTATTGTGTAAACTAAGGTTTCAGAGTAACAGCCGTGTTAGTCTGTATTCGCAAAAAGAAAAGGAGTACTTGTGGCACCTTAGAGATTAACCAATTTATTTGAGCATAAGCTTTCGTGAGCTACAGCTCACTTCATCAGATGCATACTGTGGAAAGTGTAGAAGATCTTTTTATATACACACAAAGCATGAAAAAATACCTCCTCCCACCCCACTCTCCTGCTGGTAATAGCTTATCTAAAGTGATCACTCTCCTTACAATGTGTATGATAATCAAGGTGGGCCGTTTCCAGCACAAATCCAGGGTTTAACAAGAACGTCTGGGGGGGGGGGTAGGAAAAAACAAGGGGAAGTAGGTTACCTTGCATAATGACTTAGCCACTCCCAGTCTCTATTCAAGCCTAAGTTAATTGTATCCAATTTGCAAATGAATTCCAATTCAACAGTTTCTCGCTGGAGTCTGGATTTGAAGTTTTTTTGTTGTAATATAGCAACTTTCCTGTCTGTAATCGCGTGACCAGAGAGATTGAAGTGTTCTCCGACTGGTTTATGAATGTTATAATTCTTGACATCTGATTTGTGTCCATTTATTCTTTTACGTAGAGACTGTCCAGTTTGACCAATGTACATGGCAGAGGGGCATTGCTGGCCCATGATGGCACATTGGTGGATGTGCAGGTGAACGAGCCTCTGATAGTGTGGCTGATGTTATTAGGCCCTGTGATGGTGTCCCCTGAATAGATATGTGGGTACAGTTGGCAACGGGCTTTGTTGCAAGGATAGGTTCCTGGGTTAGTGGTTCTGTTGTGTGGTACGTGGTTGCTGGTGAGTATTTGCTTCAGGCTGGGGGACTGTCTGTAGGCAAGGACTGGCCTGTCTCCCAGGATTTGTGAGAGTGTTGGGTCATCCTTTAGGATAGGTTGTAGATCCTTAATAATGCGTTGGAGGGGTTTTAGTTGGGGGCTGAAGGTGACGGCTAGTGGCGTTCTGTTATTTTCTTTGTTAGGCCTGTCCTGTAGTAGGTGACTTCTGGGAACTTTTCTGGCTCTATCAATCTGTTTCTTCACTTCCGCAGGTGGGTATTGTAGTTGTAAGAATGCTTGATAGAGATCTTGTAGGTGTTTGTCTCTGTCTGAGGGGTTGGAGCAAATGCGGTTGTATCACAGAGCTTGGCTGTAGACGATGGATCGTGTGGTGTGGTCAGGGTAAAAGCTGGAGGCATGTAGGTAGGAATAGCGGTCAGTAGGTTTCCGGTATAGGGTGGTGTTTATGTGACCATCGTTTATTAGCACTGTAGTGTCCAGGAAGTGGATCTCTTGTGTGGACTGGACCAGGCTGAGGTTGATGGTGGGTTGGAAATTGTTGAAATCATGGTGGAATTCCTCAAGGGCTTCTTTTCCAGGGGTCCAGATGATGATGTCATCAATATAGAGTAGGGGCGTTAGGGGACGAGAGCTGAGGAAGCGTTATTCTAAGTCAGCCATAAAAATGTTGGCATACTGTGGGGCCATGCGGGTACCCATAGCAGTGCTGCTGATTTGAAGGTATACATTGTCCCCAAATGTAAAATAGTTATGGGTAAGGACAAAGTCACAAAGTTCAGCCACCAGGTTAGCCGTGACATTATCGGGGATAGTGTTCTTGACGGCTTGTAGTCCATCTTTGTGTGGAATGTTGGTGTAGAGGGCTTCTACATCCATAGTGGCCAGGATGGAGTTATCAGGAAGATCACCGATGGATTGTAGTTTCCTCAGGAAGTCAGTGGTGTCTCGAAGGTAGCTGGGAGAGCTGGTAGCGTAGGGCCTGAGGCGGGAGTCTACATAGCCAGACAATCCTGCTGTCAGGGTGCCAATGCCTGAGATGATGGGGCGCCCAGGATTTCCAGGTTTATGGATCTTGGGTAGTACATAGAATATCCCAGGTCGGGACACCATCACAGGGCCTAATAATATCAGCCACACTATCAGAGGCTTGTTCAAATCCAGACTCCAGTGAGAAACTGTTGAATTGGAATTCATTTGCAAATTGGATACAATTAACTTAGGCTTGAATAGAGACTGGGAGTGGTTAAGTCATTATGCAAGGTAACCTACTTCCCCTTGTTTTTTCCTACCCCCCCCCCCAGACGTTCTTGTTAAACCCTGGATTTGTGCTGGAAACGGCCCACTTTGATTATCATACACATTGTAAGGAGAGTGATCACTTTAGATAAGCTATTAGCAGCAGGAGAGTGGGGTGGGAGGAGGTATTTTTTCATGCTTTGTGTGTATATAAAAAGATCTTCTACACTTTCCACAGTATGCATCCGATGAAGTGAGCTGTAGCTCACGGAAGCTTATGCTCAAATAAATTGGTTAGTCTCTAAGGTGCAACAAGTACTCCTTTTCTTTTTGTGTAAACTAAACTACCTGTGCCTAATCAAAGAAATACAGCAGAGACTACTTTTGCCTGCTGATACTGGGGGGACACAATGTAGGGGGCGGGGACACGTGACCACCCCACATGTCGCCTCTGGGAGGAACTTCTGGCCCACCCCACTCCAGCTTGCTACGCACTAAATCTCCAAATAGACAAGCCTGTAGATTTAACTCTGAATTTCCTGGCTTCCCTCCATTCTCCCTTCTTTACAATTTTAAGCAAGGCTCTTAATATTTTTGTAATTCATTTCCTAGGAAGTTCTCCCCAACGGATCCTGTATACCTGTCTTTCCCATGTTTCCATTCATGATACCCCACTCAGAAGTCCCAAAGGACAGATCCCAATCTTTTGGTTCAGCAGAATGGACAAGATACCATTTGGAGCCAGTCAGAGCTGATCTATAACCAGCCAGAAGAATTGCTGTTGGATGACACTTTTCAAAAGCTTTTGCTCTTGACTGGTTTGCATTTTGTTTTTTCAAAATATCTTTACATCAAAATCATCACAAAGTCATTACATCAAAAGTCATTACACCAATGTCTTAGCCAAATTATATTGCTTTAATTTGTTTTGAATTTTACAAGATCAACTAATTTACAAATTCCTCAGATGAATTATTTTTAATTTGGAATGTATATCCAAGTACTGCATATAGCTTGATATACTGAAGCCAAAATACCATTGAGTCAATGGAACAGAACTGATCCACCACTGACTTCGGTGGAACCGAACTGAGTCCTACGTCTCTTAGCCAGATTTAAAGCGGCTAGACAGGTGAAATGCTTTCTTCTAAATTCAGATCTGAATCTTTTACTGATGAACACAGAATATGCTGTTATCTCAGTGCTAAATCCTGATGACAAGAAAGATGAATCAAGTTTGGGAATTTATTCAGCATTGCTAATTGAACTCATTCCTGGAGGCCTGGGAAGCACTAAACCACTGGAGTGTAACAGTGAAAATTAGTGATTTGAATAGAAGAATCATGAACTTTGGAAAAGAAAACATTACCCATCGGCGGCACTCACAGAATGACTCCTTACAGAAACTAAATAAGATTAATGAAGGTGAAGTCAAGACAAACAACAGCTTTTAAAGGCCTCTGTCTTATTTTCTAGAGTGTAGAAAGAAAAAAATGGAAAAGAAAAGAGTACCCACGGAAAAATAAATACATCATTATCTATGCATTAAATAAATAATACAATCTATTCAAAACACTCAGACTCCTCAAGTGCTTAAAAAGCACTGAAAATTTTGCACTTGAATCCACTCTAGGGACAACTGGCAGAAGGTATAAATATATACATAAATACATAATTAATAAATACATGACTGCACTCATAAATTAGGTAATTAGACAGGCAAGTGCAGCCATTTTGGACTCACAATTTTGTGTCTGCAATCAATTGTGTGTGCAAAATTGCAGATGCAAAATCAGAGGCCAGGCTGTGGCCATTTTAAAAATATGAGCCACACACAATGTAATTGTAAAATGGAGTTTGGTATATACTTTCATGTAAGGGATTTATAGAAGGAAACAAAGGTGGATCACAGCAGAGTTCCACCCATAATAACCCTGGTCACTGATGAGAAACATTATAAGGAATATCCTTTCCTTAACAGGTAATTATGCAACAGCTTCACTTTATAGAGGCGTTCCAGCCTGAGCAGACAGGTGTGTGCTTGCAGGGTTTGAGCTAGTATGCTAAAAAGAGCAGAGTGGCGGCTGCAGTTCAGGCAGGAGCTTGTGTTCTCAAGCCTACGGGCTCAGGTGTGCTTGAGAACCCGAGCTCCAGCCGAAGCTGCAATGTCCACACTGCTATTTTCAGCATGCTAGCTCGAGCCCCACTGGCATGAGTCTGTCCCTCTGGGCTAGGAGACTTGCACCAAACTACAGTGAAGACATACCCAGAGAGACTAAATAACTTGCCCAAAGTCCTATCAGTCATGTGGCAGAGCAGGGAACTGAATCCAGGCCTCCCAAGTCCCAGGTTAGCACCCCAACTACTAGACCATCCTTTCACTCATTTGCTACTTATCAAATACTCCTAAGCTTGATGAAAAATGGCATGAATCTATCAACCATATTTCAGAATTACCCTCCAGCCTGAATACACAACTCAACAGCAGCCAATTTCAGGCTATGTCCTGAATAAAGGCCTTTCCACCACTGTGCTAAATCACAGGACCAACCAGAATGAATCCCAATATGGCTAATACAGATTGGCGAACACGTCATTCTCTCAGCCAAATCCCTCATCTCTGTTACCTTATTACATGGCTGAACCAAGGCTTGATGTAGCTGATGACATCTTTCAAAGGACTGTTCTCAGACTTGAGAGTCTTTAGTGGCTGAGAAATAATAAGAAGGCACCTCCAACTTCTGGAGCCAGACTCACGTAGCACCACATGCACATGTCTAAAACAATTAGTCTGCACTTTGGTGGAACAAATTAATATACAAACCTAGAAATTCAGTATTTGGATACACCTCATCTCTAAGGTCAAAACTACTATTCTAAACTTTCAGGCTTATAAACCAGTGGGGCTCTCATTAACTGCAATGGATATCTCCCGCAACAAAGTTTTTTTTTTAGAAGGGTAACCACTTTATTTATCAATAGGACTTGGCTTTTAGGCTTAAGAAATGCACAATTTATCAACCCACAATATAAAACCCATCATCTTCATGACACGAATATTGTGGCAATAAAAGTTTGTCAGCTTTTGAAATCCTGTACTACTCCATTATCTGCTCCAGTGAGGTACTGCAGAGATCCATTACCTCTGGAGGCCAAGGTCTGAATTCAGCAGCAAAACTCAGAAATGTGATCTCTGTCAGCCTTCACCTGACGCTTACAAAACTAACTCACACTGCCGCATAATTGACTGCTTTTGTTCAAAACCCATCAGATGACTGAACAAGCACAGCCATTTAATTACTCTTTAATCAGATGGCTTTCTCTGTGATTTGGAAATGTGGGAGAACTGAAAATAAAAACACCAACTATACCATTGGGGTTGCCAGTGCAAAATCCAGCTAAAAGCCCAGAGGACTGAAGACAATAAAAAATGGCTACTTCCATTACAACTCTCTTTAAAGTCTAAGATATTTTAACTAGTGATTCTCCCTCTCTAGCTCTGTAAATTTAGTCCTTTTGTTTTTCTATTCAAAGCTGCTTTTTAACTTATATTACTTCCTCCCACCACTTGATTTCCAATCAGAAATGTTTACTTTCCAGAATACTAGCTGAATACTGTGAGCATTGGATTCAAAGAGAGACCATGAAGTTGGAAGGAAGGATTTGAACTGACACAGAAGGATGCTCTGATATTCATCCAAAACAATGGTGAGGATTCTTCCTGCCAGAGGTAAGGCACATTGGCACACTAATGCAGAGATTGTTATTTGTATTACAGAAGCACCTAGAGGCTCCTGCTGAGACTGGGCCCTATTGAACAAACACAAAGTGAGAGAGTGCGCTGCCTTAAGAGCATACTGTCTAAACTGACAAAATATACAAAGGTTGTTGGGAATCAAATTAACAAAGAGTTGAAGTAACTTTCTTAAAAACAGTGACAGAAAAGAGAAGAGAACCCAGGTCTCCTAACCTCAATCTAGTGCTCTAACCACTGGACAGAGATGTTTTCACAGAACAGTTCTTATTGTTACTGTGCCTAGCCTATGACTACTGGATTTGAGTAAAATAGAGTCTTTTTTTCCACTGCTTCATTGGAAAGATGACCAAAATCTGAAAATATCCAGAGACATTCCCAAGTACCCAGTCTTACTACAATTAACTGCAAATGAATTAAAAGAGAAGGGTACATATATCTTTGCTAAAGAGATTCGTAGCTAAAACTGAATACAATTATTTCAGTCACTCAGTAAGGTGGGGAGTTGTGTTTGTTCTGTTAGTGTGTTAGTACACACATATCCAGGCACATTCTTATAAATCAAAAATATAAAGGATGTTCATACTCCACATCTGAACATTTAGATACCCATTTCAGCACTTAACTACTCATTACAGATGCCAAAATGTTAATATAAGGGCCCATTTCTGCGCTCAGATTTCAAATGTGAGATTTGACATCATACTAAGATGTCCACATTTAAAAATTGGGGCCCTATAAGCAAAAGATTCAATGGATCTTTCCCAGTAATATTGTACTGGTTCCAGTCCTATTAGCATTGACTATGTTTCACACAGTCTTTATCACATGTAGTCTTAAAAACTGGATGCAGTGATGTCTTTCTGGACTCAAAAGAAAATAAAACTCATCAATAATAATATGAAAAGTGATTTTAGGGAAGTTTGCTGTGGCTGTATTAGAACCATACCATCCAGCAACAATAACTGTAATTATGAGGACTCTACTTCTCTCACTAAAGCACTTGGTATGCCATATACCACAGACTGCCAGCTATCCATCATCCCAGAAAAGTTACCCTCCTCCCACATGCTGCCTACTCCTGTTAATTTGATTAAGCTGGTGATACCTGCATTAAGTGTTTTGGCACAGAGCATTTTGCTTTGTAGCAGTCTAGTTTATACTTCGTTTCACTGAGATTCTGTTGTAAAATTTGACCATGATGGTTTTAGAAAGGTTTATTAAATTGGTGGTTACTGTAAATAGGGTCTCTAAGGTTATATTTAGTTTTTGTGCATGTGCTCTTTAGGAGGATTTTAGAAAGGAGGATTTTTTAATTTACTTTGAGAAGCATGGGGATCTCTCACTAGCTATCTTGGAATTCTTAATTTAGGATTTAAAGACTTAAAATACTATGTAATATTACTATGAAGTAATATAAGGCAATAAAGTACTATATTACTCTAAAGCTTATAGTATAAATACCGTCCAGATTCAACTTATTACACTGCTGTAAACATGCAGTATCTACATTGATATTAATGAAATTACTTCTGATTATACTTATGTACAGTAACTGAAAGCAAGATTTGGTCCATTACATGTAATGATTTACTGGATTCAAGTTAGACAGGCATAGGACAGGTAACAAAGGTGATTGCCACTATGTGTGGAGAGGGCATATTTAAAAGAATTTGTGTAATGTTATTTACTAAAGGATGGTAGAGGGGAGTAAGAAGCTATTTGTTTTATTAAAATGTAATGATGCATTGGCTGGTTTACTGAATCACAATGTGAGATTTTTTGGGGGTGAAGAATTATGTGTAATCTTTGCTCTTCCAGTGGAGTTTAGATCTTGCTAGAGATACCATGACAGTAGATAGAAACCTGGATTCAGTAGTAAACTTTGTGACAAAGTTCCTCCTCTGCCTTGGTGGGTCCTGTGCTTATTGGTGGATTTGCTCACCTCAGAGATTCACGGCAGCCCTCAGTTTGGCCACTTTTGCTAGTGGCTCAAACCTGCCGTTCACTCAGCTAACCTCATAGCTGGTCAGCATGGGGAAAAGGAAGGAGAACAATCCCCGCAGTCTCTGCTGATCCACCTAGTGGGTCAGGGGATAGGCCAGGGACCTTCCCCTTTGGTAGGACCCACAGTTCAGGTCAACTCCTCTTATATCCAATAGGGCGGAACCCAGGCCCGCCCTCTACTCCAGATTCCAGCCCAGGGCCCTGTGGATCACAGCTGTCTACTGTGTTTCTTGTAGCAGCTGTGGGACAGCTACAACTCCCTGGACTACTTCCCCATGGCATCTTCCCAACACCTCCTTTATCCTCACCACAGGACCTTCCACCACAGGACCTTCCTGATGCCAGATAGCGTTTGTACTCCTCAGTCCTCCAGCAGTACGCCCTCTCACTCTCAGCTCCTTGCGTGCCCCTCACTGACTGAAGTGAGGTCCTTTTTAAACCAGGTGCCTTGATTAGCCTGCCTGTCTTAATTGATTCTAGCAGCTTCTTAATTGGCTCCACGTGTCCTAATTAGCCTGCCTGCCTTAACTGGTTCCAGCAAGTTCCTGATTGTTCTGGAACCTCCCCTTTTACCTTACCCAGGGAAAAGGGACCTGCTTAATCTGGGGCTAATATATCTGCCTTCTATCACTCTCCAGCAGCCATCTGGCCAGACCCTGTCACAACTTTAACATACCAAGATTCCTGCTTGTTTCTATTCTGATGAAAAACAGCAGATAACTCTACATTGGGTCAGTGTTTTGATTATTTTATGGTAACAAATTTCTTTTCTAACCTTCCTTGGTTTTTCACTGACCTTTCACTGCTTTTGAAAAACAGAAAATACATAAGTGTTTCTTTTTGATCTTTTTGTTTTTGTTACAAAGCTAAGAGTATTTTAGCATGGGCA
The DNA here is from genome assembly GCF_965140235.1 of Caretta caretta. Classification (NCBI taxonomy): domain Eukaryota; kingdom Metazoa; phylum Chordata; order Testudines; family Cheloniidae; genus Caretta; species Caretta caretta. Next base: position 39,479,735 of record NC_134211.1, on the reverse strand, counting down.
TGAATTTAGCAGATGTACACTGAAGGATTCCTTCCAGCATCTTAGCTCTTCAAATGAAATGGATGTTGCAGCTTTTCTGAACTGTTGCACGCATGTGGCTTCATGAAGACATTTGTTAAGCAATATCACCAGGATCCATGATATTCAATAATAAGATGAGAAGAAATAACAGCAGTGGCAAACACCTGAGCTTTTGGATTATGGAAGCAATACACTGCTTAAAAAGAACTGGGATTTGCCACAAGAGGTTACTCCAAAGTAACAGAAGAAAAAAAGAGCTTAATCGTTAAAATATACAAAATAATAATACAGTTGGACCGTTAAGCAGTTTCTTAACCATTCTCTGAACAGCTCTACTATACTCCAGCTCAGAGAAGCTCTCAGGTTGAAGACATACTGGAATTTTTTTTTCAATGTTTGAGTACTTTTAAATAAAATATTTCTTACCTAGCAGCACATTTTTATGTCCTTGAGAACAGCAGCAAGACAAATGTATCAATTTTAGAGGTGCCACAAGTACTCCTGTTCTTTTTGCGGATACAGACTAACACAGCTGCTACTCTGAAAACTGTCTTGGCAGGATTCAAAAGAGCATTAGTCAGCTACACAGACAATCAGAACACTCATGGTTTCATTAGATAGGATACTATTTTTAAAAAGAAAGATAAACTCTTATGCTTCATGGCATAAGCCAAACAGTGATTGGTATGGAATTCGGAGGAAACTTCCCCCATGGGCCAATTATTCCATTATCGTTTGCTATGAAGTTCCTTGAATCTTCCTCCTAATCATCTGGTAAAGGCCACTGTTGGAGACAGCACACCAGACTAGATGAGTTTCTGGTTTGATTTGGTATGGCATCTCCTATATTTCTACGGTATCACACTGAGAGCTCTTCCAAATCAGTACCCACCTGTAGAACACTATTAATAGTTTTCTCTAATAGTTTCATTTTCAAATTTAGTAATTGTTTACTAAACTGTTTTTAATTGGGAAGGCAATGACTGTGGAACACGAAGGTCTAATCTGTGTGAAAAACATCACTGTAGATCAAGCATTTAACAAAGTTTCGGTAGGCTTTACGATGACCTGCAGGGGGGGGAATGCTTCTAAAATATGTGCAGCCGTTTAGAATGGAAACTGCCATTTGTCACCTGAAACTTTGGGACTCTCTTCATATGGAAAATACATTAAATGATGAACAATTTATCAATCAAACAATGCTGTGGGATCAATATACTTTACCAACAAGAGGCCTCACATTCTTTTGGCTAATTTGGATTTATTTGATTTGAAGATCAGCCATTTATTTGACCCATCAACAAGAACTGCCATACAGTACAGTGCTGACAGCTACAGACAAAAAATGCTGAAATCCCATTAAAGGTTTTTGTGGGATTATTTGGAAGATCTGGTGGTGTACCTAAAGAATTCACTAAACGTTTTGCAGAGTGCTTTGAGGGGACCATGAAGCAAACTCCTTCAAATTGCAGATGTTTGCAATACTTCTCAAATGCATTGGAAAAACTAAAAAGCACAACTTCTTAGTTCCCTGTTCCATACCATCAGCAATATTTTCTTTAAGGTCATCCCCAACAGAATAGTAAGTTTATTCTCCTTTCAGTCTACTCAGACAAGACAGATTTTGTTTTAGGGAGATGTTTAGTTTGTAATGTATAGTGCCCATTGAAAGTTGTTTATATCTCCTCTCCTATGTAAGGTTTTCCAGAGGCTTTGGTGGTGTCATGAGATATATTTCATAGCATGTAAGAATGAGCTGCTTAAATTACTACGCAAGTCCTTGTAACTTGAAGTTACAATGCAGCAAGGCTTGCATTCTTATAGTGGTTTCAGAGTAGCAGCCATGTTAGTCTGTATCCACAAAAAGAAAAGCAGTCTCTAAGGTGCCACAAGTACTAACACATTTATTTGGGCATAAGCTTTCGTGAGCTACAGCTCACTTCATCCGATGAAGTGAGCTGTAGCTCACAAAAGCTTATGCCCAAATAAATGTGTTAGTCTTTAAGATTCTTATAGTGCTCCATACCAAATACTGCTGTTCCATGCGTGACTTGGCTCTCCTTCCCCAAAAGTCACAACTTCTTTCTTTTAAACCTTTTTCCCTTGGGAGAGAAAACTGAGAGGTATAAAGAAACATTTAGATAGTATATGCTTTGATTGTAAGTCAACCTAACTTTTCAGTTCCTAAGGAAGTATGATGTGTATTTTTATGTGCAGTATCATAAAATAAATTGAAGACTTTACGAAAAAGTGGTTTCTAAGGGCATTCAAAAAACATATCAATTTCCTGAAAAACATTTACCAACTTTCAAACAATTCAGGAATTATAAGTATTTTATGTTTTATTCTGATGGGTGATTATATCAAATGTAACATAAGTCTTGTTAGATGCAAAGGTTGCTTTAGTAATTATTATTTTTATTAAGCTCTGTAATAAATACTAAAGTAAAATCCTCCTCAGGGATCAGATAAGAAATTCAAGAGAGGACCACATAAACTGGTGGAATAATGCAGCAGGAATAAAGCACAGGTGGAGTCAGATTACTCAAAAATCAAATAAGTCAAACAAATAAAAAAAAATCACAGAAAACTCTTCCAGCCGAGGGTTCATCCCACACCAATGACCTAGATGGTTGGGACTGTACTGAGTTTGCCAGAGTAGTGGCTTAAGATCCAAGCATCAGGTCTCTCTTTGAAAACAAAAGTTCAATTCTCAACACACTCTCACCTTTTCCTTCTTTGGAGGTAGATACCACTAAAAATTATGTGAATTGTGTCCACCTTCAGACAAGACCTGAAAAAACAAACAAATTGTTTTTGCTCTGCAGTGACATTAGAGAACCTATGACACTTTTCAAAACAGTAGCAGATTACTCCCATGTCTTTGGCTTAAATTTCCATCCCTCGTTATTGTACAGTGTTTTGTGTGCCAGTTGTTCAGATGGCTGCCACTCTCCACCCTAGAAATGGATATATACTACTAGTGCTCTGAAAACGCTACACCCCAGCATTACAATTCTTGCAACGTGGGTATACTTATGGCAGTAAAATTGTTTTACATAGAAATTGTCCTGCTGATGTAAGAGGTGCAAGGCTACTAAAGAGATAGAGAGAGAATGTAAGACAAAGCCAAAAGCAGGCTAAAACAAAAGGATTAAGAAGAAATTTTGCAGAATAGCTGCAAATTACACAAAATTAATTCTAAAAAACTATTAACAAATGCAGATGTAATTATTTTCCTAGATTAGATACATATTTTAATTTACATATAAACGTCTATATTTGTTATAGAGAATATATAAAATTAAAATTCTTGATAAATTACAAAAGTAAACGGATTACCACTTACTAAACACTAGCATGGTTTTTAGCACAGCAGTTTAAAAAAAAAAAAAGGTTGACTTAATCCTGATCTGCCCAAGAAAAGGGTACACAATTCTGACAGATCCCTTAGTACAGGCTGTGGGAGTAAAACATATCCATACTATAATCACATCCTTACAGAAATTGAAAACGTATGTGAAAGTCATGGTGGTCCAGCAAAAATATAAACTCATAAACGATTTTTTGATTCAGTGTCATCATTCATTTCTTTCATTTGAGAAATCAGAGTTTTAGCAGGACATACAAAGATTGATGGCTTTTTCATAAAAGGATATTTTATGAAACAGTGAAATGTAGCATATTTCTACCTGATAAATGTGGAGACCTGTAAACTTTGAACCCATATTGGCCTTTGTTGCTTGTGACCCTGCTTAAGTGATTTATTTTCTTATAACAACTGCAGTCTGCAGGAGGTTGAATATACTTTGTAGATGTTCAATTCTGTTGCAAATGAAACAGTTTAAACTCAGGATGGCTAACATCAGAAGCTCTAGTACTTAGAAGTCATATTATTCTCATTTCAGTATCCTCTTTAGGAGCAGTATTTACGATTTGAGAAAATATGTAATTTATAAAAAAACAGCCTGGCAGGCTGCTCCAAAGCTGTAGACCCTGGCAGTCCTGGCTCCTGAGCTTCCTCTGGGCAGGCAAGCTGGCAGGAAACCAGGAAATCTGATGGAAACCTATCTGGTTTCCAGAGGAACTTTGTTGAAATTGAACCATCTCTGTAAAATGTTTCTATTTCAATCAATTGGCAAATTCTGATGAAAAAATGTTTTGTTGGAATTTTTCCAAACAGCTCTATCCACAAGGCCATCTTTACACTAAACCTCCTTACGGCGTCCCTTTTACTTATACTCTACCAGCGTGCAATGGAATCTAAAGTGGTAATTTACACACTGAGAAGAAGGAAAAACATGTAAACTGGTGTAAATTAGAGCAGTTCAACACCCTTTGACTTATATATTGTTCTGCCTCACAGATGCAGAGCTCGGAGCAAATCCAAGTATTTTCTCCACATAAAAACTAGAGATTTTCTCACAATGGAAGGGATTTGATTCAGCCACTGAGAAGAGACAACCAGACGAAGCAACTGTTTACCATCAGAAACAGTCGTCTTTGAGATTTTGCAGAGGCAATGATGGAGACCAAGAACCTTTGCCTTTTACAGTCACAAGTGATTTTTTTTTTTAAATCCTATTAATGCAGTTAGTTTCAACATGAGACTTCCCACACTAGTGCTCTTGCCATCCTCCCTCTCACTTCATCTGTCCCAGGTCATCTGTAAGCCATGGTGACATGTAAGGACAAGAGAAGAGGCATTTTAGGGGATTACCATTTCTTTCAGATCTGATTCTCACTAGTGTGACTCTTGTCTTTGATGCCTCAAATTTAGACTACTGAAAGGTGCTCTTTAATAGGGCTATCCCTTAAAGCTATCTAGAAGCTTAAACTAGTGCAGAATGCATCTACCTGCCTATTAAGGGGAGTTTTCCCAAATAACATATTATACCACTGCTCTACTGTATCTGCACTGGCTGCCTGTTAGTTTTCACATGGAGTTTAACCTATAAAGCCCTAACTGGAATAAAACTTGCTTACCCAAGAGTTTCTCTCTCTCCTCTTGCGATACTGCTGCAGTTGCAATCAGTGAAGGTATTCAAGCTGGAAACCCTTCGGTTTAAAAGGGAAGGGGTCTGGTGGCAGGGTGTTTAATGTGAAGGGCCCCTGACTTTGGAATTCTCTTTCCCGCCATTGGTCCTAAAGACCTTGAGTTTGCTGACCTTCAGGGTGCACTGGAAGGTCCATCTGTTCTCCTGGACATATGAGAAGGGTTGAGGTGTCTGGTGGGTGTGTTTTTGGGGACTGGTTTTTTTGCATCTAATTGCTTGGTAGATATTTTGTGAGTAGGGAGTTGGATTAGGATGGATGCTATCTTAATTATATTGTATGTTTAATTTTTAGACTATGCTAAAGTGCCTAGAGTTCTAGGATATAAAGTAAAATGGATACACACAATAAAATAAAGAGTACATCCATTTTGCAAACATTTAAATTGTTCATATTTCTCAAAGACTGTAAGCTTCTTAGAGCAGGGGTATTGTCTATGTGTGTGTTTTGTAAAGCATCATCTGAGTGTATGGTATTTATATATATATATATATATATAAAATAAATGTTTAAAATTCCTGGCATTTTTATTCATGTATCTTTATGGATTGTCATTAGAAAATAAATCTTATGAAGCAGAGGAGTCCTACTATTGTAGAGTTAGTTTGTTCTTATTGAACCTCCTGATTTTGAAGCAAGACAGACAGCACTCATCATTGTTCTCAGTTTATAAGAAACTGTCTTTGATCAGCGTGGCCAACAACTGGCAAAATGATTTAGTAATTTTGATTTATTGAATATTATGAAATAGACATTTTAAATAAGAGAACTCCTTTTAAGTATTTATTAACATTGAGTTCATGAAAGTAGGGCTAGATTGTGATACCCTTTCTTTTGTTGAGTAGCATCTCACTCCACAAAAGGTCCCATTGACATCAATGGGATTACTTATGGAGTAATATACTACTCAATGTGAGTAAGGATATTAGAATCTGGCCCTCAGAAATTTGGCAAAGCCCGCAAACGGTGACAATGGGGCTACTCCTCTGAGTAAAGTTACTTGTATATGTGATTCTTTGCTCCAAATTAATGGAACTTTTGGCTTCAGTAACTACTGCAGGATCAGGATCATGTTACTAAAGACGTATAGTGTTCTTCCCTGACCTCCAGAAAAAATCATTTCCAAAGACGAATTTCCCATATTTAGACCCTAAACTAAAGATATTTAGTATGTTAATAATAATACTTAGTTCTTATGTTTGTGCAATAGTTTGAAACATTCAGTGCCCAACATATGTTGCTGTACAAGAGAGCTACAGATCTTCATTCTGATTGATAAGAAAATCACTGTTGAGGAAAAAGTTACAGGGCTCCATAAGGGCCTGTACAAATGGATCTGATTACAGGACCAAGGCCTTGTATTGTATTTGTCTAAATTACATTGAAAACTCCTCAGGGAATGGGAGGAGTTTTTTGCGCTGCACATCACTGGTGCTATCTATCTATTAAGAGATAATAAGATTCCAGTCAACTCTTTTATTAGCCACACAGTAAAGAAATTGGCCTACTTAAGAATAGTGTTGACACTTAAAAATAAATAATAATAGAAGCAAATTAATTTCTGTGCTAATAACCCAAAATATCTCTTGCACTCTATTTCTTCTCAATATACTTATAAATTATTCATCAGTATCTGTTTACAACAAATAATTTATACAGTTAATTTGACCTTTTTTCTACAAATTGTCCAGGAGCAAATTGTGATTTTCTTTATCTTTCATAAAACATTACTTGCCATATAATTTATGTAAATATTTTTAGGCTGTAGGCTGTGCACAAAATACAAGTGTGTTATTAAGTTTTGACTAGCTATGTAGGTCACATGGTATATTTCTGTTCCCTGATTGGGTGAGTATAATGCTTAGAATTATGTCCTCAGTATAAAAGCTTGGGTTTACTAAATCAATATTTGCTTTATGCAAACATATTCCATTATATCCTATAGATTTGCTGCTTCTGCAAAAATTCCCAACAGAAAACTCATATTTTGTAGATAAATGGAAAAACAAACATAGTCAAAGCAAATCTGTAAAAAGCCTCTGAAAAATTTTGCAGTATTTGCCCAGCTCTATTTGTAAATATATTAGTAAACAGATTGCTTCTTATCATTTAAAAATTTGGTTGGTTTTAAAAATTTGGTTTGGTTGGTTTAAAACTTGCCAGTGCTAAAGGTTTCTGTTATATTGTTTCCGAAGGTCAGAGTTGAAAATTTCAACTTGAGGTTCTATTGAGATATAGTCATTGTGCTTTAGTAAGTCATTCCATTATCCATGGTTATAATCTTCACTGACTTCAGAAGTAATTGCTTTACTAAACTAAAAGGAAGTCTGATTCTAATTTGCTATCTAGATCTACATTCTTATATTCTTTTTATAGATTTTTAAACAAGTTATCACTAGAATCTTCCTTCACTCAAACGTAAGTGAAAGTTTTATCTTTCTTCAGATATCACAAAAATAATTTATTACTAAGGAAACAAAACCTTTTGTCTCACAGTATATTTCTTCGCGACAGCTGTGGTATTTCAACGAAAGCACAAAAGCTGTGATGGTCTGGACTGCAATCAACCATTTTTAATAGGAAATTTTTACAGACTTTTAATAAGATCTTCTAACATAATTTATGAGGAGAGGTTTTGAAGTGAAGAGGCATTGTTTGGCAAAGTGTTCTTCCTCTAATCTCAGGAAATTTAAATAATAGACTGCTCATTTCCTCTAAACTTGGGATTTCTCCTAAAAATGGTTAAGAAAAACACCTGCTACACAAGCTCCAAAATAAGTGTGTCCATAGTCCAAATAAAATATATTTGTAAGGGCTTTTTGGAGACAAAAAGTTCCATGTCAGAGCCAACTATTATTAATAATGTAATACTGAATTTTACTTATTAAATTCAGAGCATATTTTATTTTTTACCTTTTTAATGTGGGTGACAGGTTAGTCTGAGCAATGGCTGGTAGAAAAAAAATCTATGTTATTAGGATGGATTTGAAAGAAGCAGGGAGATGTTGATTATTTATGAACAATTTAAGATAAAAAACAATTGCAGATAAGCATGCAAAAATTCCCATATTTGCTGAAATGATTCAGACTTCCTAAGATTAGAAAAGCTGGTAGTATCACAAAATGGGCTTCCTAGTGAGATATTTAATATATCTTGCAAGAACAGGGTCTCAAAAGGTATTTTAGCACTTACCCTTCCTGTCCCAGCCAGAACCAGGAAATGCAGATGCACAGGAAAGGTAAAATTAATTTTTTATAATAAAGTCAAACTTTATAATAAAGTCCATACTTTTCTGGACAACAAATATATTTTGATTTGGGATTCGTTTGAGTTTTGGGTGAAGGTTTGGGTCAGTTCTTACTTTATCTAGACAAGTTACCATCCATAGTTCACATTTAAAGTAAAGGCTTTCCTACCTATGCTGTCTTAACTATAGCCAGATCTTCTCCTGCTGAGGAAAAAGAAGTGAGAGGAGTCTTAAAATGAAGAAATCTTTGCCAGGATTCCCCCCTGCTCCAGAGCAGCATGGCTCCAAGCCACACTACCACAGTCTCCTTCTGGTCACCAGTGTGTCAAGGATCTCAGCTCTTAGCAGAAAAGACACAATAGTTGCAGAGCTGGAGGGGGTGCCAGTTTCTCTCACCAGATTCCACAAGGTTGGGTCTATTTGCAATAATCCCTCCCACCCAAACCATCCCCAGCCAACTCAATTTTCATCTCTTCATCCAGATATCAGATTGCTTAGAAAGTCCTCCCAAGCTGGAAAAGGAAAAAGTGTCACCACAGCAGCTGTGCTTGTGCTCCTCTTTTGTATGGAAAGGTGGGTTGTGTGTGTGTGAAGGATCCCCTTCAAGGGAGGAGGATCTGGGCCTCAATAGCCCAACCCTAAAACCCACTGACTTAAAAGGCTACTTGGTTCCATAAAGCATTCTCATGTGAGTACGAGTTTGCAGGATATGGCCCTTAAAAGCTTAAGGAATTGTTTTCTTCATCACAGTGCCCAGAAAATGCAGGATAGGACACCCATTCTGCTCTATACTCCATCTCTTTTTTTCTGGCCCTGTCTACTGCAGCAAAATAATCTCTGGTTTACAACGGGTGTCAGTCACTCAACCCCTCTTCTCTCTGTTCTTCATACCATCCCTAAAGAGGCTGAAAATAAATTGGCCACTGATCTAGATATAGCTATATGCTAGGTCCTTCTGAAATCATGCTGGACTTTTCTGTGCTCTCTCTCTCTTCTGGTTCATACACTTTCTTGCAGTGGGTGGGGCCTGCACGCATTCCACCATGAAGATCTTCCTAATCCACTCACTCTTGTTAGTATTAGTAGACTGCAAACAGCCAGTTTGTCAGGTGGCTGCATTCCACTGCAATCCTCACTGTTTTTGCAGGGATGTCTGGCTGCTTGAAACCAGGTTTTAACCCCATCCATGCCAGAGCCAGCATGGGGTTCATGCACTAAATATTTAAATATTATAAATTGCAGACAGTGATCAACATCCCCCACAGTACATGTTTCGAGATCCATTGGTCCTACACATGCCTATCACAATATGTGGTGTACCTCATCCAGTGCACTAAATGCCCAATATCAATTATGTGGCTCAAACCAGACAATCCCTATGCTTTTGAATGAACTCACACAGGAAAAGGATAAAAGAGCACCCATGGTAAATGCTTTTCACAACATGATCACTCTATATCTGAGCTATCAGTCTTCATCCTCAAAGGAAACCTGCACAACACTTCCAAAAGACGAGCCTGGAAGCTTAAATTCATAACTTTGCTAGACCCTAAAAATCACAGTCTTAATACAGACATTGGATTTATGGCTTATTACAACAATCTGTAACCCACTAACCCCCTCATTTTCTCCTACGACAACAGAAGTGTTAATTGGCCACTTCACCTTGACTGGTCCCTTAGTGAGCTGTAGCTCATGAAAGCTTATGCTCTAATAAATTTGTTAGTCTCTAAGGTGCCACAAGTACTCCTTTTCTTTTTAGAATATGTGCTAACTACTTATGCTAAACTATCTCTTTGATCTTGTATTTAGCTGTGACACTTAGGCCCTCTCTACACTGGCAAGTTTCTGCACAGTAAAGCAGCTTTTTGCATTGTAACTCCCGAGGTGTACAAACTGCCAAGCCACTTAGTGCGCAGAAACTGCACAGTTTGAAGCCCTGTAAAAAACACACACCAACGAGAGGTGTACAGCTTTCTGCACCGGGGTACAGCACCCCGGTGCCAGTGTAGACAACCTGGTTCCAGCACTGCAAATGGCCTCTGGGAGGTGTCCCACAATGCCTGTTCTTGCCTCTCGGGTCATCGGTTTAAACTCTACTGCCCTGCTCTCAGGAGACCAACAGTTATCCCCACCCCGAAAATTCCTTTGGAATTTTGAAAGTCCCCTGTTTGCTCGGTGATGCGTGCAGTGGTCTTCAGTGCCTCTTTCCAGGTGGCCATGCCTGCTCCACCCACCAGACGATGTCCTGCTTGGAGCAATGCCAAGCTGCTGGACCTCATCACATTTGGGGAGAGGAGGATGTTCAGTCCCAGCTGCACTCCAGCCATAGGAATTATGACACCTACGGACAGATTTCACGATGCATGACAGAAAGGGGCCATGACCGGGACACACTACAGTGCAGGGTCAAAGTGAAGGAGCTGCAGAATACTTACCATAAGGCGTGGGAGGCAAACTGCTGCTCCAGTGCTGCGCCCACGGTTCTACAAAGAGCTAGACATGATACTAGGTGGCGACTCCACCTCCACTGCGAAGTCCATTGTGGATATTTTGGTGCCTCGCGTGCCAGTTGAGAGTGGACTGAGCCAGGAGGAGGCAATCGTGGATGAGAATATGGAGGGGGCAGGGGACCCAGAGGCAGAGGATGACTCAGAGGTCAGAGATGAATGCAGCCAGGAGCTCTTTTCTACCCCAGAGGAGGCTAACCAGTCACAGCTATCAGATCTTGGCAAAATGCAAACACTAGAGGAGGCCCCTGGTAAGTGAATTTGATTTGGGGAATCGCTGAAGTGAGTTGTTGGAGGCAGGAGGGTTGCAGAAAGCAGGCTTGTGTCTGTATGATGCATGTACCACCACATACCTAGTCTGAGCAGCGGAAAAGACTATTGATTGACTCTCTCACTTCACGGGAATCTGCCTCAGAGATCTCCAGGAAACTCTCATGGAGATACTGGGCAATCTGCTGCAGCAGGTTCTTTGGCAGAGCTGCTTTGTTTCTTGCCCTATTAATGGTAACTTTCCCGCGTCACTCTGCAGTCATGGGGGGGGAGGGGAGGGACATTGCTGCACACAGGCGAGCTGCATAAGGGCCAGGGCAGAAGCCACAGTCTGGAGAAGACCCTCCCTTGATTCCCTGCTCACCCTCATCAGCGAGATATTTTCCATAATGAACACAGCCTGTGGAAAATGTGGGGACAGGAATGATTATCAGACTCCCCCTACAGTGCTGGCTCTCCCCAAGAGCCATGTTCCTAGTGTACAGTGGAGTCCAGGAACACTGATTTTCCCTGCCCCTGCAACTATTCACCATTTTGGGCATCTTGTGGCTCATGGGTGCGTGCCTGGGATCAGCCAGTTAGTGACAGGTATGTGAATACTGGCTGTGTTTTAAATCACTGAATCAGTGTTCTGTGTGTTGTGTTTTGGCTTCACAGAGATGACCTTGGGAGCCCAGCCTCCCTCTTTGTTATCGCCAGCTGTATGGCTGCACAGAATTAGAAAGTGGCCACGAAGAACTAAGGAGGACTTTCTGAGTGATGTTATGTTGCACTCCACAGCCAAAAAGCAGGAATTGAAGGAGTGGCGGGACAGCAAGAAGCGGGACAGAAAGGTGAACGTGGCACGCCAGAATGAAGCCACAGAGCATCTCTTAAACATTGTGGAGTGCCAAGTGGACACGCTCCAGACAAAACTAGTATTGCAAACCGAGCTGCTCCGTGCCCGCCCTCCGCTACAGCCGCTGTCGTAAAACCTTTTTCTATGCGTCCCACACACACCACCAACACACTTTTATCAACCTCCTGGCTCCAGTCTGTACCCGCTGCATTCCACTCCTGTCCCATCACAGTCCAACCCTGCAGACTCCCAGTACCCATTGCACTCAACACCCGTCCCTCTGTAGTTTGGCCCTGCTGAAGTACAGTGCCCACTGCACTGTACTCCAAAGGAGAAGGTTGGATATGATCCCTGGACATACACAAACCTTTAACTGTCCCGGGATCCTACCTCCTCCTGGGACTTTCCCTTCCCCCATTCCCCTCAGTGCTGATGTGTTTTTTTGTTTGACTCTCTCCTCTGGTTGTTGTTTTTTAATAAAAGAATTGTGTTGGTTTGAAAACAATCTCTATTCTATTAACTGAAAGCAAACAAAGCCCTGCAAAGCAACAGGCAATTATCTTAAACCTTCATAGTGCATCGTCTACACCAATCACAATCACCTCCTAGCATTAAGCACTGCACTCCCAAGCATAACAACAAATATTAGTGGCTTTCAGCATCAAATTGCTTCCTCAAGGCATCCCTGATTCTTATGGCCCCGCGCTGTGCCCCTCTAATAGCCCTGGTCTCTGGCTGTTCAAACTCAGTCTCCAGGTGCTCAGCCTCAGCAGTCCAGCCCTGAGTAAAGCTTTCACCCTTCCCTTCCCAAAAATTATGGAGTGTACAGCACGTGGCTATAAGCACAGGAATATTGTCATCGTCCAGGTCCAGCTTCCCATATAGGCAGCAAAAGCATGACTTTAAATGGCCAAAAACACACTCAACAGTCATTCTACACCTGCTCAGACTGTTGTTGAACCGCTCCTTGCTACTGTCAAGGTATCCCATATATGGCTTCATAAGCCACGGCATTAAAGGGTAGGCGGGGTCTCCCAGGATTGCAATGGGCATTTCGACTTCCCCTACGCTGATCTTCTGGTCTGGGAAGAAAGTCCCTGCTTGCAGCTTCTTGAACAGGCCAGTGTTCCGAAAGATGTGTGCGTCATGCACCTTTCTGGACCAGCCTGTGTCAATGTCTGTGAAATGCCCATGGTGATCAACAAGTGCCTGGAGAACCATTGAGAAATACCCCTTTTGATTAATGTACTCGGTGGCTAGGTGGGCTGGTGCCAGAATTGGAATATGCATGCCATCTATTGCTGCTCAGCAGTTAGGGAAGCAGATTTGTGCAAAGCCATCCACAATGGCACGCACGTTGCCCAGAGTCACGGTCTTTTGGAGCAGGATGCAATTAATGGCCTTCCACACTTCCATTAACACGAATCCAACAGTTGACTTTCCCACTCCAAACTGGTTAGTGACCAATAGGTAGCAGTCTGGAGTAGCCGGCTTCCACAATGCGATCGCCACGTGCTTCTCCAATGGTAGGGCAGCTCGTGTCCTTGCGCCACAGGGCTGGGGCGAGCTCATCACACAATCCCATGAATGTGGCTTTCCTCATCCGAAAGTTCTGCAGTCACTGCTCGTCATCCCAAACGTGCATGACAATGTGATCCCACCACTCAGTGCTTGTTTCCCGAGCCAAAAAGTGGCGTTCCACTGTGGTCAGCACCTCCATTAATGCCACAAGCAATCTCATGTCGTAGCTAGTATGTGTGGCAAGATCAATGGCACTCTTCTTGCCTTTGTAGTTTACGGAATAACTCCACTACCACTTGTGACATGTTAATCAGAGTGAGCAGCATATTAGTCAACAGTGCGGGATCCATTCCTGCAGCCTGAAGAGGCAGAGTATGCACTACACAAACCGTTGAAAGATGGCACCAAGTGCGGACAGAAGCACAGGGATTGCTGGGATGCGAAGCAATGCATCACGGGGCACTGGGACAGGACCCAGGATGCCCCGCAACCCCCTCCACCTTCCCACAAGTCTTGGCGGCAGAAGAGGAAGAGGTGCTCTGTGGGATGGCTGCCCAGAGTGCACCGCTCTGAATACCGCTGCAAGTGCCACAAGCATGAACACGCTATTGCGCAGGCAGCTGACAGTGTGAACACACAACAGCGGTTTCCCTTCAGCGCTCTCTGAGCGGCGCTGTAACTGCCGGCGCTGTAACTCTGCCGGTGTAGACGTGCCCTTAGTACTTTTCCCAAACCTGAAGAAGAGCTCTGTGTAAGATCGAAAGCTTGTCTCTCTCACGAACAGAAGTTGGTCCAATAATCACCTCACCCACCTTGTCTCTCTAATAAGTTGCAGATTCAGTTATATAAAACACAGTCTCATATATAGAGATGTTACATTTTCAGTGGTAACTAAAGCACATTCTTTTACTTAACTTCCCTAAGATCAGTAGCTTAAAAAACCACATACATTTTATATTAAAAAAACATTTCCTGGGATCTCAAATTCAAATGCCAACAGAGTCCTCTAACACCTTAATCCTTTTGGGAAAAATAAAGTAAGCACCGCGCAATATAATGTGTCGGAGTATTTCAGAGAAGACCTTAAAACTGCATGGTCAATAGTTATTTTAGTGTTTTATTTATTTAATAACGTACAATGAGCCTGCATCCGGGTTTACCACCACAGCAAAGAGCAGAAATTAAAGATCCCATGACAAATGAGGTTTGCATTAGTATTTTTAGCCAATATGTCCCTTCTCCCACCCATACCTGGGCAGCATGCTGTACACTGGTTGTCCAGTGCCTGTCTCTCCAGAGGTGGCTGGTTTTTTCAGTGGTGCTGGATAAAAGACATTTTTGAAGTGCTTTGGGATGAAAACAGTAGTGCCAAGATTTTCAAAGTACTAACCATCCATCCTCTAAAAAACTTCAAAATCCTTTTTAAAAATAAATATAGTTTTAGTTTCTCAAGTTGGGCACCCAAAAGATGGAGGCATCCAAAATCATTAAAACATTTCTAAAATAGTTTATCTGTAAAGTATATGGAATATACAACAATAAATGATAGTATGGCAAGACACAATATAAAGGTTTTAATGGTATGAGCTTGAAAATGATATATTTTCTTGTATGTGCACACATTTTACAAAGTACTTTAGAAATATTTCACAGTTTCTAAAAATTGTTATAGGTTGGGACATAGTGATCTGTTGAGAACATGTTCAGGGCAAGACCACGGTATCTGTGGTTACTGTGATCCAATCATCCAAAACTCCTGATAGGGGCATGATGGAGTTGCAGCCAGTATTCCAGCACACGGACTAGAGCAATGATTGCAGACCTCTGCTCTGCAGGCCCACAGTATTCCTACAGACTGGAGTTGTAGACTGCATTCCCCTCAGCTCGCACAGACTTCCCCATGCAAAGATAAATTAATCAGGTTTCCTGCAGGGGAGGTGGAACTTCAGCCCCGATTTATAAAGTGAAGTTGAAGCCAAGAAGTTGTATTTTAATGGGAATTGCGACATTTTCATAACAGGAAATTTCCAGAACTACAAGAATAACATCTGCCCTTGTTAAAGCACAATAATTACAGTGGCTTCCTTTAGTCAATGTATCTCTACCATTCATTGTAAATGGCTACTTTTTCCTAACTACTGCATAGCATATCAACACAGGGATTAAGATTTTTTTCTCTCCTAAAGTCAAACACATTCTATTAATATTCAAGGAGCCATTGTTTTTAAAAGCTCTTTAAAATTAATTGTTAAAATTAATCCATCATGCACAGGAATCCATTAACCTTTAATGATATTTTAATTAGTGCTCTTCTCGACTTTAAGGCTGAAGTTTTGTTTGTAACATAGAGGCTAGATATTCATAAACACCATATGCTCTTTTTGCTCAACAAACAGCATTATCACTTCAGGAAGGCCCTCCTGGTGCTATGATGAGTAAAACAATATATATTTTTTTCATACTGCAGATTGTTTAAACTTTTGAAGCATGAAGCAAATCCAGTCATTATGGACTATACTGCACTTAAAAACCATAAGTTATTGACATCAGAATTAAGAGTCTACCAAGCATTAAATCAGCAAGATGATTCACACTTTCAAGTGTAAACAATACAAAACATAGGGTTGCAGTACCAACCTCAAAATGCCCATTAAAAAGTAATCACTTCAGCTCCCTTTTCCTGGTACTGCAAATTTTATTATTGTTTTTTTTTCCCCTCACAGAAATGTCTGTTTTGAATTAGTCTACGACTTAGAGTACGAAAAAGTTCTTTACTAACAGCTACTATTCCCAAGCAATAATAAGCCAGGACATCCTTCCTACAAAAGGTATTTGCTATTAAGCATAAGACACTGGAAAGATTTTAACCTAGTTATCAATCTTGGGGCCTTATAGTTGCCTATGCAGGCTACTCATCCTAGCACCAGAAGTACTTTCATACTGGGTACTTTGTTCCCTTCTGTCCCCTTGGCAGGATAGCTCCTGCCCAGGTCTCTCCTGTGGATGCTTCCCCCAGATCCTTTCCTCTTATGTTTTGGAGGGTTCCACAGCATGTAGATGTGATGGGGAAAATGAGGAGGAGAGCAGTTGTCCCACAGCCATACCCTCTCACACCTTTCAGAGCTTCTGGGGGACAGGGGGAGGGGTGTCAATGGAGGGGAAAATATGCCCCAGAAGCAGCATCCCTTCCTTTCATGGCCAATCCTGCCTAACTCTGCTGGATTTTTGCCCACTATGTAGGCAGAGAACATACTGGAATTTTAGGCATACTGTAACTTTTCTAATGTTGGTTATAATTCCCAGTGCAGCGAAGGCAAGGAAGTGGCTTACAGTACAGTGCTACTAATCTAGTGGAGGATTTTCAAAAGAAACGAAGTAATTTAGGAGTGCAAGACTTTCAGACGGACTTTGGTCTTAAATCGTGCAGGCATTTTTGATACTCCGACCCCTAGTGAATATGAATTATAAAAATGATTAGTAATAGGAGAAGGAAAGGAAAACTAGGTTTGGATGTTTCGTCCCTCCACCCATTTTGGGGCTTTTTTTTTTAACCTTGCAAATATGAGGACTATCAAGCCTTGTCTCCCTGGTATACTGGAGGTCTCCCCTGAACAATGGAGAGATACGGACTGGGAATTTTCTCAGCCCTTCGCTAAAGGGACACGTTGAATACTTAACAAGAGAGCTTTACCTGCACTTAATAGGAATTTGAGTGATAAAGATACAAACTAAAAACAAACTAAAACTAAAAACTTCAATATTCCAAATAAAAATCCCCTCCCCTCACAGTTAATCAAGTTCTTTCCAAAGTACCTGTGATGTCATAAATCTACGAGTTCTCTAGCTGTTCATAGAGTTTTCCAAGAAAAACAGAGGAGGTACACCTTTAATTTGTAATGTAAAACATAGAAGGAAAAAAATGTAAAATGAATAATCTTTCAGACTGTTTTTATACATCATAAAAATGGGCAAAATATTAATAGTTATAAAATGCAAATATATATATGCATATCTATATGTATAATATATATAATCTTAAAATCTCAAAGTACTTTACAGAGTTAGTTAAATAATATCTTCATTTTACAGATGGGAAACTGAGGCACAAACAGATCAAGTGACTTGCAAAAGGTCACACAGGAAAGTCAGTAGCAAGGCTAGGATTAGAATTCAAGACACCTGACTTTCAGTTCAGAGTTCTAATCACCTTGCCTCACTATTTATTCTTCTGGGGTATTGAGTTTAATCATGCCTGTCATTTTCTTACCATATAATGAGAATCATCTCACAGGGAAAAAATATAGCAACTAACTTCTGGCAAGAAAAAGTTAATTTTTGAACCAGCTTTTAATATAATGCATAAAGAGAATCAAAACCTTTATAGTGATCACCCCAATATTTAAAAAGTGTTCAAAGTCTGAGCTCAGATCCGGATCAGAATCTGAATTTTGCTAATCTTCCCCATCTTTATAATGGGGTGAACCAAAATCCCTGTAAGCCTCAGAATTCTGAGTGTTTTCAATCCATTTCTGGATCTGACTTTTGCATCTTCAGCTCAACTTTAGATTAAACGAATGATTAAAATATACAAATTTTTCTGAGAGTTAGCAAGTATTTTATATAAGATATTCTAAATAGGTTCTTATTTGACACTCATCAGTGTGGTATCAGGGCACCTTCCAGAAGTGCAGCTAGCAATGTGACTAACATCGGTCACATACCATTTGTTTTCTCATCCTTTCCCAAGTAGGAGAATTGTGTGTTCAGTGAAGTGTTTTGTTTTGGTAGAGTTTTTTGTTGTTGTTTTTGTTTTTAATGTAATGTTGCTTAGTTGTGTAGCTATTCAGTAGTGCCTACCAACAACAAATGAAATAAAAAAAACTAAACTGATAACAAGAACAAAGAAGGGAAGCATAAGAGGCTTATCAAGAGCTAAGATGAAATCCTGGCCCCACTGAAGACAATGGGAGTTTTGTCATTGACTTACTAGCCAGGATTTTAGCCCCAGGAAGGATTAAATTTCAGCAATTTACTGTACAGTTGGATTTCTTGTTTGTCATGACAAGTATCATGAAATCATCCTTCAGCTCTGTAGATAGTATCCCTCCTGGACTAGTTTTGCACCTATAAGCAGAAGAGTATTGTTTTATTCGTTATAAAAGATTACTAAACATTAAAACGAATTCTAAAACTAAAGGAGTCAAAAGATACATATACTTAAATATGATCAGTACAAAAGTGGTAACTATAATGGTGGCAAAAAGACAAGCAAGAAAAGAACAAAGGTTCAAAAGAGCAGAGGGCCAAGAACAGAACTGAAGATTGTGGTCCCTACAGAACAGTAGTCTTGTGAAAGATAGATAAAGAGCACTTAGGTAGGATTAGAATGATGGCAGAAGGAAATCAGAGACACTGGAATAGGTATGCACTTTGGCACAGATCCTCAAAGGTATTTACGTGCCTAACACCTACTGATTTCCTACATAACTTTGAGGATCTGGGTCTCTTGTCTTTCCAGTAAAGCAGGGATTTCAAACTCCTGGCCCGCAGGCCATCTGTGGCCTGAGAACCTCCCCAATGTGGCCCACGGGGCTCCAGCAATTTTGGGGCCGGGTCTCTCCCTTGGCCCCGACTGTTGCCCCCGGGCGATTTAAAATGGCCGGGGCCCCGCCCACCACCAGCAGCGCAGTGGAGCTGAGGGGCTTCCTGCGCGCTCGCTTCACGTGGCTGCTGCCCCAGGGAGGAGAGGGGCTGTGCCTCCGCATGCTGCCCCTGACCCAAGCGCCCCTGTGGCCAATGGGAAGCTGCAGGGGTCGTGCCTGGGGGCAGCAGCATGCGGAGGCCCTCGGCCCGCCCCGCCTTGGAACCCCAGGTAAACGCCACACCCCCTCCCCACACACCCCCTCCCACCTCCAAACTCCCTCCCAGAGCCTGCACCCCTTCCTCCTCCTCCTACACCCCCACCACCTGCTCCAGCACATAGCCTGTACCCAGCACCCAAACTCCATCCCAGAGTCTCCACCCCACAGCTCCTCTCCCACGCAAACTCCGTCCCAGAGTCCAACCTTTCACCCCTTCTGCACCCAAACTCCCTCCCAGAGCCTGCACCCCACACCTCAATCCCCTACCCCAGACCTCCTCCTCCTCCACCCAAACTCCCTACCAGAGTAGGGTGACCAGATAGCAACTGTGAAAAATGGGACGGGGGTGAGGGGTAATAGACGCCTATATAAGAAAAAGTCCCAAAAAACGGGACTGTCCCTATAAAAATGGGAGAGCTGGTCACCCTATCCCAGAGCCTTAGGCAGGTGGGGTTGGAGTTTGGGGAGGTGGGTTCTGGGCAGTATGAGTAAAATTATTGGCCCGCTGGGAGGATTTGAGGATTGGCACTGGCCCTAAGGTAAATTGAGTTTGAGACCCCTGCAGTACAAGAATACTGTTTAACCAAGATTGGTTAATAGGAATAGTTTACACAGACAGCAGTGAACTCTTTAACCTCCCCACCTAGAAATGGTCAGAGGGAAGAAGTTGGAAAAAAGAAGAAAAATTGAAAATGTCTGTAAAAAGAAAAGGAGTACTTGTGGCACCTTAGAGACTAACCAATTTATTTGAGCATGAGCTTTCGTGAGCTACAGCTCACTTCATCGGATGCATACTGTGGAAACTGCAGCAGACTTTATATATACACAGAGAATATGAAACAATACCTCCTCCCACCCCACTGTCCTGCTGGTAATAGCTTATCTAAAGTGATCATCAGGTTGGGCCATTTCCAGCACAAATCCAGGTTTTCTCACCCTCCACCCCCCCCACACAAATTCACTCTCCTGCTGGTGATAGCCCATCCAAAGTGACAACTCTTTACACAATGTGCATGATAATCAAGTTGGGCCATTTCCTGCACAAATCCAGGTTTTCTCACATCCCCCCCACCCCATACACACACAAACTCACTCTCCTGCTGGTAATAGCTCATCCAAACTGACCACTCTCCAAGTTTAAATCCAAGTTAAACCAGTATACCCCCCCCACCCCAGATGTTCTGGTTTAACTTGGATTTAAACTTGGAGAGTGGTCAGTTTGGATGAGCAATTACCAGCAGGAGAGTGAGTTTGTGTGTGTATGGGGGTGGGGGGGATGTGAGAAAACCTGGATTTGTGCAGGAAATGGCCCAACTTGATTATCATGCACATTGTGTAAAGAGTTGTCACTTTGGATGGGCTATCACCAGCAGGAGAGTGAATTTGTGTGGGGGGGTGGAGGGTGAGAAAACCTGGATTTGTGCTGGAAATGGCCCAACCTGATGATCACTTTAGATAAGCTATTACCAGCAGGACAGTGGGGTGGGAGGAGGTATTGTTTCATATTCTCTGTGTATATTTTAAGTCTGCTGCAGTTTCCACGGTATGCATCCGATGAAGTGAGCTGTAGCTCACGAAAGCTCATGCTCAAATAAATTGGTTAGTCTCTAAGGTGCCACAAGTACTCCTTTTCTTTTTGCGAATACAGACTAACATGGCTGTTACTCTGAAACCTGAAAATGTCTGTATTACTACAATTGAATGCATACAGAGCATGGATATTAGTGAAATGTTCATACAGCAAATACACCAAGCTCATTTACTGAGAGAGCTGTGATAGTTGTCAGTGCAACAGGAACAGCAAAAGTGGATTTTGTAAAGCAGTGACGTTCCATCTCAGCAGTCTGTAATTTTATAGTGACTGGTTATGACCATCTGTACCACATTATCAGGCATCTTGAACCCTTAAATGATGTTGCAGGTGATCCTAAACTTTGTCATGCTATTGATTGTGAATTCTTTAAATACATTTTCATTTAAATAAACTAATTTGAAAACTGAATATCTCCTAAATTTGGGGTCTGTAATTTGGCAAGACTGAAGGAATGCTCTCTCTCCCACTTCATACTTTACCAAAAGACTACCTCTTTGGTCCTATTTGAAGTCTCAGAAGGATGGGCATAAGTCCACCAAAATGAAAGGCCCACCACCTCATAAGGGAGAGGAGCCACTGAACCCAGAAATCAACTGATTACGTGGGATTACAAATCTGAGAACAGAGACAGGGTGTCATGACTCATAAATACAAAATGAGGGAACTGGATGCCCACTGTGGACAATTCCCATTGTTCTGCAAAGGAGTCAGTGGATGCCCTGCAGAGGAACCAGGCCCAGATGCATGAATGATCCAAGGAAGGGAAGAAGTTGCCACAATCACTGAGAATCTCCTCATTGATCTGCTCCACGGATTATTGCCAGCTTGGCTAATGGCAGGAGGAGGCAGTCTGGTGACTTTGTGGGGCAACAGATGGGAAGTGCGGAGAGAAGAGGAACAAAGGGTGCTTAGAAGTAGAGAGAGAACCGCCACAGGTGTTACCCTTTGAGGAGGGTTATACTGTCTTGCGGGGGGTAACAGGATGCTTTGGCTTCTGGGAAGGTTAGTCTGGTGGTGGGCTCTGAGTGAGATGCACACATGCCTGCTGCCACCTCCCCGTGCCCAAAGAGCATCAGGCCCCAAAGGCTGTGCAATGCACACAAAGCCCCTTGGGCTGTCTACATTCTCCTTCTGCCTTTGGAGCCGCTAAGGGTCAAGTCTTCCCGCTTATCTCCGCTGCCCCGCGCGCAAGAACGGTTGAGGGAAGCGGGGGCTCTCACGGGACTCCCGCAGCTGGCGCTTTACACAACAACCGCAGAGCCGGGGCGAGTCTCCGCGGGTACCTGGCCCTACACAGGGGGTCGGCGGCTGTCTGGCAGGCTGGCGTCCGCCAGTCCCCACGGGGGAGGGGCAGAGCGGCCAGTACCCCGGAAGCAGACTGTGCGCGGTCCCGGAAGTGACGCACCACCACCTTTCCGGTGAGGGTGGCGTGCTCTCTCCGGGCCAGGCAGGGGAGCCGTCGCGGCCATGAGCGTCCCGGCCTTTATCGATATTACCGAGGAGGATCAGGTTAGGGGACTGGGGAAGCCGCGCTGGGTGTCCGCGGTTTGGGCGGTGCAGCCGCCTCTCCTCCGCCTGGACCCGGCTCCCTCCTGGGGCCTCCCAGTGCCGGCTCCGGCCCGCACCGCGTGTCCGGCCGCTTCCCAGCGTCCCGGGGCGCCGCTTCCCTGACTCAAACCCACCGAGTGTCAAGCCGAGGGGCCCGGGGAGGGGGAGCTAGTAGCCGCCCGGCTGTCGGGTGGGGGCAGCGAGCCCGCGGCGCGCCCGGGCTGAGTGACCGGGCTCCCTGACGGTTAACGGCCGGGGGAGGGACGCTCGGGAAGCCACCAGAACCGCCCGCCCCTGTCGCTTGTGCTGCGCGCCCCCTCCCCCCCCCGATCCCGTGCGTGCCTTGGGGGCTGGGCTGCCTCAGGCCTGTCCCGGGACGGGGGCGGGGTTGGAAAGCGTCAACTGATCTTCCTGCCGGTGTCCCCGTAATCGGCTGGTCAGTTCCAGAGAGAGAGAAGGTGGGTGAGGTGATATCCCTTATCCAACCAGCTTCTGTGGGTGAGAAAGACAAGCCCCGAAGACGAGCTCTGTGTCGCTCTGAGAAAGCTTGTCCCTCTCGCCAACTGTAGTTGGTCCAATGAAAGATATTTCTGCACCCACCTTGTCCTTAATATCCTGGGACGAACGGGGCTACAATAACACTGCCCATGTGGTCAGTTTCAGTCCATCCTAGAATGGCCCTGATAGCTAGAAGCTGTAACTGATCCTCAGTGCATTGAGCGTGGGGTCTGGTGGATTTTTC
Organism: Caretta caretta; assembly: GCF_965140235.1. Taxonomy (NCBI): domain Eukaryota; kingdom Metazoa; phylum Chordata; order Testudines; family Cheloniidae; genus Caretta; species Caretta caretta. Next base: position 39,456,527 of record NC_134211.1, on the reverse strand, counting down.
ATACAAAACCTTTCTAAAGTCAGAATTAATAATGTACCAGAGCTATATAACTCTTTATCCCAGATGATCCTACAGCACTTTGTCCATATCATTTCACCTGTTACTGAAATCTCTCTTAAGAGGAAACAAGGCGGTGTTTTAACAGTGCTCAGCAATATGAAACTCTTGAGGACACAAAGCATATATATAGTATTGAATGGAAAGTTCAGTTTTATATCATTTTGTTGATATTTAATCTACAAATATTATAGGGTGTTACATTCTTTGTTAAGGACTAAACAATATTTGCAAGATAAACCTAAAACATTTCCTGAGACTAGAAAACAAATAAGTGAAGCACTGATGAACATGTTACATACCATTTTCTTTAAATGAATACTGGACTATATTACCCTTGTGCCTGCTGGAGCTCTGTAGATTGTGGAAATAGGAAATTGCAAAAGTTCCATCAAAATGCTTGGGAGCTCCATGAGGCCCTTTAAAATAAACTTTGCTGAAAGTTAGAACACTAAATTTAATGCATTTCTTATCTTTTTGATTAGTTTAAATATTAATTATTTCATGTAATATTGTCTCTTAATCCCCTGCTCCCAAATCCCATGCCTCTAACATCTTTTATTTCTCCCTCCCTCCTTCATTCCTCCCCTCGAGTCCCACTTTGAGGAGAGAAAAAAAGAAAGTTAACTCAGATATCCGACATTACTTATTCTTTCAACCTTCTTGGTATTAAAATTGCCATCATGGTGTGCGCTGTCTCGTGTTTCTGAGCTTTTGCTCACTTTCTGAAGGCTTTTAAAAAAATATTTAAGTTCTGCAAAATAAACAAACATTGAAAATACTCTTAAACCACAGAGACTAGAAATTTGTGGCATGAACGTCTAGTAACAGGTCTTCAAACATTGAATCCAAAATCTCTTGTGGGGTTCTGAAATGTACTTTTCAGTTATTTCTTAAGTAATACCACGTTTATTTAATTTTGATCCTTGACATAAATTCTTTTGAAAACATTTTTATCTTTGTATTGCACTAGCACCTAAAGGTCACAATCGGATCAGGACCCTGTGGTGCTAGTCGCTGTACAAACATATGACTTCAAAGAGCTTATACTCTTGTCATTTAGTAAAGGTTTGGATTGTAAAGTTAAGGTATAGGCCTTGTCACCAGGGAGGAGGTATGTTCTCAGATTGTTAGCTACTTTGAGGTAAAATCCTAGAGAAGGCAAGGCATTTGTAGTTTTCACACAAGACTATGAGGGAACCAGCTAACTGTCTTGCTTTTTACTAGGATTTTACCTCAAGTTAGCTAATCTGAGTTAAAAGCACACCTTTTCATTCAAGTGAAGACCGCCAATAAGATGTTGCTAGTAGTATGTACATTTGTATTAGTTTCTTTATTTCTTTAAAAGGCTGCAGAACTTCGAGCTTATCTGAAATCTAAAGGAGCTGAGATCTCCGAAGAGAACTCTGAAGGTGGACTTCACAGTGACTTGGCTCAGATTATTGAAGTCTGTGATGTATGTCTAAAGGAGGATGATAAAGGTTTGTGTCTTTGAAAGTCTTGGTATGGATAGTCTTGATTAGCATATTCAGGAACTTTATGATGACTGAGCTTGTGAGTCACCTTAAGTTACATAGAGCACTTGCACGGCAGAGAGACCAATAGAGAGAGTACTCATAGGAAGGTCATTATGCATTAAGTAGGATTTTCAGAAGTGTTCAGTGTTGCGCCCATTTGAAATCAGTGGTAAAACGCCTGTTGAATTAAATGGGAACAGAGCTAGGCCAGTGCTGGGAGATTTTGAAAATCCCACCCTAAATTTTTAAAGGGACCAGCCCATACAAGAACATTAATTTTTGTCAGTAATAGAAGAATCCCAGCTGGGAACTTTGAAACTGCTATGTACTGAGGTTATTCACCTACAGTGAAAGTGATATGATACCATACTCACCCTGTCCTTGGCTGGTGTAAATTCACAAATAGACTTAGAGGCAATGTAAGGCAGTGTTTAGTCTCTGCGGCACATGGTGTAGTGGTCCGTGGGAGTTAAGCCATTCTTTGCCTCCTCTCTTTGAATCTGCATAATGCAGACACAAAAGAAGACAAAATAAATCATTTGCACAGACACCCTCTCAGATAACTGTTGGCAAGGTTTGGAAACCTGTTCCATGGCCTTCACTACATAAAGACTCATACATGAACAGACTGTATTCAGTAGAAGTGTCAACATTATTACAGTACAACAGGCTCTTGTTAACCCACAAAAGGGCAGAATTTCCCACAGTGGTGAAGAAATGTGTTTCCTTCAGTGTGGTAGTTCAAACAAGGCAAAATGTGTCTGTATTCAGTCCTGTCTCTTGATGACATGCAGTTCCTTTTGAAGAAATGGGAAATATAGTTTGGACCCTTATATAAATCCATGGTAAGCCCACATCTTGAATACTGCGTACAGATGTGGTCCCCTCATCTCAAAAAGGATATACTGGCATTAGAAAAGGTTCAGAAAAGGGCAGCTAAAATGATTAGTTTCAGAGTAGCAGCCGGGTTAGTTTGTATCCGCAAAAAGAAAAAGAGTACTTGTGGCACTTTAGAGACTAACAGATTTATTTGATGCATCCGATGAAGTGAACTGTAGCTCACGAAAGCTTATGCTCAAATAAATTTGTTAGTCTCTAAGGTGCCACAAATACTCCTTTTCTTAAAATGATTAGGGGTTTGGAATGGGTCCCATAAGAGGAGAGACTAAAGAGGCTAGAAACTTTTCAGCTTGGAAAAGAGGAGACTAAGGGGGGATATGATAGAGGTATATAAAATCATGAGTGGTGTGGAGAAAGTGAATAAGGAAAAGTTATTGTTCCGATAATATAAGAACGAGAGGCCACCAAATGAAATTAATGGGTAGCAGGTTTAAAACAAATGAACGGAAGTTCCTCTTCACTCAGCACAAGTCAGCCTGTAGAACTCCTTGCCTGAGGAGGTTGTGAAGGCTAGGACTATACCAGGGTTTAAAAGAGAACTGGATAAATTCATGGAGGTTAAGTCCATTAATGGCTATTAGCCAGGATGGGTAAGGAATGGTGTCCCTAGCTTCTGTTTGTCCGAGGGTGGAGATGGATGGCAGGAAAGAGATGCTGTTAGGTTCACTCCCTCTGGGACACCTGGCGTTGGCCACTGTCAGTAGACAGGATACTGTGCTGGATAGACCATTCTTATGTTCTTATGACTGTGTCTGAGATGGGTGATTAATCATGTACAAAACCAATTTCCATTTAAAAAATAAGTGGTGAAATAAGATTTGTTGCTGGTTAAGAGCAGGGAGAGCCATTCAAGTAAGTAGCAGCATAACTTTAAGAAGAATGAGGAAATTTGATGCAAGTAACTGTTAACGTTGAGGGTAAACTAAATCAGTTAACCCTGCCCTAGAAATGTAACGTTGTCTTCTGAGACCTTTCGACAGGATGCAGTACTAATTGCAATAAATGTTAAGTGTACTATGACTCTTACCTGAGTTTCTGTGCATCCTATATTCTAAAATATTCTTTGTATATGGCTATATCTTTTAGGTGTGACAAAATTGATAGCTGATATGCCTGTCTTATTTGAAAGGGTGAGGATTCATTTAGGGATGAATATTTATGAATATTGATCATTTAGCATCTTGCAGCAGACAAATGCACGTAAAATATATGGACAGACCCTATAATTCTATAGCCAGAATGACCATACTTTTTTAAACTGAAGTAGCCTTATTTGGAGAAGATTGTATTCATAATAGTCTGCCATGCTTGTCATGGGGAAGCTAATATTTTTTTTTACATTGCTTTTTGGGGTGTACAGTTAATCCCAGAAGATAAATATTGGGAACGCTCATCTCCATTTTGGCATTCTAGTAAGTCTGGTGAATTGGAATATTATAGTGATCTTTTTATTGGCCATCAGGGTATTTGAGATTAAAAATAGTTTGCGCAAGGACTGGGCGAACCAGGGGATTTACTACTCCGGTGTAGATAGTGATGGAAAGTTGTTGCAAACTCTTGGCTGCTCAGAAACCAAGGTGCTCTTGGGTCTGTGTTGTCATGAGCAGGTGTCCATAGCACAAACTGCAGCTATGGCTGCCGTTAATTGGCACCCTTGTTGGCAGTCTCAATGAGAATCATATTCTTTGTAGGTTCTTGTACAGCTCTTATCACTATTATTTGAGTGCCTTCCAGTTGTGCATTAAGCAATGTAATAAACATTTGTCACATGTAGTTAATTTTCCTCTTATCTTCTCCCGGGGGGAGGGGGGAGTGAAGGGGGGATTGTGTTTGCAGTGTAGTGTTTTGGTACGTTTTTAAAATATATATGGACATGTCACTGTATGTTTGTTAGAGCAGATAAGTCAAAGTGCACCTTGCACTTGCAGAGGAAATGAGCTTTATTGATGGTCCTTAGTTTCTGTGGGAGTTCGTTCTACGGTCTGGGACTGACTCCTGAAAAAGCTTTGTCTTTGGCAGATCAGCTTTACTCTTGTGATAAAGTACCATTGTGCCTGAGGTACAGAGTTGTTGATCATAGTCTCATTCTGAAATTTTAGGCAATCTTTTAGATGTGCTGAACCCAAGCCATTGAGTGTTTTGAAGATAGGGATGGAGATCTTTTAATTTACATTGGCTTCCCATAAAATATCGAGATTGATGTCATGGAGACCAAATTCTCTTTCCACCCTAGAAGTGGAAAATAAATAGGGTTGAGATACGCTGGCAGGGGATTGCAGGTTAAACTGAGCTGCTGTCACACACATTATATTTGTCCAGTTTAATAACTGATTTTGTAAAAAGCCTATGAGGCTGGAATTGCCCTTTTCCAGTATGTCATGGGGAGACAAAATAAGCATTAGTGGCAGGAGCATTTCTAGCATTGATGAAGTAATTGTTGCCTGTAGCGTTAAGTTGATGCATGTTTTGTTTATGTATAGATGTTGAAAGTGTAATGAACAGTGTAGTATCTCTGCTTCTTATCCTGGAACCTGACAAACAAGAAGCTTTAATTGAAAGCCTGTGTGAGAAGTTGGTAAAATTTCGGGAAGGCGAGCGTCCATCTCTGAGGCTGCAGCTGTAAGTATCCCTTAGGGATCAGGGGAACTAAAATATTTTATAAAATATCCTTCCTTTCAGGAGGAGGGATAGTTGTGTGTGTGTGTTTTGGTTTGTTTTTTGTTTTTAAGTACAGGCATAGGAATTGAAAACTGGCTTCTATTGAATCTTTGTACATGTGTGACCCTTGCATTTTTGTCACCTTTTTGCCTCTTTTCCCCCATTTGTGGGGATACCTACCTACCTCACTGGGATGTTCTGAGGCTAAATTTATTAATGTTTTTAGAGTGCTTTGAGATCTTCTGATGGAAGGTGCTATAAAACAGTAAGCCATTGTCATCTCTGTCCTAGCACTGAGATGATGGTGGTTAAAGCCCTGTGCTGATACAAAATTTATATCCGTGGCTATCCGCGGAGCTGCAGGGCTATAGCAACAACTAGCAAGAATAGCAGGCTCACCGGCAGCTGTCCCTGGTTACACCAGTATGCGCAAGCAACTCGCATATTCCTGGACTGCTGTGTGGAAGGGACTTTTGTCTGGTAGCATGCAAGCCGCTTGCACACACTAGTGCAACCAGGGACAGCTGCCAGTGAGCCTGGTGTCTGGCTCAATGGATGGGGCTGGGGACGGCCCAGCCGCACCAGAGCAGCTGCCTGGGCTGGGTGCTGGCTCCTACAAGTGGTGGCCCAACCTGCTGCTGCTTTTGCTGCTGCAGTTCTTGACCCAGTTGCTGGCCATGGCCGCGCTGGTCTCGCTCGTTGTTGCTAGAGCCCATCAGCTCCGCGGATATCTGCTTTATATCCGTGGATATAAATTTTGTATCCACACAGGGCTCTAATGGTGGTTAGACAGATTTACATTTTATATACTAGTACACATGTCAGTGGACACATTGGTGTCTGCACATATTCACCTCATTAATTGCCAAACCTGCTAGGGTTAATTGATTTGTTCTTTGTGGTTTAGGCTGAGCAATCTCTTCCACGGTATGGATAAGAATACTCCTGTGAGATATACAGTCTACTGCAGCCTTATTAAAGTGGCCTCAGCATGTGGTGCCATTCAGTACATTCCAACTGAACTAGATCAGGTAATTGATGTGGTGTCACTAGTTATTTTCTATATTAACTGTACGCAGGTAGTCAGAGGTAATACATAGTGGCTATCACTATTAAAAATTATCAAGCTCAATTGGAATAAAAACCAAATTTTTAACTGTGGTTTTTGAATTTTAAAAGTTTTTGTCCCTATAATCGAAGTCAAACTGCTCTTCATAGCAAACTAGAAAGTAAACATCTCTCCCTGATGTTAAACACATCAGATCTGTCTGAGCTTTGTTTGAATATGCAGGGTGTGTGAAAAGTGCTGTAACCAGCTTTGGGACACTAGTTTGATGTCCCTCACTATGGAGGCAGAGATCTGTAAGCCCACTCTCCTCCTTTAGGAAGAGGGTGTGAGGTACTGATTTCTGGCCCTCCAGTGGTGCACTTTCCTGATTTTTGGACTGCAGAGTGAATACCCAGAAGAGCCAGACAGGGATCTCTGGGAAAGATCCTTTCCGTCATTCTTTTTCCTCTTCAGGAGAGCCTGGGTCATGTTTAAGTGGGCAGTGTTTGTAGTTCTAACGTTAACAGTCAGATTACTCTTCAGAAAACGTTTGCAACACTTTTTTTAATTGTTTTCTATGAAGGTTCGAAAGTGGATTTCTGACTGGAATCTCAGCACAGAGAAAAAACATACTCTTCTGAGACTGCTGTATGATGCATTGGTGGACTGCAAGAAGAGGTATGTTGAGTTAAATAAGAGACTAGAGAATTTCAGTAGTTTTAAATTAGTATATAGTGTAAGATTTGGGGGGGAAATCGTTTTTCATTACACTATTCTTTACTGTAAATCTTTTAAATCTCATCGAATACATCTGGACGTACTTTTATTACATCTTAAACTAGTATTTAAGAGCTCTTTTAATTTTAAGTTAAACTGTTTTTTCTTAGAAGATACTAAAGTTAGTGGGTTGATTGAAAGCTATAAACTTACAAAAGTAAAACTTTTGCTTTCCTTCTCGAAATGATAGCATTATGCCAAGTTTATTGTTTAATTGAGCTTTGATGTTTTAAAATGTGTGTAGTGCCATCTCTATTGTTCAGTTGGTTGGGGGAGTGTCTATTAATCAAAGTTATCACAATCAGTCTGCTGTTATAAACATTACCTTCGAGACAAAGCTTTGCACTAGACATGGGAATTAATGTTAATATAATACCTGCTGAATTGTTTTAAAAAATCATTGGGGATCATAATAGGAGTCTGATCTAATGAACGGTTTCAGAGTAACAGCCGTGTTAGTCTGTATTCGCAAAAAGAAAAGGAGTGAGTTTGTGTGTGTATGGGGGTGGGGGGGGGTGAGAACCTGGATTTGTGCTGGAAATGGCCCACCTTGATTATCATGCACATTGTAGGGAGAGTGGTCACTTTGGATGAGCTATTACCAGCAGGATAGTGAGTTTGTGTGTGTGGTTTTTGGGAGGGGGGTGAGGGGGTGAGAGAACCTGGATTTGTGCAGGAAATGGCCCAACTTGATTATCATGCACATTGTGTAAAGAGTTGTCACTTTGGATGGGCTATCACCAGCAGGAGAGTGAATTTGTGTGTGGGGGGTGGAGGGTGGAGGGTGAGAAAACCTGGATTTGTGCTGGAAATGGCCCAACCTGATGATCACTTTAGATAAGCTATTACCAGCAGGACAGTGGGGTGGGAGGAGGTATTGTTTCATATTCTCTGTGTGTATATAAAGTCTGCTGCAGTTTCCACGGTATGCATCCGATGAAGAGAGCTGTAGCTCACGAAAGCTCATGCTCAAATAAATTGGTTAGTCTCTAAGGTGCCACAAGTACTCCTTTTCTTTTTGATCTAATGAAGTAGGCTGACCAAAATAATTTGACATTTTATGTAATTCTGTACAGTCTACCTGCAAATTAATTTGTGTTAATAAATTGACAGCAGCTCTTGTTTGTACACGTCAGAATAACTCTTTACATTTACTGATAAGAAAGGATAAACAAGAGACACAAACCTTGCCTTCACAAAAGTAAACTTTTTTTCATTCAGATTGAAATAAAGAATTGTTACACAACAGTTTCAGGATTTTTGGTATGTTTTTAACACTCATTTCCTTTATGTCGATGGACAGCCCTCTTTATCTTTGTGGACAAGCAGGCATCTTATTTTACTATGCTTATTATCACAGCCCCTGAGAATATTATGCACACACTTTCGGTATCCATCTCCTTCGCTTACTTAAAAAGGACTTGAGGTTATTAAAATATTTGTAATTAAAGGTTTGAGGTTTTGGTCAGTTTTTTGGGAGGACAGCGTGATTGTGATGGTTTTTGCTACATGCCCTGCTGCAAGAAGAGGGCAAAAAATATTGTATTTAAATGAATCTTTGAGAGGAATGATTTTCAATTTGTATAAACTGCTAGATTTCACATATGACAACCAGGGATCAACTACTCATGGGTTCCACTGGTCATGGATGTTGGGAAACTGCTATGTTGGCTGTCATTTGGGGGATCCTGCCCTAAATTGGGGTAAGGCTCCCAAGAGTGGCTAAGCTGGTATCAGGGATGATTTACAGTGATATTGTAGTGTAAAATTGCCTTCAATGTAGCCAAGGATCTGAGCCATAATCTTCATTCAACTTCTTATTCATTCAGCCATTTTCACTAGAATACTTTTTCCAGGATGATACTATATAACAGTTCTCAGGTGGCCAAAATAATACTTATACATTCTTTGAGAGGTTAACCAAAGACCTTGTATGTAATGAAGAGTCTATGCTTTATGTTTGGAAAGTACTGAGTTAATATACATTTCTACTCTGTAAAAACTGCTTATGCCAATGGAATTATAGAGCCCTATGTTTTTCTAAAGCAAAACGATAATTAGCTGACTGCAAACATTACAAATGTTATTAAAAATTAGCCAAGATATAAAGGATCATCCATTTAAGTCATCTAATTAAAAGAAAAGCTATTTGCAATCGAACTAGCTTGCTTTTCCATTATCATTTTCAAATTCCACCTGTAGATCTTTGAATTGAAGAGGAAGTTAACAAATTGGCTCCAATTGTCTTTTAAACAGTTAACTGTTTTCTAACTTGGCTAGTTATCAAATCTGTATATGAATTAATTTTCTTTAAATTGTCTTGGTTTTGGTAATGTATTCCACTTTACCACCAAAATCGTAAAAAATATCTGCACTATAGAGTTAAGCATTAAAATATCTTTCACAAACTCCTGCATGCATGGCACTACCATCTGGGTCAGTGCAGAGTTTGCAATCAATAGGGCAATTTTTCAGAGCACCTTATTCTTCTTAGGGGAAAGAAAATAAAGAGTGACCTTTGACCTAGATCATTCTCCTGGATCAATGGGCAGGCACTATCTGCAATACTCTGAGAAACTCAAAGCAGCATTCCAGCCTTAGCATTCAGGAATGTTGCTAGACCCAGCAGTATGAGAAGATAAATGGGAATGGAAAAATTAAGTGATAAAGTCATACTTCAATTACTTTGTCTGTTTTTAATCAAAGGAAATGGAGAAATAATTATTTAGGAGAATTGAAGTTTTTAACTTTCTGATGTCTCACCAGCTGTTGTAAGATGGATTGATATGTATAGCTAATGGATCTTCCATAGTGTATGACCATAGAGTGTACAGTTCCAGTAACTTCTGAAGGCTACTTTAAATATAGATGTTAAACATGTACACTTCTATCCCACAGTAATAAGTGAGACTCCTGCTACTTTCTGGTGGAAGTTTCCTATTTCTAGTGTTCAAGAATCATCGGGCGTCCTTGGAGTAAGAAAATAATATTAATTTTTCCACGGTGAACTGAGGAAAATTGGAAGATGGCAGGGGTTGCCTTATTGCTGAGATCTTTATTGGTAGCTGAATTTTGTTGGGGAGATGGTTTTTTCCCCCCTGCTCTTTGTGCCTCTTCCTGCAGAGATTCTCCAGTGGAGTTCTGTGCCTTAGCTGCTGCTGCACCTAGCGCTTACCCAGCTGTAGCAGAGTGAAACTGCTTGGCATAGCAGACTCTCCTCTCTTCCAGTCTGCTGGTGCTCCCAAGGAAGCACTCAGCACAGATCTTGCAAGATCATTAGTTGTATCCTCCCACTGAATTTTTAAAATGTAGAGTGACTTGTGATTTCCAAATCTTGTTTAAACCCCCCTATATACTCTGTTCCCCTTCTCACCTCTCTGTTATTCCTGGTTTCAGCCACTTCCTTCCCATTGACTTTTTGTCTAATTATGCATCTAGATTGGCCAGTGCAGCTGAAAGTATTTGCCTGGGTCATCTTTCCAGAAGAATATCAAAAATACAAGTGTGCACAACACAGGAGATGTACAGCATTGTAGAGAGCTTTTGTAAAATGTTGACATGTATGTTGCCACGTTCAGCACCCAAATTTATATCCACGGTCCAAAATTGAACTGAATTAAATAGGGCAGAAATGTCTGCTGTACTTTGGGAACGTAAAAGATTGGAGGGGAGGGAGTTTAATTTCTTGAAATTCTTAATTTTACATTTTCTGGAAGTACAAGTGAAAAATCTTTTGTTTTCTAAAAAGTGAGCGGCAAATATTTTCTCTAAAATGAGCTAAATGCCCTATAGCAAGGATAAGAGCAAGGCTCTATTGTTCCACAGCAAGCTTGTCCTAAATTCTGCAGCAGATCAGATCAATTCAAAATAGAGGTTTATGTTAAATATGAAAATATTACAACCAGAACAGTATTCTTTGTGAGTTTTAATTTTAGTTTAGTTTCTAATTTTTTCACTTTCAAAGTGCTGCAGAATTGAAAATAATTTATCGGTGGAAATCTTGGCAGGTGGGTGGAAAATGGCGCTTTTGGCAGCTGGGAAGTTGTAGGAGGCAGTTTGAGATAAGCACACTAGCTGGATGTATCTACTAAAATGATCAGCAATTAAATAGTTAACATTGTTGCCATTTGAGGCCTTGTTTTTGTTGCTAAAATAGATGCATGTATAGGGCTGACCTCAGCAAGTTTGCCTGATGTTAAAACTAAAGTATCTAGTCTTCAGTGTGTAACTTGGGCTCTCTCAGGTGCTTTAGTAAAAACGTATGTTTTTTTAGCAGTGAAGGCAAGGCCTAAATTTTCATAACTAGGTTTTATAGATAGCAGCTTTCTGAGATGCGTGGGGCAGTTCATGCCTCTCAGCCATTATTTCAGGTTGTCTACACACAGTAAACCTCATCTTAAATTGATTCATTGTGTCTTCACTAGGTGTTTGTTTATGCTGGTTCACTGCGTTGATGTACCTTTGCCAGTGCAAAAATCTCTAATGTAGGCACTGCCTTGGGGCTAGTCTACATGCAAACAGGTAGTATGTTGGCCATAACAATTTAAACCACTTGTCTTCCAAAGTGACAATTTTCAATGCATGAAAATGCCTAGATAAGCTTTTAATTTATACCTTTTGTTAATTTGGTGCAAGTTTGTATGTAGACTAGCCCTTATGCAGACAGCACTTCATCAGTTGATTTTCCAAAGGTGAGCCACCTGTATTCACAACCAAAAAGGGCTAGAATCTTAATTTAAAAAAAAAAAAAAAAAAAGTAAGCTTTGATCATGGAATAAAATTCTGCAGCAATAGCAGTTCTGTGGCAAATTCCGCTGGGTACACAACACCTTGGGCAAAAGAGGTGTGTTCTCCCATTTCATCCATCTCCAGATTGAATCAGCTATCTCTTGCTTCTCATCATGCCAGAATTCTGTGGGAGCTTGAAGCCTCTTCTTATAGAGGATCTAATAAGTGGCAGCTCTGCAAGGTGTCTTCTTGAATATTATTTTCCTTAATAATAACATAACGCAAAAAAGAGGAGTGCTATAAAAATACAAAAACACTTCTCACCTGAGCCCCCTGTGGGCTAGGCATATGTGGATGGTATCACAACACTGCCCGGGGTGATTACAATTCATCACTCAGTTTCTGCCCTTTCTGACTTGTTCAGAGTTCATGGTTAAAGGTAACTAGTTATATGCTGACTATACTGCTAAACCTTGCAATCTGAGGCTTTCCATTAATAAAAATCTGCAGATATTCTAATGTGTTCTTAAATGAAACAAGTAGATTTATCACAGAAGGAAATCCACAGTGCCTGGAATTGCTCTAAAGGAAATGTTCAGATTTTCATGTTACAAAAATACTCTGAGACTCTGAAGGTTAGAATAATCAGTTTGAGCTTCTTACTAACAGGCAAAATAGAGCAGATTGATAAGGGATCCCCAGTGTTATGTGTAGAGGGAAGGAAGGGAGAATGAATCTTTTTCATGAATGTATTAGACACTTTTCAGAAAAGTGCAAGAATTAGTATCCTCCTTACTGAGATTTGGTTCCAAATGTAGATTAGCCCCTTCAAAGCAAGTAGTAAGATAGTTTCAGGAGAGAGTTGTTAGTGATTTCATGGGTAGAAATCACAAAATTGGTTAAATTCTGTTATTGGTAATGTCCTCCAGGTCTCAGTGACTCATTCAGAAGGTTTGCGTCATTAAAGAAAAGGTCAAACCTTCTGTCCATGTGGAAAACCGCTTCTCTTATTTTATAGTGTAGTTATACCTTCTGAAAGGTGACTATAGAAATGGTATTATATCCATCTATGCTGAAGCTTTCATGAAACCTCCAGCAGTTGGTGGCTTCGCTACAGCTAGCAGTGGTGAAATCACTAGCATATACATCAATCACTGGTGTGTTTACTACTCCATCATCTAATTAGGAACTGGTCTGCACTAGCATTTCCATTTTTTGATATTGCTGGTAGGATGTTGTTTAAAAAAAAACAACAAAAAAAACCCCACCAAAACCTTCAGTGTAGACAAGACCACAGCTTTTCATCTCAAGTTTTATTCAGTTTACTAGTAAAGATTTTTTCTAAAGGTAAGCCTGGCAAACCAAAGCTGAGTTCTATCTGACTTCCACATCATGACCAATAATAAAAATTCTGCAATTGGAACTTAATTGTGTGAATGTGAGTGAGAGAACAATCTGGCTCACCCTCAGCTTTATTTGCTTTGCTAGATTTACAGGAGCCAAAAAGTAGTAAAAACTTAATTTTGACACTAAAGTCAGTAGATGTCATTCTGAATGCTCACAGAACAGATCTGTTAAGTAAGAAGGTGCTGCTTTTACATAGTCACTTTTCTGACCATAAATGCTCTTTAAATATGCCATCTTGCATTTTGAAGTAAACTGTGCAGTACTACTTATTCTGCAGTGATTAGATCCAGATGTGTGTAAAAAGAGTGTTCTAGTGAATCACGTGAAGCGGTTCCCAGCTAGGAAAGCTTTCCATAACTAGCAGGTAATTTATCAGTTTAAGAGAATGAAATGAAGGGTGAAGATAAACATTTTGTAAAACCACAATTGAATGAATACATTTAGCTAATTTGTCCTCTTCACTGCAATTAATATTGATCACATCCTTTCAAATACAATTTCAGGTGAACTATAACTTCATAATGGCGTTATTTAAATATTTGAGTAGCTTGTAATTATTTTTCAGCATTCCAGAGGTAACACTTTTTTCTCTCCCCTCCCCCCATAGTGACGCTGCAGCCAAAATAATGGTGGAACTGTTGGGAAGTTACACAGAGGATAATGCTTCCCAGGCTAGAGTTGATGCTCACAGGTAATATGAAACTCTTGGATTTCCTTGAAGGTCACTTGTAATGCAGTATTTGTATGGTTATGTGCTTAGTGCCCCAAATAATGAGAGCATTGAAAAGTCAGTTGCACAACTGACTTTTAAATGCCAAAGCTTTGTTAAACCCCACAGAGCATGTTCAGCTGATTCCTTTGCGAGTCTTCCTACCTTTCAATATTCTATTGGTCTCAAACCGCACGGGATTGCGCTGGCTTGTTGCTGGAGGGTTAGAGGTCAGGAAGTACTTGTCGGCAGCAGAGGGAACAGCATGTTTTTGTGAAGGATGAAATACTCTTTTAAAATTATCTACTTCTTATAAAAGGCCATTTTTCTGAGCTTTCACCACTCCCCAGAGGGTATGCTGGGAGGTCTCATGGAGTGCAAGACACCATTCCATGGCTTTGGATAACACAGAAAGAAGGTTATAAAGGTTATATTCAAAATATTGTGAAAAGTGTCATCCTTGCTATTGAGTTCATTCAGTGTAGTGTCTTATTGTTATGGGATACTCTTAAGAAGTACCTGCTGGTCACCTTCATTGCTCTCGCTGAGTAAATTACCATACATTGATTCTTATGCAATAAATTGAGGAAGTTAATTTTTTGTAGTGGATGCTGTAGTTCAATTTTGTTCATAAATCGATTTAATCCTAACATCTTCTGGAGATTGTGAGCAAATAGGGTCATACCATGCCCATTTTTCTGTGAGTACCCATAGATTTAAACATTTTGGTCACACATACATCAAAGCTAACAAAAACTTTTGATATATGTGATAACCTCATTACATTTGGGGAATGTAGCATTCCCTCAGATCTACTCAGTAAAGTTATTTAAATTCAGAATATTAACAGGAGCAGCTACATGGATCACCACACTATGGATCACTAGAAAATCCTTCACCTAGAATGTGATTAAAGGAGATGTGTAGCTAATCACAGCTCACAATCCTGAAACCAATTTGAGATGCAGAGGACATAGCTCTCCAGGATCTCAGTCCAGTGCCTTAAACATAAGCAATCCTCTTTTCTCTTGCAGCTATCTGTTTCATTCTGTGCACAGGATGCTGTAGAACAAACAGCATGTGATCGTGTAATTAAAGACTTATTGTAGCACATGTGAGAGGGCTGAATTCTTGCAACAATTCTAACTCTTGAGTGCTTGACTTTTCAACTTTAATGTTTTTCAAAAGTAGCATTTTTATGTAATTTCCCCCACTCTTAAAAAGCAAACTTTTAAAAAAGAAGTACGTCATCTGTTATCTTATTTGTAAAATGGGTGAATGTTGTCTGACTGCCTCCTAAATTAGAGATGAGAGGCCTTGCTCAGCAATGATGGTTGCAAAGTGCATAGAATTAATAACTACCAGTGGGAGAACCAGAACTAACTCATGGTCTCCTCCTGGTTTCCAGCCCAACCCATCTTGGTCTCTTCCTTCCAAAATGCTCAATGCGGGGGTTAGGAGCATGCTCAGTTTAGTTAGCATGTTTGGAGATTTTAGCACTAACAAGCTCTACTGAGCATGTGCAAATTGTGATTTTTTTTTCAGAGTCTTAAGTCTGCCAGATCTGTGTTAGTTTTCACAGGAAGAGTAGAAATGCACCTCTCTGACCATAAGATTCTCCCCTGCCATGTTTCAAGTTCTTGTTCCGAAGAATGGAAATATAGAGTTTCAGCAAAACAGCTGGGTTGGGGGGATAACGTTGTCAAAACTATCTGTTTTTCTTAATCTTGTTCTCTAAAATGGCTGAACTGTTTTCACTGAAATAGGGGGGCAGGGGAGGGATTCAGTCTGAGGAAGAGACCTGGCATGGGAATTTTCAGCCAATATGATTAAAGTTTGGCAAAATTAGAGCATCTGAAAATAAGTTTTCATAATAGAGAGTGTTAGGCAATCTTAACTATAGTCATTGATACCGGATCTGCTTATATTACTGAATTAACATTTGTATACTTACTAGCACCAAATACCCATATCTATGTACAAAAAACATACCCTAAAGACCAAACTATCATATCAAATACTTGTTTCTGCTTGTGTATTATAGTCTCGTGGCCAAGTACTTTTGTTCTTACCTGTTAGCAGTGTTGAGAAGAGAGGGGTAGCCTTGAGGTTAAGGCATTCAGATCTAGGATGCCTCCCTTCTCTATCTGTAAAGTGAGATAATCCTAACACTTCTTTGCTTCCACTTGTTTTATTTGTCTTGTTTTTTCAAACTCTGAGCTTTTCCAGGCGTGGACTGTCTTTTACAGTAAATGAAAAGTGCCTGATGCAATGGGATCACAATCTCGGTTGGGACTTCTAAGCCCTAGTGTAATGCTAATATTATCCTAAAACTTGGTTGGTTACTTGTAAATATAATTACTAAACATGCAGTTCAACAAAAAGTGTGTTTTCAGGAGTTATAGAAACTTTATAGGACTGTTTAAAGTTTTTAGCTGCAACTAATAAATTATGGATCTTAATATGTTTAAGCTTCTTGATGTTTGTTCTGCTTTGTGTCACATGTCTGAGTCTAATCCATCTTCACAAAGTGACTTGGTTCTATGAAGCTTATAGGTGATATTAAAGATAATTTACCCATATATAATAATTTAAGTTACGTAAGGGAATAAAAACCAAGTCCATAGCTAAAGCACAGGATAGGAAGATTTGATCTGGTTCCTTTTTTATGCTCTGACATAGATTTTCTTTATGATGTTGGACAAATCACTGTGACTTTGTTTTCCCCTTCTTTAAAATGGGGTTAAAAATACTTCCATATTCACAATGGTGATGCGAGCCTATTGTTTTTGAATAATTTAGTAAGCATTTTGAGATTCACTAGAAAGCACTGTGGAAGCGCACAATAAATATTCTAATTTAATTGGCAGTGCATTTATTTATTGTAGCCCATGTGTACTTTCCTTCCCTAATTAGATGTATTGTCCGAGCACTGAAGGACCCAAATACCTTTCTCTTTGACCATCTTCTTGCCTTAAAACCAGTGAAATTTTTGGAAGGAGAACTTATCCATGATGTAAGTAACTTTGTTTTTCAGAAAAGTTGTTTTGACATCTTCTGAGTGGGTTTTTTTTTCTTTGTTGATTTAATCTGTTTTGAAGTTGACTTACTTCAGCTGCATCCTATGCAGGAACAACAACCATTGGACTGCAAGAGATGCTTGAGCAAGGGGTTAATTAAAAAATGTGTTTGTGATTTGTTTTCTTAGACTAATTGTAAGAAAAGGGTACAAATCTAATTTAAGATGATGAATATGATCTTCACAGATAATCACTAAAGCAAGTGCACTTTGGGTAAGGAAATCTTGTCACTAAGATCCAAATTTTGCCATCAGATACATAGGTAGGCTTTGGGAAAACAAGCTCAAGACAAATTGTCCATTTTGAAGTTAGTGGGAGTGGTCATTATCTAGAGGCAGATGTTGGCCCTAAATGGTTAACTTCATTCTTTTTTTTTTCTGATGCCATTTGCATTTTGTAAGTACATTCAGAGAGATTCATTAAACTGCACCTGACCTTTTCATGTGCCTTCAGGGCAAATGCTGAGGTACCTGTTCCGTTTGAGTGTAATGACATTTAGTTAAACTGTTTTTATATTTGAGGTTTTCCTTCTTTTCTTTAGCTTTTGACCATTTTTGTAAGTGCTAAATTAGCATCCTATGTCAAGTTTTATCAGAACAACAAAGACTTCATTGACTCACTTGGTAAGTTTTAAATTATTACATTTCTGACTTTCTAGTACTCTTTCTATGGCTTTGGATGTGGACCTGTCAACGGCCTTCCCTGCTCAGTTGGTTCAAAGCTTAATCTTTTTTTAATTTTATTTTAAAAGTTGCCTGGCATCCCCTATTATGCTCAGTGCCTGTGCATTGACAACTGATGTGGAATTATAAATTGTGGCACGCTTCCATGTCCTGCCTATGCCCTACATTACAGCTTACTGGTTTATGTGTATAGAGAGTACAATGATGTCCGCAAAGAGGCAGATGACTACTGAACCTAACAGGTACTAGGTTTTAATTATAGATATTTAGAAACTTTTTCTCAGTCACTTGGAGGTACATTTAATTGTGGCTTTTTCTTAGCTCGAATGAGTTAATATTACCTGTCTCCTTTCCTTATCCAGGTTTAAAGTTTGGGGCCTTTGCCACAAGTTCTTTATTCATTGAGGTTAAGACCTCTTAGCTAGCCATCCATCTTTGGACAAGACTACAGTTTGTCTTGAGCTCGTACATTCCTTTCTCTAACAGCAAATACTGTGTTTGTCAACTTCATGTATGAGCAATCCCATGTCAGACATCTTAATATGTTTTCCTGGTACTTGCTTTAATACATTTTTGTATATAGAAAGACAAGTGCCCGTAGATTTCTTTTATCTCTTATTCAGGTACTGTGTTTCATAGGTAGTGGTAATTGTAAGGGAGTCGTTAAAAAACCTGTTGGTAACACTTCAATGTTGTACAAGAATTTGAAATTTGTGACATTCTAAACCAGGAGTAATCAATAGGCAGGCTGTGCCCCAAATCCAGACCACCAGATGCTTTTGAATGGACCCCGAAATCTTTTTATTTACTTATTATTATCATTTTTGATTTTTTATTTTCTTTGGAGTCTGGACCTTGACTATACCTTGACCAAGAAATTTGGACCTTGACAAAAAATAATTGACTACCTCTGCTCTAAACATTTGTTTACATACGATAGTGCTAAGCTGAATCAAAGCAAACTAAAATTTATGAAGTATCACTGTAATAATTAAATACCTGAATAGGGGGTCAGAAATTTGACTTGTTCCTGAGCATAAATAACGAATTGCCTGGTGGCTTTCAGAGGAGGAAAACTTATATTAGTTTTTTGATGGTCAAGTAGAGTCTTAGTATGATTTAAATGGATAGTTATCTCAATAATGACTATGAAGCTTCAAAGCAGTGTCATTTTTTCATATTCAGCTCAGGAACAGATGTTTTCAAGCAAACCAGTTGGTCTTGAGAATATAAATGGTTATGGAGAGAGCCAGATACATAAAAGGTTGTTTTTAAATTTGACATTTAACTCCACTTAATTTTTTTTATCGGTTTCAGAGTAGCAGCCGTGTTAGTCTGTATTCGCAAAAAGAACAGGAGTACTAGTGGCACCTTAGAGACTAACCAATTTATTTGAGCATGAGCTTTCATGAGCTATAGCTCACTTCATCAGATCCACGCATCAAAGCATACACTGGGTTCCACTCCCTTATAGTAGAAGATACATTGGGCTGAAATATTAGGATTCCAGTTTCTTACATGAGAATAAGCATATTATATAAATGAGTACAAATGTAGGCAGGCACCCAAACAAATTAAAATGAAACAAATTTTAAAATCATAAACCAAATAGATTTTTTCACCACACAACTAATCTGTGGTACTCACTGCCACAAGAATGTGTCAAGTATTAGACATTTATCCACAAGAACATCTACAGTTTTAATAATAAATTCAAAGGGAAATGTAATCCCCATGTTACGGGACATAAAACAGCTACCTGGGGTTAGGAATAAGCTACTTCATGGGCGTGTTGTTGCATAATTGTTGATTTTTTTTTTGGAGGGTTTACACCTTCTTCTGAAGCAGTTCATGCTGGTCATTGATGGAGATATGGTGCCAGATGAGATGCATCAATAACCTAATTGAGTATAGTAATTCCTGTGTTCCATTTTTTAATGCATTGTGGCTTGTGGTTGGGTAATAAAGGGCTGACAGCTTCTGTTAAGAACGCATTTTAAAAATGGGTTAAAGAGCACAAAGAATTATTGCAAAAAGAAAAGGAGGACTTGTGGCACCTTAGAGACTAACCAATTTATTTGAGCATAAGCTTTCGTGAGCTAAGGTGCCACAAGTCCTCCTTTTCTTTTTGCGAATACAGACTAACACGGCTGTTACTCTGAAAAGAATTATTGAGTAGAGCTAACTCTTCTCTCGCTGCACTCTTCTGAATAGTTATACATTTACAAAATAATCCCACAGTTTTTACTGCATTACATTAGTGCACATGTAACTTCTCCCAATAACCTGGCAATGTCAGTTACACAATAATTACAATGAATAACAGCGGGGGGGCAGGGGAGAAGGTTACTGTGACACGTTACACATTTTATATTGTGGTAGTTGGACAATTAACTTGTCATAAGTTGTATGTCATAAGACTGAATGAGAGAGAGTTCTCTTACAGGCATCAGAAATTGAGCTTTAAAAGGATACATTTGTCCAGAAATCCAAAACAGTTAGGATAACAAACTATAAATTCACATTTGAGGTGCTGGAGTGAAGCCCTCATCTTGGCAAGACACCCCTGGAATGTGGTGCTTTTTGGGAACATGGGATACCGTAAGAAAATTCACCAGCTTATGCTGAACAGTGCTTTAGATGCATAATTTCAAAAAATGCATTAACTTTTAAATAATTTGATACAAAAGCATTTTTTCATATGCAGAACCAAAATTGTTTAGATTTAAATTTTAAATCACTGAGCACATCTTTTGTGTTTTCTCCAGTAAAACAATGCAAAACTTTTTATAAGACTTGATCTACTGTGACATTTAGGGTATCATCCAGACCAGTAGGGGATCCTCTGACCTCCTGCCTTATAACTATGGTTGCCTTAGTACCATGCTGTTATGGCTCAGAGCCTTGGTACCAGGGCTCAGTCTATAAGCATAAAGGTTTCATCCTGGCTTCTGAAGAGTGCTCTGTGTACAGAATTTTTAAAAATGCATTAATTTTTAAATAATTTGATACCAAAGCATTTTTTCATATACACATCTGAAATTGTTTAGATTTTTCAATCACTGAGCAGATCTTGTGTGTTCTGTATTTATGAACCCTGCAACACTTTTGATTCAGATAATAGTACAGCTTTGGTCTGTCCTAAAGTTTGGCCTGTATAACTGTTTTGATTAGGGAAGGTGATTTTTTTTTAACCAAAATAGTTATATCAGTAAAAGTCCTAATGCGGACACAATGTTACCTGAAAGATGCATTATATACCGCTTCAGTTATAGCTATATCAGCTGGTATAAAGTACCTTTATAGTGGTAGAGCTGCGGCCACTTTAGGGAAGTGTACTGCTTTAACTATACTGGTATAGCAACTTTCTAGAGTAAACAAGCCTTAAGAGCGCATGTAGGGTTCGAAGTGACAGTGAGTTAGGGCTCAATGTTTCAGTCAGAGTTGGCCTCTCATCTTGTTTAAATCCAAGATGGCAAGTAATTTAGTAGGCGTATTCCAGAATAAGGGTGCCTTTTCTGATTCAGTTTAACAGGAACAAGGCATTCTTATTCCAAAATAAGTGTCACACAAGGAGTTATATTCAGAAATAGCCATAAGAGTTTGAATTCACACAACACCTTACTCCAAATTAACTTTCAAGAGTAGACAGTCTCTTAGTCCCCATTTTCTAGATTCAGAGCTCACCAAGCTTTGGTGTGATTGACCCTTGTTCAGCTGACAAGATTCTGGTTTGTTGTGCAGGTCAGAATTAGGGAGTATTAACAAAACTGTGCGAGGAACCTTATATCGTATCTACCCACACCATACCTGGAAGAATCTATTGGTCCTGTACTTCCATGAGCACTTCATTATTCATAGCTCAAAAAAGAGGATTCCTCTGCCTTTACTTCTAAACTTCTATTGCTTAAATGATTTAACTTTACCACCTAGCAGTATAACAAGGGTGAAGTACAATAATATATAGAGATGCAAATGTTTGTGCATTGCTGATGCATTCGGCTTTGGCAAACCACATTCTGTCCCAGTTAATTTGTTTCATCACATGAAGCCATGCAATGGAATGTTAATGTCAGCACCCTCTTTATTTACACACTGTGGAAAAAAAGGAGTAGTAATTAACACTTTGACACTCCCCCATTGATGTGTAATTGACTGTTTCAAAGGAGCACTGGTTCATAAGCTATTGCATGCAGTAAAATTACGTTTTCTATATTGCAGCTTTTTAGGACAGGGGTCAGTGACAATGCAGAAATTGCTCAATGATGCAGATTTTTTTATTACTACATTAAGGTTTTGACATATTGGTAATGAATAAATGTTTCCATAAAAAATATTTTTTTTATAACTTTGATTTTGAAATGACACTTAAATGAAGACAGTACTGGTATTCAAGAAAAATGTTATAGTTTTGTAAAACAAAACATAGTTTAGTGCAACGTAACATGGGCATCGTTTGGTTTAATGGATTGTAGTATGTCTGAGAATAATTTTACTGAAAACTGTAAGGCACTGGTACTTTGTATTAAAATATAAAAGTATGACTAGAACCATCAATATGCACTTCCATTTTATGGACAAGAGAGAGCCTGCTGTTTGATGGCCACACTTTGTGTATTGTAGATAGAGTAAAGCACAGCTACTATTTGCATGAGTGTATTTGAAACATCAGAAAAGCATACAAATGACTATCGAGCTGTCTTAATGCAAAAGAGACCGTTTGTAATACATTAAACTATTTTCATATATTTGAACCTCCATAAATAAGTTGCTTGTCTGTTCCTAGAAATAATTGCTGAAAATGCACTTTTGCTGATTTTTGAAATATACAATAAATGCTTTGCATCTGTTGTGTGTTATGGTCACCCACCAATATGGTCAGTACTATTCTTGCTTCCTTTCCTATATATAGGTTTAATCAGTAAATACCTTAAATATGAAAATGTAGATATTTTCAGTATATTTAACATATGCTAATTCTTGTAAAACTTACAGTTTTCTAACTGAACATTATTTTTAAATGGTAAAAAGGTAATCTGTGTCCAATTTTAAGAGCTTTCTCACTTCCTGGTGTTTGTTTGAACTGTCAGAAAATTATGTAAGGAATCTCTTCATGTCTTGGCCAGGACTCTACACACACATAAAAGTAGTTTTGAATTACAATGCTAGCAACATTTTCTGGTCACATTTAATCTAAACCTTTTAAAAATCGTTCCGGGGATAGAAAAGATACAGAAATCTCTCAGGAAGATTTGGCTATAGTTTTATAAATAGCTTCATTTTAAACTTATTTTCCTGAATTTTTTTTAATTAGCTGTTTCCTCTTGATAGGCATGATGCTTTGTAACTATAAATATTAGTGTGAATAACAGAGTAAAATGAATTATAAGTAGTAAGTTTTGGCATCTAATAGAGTACTTGCTTCCGTTTTACTCTTGTTTTGGATTCAGTACGAATTAAAAATGAAATTAGTCTGTAAAAGCTGTTCAATAAAGGCTCCTACAGGTGGCATCAGTTTGTTACAATTTGTTGTTTTATTAATGCTGACAACTTAGGCCAATAGTAGCATTATCTTGTGTCAACTGAATCGCCCTAACATGTCCACGTCTAATCTGGTGTTATCAACAACCTTTCTTGCACCAAAAAGTTAATCAGCATCTCATTTGCATTTGTTAATTAGGGTTAATGTGCACTAATTGATTTTTTTGATGGTTGTAGATTTCCATTACATCCAGTTAGCTATAGTTGCTGGTGGCTCTCATTCATTCATTTGAGTTATGATGATCACATTTTTGTTGAATCTGTGCCAGATAGGGAGCCTGCATCATAATTATTGCTAATTAACACAACATGATGTCCTGTAATAATGTGCTTCCCTGATCTTTTATTGGCATACAGATGTTATAAATTTCAAACTTAAATATTTACTGAGCAGTGTGAATATCTATATTACACTGGATTAAAGTGACTAAAGTTAATTTTAATTAAACTTTATGCAGATTCTAGAATTTAGCTCCAAAAACTTGATTGGCTGAATCAGAATATCCAGATAAGGTGTGACAGTTGGGGAAGGGCCATATATAAGCCTTGCTTGAGGAAGGAGGTTCTTAAGGCTTGGTCTGGGATTCATGAGATCCTGGTTCAGTTCCCTGCTCTGCCAGACTTTGTGTGAAGGACCTTAGAAAGTCATGTAATCTCTGTGCCTGTGTCCCCATCCATAAGATGAGCACAGTAGCATTTTCCTACATCACAGGAGTGTTGTAAAAATAATACACTGACGACTGACGCCTCCTGTGCTATGGTGGTGAGGGCTATATAAGTACCAATATAGGTATGTTTCCATTTCCTTTACTATCTTTTCATTTCTGCATGTCTGGGAATATATTGCCACTAGATGTCCTGTGTTGTTGTTGTTTGAAGTTTGAGAGGAGTCCCCTGTTAAGGCTAATATACTTTCTCAACAGGATATATTTCTCTTTTAAAATAAATAAATAAATAAAAATCTGAAGTTGCCTTCAAGGAGCCACCTTCCGTTTTAGTCTTAGCCACAGGGTATGTGTATCCTGGAAGAGGACCAAGGGGGATGAGAGTTCAGGATATTGTAGCAGTGGGAGGGGGCTTGGGCACCATTAGGGTCATTTGGGCATCCCTGTTCCACTGCGTTTCTCTTCTGTCTGGTGATGTACTTTGAACTAATTTTGTCTACCCCCCATCCTCTGACATTCTGCCCCCGTATTGGGAAACACTGCTGTAACTGATTTGGAATATCTAAATTCTGTTACATTTCAAGGAGATGTGAGCTGACTGTACACTAGTTGATCAAGACCCAAGATTTTGCTGTTTTTCTGCATTTTTCTGCACTTTCAGTGCCAATAACTGGGTCCAGAAGAACCTAAGAGCAAATTGGGTGTCTTTGTAAAGCACAAGGTAGATGCAGGAATGTTGATAAAGCCAGATAGGGAACATTTACTCAAATGATGTAAAGTGAATTTGAAATTATTCTGAGGCATATGCAGTAGAAAGAACGTGGAAAATAGTTTAACTTGTTTATCAAATTATAATTCATACCCATAAACTATTAACGCTCTGTTGTGCAGGCTTGTTGCATGAGCAGAATATGGCAAAAATGAGATTACTTACTTTTATGGGAATGGCAGTGGAAAACAAAGAAATCTCATTTGACACAATGCAGCAGGAACTTCAGATTGGAGCAGATGATGTAGAAGCATTTGTCATTGATGGTAAGAAGAGTTAGCGTGCTTATATTTTACACATTTTTTTCATGGGGACTATTTGTTTTTATTCCTAAACTAATTCCTTGTTTTGAGGATTTTTAGAACAGATGTGATTTGGGTCTTACATGAGTGGCAGTTGTTTAACACACAGAAGCTGGATAAATACACCATTCTTATAATACAGATACTTAGTTATCTTTAAGAGAACATTACATGCAGTTTGCCAAATTCCGTACACCACTCTATGGAATATTATAACTTAAGCAATGAAAAGGTACTGCTTGTTTTAATGTAGACTTGTCTGTCAAGCCACATGTGGTTTAAGCGCTCCCCCACCCCCCTATTTGTATTTCTAAATTTATGTAAAAATTCATGTATGAAACATCATATTTAAAGACTTAGCCAACTGTTGACTTTTGAGAAGTGTTTTCTTTTCAGTGACAGGAATTGTATTTCAAATAATCCTTTATAGAACTAATAAATTGTTTGCAGGTTTAATTTGTCATCTGTTTTTGCTTGCTGTCATTAAAACAGGATGTGTTTGTAGGGGAGAACAGTTCATAAAAACTGTACAGGATATTGCTTTAATAGATTGGCACCAAACCATAGGAATTCATGGATGACCTTGTTACGTCACTTTGCTTTTCTGCCTACCAGGTTGTTGTTTCGCTGTTGGCTGTAACATCCAGCAAGTTATTACTTGTATATATTTACATGAATTTGAGTTTAAAGATGCTTATACTATTTTATGTCCTTGCTGTCTCTTGAAAGTATCACTCAAATCGTTTTACTGTTTTCAGCTGTAAAGACAAAGATGGTGAACTGCAAAATTGATCAGACACAGAGAAAAGTAGTTGTCAGGTAAGACTTAATTCTTTGCCGCATTTTGTAGAACAATTTAGTGTGTTCTAATTATTTCATTTAATATAGCTGTTTAATATTTTAACTAGAAGCAAGGTATTGTTCCTATCAGTTGCCTGTAGTTAAATAGTTGCTATTTATCATAATTTTATTAAAGCTCAGATTGAATGTGATTAGCTTATTTAATAAGAGAGTCCTATTTTCCAGCACATTTCATTTAATGACCTAACAGTGGCAAGAATACTAATGACTTTTTTGCAGCTTTAAATACTTGGGGAAGGCTACGGCGTGGGTGTGGTGAAGCCTTTTATACAGAGACTAAAAATAGATGTTTCCATATTCAATTTGGAATTGGAGGATTAGATATACCTTATTTCTAGCTAGAAATGTACAGAAGTAAAACAGATGTATTCTAGAAGAGCATTGCATAGCAAAAATGCTGTATCTTAATCCCTTTTTCAATTTTGTTTTACTTCTATAGTAACAGCACACATCGGACTTTTGGAAAGCAGCAGTGGCAACAATTGTATGACACACTTAACTCCTGGAAACAAAATTTGAATCAAGTGAAAAACAGTCTCCTCAGTCTTTCTGATACCTGAATGTTGCGTTGTTTTTGTTTGCCTCAGAGCAGATTCCAAAACCATAGTAAAAACATTCAAAACTTCATTTTGACAACTTCGAAGTTTTTTTGTCTCCAAAATATGTGTAATTGGTTTTAAGAAATTAAAGACTCAACTATGAGCTACAAAAGCAATAAAAGTAAAATGGGAAAACACCTTGAGTTTATTAATGCATTTTTAACAATAATGAACAATGACCATATTGGCTATGCATTAATTCTTTTTGGTTCTCTCAATTTTAATCCTTTCTTTCTTTGAGGGGGAGGGAGGGAGGAAAGAAGCAGTAGGATGATGATTCAAGTAATTCTAAAGTGAGTGGAAATGGAAAAGAAGAGAAATGATTATCAGCTGGATAAAGAAAAATTAAATCTTTATGAAATTGCCACCTTATTATCTCTGTAAATGATACATTTGATGACTTACCTTTTAAGAGGCAATATTTATTTTAAAATTCTGATTGTATCTATTTCTACTTAGTACGATATTAAAAAAAAAATTAACTCCTCTTTAAGATCTGATACATGTAAACAGCAGACGTTCTTATTCCTGTGCCAGTTAGTGAGTCATAACAGTTTGTAGGAACCATTCCATTCTGAGACATCATTTGTCCCTTTTGTTAGATAGTTGTGCTAGTGCTCATTCTGGCAGAGAAACGAGAAAGTCCTGCAGCTACGATTTTTCAACATCTGAAGGAGGTACAGTTTTTAAATACATCACAAATTACACTTAACAGACATATACTTATAACACTTGTTTTAAATTTTTAACTTCTAGCAAAAATTTTGTAACAACTTGCAAGGACTTTAATTGCAGAAATGTAGGGAATCTATTTTCTTTTAATACAGTTACATCAAAATACTGGGGTGGGGGGAATCATTGTCGAGTTTGCAGTCTAGAGTTACCCACAGAATAAAATATGCACCTCTTTACTTCCAGTGGAAGAGTTCTACAAAGTTTTCTATGATATGCATATTCAGAGATTGAATTATTTTTCTGTTTTGTCCCCTGTCGCAGCTTTTTCTAGACTTTCTTCATATTTCCTTTTTCTAGACTGGTGGAGCCTTTCTAAATTCAAAAACTTTTCAGTGTCATTGATTTGACTTTTTATAAAGAAGTTATGAGAATCACAATTCTGATCTTCCTTGCTGAGTAAACTTTCACTTGAGACTGGTGTGTCTGCATTGGAAGCCAGATGGAAAAGCTTCTGCTGGTGGCAAGATACAGAAACTCCTGCTTTGACCTAAGAGAATAAAATGTAGTATTATAAATGCATTAGACTCAGAATAACTTGATGTATCTAGAGATCCAGTGCAAATTACTGAATTTTGAAGATTAGCAAGTAAGGAGGAAACAGACATGATTAACAGTGAGGATAATGCATTGCAAAACTAATTTCATTTAATTTGACAAGCATAGTTTGGTTTTAATTTATTCTGCTTCATAATGTCTTAGTAAATGTACTGTATTCTATAAAAATAATGAAGTCTTAATTTGAGACTTAAATACAGAATATTCTCTGAGAATTGGGGAGAGACTGCCAATTTTGGATTAAGTATGCAGTTTAGCAAAGTATTTGCTAATGTACATTATGCCAGTTGGAGATATTTTTATGTAGTGGTCCGTGTCACAATTTAAAAATACTCTTCATTCTTCAGCTGACAGTCAGTGAGAAAAAATGGGCCTCATGTTGTTAAGAGCTCTTTTTGCTCTTCCTTTAGTTTTTTGGATGGTTGTGTTTACCATTTGGTAGAGACACAATCACATCTGATCGACTCAAGAATGTACAGTGTTTTCTGCATTCAACACTGACAGATGATAAAGTAAGTGATCAAAGTTATATCTTCAGACAATGTAGGTATCTTTAATAAACCTTTTCACTTTCCCCTAAGAAAAAAAACCTGCAAGAATTTTTAAAATAAGTTATTTGCTCCCTTGAATTATGCACTCCATTCTGCCTTCTACCAAAACAAAACAATGGTAAACCCTAAGGCTACATTTAATAGAAGTAAAGCTGCACTATACATTTTTCTTTTAGATTTTAGCTTTTGTTTTCTCCCTTCCGAGGACTGCCACTCCTAATGGAGTAGGAAAGTGGAATCAGCCATTAGAAACTTGGCATTTTTCCCAATATACTACTTGTGTTCAAACTGCTTACTTTGTTTTAAAATAACATAGAATGGAAATAGTGTCCTAGTTACTGTGGTTGTGGATAATTACTAGAGTAAACCAACTCTTTGCACAGCACACATTAAGTGTTACAAACCTGTAGCTGGTTTGGTGTGGGGACATTTTATTGGTCCACGGCTCACCTTTCAGACAAAATATAATGAATTAACAAATCATTTAACTGCTTGCCAGATTATTACTGCGCCACACTGAGTGGTAGTTTGAAACTCCATTTCCAAGAACTGCAGTTCTGCTATGTGAGTCCTTGACATATGGGGTCTCAAGGAGTTGGCTTCATGCACATGTTGTCCATCTGACTGAAGGTGTATCTAGCACTTTTTGACTATATATTAGGGTGATTTTTCAGTTACAGGCAGAGGGAGTATCTCTTGAAGCTGTAAGGGCACTGACTCCACACCACTTGTTAAAATAATTATGAAAAATAAAAATACATATCTAAGGCCTAACCTCCTATAAGACCCATTATCTCTCATTCTTGTGTTTTTATAACCATTTTTGCATTTAAAAAGGAATTATGTGAGTATGTTTCAACTGTACACTAAAATAAGAGTAATTTATCTCAGAGTATGGAAAAATATAATAGTTATTTCTTTTATGGCCAAATGCTGCTCCACACTTCTATCTCTAGTAAGATCCAAAATGTAACAAAACTGTTGCAGTTTCACTATGTGGGCTGCCATGCAGAGAGACTGCGTTATATGTAAGACAATGAACGGTGGATCTGGCTCTTCTCCACAGGCCTGAAGGACTGTAGGCAAACTGTCCATTGCCAATGCTTCCACCAGCCAGAATTCCCATTTAGGTTGTGCATGGAACTATACCTGCACCTTCATGTTAGACTGGCAGGAGGAGAATTGTTTTTGCACTTGGCATTGCTAGTAAGGTTCCCATGTGCAAGGCCATTTACTAGGGTTTTAGTCCAAGAGGGACCAGCATTTGAGCCCTGGAGAATAAATTGCAGTAGGTAGTATGTGTAGAAGCTCATACATTTAATACAGGTATGTTACAGTGTGTTTGAAATATTGGATGGCTGTGTGAATCCCATCCACTGGATTTAAAATTTGTATCATTTAGGTTTTTAAATGTTAAAGGATCAGAAATGCTTTAAAACTGCAGATTTCTGTACCCGGGTTGATTGATTCTAATGAGTGTCATGCATTGCTGTGTCAGTCTTAGTGACAAATAGAACAAATGCTATTAAGCTCAACAGGAACTTGTTATTGATAGAAGCTGTCATTAAGAGAATGTTAATGTTACGCATTTAAGCACTCAGGTCAGGAAATGAGTTAAGGATGCACATATGCATTCTGATTGCAAGCACAGTGTATGGATGCTTAATACATTGTTCTATACAATTCCTCGATTTCCCCCCTTCCCCCCATAATCTTAGGTGCACTTGTGTAGTATCTTGTACTATTTTTGTCATTTGTATATATTTATTCTATTTTCCATGTTATGGTGGTCCAGGTCATCCTTGACTTAGACTTTTATATGGTACATTCTTGCTTGTCTTATCCAAACACATGGCTTATTTAGTCAGCAGCCATATCTTATACAGTTTTTTTCAACCACTACACATACATCCTTGCATATAATTCGTGAGGGTCAGGTAGTTATGAAATATATGTTAGCTATGAAATATCTCAAGTATCCCAGCAAATTTTCTCTATTGCTGTTGCACCTAATTTGCAGTATGCTTTGTGAAAATGGTACTATGATGTATCTACTTCTGATAGAAATGACTACTGGACTATGTCTGGTACACACAGTACTACAAGATACCACACGTATATCTAAGGCCTAGTCTACACTTGAAGCACTATAGCGCATCTGAAGAATACGCTCTATGCCAATGGGAGAGATCTCTCCCATCAGCATAATAAAACCACCTCTGTGAGAGGCGGTAACTGTGTCGGCAGGAAAAGCTCTCCACTGACATAGCGCTGTCCACACCAGTGCTTCGGTTGGTGTAATTTATGTCATTTGTGGGGCGGCTTATTTACATGAGTGACATAAGTTATACCGACGTAAGTGGTAGCGTGTGTAAGCCCTAAAGTTGTAGAAAAGCTGTATGTATTGTATCTGAGAAAGTCTAATTAAATGATCATATATTATTATGATGCATAGGTACAAGGGCCAGAATTAAGGTTTTTACCTTGTAATTTCCTGGTTTATGACTGTTTATCCAACTTTAACAGCCTCTATTTTTTCTAGGTTTGCTTTATTTAAAAAAAAAAATCTATATTGCAGAAATGACTTCACATCACCAGAGTGTCTGATCCCATGCACCTTAGGAGGTCTTCAGGAGAGAGCCCTTCTCCCTGTAAACCTTAGTTGTGCAGCTTTTTACCTGTCAAGATGCAGCGAATGAGACATGTCTCATAATTAATGAATTGGAGCAGGAAATGTTTCAGAATTAAAGGGCTCAACTAACAACAACAACAACAAAAAACAAACCACCCTAGCTTTCCTTTTTTTTCCAGACTAATGTATTTAGTTTGTGCTAGAATACAATTTATTCAGCGTGCTGTAGCACATAACTAGTACAGTATGATATGATAACAGTATAAGTTGTTAGTGATCAAGACAACTCTTAACTATTTTTAATCCTCCAGCTCCCCTTCTTTATGCCCATAAAAGTTAGTCTTGAGGAAATAACTTATTACAACTGTAATACCAAAACAAATGGGAAGAGGCAGAAGCAAAATCCCAGACTGGGGCTTTATAGATTCAACACTTTGAAATGCACCTGAAGTCATAAGTCAGCAAGATGCACTAGTTATGTCTCACATATGTCTAATCCACAAAGGCAAGCGGTTACGTTCTCCCCCAGGTGAAGTCTTTGCTTGGCTTTCATGAATCGCCCTAGGTAGAGCACAGTTCAGTAGTGTAGACTGGAAGTGACAAAAGTGGGTATACATGCAGTCAGAGGTGTGTATATTAAAAGCTGCAACCTCTTGTCTTGCTGTAGCTAAGACATGTTGGTCTATTATTTTAACTAAGGGCAGATATAGCATGTCCACTGTTTAAAAGGAGTGGATATAATCCCTGCCAATTTATCCAGGTACTTCTCTCTACCACGCAGCATTAACTTCAGCTCATCCTTATCCTTATTCCTATCTCTGTCACATTTGGAAAGAGCAAACACAGTGGAATCTGAGTTAGGCAAAAGAGTATCATGACCATACTGATGGGCATGCAGCCCAAAACAACTCAACTTTCACAGGTGGCCTCATGTTTGTTGAAAAAGAATACTGATAACATGGAAGTAGTGTTTTGGGCAGCTGAGTTGTTCAATACAACCCTTTGAGATTTACCCAAAAGGAAGGAATAGTGTTACTAGAGAACAAGTGAGCCAATGGTATTGAAATGGTGCTGAAATAGTATTGAATGTGATCCAATAAAATCAGTAGACCTCTAACCTTGGTAGTCTATCACATGAAGATGTCAGTATAATTATCTCTACATACCCAGGCCTGAAACCAGACCAATAGGATCCAGTTGACTGCCCACCATCTTCTCAGTAATCATTTCCGAAATGGAAGGTCCAAGATGGTTAATTCACAAGTTGTCACCAAAAAAAATCACCCTTTGAAGGTATGTTTAATATTGTGTTTTAGAACTTGTCTCTTTGAGACAGAAACCAGACTTAGCCCTTTTCTTCAGGGTTTTGCATAAAGTGTTACGTACCACAGAGATCTCCAAAATGCAACGTGAAGCCTGGCTAGTTTCCTCTTATATGACAAATTGACCCTAGAGAATGACAGGTTTCCTCTTTTAATTCTCTGCTTATGCATACATTGATGTATACCAATGTGAACATTCTGCCTTATCAAACAAAGATGATAATGAACAAATTCAAAAGCAATGAGCAATATATATTTTATTGCAGCATAGAACAAACTAGCTAACAGCTATTGCAATTCATATATATTCTGAATTATTTTATTAGATAAGTAAACAAATAAAAGGAACATAATATGCTTGTCTTCCTATATTGTAGGTGATCATTTTTATTGAGGTACATAATGAACTACCTCACCCTCTCCTCCCAAAACAGACTGGCTAGCATCTGCTTGATTTATATGCTGTGACTTTTTCCTGCTGTTTTCTATCAACATTAATTGTGAAAAATGGTGCCATGTTGCCCTCTTGATATTATTTTGGAGATCGACTAGGTCTTAAAACATCCAGATGCATACAGTTCTACACATATCTGTGGAATTAGCTCACCGAGGTCTGCTCTGCAATATTTTTAATTGACTTACATGTTCTGTGGGAAAAGAAGAATCATAAAAAGTCTTTGCTATTGCATTCCATTCTTCACTGGGATCTCTCTTGGGACCTCGATGGATACTTGAGGTATTCAAAGTGTCAGCAACTCTGTTAATACTGGTAGAATCTGATTGACAAAAAGGAAATGGTAACAACTGCAATTCATTTTCTAGGTACTAATTTTAGAGTGACCAAACTTCTGGTTTATCTCTGATCTTAAGAACCACAAGTGTTTGTTTTAAATCACAGAATTTTTGTTTTGATTTTACCTCATTTATACTTTGTTGTTTTTCTACACTTTGATCTTACTGCCAGAAATTCTGTTTCAATAGCAGAGCAGCAAGAATTATTTTTTAAATAGTTTCCATTTTAATAAAAAGTACTGTTTACCATCATTTCTTTTATATAATGCATTACAAAGAGTCCCAGTATTAAAATAAAAAGATATTTTTTGGTAAATAATTCCAAAGAAGAGGAAGTTACTCACCTTGTGGGGTAATGATATTTCATTGAGATGTGACCCCCTATAGGTGCTCCATGGCAGGTGCACTTGCATCCCTGCACTGCTGATAGGAGAACATTGGTGGCAGTGTTCATTCAGCCTGCATATGCGCTGTCACCTCCTCATGCTCTACCAGGAGGCCAACCAGCATGCCCAGGTGAATCCCGCTCGGTTCCTTCTCTACTGCAGAGTCCTTGACAAGAACTGCGAAGAGGGGAGGAGGGTGGGCCATGGAGCATCCCTAGGGACACAGATCTCAAAGAACCATCATTGCTCACAAGGTGAGTAACTTCCTCTTCTTTGAGTTGTGTCCCTATGGGTGCTTCACTGTAGATGACTCCTGAGAAGTATCCCTAATGGGAAGCTGGGACTTTGGCGCTGTTATGGATGACAATACTGCAGAGCCTAATATAGCATTGGAAGCGGACTCCCCAGTAATCACACAGTGTTCTGAGAAGGTATGCACAGACTCTCAGGTTGCTGCCCTGCAGATTTCCGATATGGGGACATTCTTGAGGAAGGTGATAGAGCAGGAAACAAACCTCGTGGAGTGTGCATGGATTCCGGACACTATGTTGTGAACCTGATAACAGTGTTTGATACAGTTTGAGACCCATTTGGAGAGTCTCTGGGTTGATATCGTTGTACCATTAGATCTTTCCGTAATGGAAAGGAAAAGATTAGATTTCCTAAAGGCCTTTGTCCTGGCCAGGTCTCTCCTAACATCTAGGGTGTGCAGTAAAGCCTCCCTGTTATCACAGTGAGGATTAGGGTAAAATTTTGGGAGGTGAATCAGTTGGTTTATGTGAAAAGATGAGGTCATCTTGGGGATGAACTTCAGGTGCAGTCTGAGAGTAACCTTGTGCCGAAATAATATAAGTGGGTGGGGGTGCCACTAGTGCTGCTATTTCCCCTATTCTCCTTGCTGAGGTGATCTCCACCAGGAACACTGTCTTAATAGGCAGGTATGTGAGCTAACAAGTGGCCATGGGTTCAAAGGGTGGTCTAGTCGGGCTCTTTAGTACTAAGTTTAGGTCCCATATTGAGGTGGGGCATCTAGATTGGGGAAAAAGATTTGCTATATCCTTAAGGAATTGTTTTGTAGTTGGGTGAGAGCACTGAGAATCCCTCTATTTGTTCATAGAAGGCTGCTATGACTGCTAGGTGAACTTTGAACGAACTAAGAGAGGGTACTGATTTCTTGAGTCAGTATATGCTCCTGTACCATTGGGAGAGTAGCAGATGGGGAAATTTGCTTGGAATTACACCAAACCAGAAATCTAGTCTGCTTTTGCAGGTAAGTAAACAGGGTAGTCCATTTCACACTATGTAGTAACACTCCCTGTACCTCTTGAGAGCTGGATCTTTATATGTGCTGGAACCATGAAGGAGCCACCCCTGAGTTGGAGTATCCGCAAGTTGGGGTTGAGAGTGTTTCCTTCGTTCTGCGAGAGAAGGTATGGAGAGAGACTAGCAGACGTGTTGCCAGCTGTGACAGGTAAGGGTATCACGTCTGTCTCAGCTAGATGGGAGCAATCAGTAAAACATTTGCTTTCTCTTTTTATTAGGACTTTCAGCGATAGAGGAAATGGGGGAAAAGCGTATAGAAGGCCCTTGTCCCATGAGAGAAAGAGAGCATCCCCTAAAGAGTGCTGACTGAGGCTTGCCCTGGAGAAGTAGCATGGGCATTACTTGTTCAGGTAAGGTAAACAAGTCTATTGTCGGTGTCCTTCAATGTCTGAATATGCCATAGAGTACCTACTGAGTTATCTCCCATTCGTGGTTGTGTAGGAACTTGCGCCTGAGACGCTAAACTGTCGTGTTCTGCACTCCTGGTAGGTAGGCCGTTGATATCATAATGCACCAGTTCCATAGCATTAGTGCTTCCTCACAAAGGGAAAGCAATCTGGCGCCCATTGATGATTTATGTAGTACATACAAGCTATGTTGTTTATCATGACCCTTGTGTGCGTACCTCTAATCAGCAGAAGGAAATAAGCACATGCATTCCTGACCGCTCTGAGTTCGAGGAGATTGATATGAAGAAATGCCTCCCTGGGTGACCACTTTCCCTGTGTTATGAGGTTGTTGAGATGTGCTCCCAATCCTATGAGGGATGTGTCAATGGTGAGGAGTAGTGCTGGAGGGGGACTGGGCTGTGTGAACGAGATCCCTGTGCAGATGTTTGCTGGGTCCTTCCACCACTTCAAGGACTGCTTGACCTCGGTGGGTAATGATAGGGGCTTGTCTAGGCTATCTCTGATTGGCCTGTAAACTGAGGTGAACCATGACTGGAGACACCTCATGCAAAGCCTGGCATAAGCTATCACAAATGTGCCTGCAGCCATGGGCCCCAACAGTTGAAGGCAGTGTCTGGCTGATATTTGAGGGCTGGTTTGCACTGTCTCCTCAATCTATTCCACTCTTATAAAATCTGTATTGTGGGAGGAGAGTGCTCACTCAGAGACAGTCGAGATTGGCTCCTATAAATTCTAATCTCTGTACTGAGGTTAACATCGATTTTTGGACATTGATTTGTAGGCCCAGGCTTCTGAATAAGTCCATAGTCATATGGGTAACCTGCAGAACTTTGTCGAAGGAACGAGCCCTGAGGAGGCAGTTGTCTAAATGGGGATAGATCATGATTCCCTAGAAATGAAGATGAGCTGCCACTACAATGAGGACCTTGGAGAATACTCTGGGAGCCGATGATAGCCCAAAGGGGAGTACCCTGTACTGGTAGTGGTCCTGTCCTGGGGTAAACATGAGGAACCATCTGTGGGGTGGTAAGATTGAAATAAGCATTCTGAAAGTTGAGGGCCAAAAAAGTCTCACTGTTCCAAAGCTGGAATACTCACTGTTAGAATGACCATCTTGAATTTTTGAGCCTTGATGAACTTGTTGAGTGCTCTGAGCTCCAGTATGGCTCTCCAACCCCACTTTTTCTTGATTATTAGGCAGTAACGAGAGTAAAAACCTTTGCCTCCTACTTGTTGAGGTACTGGTTCTCTGGCTCCTACACAGAGGAGTTGATCTATCTCTTGTCACAGTAGACTCTCATGAGGAGGGTCCCTGAAGAGGGATGGGGAAAGGTGTTGTGGGGGCAGGGGAAGGGAGGTGAAATGAATGGAATACCCATTAAGGATGATTTGTAGCACCAATTTGTGAGATGTTATCCGATCCCAGGTGCTATGGAACAGCCAGGTGGCATCCAAAGGGATGTGAAGAGTTGTTTAGCATCAGATGGTGTTGGAGGGAGTGGTCTGCCGGTGCCCCAACTAATCTATTAAAATTGATGTTCTGAAGTGGATGGTTGGGAAGAGGGAAGGCTGTGTGCCCAATAGTTTGCGCTTTGAGAATCTGGCCTTTTTCCTTTGTGGCTCATAAAAGCATTGAGTTTGATAGGGTGCTGTGCATGATTTAAGTGAGGGCTGAAGACTCTATTTTCTCTTCTGTGAGGTGTATAAATCCCCAACGACCAAAGAGTAGCCCTGGAGTCTTTGAGTGTGTGGAGGGATGCGTCCGTCTTTTCTGCGAACAGTTTGGTGCCTTTGAAGGAAAGGTCCTCCATGGTTGTCTGTACTTTCTTCGGGAAGCCAGATAAATGTAGCCAAGAGACTCGTTGCATCACAATTGCTGTGAAGATGGATCATGCTGCAGTATTGCCTACGTCAAGTGCTGATTGAAGTGCCATCTTGGCTACCAGTTATCCTTTGATAATGGCCCTAAACTTATCTCTGTGTGATTGATCAATAAACAAATTGAGTTTGGAGTAATTGAAGTAGTTATATTTTGCTATTAGCACTTGGTAATTTGCGATGTGGAATTGTAGTGTGGCAGAAGAATAAGCCTTTCTTCCAAAATGGTTGAGGCGTTTCTAATACCTATCATTAGAGGTGGACTTCACCTGGTGCTGACGACCTCTGGAGTTCACCGCATCCACAACAATCAAATTAGGGGGTGGATGGGAGAAAAGAAACTGTGCCCTTGGTTGGGATGTAGTATTTCTTATCAGATCACTTACAGATTGGTGTGACCGATGTATGGGTCTGCTATATCAATTTGGCTGGATCCAAGAAAGCCTCATTGATGGGGACCCGCACTAAATGTTCAGGAGGTGTCATATCTATATTCCTCCCATGGGTCCCAGTAAGGCCATTGGGATGGCAGGAAGGACGTTGTCATCCATACCAGGGTGGTTGAGGGTCCAGAAGGCAGTACAGCTCCGGAGGCCCAGATTGGTAATGGGCACTATAAGGTGCATGGAAAGAGCAAAGACAACCTCTTCCTGCTCACTCTCGACTGGAGAATGGAGGGGCATGGCATGGTGCCAGTGGAGACTCTCGAGCTTGAGGTAAAGTCAGTACCG
The DNA here is from genome assembly GCF_965140235.1 of Caretta caretta. Taxonomy (NCBI): domain Eukaryota; kingdom Metazoa; phylum Chordata; order Testudines; family Cheloniidae; genus Caretta; species Caretta caretta. The sequence continues at coordinate 39,418,911 of NC_134211.1, read as the reverse complement.
GAGCCCTGGTACCAAGTAGGGAAGACCCAGGTACATCAGATACTGTGAAGTCTTTCGAGTATCTGAACTCCTGTGGTGCCATGGAGGTTGGTACTGGTGGTGGCTGCCGGTGCTGAGACGACAGTGCTGACGGGATTGGTGATGTAGACCAGGCTAAATGCTCTGATGTTGTTTGGCATACCATTGCTGGTACCAAAGCCATTGCCCATACTGAGGGAGCCTTCCCCAAAGCATGGTCTCTGTCCTTATCTCTCACAGTTGGTACCTTTGCTTCGGTGCCTGTGCCCATCGGGTCTTTAGGCATATCAACGTGCTCCATTGGGATGGTACTGTGCAAGTTCTGGGTACTGCATTTGGATGGTTTCAGTACCATTCAGTACAATGATATATAACATGCTGGGGATCTTTTCTGGCTTGTTTGGGGTTCACTCAGGGGACTCGCAGCTCTCTTTTGAAGCTATATGTGAGTGTCTCATGGCTTTAGATTAATTGTCTGTGGATGTAGAGGGCTGTGGTGAAGATTCCCATCCTTTGGGTAAATTTTGACACGGGTCTGAAGGAGGCTGGAGAGCTGCCTCCATTAGAAGGAGTTTTAGTCTGAGCTGTCTGTCCTTTCGAGATCATGGCTTCAGCTGCTGACAAAAAAAATACTTCTGGGGCATGTGGTTTTCCCCAAGGCAATGGACACAATAGGAATGTCCCTCCCTTACAAAGATGCTTCTTAACAGGAGAGGCACCTCTTTAAACCCAGGTGAACCGGAGAAAGGGGAAGAAGTAGATAAAGTGTGGGGGGGTTGTTTGTTTTTTAAGAAAAAAAACAAAGGAAACTAAAATAACAAAGAAAGATTAGTAGATAGTTAAGTTCGAACAGTAGAGTTAACAATCTGATGAATGGACAGCTAATATCTCTGTCTCTAGCCAGGTGCTGTTGACAGCACGTGGAGGGGGACAGTGCATGTGTGGGCCAAACAGACACTGCTATCAAAGTTCTCCAATCAGCAGCACAGGGCTGCAAGCACACCTACAGTGAAGCACGCATAGAGACACTACTCAAAGTAGTATTTTTCCAATATTCATATAGTAGACAAGTTTTTATATCGTAAATCATAGCTTCTAGTTAAAACACTGATTCCTGAAATGAGTGTCTATGAATACCAGCTTCTGAGTAAGATGATAAAATATAATCAGTGCCATCCTGTCACATTGTTGAATGGCTTATCATTAGGAACTGAATGCCATTTTAAATAACTAGCTAATCAGGAACTAGCTTTCTTATTACAGTTAGATATGTTTAAAACAATATTAGCCTGATTTTCAGAGGTGTTGAGCACCCACAGCAACCACTGATGTAACTGGAGTTGTGGTGCCCAGCATTTCTGAAAATTGGACCATAAGCATTTAATCAGGTGCTATATTTAAGCTGTACTATAGATTAGCTGCAGCACACAGTAAGGCCCAATGCTGCAAAGACTTTCCATGCCATGAATAGTGACATTAAGCACATACCTAAATCTTTGCAGGATCAGGGCTGAAGTCTATTTTCTAAACCAGTCAGCATAGTCAGTTACTGTTATGAGTCAATGTTGATGCAGCAAAGTAACATAATCATTTGGTACAGTAGCAAAAGTTATCTTACTATGAATATACATATGTGCTTTGCCTTGGCATTAATTTTTGTAAATGCCTTCGCATGTAGCAGCAGGAGACCTTAGTCTAATTATAATGTTCTATTTCATTAGTTTTTTGTTGTTTGGTTTTGTTATAATTCTTCAGGAAGGTCTACTATTTCCCAGTTCATCCCAGTTAACCCTGGAGATCATGTGTTGTGGCTGCTCTCTGGAACCTATCAATGTCACTCCCTAATTCACTGGCAGAATTGTGATTGAGTGGGATAAGGAATTCCCTCACATAGGCTGTTAACTATTTCTGCAATGCACCAGTCTGAGAGCAATGCATTTGTATTGAGAATTGAAGTCAGGTATCCCACATGGCAACATAATCTTCTAATCTAACCAGATGTATAAATGTGTAAAAGTTTTGTAGTTACTTACCCTACAGTGCCTGTATTTCTTTGAGATCCATTGTCCACATGGATTACACCCTTGGTGTGACTGTCAAGCATTTGGTGAATACCCAGTGCTGCAGAAGGACCAAATGGCTGAAAAGAAGTTACTCAACTTGTGCAGTAACTATGGGTTTTCGAGATGTGTCCCCCTATGGGTACTCCACTGTGGGTGTGTTTGCGTCCCTGTGCTGCTGATTGGAGACTTCAGTAGCAGTGTCCATTAGGCCTGCACATGTGCTCTCTCTGCTCTGGCTGTACCATGAGGCTAGCCAACACATAAAAGCTACCCCCACTCAGTTCCTTCTCTACAGCAGACTCATTGACAAGAACTCTGAAGTACAGGGGAGGAGCGTGGGTTGCAGAGCACCCATAGAGATACATATCTCAAAGAACCATCATTACTGCACAAGGTAACTTCTTTGAGTAGTGTCCCTATGGGTGCTCCACTGTAGGTGACTCCTGAGCAGTACCCCTTCTGGACGGCTGGGACTTCAGAGTCAGGTCAGTTACAGATGACAGCACTGTGGAGCTGAAGATGGCATTGGAGGCGGAGTCCCCAGTGATCACATACTGTTCTGCAAAAGTGTGGACTGATGCCCATGTCGCTGCTCTACAGCTCTCTGAGATAAGGCTATTCTGGAAGAAGGTGAAGATGAGAAGATTGACCTTGTGGCGTGTGTATGAATAGAGTCTGGAAGGGTCATGTTGCGAGCTTGGTAATACTGTCTGATGCAATTTGAGACCTACTTGGAGAGCCTTTGGGCTGATGTTGCTGAACCCTGGGATCTTTCCACAATGGAGTGGAAAACCCTAGGGGACTTCCTGAAGACCTTTTACCTGTCCAGGAAGAAGACCAGGGCTCTCCTGACATCTAGTGTATGCAATACACTGTTGTCCCTGTTGGTGAGGCTTGGGGTAAAAAATTGGAAGGTGACTCAGTTGATTCATGTGAAACAGGGAGGTTGGATGTGTTCTGAGCAGAACCTGGCAAAAGAGGAATTCAGATTAATTGGTGGGGACATATTTTTTTGTCTGCCCACTGGCAGGTAGGCACTACCAACACTGGGGTTTGCTGTACGGTTCTTGCTGAGTCTAAGGTGGTTTAATAGGGAGGGGCGATCTTTGAGGAGGAGGTAGAATGGAATATGTCAGGTTAAGGAGTCAATGGTGAGTGTACTTCCAGTGGTATTTGGAGAGCGTCTGCAACTCTTTGCTAACTCCTGGAAGAGACTAGTCATCTTCCAGAGATGGTGGGGAAGGCATTACTGCTTCACCTGTGGAGAAGGAGAATATGGTCCTCAGTGTCAGTTCTTCCTCGGCACCACCCTCCTGTTCCTCTATAATGTCTTGTGGAGGCTCTGAAGCTCTGGATGCTGCGGCCGAGGGGGTGTGTCTTGAGGGTTGTCAGGTGAGGCTTGAAGCCTGAGAGGCATGCCAGTGATATGCTGCCCAAGGGTCCCAATAGGGCCAGTCGGGAGACATGGATCCTGGCGGAGGTGCCCATGAGTGGCTGAACCAGGATGGTGGTGGTGGGGCCCCCTGAAGGCATATTTTAGGGCTTTGTTGATTCTGAGCACCATATGGGGCCTGAGTGGAGTATTGTGATGCCACCTCCTCTGGTTCACTGTCTGAACCCTCACTAGAGAGTGGAGGAGCATGGCATGGCATATTCCCGTGCTAAGCACAGGCTCAGTACATAGGTCCCGGTACTGAGAAGCAGGGACTCCGGTACGTCCGATATGCGGAGGTCCCTGGAGAGGCAGGATTCCACTAGTATTGATTATCCTGGTGTCAGTATTGGAGGGACAGGGATCTTGTCCATATTGGTTGCGCTGGTGCCGGATGAGGCATCTTGTAGCGCTTTCTGAACTCTTTCCAGTTTTTCGGCATCTTTATTGAAGTGTGAGCCCCAGAACTGGACACAGTATTCCAGTATTGTCTCATGCCATATACAGAGGTAATACTAGCTCACTGCCTCAATATTTCCCCGATTATACCTAACTGGAGGCTCGTGTTCTGTTGCTTATCCAACATTACCCCTAAGTTCTTTTCAGTTTCATTGCATTCCAGGATACGAACTACCATCTTTAATTTGTGACCTACATTCCTTGTTCCTAGATATTTGACCTTGCATTTGGCTGTATTAAAACATTTTATTCAAATGAGCCCACTTTTTCAGGTGTTCTAACTTGGTCTTTATAACAGGCCTGTCATCATTATTTACTGCTCCATCAATGTATGTGTCATCTGTAATTTTTACAGTAGTTACGTTCTTCCACATAAGTGATAAAGATATTGAATTGCATTGGGCCAAGAATAATGCTTGTGGGATCCCACTAGAAACACAATCATAGGATTTCAACAATTTCCACCCCACCATCAACCTCAGCCTGGACCAGTCCACACAAGGGGTCCACCTCCTAGACACTACAGTGCTAATAAGTGATGGTCACATAAACACCACCCTATACCAGAAACCTACTGACCGCTATACTTACCTACATGCCTCCAGCTTTCATCCAGACCACATCACACGATCCATTGTCTACAGTCAAGCTCTAAGATACAACCGCATTTGCTCCGATCCCTCAGACAGAGACAAACCCCTTCAGGATCTCTATCAAGCGTGCTTAAAACTACAATACCCACCTGGTGAATTGAAGAAACATATTGACAGAGCCAGAAGGCTACCCAGAAGTTACCTACCACAAGACAGGCCCAACAAAGAAAGTAACAGAATGCCACTAGCCATCACCTTCAGCCCCCACCTACAACCCCCAACTAAAACCTCTCCAGCGCATCATCTAGGATCTACAACCTATCCTGAAGGACGATCCTTCACTCTTGCAGACCTTGGGAGACAGGCCAGTCCTTGCTTACAGACAGCCCCCCAACCTAAAGCAAATACTCACCAGCAACTGCACACCACACAACAAAAACACCAACTCAGGAATCAAACCCTGCAACAAACCTCGGTGCCAACTCTGTTCACATATCTATTGAAGGGACAACATCATAGGACCTAACCACATCAGCCACACCATCAGGGGCTCATTCACCTGCACATCTACCAATGTGATATATGCCATCATGTGCCAGCAATGCCCCTCTGCCATGTACATTGGCCAAACTGAGCAGTCTCTACGCAAAGGAATAAATGGACACAAATCTGACATCAGGAATTATAACATTCAAAAATCAGTAGGAGAACACGTCAGTCTCCCTGTTCACTCAATAACAGACCTAAAAGTGGCAATTCTTCAACAAAAAAACCTCAAAAACAGACTTCAATGTGAAACTGCAGAATTGGAATTAATTTGCAAACTGGACATCACCACATTAGGCCTGAATAACGACTGACCCTGGTTATGTCATTACAAAACCTAAACCTAATTTCCCCCATACTAATTTCCCTCTACTGTTACTCACACCTTCTTGTCAATTGTTTGAAATAGGCCACTCTCATTATCACTACAAAAGTTATTTTTCCTCCCTTGGTATCCTACTGTTAATTGAATTGTCTCGTTAGACTGACCTCACATTTGGTAAGGCAACTCCCATCTTTTCATGTATTTATATCTGCTCATGTATTTTCCACTCCATGCATCTGCTGAAGTGGGTTCTAGCCCACAAAAGCTTATGCCCAAATAAATTTTAGTCTCTAAGGTGCCACAACGACTCCTTGTTGTTTTAACCATAGGATAATACCCCATTTCTAATTATTTTTTGAAGCCTACCAGTTAACCAGTTTTTAACCCTTTGAATATAGTACAATGATTTTGTATAGTTTTTGTTTAGTGTTAATTTTATCATCATGTGGGACTAAGTCAGATACCTGACAGACATGTAAGTATATTATGCCAACACAATGACCTTTATCAAACATGATCACATTAAAAACAATATCACATTTGTCTGACAAGACCTATTTTCCATGCTGATTAGCATTAATCACACTGCCATACTTAATCCTTTACTGATTTTGTCCCATTTCTGCCTTTCCATGGTTTTGTCTGGGATCAGTGTCAGGATAACCAGCCTAAAGTTATCCAGTCATCCCATTTACCCTTTAAAATAGTTACTCAACATCAACTTTTTTCCAGTCCTTGAACTTTAACAAATCTTGGAATAATGAGAATCATCATTAATTGTTGAGAGCAATCCTTAGACAATTCTTTTAATATTCATAGATGCAAGTTATCCAATCCTGTCCATTTAAAACAATTTAATGGTTGCTGTTTAACATACTTCCTTGTTACTGATGGCACAGAAAATATTTCCTTATCGTTTTAAGATATGAATACATCACCCTGCTTCTGTCCAAATACAGAACAGAAATATCAATTGAATAGTTACCCCTTTTCTGCTTCATGATTGACAATTTTATCATCCTTATCTACTCTGAGACCTGTATCAGTGTTTGGATTTCCTTTGTTCCTGCTATATTTCATGAATTTCTTCTGATTTTTCTTAACCCTACTGGCCATAAAATTTTCATTGATATTATTACCCTTTTTTGACTTTAGCAGTTGGCCAATATCCAGGGCGTTCTTCCTTAAGGAGGAAAAATTGATGATGAGTCAGGTGCTTTTTTATTGCAATACTAGTCACAGAGAACATACAAAAAGAAAAGGAGTGCTTGTGGCACCTTAGCATTAAATTAATTTATAATTTATTAATTTATTAATTAATTTATAATGCTCAAATAAATTTGTTAGTCTCTAAGGTGCCACAAGTACTCCTTTTCTTTTTGCAAATACAGACTAACACGGCTGTTACTCTAAAAAGAACATACATAAAACCCTGTTTCCCTAAACATAGTAGGCAGTTTCCTTGCTCAGAAATTGAAGTCTGCCTTTTCAGTGAGTATTGTGCCCAAAATAACCTCTGTCTTTGTGTTCCTCCCAGGGCCATGCTCACCAGCACTTCTCTCACATTGGGCTGACTTTCTGTGGCTTTCTACCCCCACACACAGGGACAAGCTGCAACCAGTCAATCCTCTATCTTCTGATTTTTTTTTTTTTTCCTTCCTTCAAACAGTCCCAAGAAAACCCCTCACTCAGCCTATGTGCCTTGGCTGTTGATTGGCCTTGCCATGCACCCATTGCCTTGGGCAGTGGCTTCCTACTGTTGAAAGGTACTTAGCACACACATCAACTTTAATGAGATCTGTGATGCTCTCTCACATATGGTAGGTATTTGCAGAGCAACATCCTATAGATGCAGTTGTAGGTCCATAAGCTATTTCTAGGTCTCCTCTGTGACACTGTGGATATCATCCAATTCACCTCTCAATCTATATCTGGGGCACTGCGTTATGATGTGTTTCATGGTTTAGATGTTCTCACCACAGTAGCACAAAGGAAAGTCTTTCATTTTACACTTGTACATCAAGTAGCTGCATCTCCCATGGTTTGTTGGATGCAGTTCAGTGTGGTCCAAAGTCTGCATGGCTGGTCAAAACTGGGAGGGTGGCTTGTCGGATCAGTAATAACCTGCTTGTTTGGAATGGTAGATGAGGTCCAGACATTTGCCGTTCCCTGACCAGATCTAGAAACATGAAGTGGTCCTATGTTGTCTATAGTGGTTTTCGTGATTTCAGGCATTGTTGGGATATGTTAGCCATTATCTGCTGGATGAGAAGTTCAGGGTAGCCTTCGGTGAATTTAAATTCTCATGCTATGGCTATATCTTGATGGAAAGCAGGAGGTTTAATGTTGGCTAATACAGAAAGCCAGGGCAGAGGTGTTGATTTCTGTGACTGACTATAGATTAAAGACCCCTTTGATGGCAGCTATTAACACCTTCCATCACAATACATTTAGATTTCCATGTGAACTGTCTGCATTTAGAAAAAACACATCCCTGACTGACAAAAATTACACCGACAGAAGTACCAGTATGGACAGCGCTATGTGGGGGTGGATTAATTATGCTGGTGGGGGAGTTCTCTCCCATTGGCATAGAGTGGCTACATGGGAGATCTTACAGCAGCACAACTGCATCAATGCTACTGTAAGGTCTCTAGTGTAGACATAGCCTTAGACGTCTGCAGCTGGCCTGTGACAGCTCACTCAGGCTTGCAAGACTCAGGTAAGGGTCTGTTTAATTGTGGTGTAGACATTCGGACTCGGGCTGCAACCTCGGCTCTAGGATCGTCCCAGCTCGCAGCATCCGAAAGGCTAGGCTCCAGTCCAAGCCTGAATGTCTTCACTGCAATTAAACAGCCCCTTAGTCTGAGCCCTGTGAGCCTGAGTCAGCTGTCACAGGCAAGCCATGGGTTTTTAATTGCAGTGTAGATATATTCTAAGGCAGTGGCTCTCAACCTTTTCAGACTACTGTACCCCTTTCAGAAGTCTGATTTGTCTTGCATACCCCCAAGTTTCACCTCACTTAAACTACTTGCTTACAAAATCAGACATAAAAATACAAGTGTCACAGCACACTAGTACTGAAAAATTGCTTACTTTCTCATTTTTACCATATAATTATAAAATCAATTGCAATATAAATATTGTACTGACATTGCAGTGTATAGTATATAAAGCAGTATAAACAAGTCACTATGTGTATGAAATTTTAGTTTGGACTGACTTTGCTCATGGTTTTTAGGTAGCCTGTTATAAAACTAGGCAAATATCTAGATGAGTTGATGTATTCCCTGGAAGACCTCTGCATACCCCCAGCAGAGACGCCGACTTTCTGAGTTCCCGAACGGTGCTTAAGCCACTCCCCCACTCCACTTCTTCCCCCTTCTGTCCCAGCCCTGGTGCACCCACAGAGTTGGCGCCTATGCCCTGAAGGGTTTGTGTACCCCTGGTTGAGAACCACTGTTCTAAGGCACATTTGTGTACCAATAAGTTCTGTACCAATATAAAGACAATCAATGAAATCTTGATCTTGCTCAGGGCCTCTGGAGGCTACCATAATATAAATATTACTTAGAATTTAGTTTTTAAGGGATCAGGCTGTGGCTTTGCAATGAGACAGAGGTCAAACCTTATGCCCATGAAGAGCTACTCACTTAAAGAACCTTCATTGCCCAGAGTCTCAGTAAAGTCAATGGGACTCTGCAATGGTCCACCCCTGTGGATTCATGGCTGTGGCCTACATTACGATGATCAATTTTAATTTATGAGCTATCTTTTATTTAAAATTAAAGCTTCCTATTCTGTTTATTAATACAGTAATTTCTGTAATTGGGTTATTTGGTTGAAAATTTGTATTAACTCAGGCTCAGATAATTTCAGGGAGATTTGTTCAAACAAAAACATTGTACTCCTTTCTTGGGACCTTACTGAGGGCTGTTAGCAGAGCTGGAATCTATGCACAAGGAGCAGACAGGCTGAGGGATGGAGAGACTGGGTTTTATCATTCCCCACCCACCCACACTTCTGTAGATTATATCTGACGAAGTTGATACAGCATGAGGCTATATTAACTCTTCTACAGTCCCATCTGTGTAGGGGGAAATTCCCTTTAACAGGGACTTTGGGATAGTTTTGGCTTGAAGGAGCCCTTCTAGCATAGCTTTATTGGCGCTCTGCTGCCAGGGTGCAGAGGAAGGGAGTTTTCCTGGGTCTCTAGAGCCCCAATGCAGATACATAATAGCCCCTAAGCAGAGGGCAATGGGATTTGAAGGTGGAATTGTGGCTCATTCCATAAAGAGGTGGTGGGTGTGTTGTGTGTCAGAGAAAGATGGAAACCTGCCAGGGAATGACCATCTAGTTCTCCTCCTACTATAGCTCATGGATTCTTCTGTCGAAGGGCCATTCAGGCCTAATTATGTACTTACTGGAACCACTAATCTGTTACTCAATAATTAGAGGTATAGCTTATCAATACAAAAATATTACTTGCACAAATCCAGACATACAGAGATATATCAGAAATCGCCAAGACATGTGCATAACAAACATATGTACCCACGTGACCTTATTTTTACAAACTTAGTTTTTCTTTTCCCCTATTTCCTTCATTGTTTGTTTGTTTTTTCTTGTTGTGTCTTGTTTGCTTTTTTAAAAACATAAATACTTCGGGGCAGTGACTAAGGATAACGTTTTCAACAGTGCTGAGGTAAGTTTGCGAGGAAGTCACTGGGACTTAAGCACCTAAATCATTTAAGTGCATTTGAAAATTTTACCCTATAGGTCTTATTTTTTTTCTAAAACACCTAGCACAATTTTGGATGCTGTAAAAATAATATTTTTTTTTAACAGAGAAACAAAAATTACCTCTAACTGCTATCTTGATAAAAGGTTATTTGGAGTTTAAAAGCAGCACTTCTCATTAAAGTAATCAAATCTAATTGGTAGATTTATTGCAAAATAAATTATATCTACAATATATGCTTTATTTCTTCACATTTTACTAGAGTAAGTTTACAAATGTTTATAACAAAGTTCATATTGTTATTCACCCAGCTTTTGTGTATGCATAATATTGTTCAGCAAATAATCACCAAATTGTCACAATAGAAGTTAAAGAAAAAAGCTGTGAAAACCTTCTAATGGGCACATCTGTTTTTCTCTGCCAAAAGCATCAAAGGATAGAATCTTCTCCTTTCTCATTTTTTGCCATGTTCTGTTTATTTTGTGTGCGTGAGTTTTATCTGGATTAATAACATACACTAATATAATCAAACAAGCTATTTATGGGCCCAATTCGAAGAGGCACAGAGCACCCTACAACTAACATTAATTTTTGTGAGAGCTGAGGGCAGTGAAAAATTTCCAAGAGGTACTCAGCACCTCCCATGATCACACTCTTATCCCCAAACTAGTACTGTGTTTAGCCTTTATAATTGGGCCCCTCTTGCATCAGAGTCCATTAGCATGGATGCAGCTATCCACATTAGGGGATCATGATGCAGGATTGAGGTCTAGGTCTCTGAGCAGTAATGATAATGATTGCTATAGAAATTCCTATGAGAATTACATTTAGTTATCCTGGCACTGATTTTGTTTTACAAAGGGAGGGAAGGGATAAGGTTTATTTAGTCAGATAATAGAATAAACACAGAATAGGTCACTTAGTTGCATCTATAATGTGGGTTAGTTGAGAAATCTCAACATCTTCGTAGGGCAAATCTAAGTTTCAAAGATAATAGCTAAAATTATCAAAAGGTTTACATTTTTCCTCTCTGATACTACTTTACATTGAACAGAGAACTTCCATATTTAATTTTTTCCTACATACATATTCACTATTATGACAGGTTTCAGAGTAGCAGCCGTGTTAGTCTGTATCTGCAAAAAGAAAAGGAGGACTTGTGGCACCTTAGAGACTAACAAATTTATTTGAGCATAAGCTTTTGTGAGCTACAGCTCACTTCAAATGCATCTAATGAAGTGAGCTGTAGCTCACGAAAGCTTATGCTCAAATAAATTTGTTAGTCTCTAAGGTGCCACAAGTCCTCCTTTTCTAATCACTATTATGTTCCTCTTATACTTTAAAATGTAAATAATTATTTCTCTTACCTAGTCCTGTTTCTTTCATGACAGCATTTATGCTCAGATTTTGACACTGTGCTTTTGAAAGAATCTTTTTGTTTTCTGATATATGTAGTAGTTTCTCTTTCAAATGGAAAGGCTCTTCGGAAGTTGAAGCCCACGCTGTTTGACTTTCAACTTGATTTACTCTCAGCCAAGGACTGAGATCTGAAAAACTTAAGTATACTGGCGTTTTCTCAGTTTTTTTATCTGAAGTTGAAAGATCAAAGGATGACCTTCCACTTCGGTTTACTAAATCTCCAGATGTCCTTATGAGTAAAGAACATGATTCTTCCAGGCGACCTTCAGCAATTTTCTCTCCTGGAACTGTATTATTTAATGACTCTCTTTTCGCTCTTAACAATGTATTCTCTAGTGCATTATCATTAATCACAAGGGATTGTCCATCCTTCATTTTGGGTATCTGAAAATCATTTGTATGAACTTTTTCACAGGTTATTTGTTTATCGGTGGTAATTTTGTTTATAACCATTTTTTTATGAATAATAGTCTGAGAAGTACATATATTTTCCGTGTTCAGAGGCAAAACAACATCTGTGCATGCATATGTATTTGTATCAGTTTCTGTCTGTCTAGAAATGTCCAGGTTATTTTGGTTGCTGTGCAGATCATTCAGATTTGTCCATTTATCTGCTTTTTCAGTACTTAATTTGAAATTCTCTAACAGAGACATATTAGTGTTATTTTCTTTTGTATTGTCCTTGTTCACACTTGCATTATCACAGAAAGTAGTAGGCAGAACTGGAGCATCACAAGTACTGTTCAGTGCACAGTTTCCATTAGTTGTGCTTGCAGTGTCACTGTTGTGTTTTTCTTGAATATCTGTAAGAATCTGTTTAAATTGAAATATATCTGAGGATATGCCACTGGTGCTTCTATTTAACAGATGAAGTGGTTGTGTTTTGTCTTGTTTATTATCTAAGTAAATGTCATTAGACTCCTGTAAGTGGCATTTCTGAAACTTTGTATGACTACTTTCTGTAACCTGAGACGGGATGGCAAAATTAAATTCAGCCATGGTTTGGTGGTTGGCTGCAGTTCTTTCAGTTACAGGACTGTCTTCTATGCCAATAACCTGTCTGGATTCTTTGCTTGGTGCTTCATTTATAAAGACACCTTTGTCATCCTGTGTGGCATCTGCCTTATCATTTGTATTATAAACTAATTCATTTGAAGCATTGCCAAATGTATGCTTGCTGGAGTCTGTCTGTTGACCTGCATCCATACTGCAGACACCAAATTCCTCAGTATTGTCAAAGAGCATCTTTCTTGTGTTCTCTGGGAGTTTTGCCAATGAACAAGATCTGTCCTGTGGCTTTAGTTCTGAACTTGCATTGTTTTTCTCCAAGAACATTTTGTCTGTTTTTCCTATATTTGCTGTCTTTTTGCACTCAGCAATACATTCTGCCGCGGTCTGTCCTTGAATAATTAAATCAATATCTGTGCAGAGGGTTTTGCCTGGAGAAGCCTCCCTTTGCTTTTCTTCACAGTGGCTAGCAACGTTAAAATCATCCTTATAGTTTTCAAGAAGTCGTAAATCTATTAGGATGAAAATATTAGTGACAAAAACATCTGAATGTTAAATGTTTTGGTTTTTGCATCATGCAATTCACAAAGATGTATTGATATTTTCATTAATGTTCATTTTCCTCATACGTGAAATAGTTACAATTTTTTCTAAATATCAGAAAGTTCTAAATTTCAGAGACAAATATTGTATTCATGTACTTTACAAAATATAATATTCAAACAGAACAATATACTTACATTTTTGCCTGTTTTAAAAAAAATGAAACTTAAGTATTCTATGACTTGGTTGTAATACTATCCTATTTGGTATTTGCCAGACTAGCTGATAATAGTCTCTGCAATTAAATTGCTTATAGCCACATATTTAGATATTTAACTTAAACAATTTCTTCAGATTTTTTTCATTCTACATTTAGCTTAAATAAAGTCACTAGTTTACTAGCGTAATTTTTCTCTTAATCCTGCTGATCTATAACTCATCAACCCTATTTAAGGGACAGTGTTCATACCATAGGAACATGCCATCATTTTCGGGTGGCTAAACAATGAAGAAAAGCTAAGGCATCTGATACTTACAGAAGCTGTTCACTGTAAGTATACTCCAATGCTATGAACATTTCTATTAGATAGCAAGAAAAAAGAAGATTCAATAAACCACCATATAGTTATGAAGCTCTTAAAGTTTTGACTTTCCATTGTTGTCATTTTGGAGGTTGGGCTTAGGTAAGTACCATTTCATGGGCAGGTTTAAAAAACTAAAAAAAAAAAAAAAAAAGTTTTAGAGAACTCTATGAAGCATAAGTGTGTGTGGATGTGGCCTGCATGGAATAGTAATTATACCATTACATATTGAGCTATTGCAACCCTATCTCCTGCAAGCGTGTACAGATAGAAGGGAAGAGTGTCTCCCTCCTTATGCTCCTATACTAGAGCTGGGGATAAGCAAGTTTCTCCAAACCTATCCTCACATCGGCACAGAAAAAACACTGCACCACAAGGGATGATGGAGCATGCAAATCATACTTGAGTGAGGAAAGCAGCTCTAGGAAGGATTGTGCCTATACTCAGAGCTTTGTGTACTTTACACAAAGTGGCACCTACTGACACCAAGAATTTCATTAATTTATATGAGAATATTTGATTTTGGGCGCTGAATCTCTCTCATCATATCGTGTATTTGAGTATTTATACCTTTGGCAACAATGTGATATGTCGCTTCAGTGCATCCAGTTCCATTACTTTGTTCGGTCTGTACTTTATCAATGTCTGAAGAGCAGCCTACAATATTTTTTACTTCAATGTCATCGTCTTGTCCAGGACCAGAAATACTATCATTTTGGATTGTAGATTGTGTACACTCATTTTCTTTCAGACTAGTCTGTCATAAAATGGAAGATATAGTTAATTTATTAATTAGAGATAAAATATATTCAGGTTACTTATTAAAGTTTCAGATTAGATTTAACAGGAAGGACCTGATTCACTTTTTTACTACTCCGCTGTAAATCAGGAGTCATTCTTTTGAAATTAAATTAAATTTCTTTTCTTACATATAGCAGTGTATTGGGCCCACAAGCTATATTCAGCAGGCAAGTTATTTGACTACTGGGCTTTTCAGATAGATAACTCTGCATGATGTAAATATTAGAAGAATTTTCAAAGGAAGAAGTGTGAATAAAATTTGCGGACTTGGTCACTAAAGAGGACAGAGCTTCATCAGACGATCCCAAATGACCTGTCCAATAATAAACAAAGGCAGAAAAAGACGACTGAAGAGAGCAGGCAATTGCTAATTACACAAACACTTTTTCTTCACAAACCATTTGCTTTCTTTGTAAGTCTCCTTTTGTCCCTGAAAAAGTGATAGACATTTCTATTTACTTTTTTCTATAGGCTAGAGCCACAACTCCATTGACTTTTTCCATCTCGGGGTCTGATATCTTGTTTTTCCTCCATTACTATGGATTTTTTTGACGTCTCCTCTCCTTCTTCGCACATTGCCTGTCTCTCCCTTTATTACTCCAGTTTGTTGCATCTTTTCCTCCCATTCCCAGTATAGCCAAACTCAAACATTCAGAAATCATGAGTCAGGCTCCAAAAGTCATGAAAAAGGCTTTAAAATCACAAGTTGGGGGAGAGGGGGAGAACAGCATTGTATTCTTTTTATTTGCCTCTTGGTTTTGGAGACATTAGGGTGCACTTCTGTCACATTTTTAAACTTTGCTCATCAACCATGAGAGTGAGAAATACTTTCTTTTTAATGAAAGGGAAGGTTACTTCCACTGTGCAGTAACTGGAGTTCTTGGAGATGTGTGTCCGGGTGGGTGTTCCACTTCAGGTGTGCTCAGACCACATGTGCCTTTAATCAGAGATTTTTGGTAGTAATGCCGTTCAGCCTGCACCTGTGCCCCAGTCCAAGGCTATATAAGGCTGCATAGGTGAACAGCCCTTAATTCCTTTTCTACTTCATAGTCGCCAGAGACAACTCCAAAGGAAAAGGAGGGCAGGCAGTGGGGCACCCTAAGAGGGACACATCTCAAAGAACTCCAGTTACTGCACAAGGTGAGTAACCGCCTCCTCTTCAAGTATATCTATGGGAGCTCCACTTCAGGTGACCTACTGAGCAGAACCCTCAGCTGGAGGGGAGGCTGCAGAGCCCAGTCCAAGACTGTGTTTCCAACAGCTGCCTCTGATCTAGAAGACTTGATCACTGCCTAATGTTTGGAAAAGATGTGTGTGGAGCATGGACGATGGGTATCATAGGCTGGAGAGGCTGTGCGTCCCCAAACAGCCAGGCGTAGCTCCGCCCACACGCTGTCCCTAGACCCCCACCCCTCCTGCTTCCGGCTCCGTGCAGCTGGAGTCCAGTTTCCCTGTGGGGTAGTCCCAGCTTGGACTGTGCCACCCGGCTTCCTGCCACTCTGGGGCTGCACCACCCGTCCTCCCTGTGCTCCAGGGAGGTAGCCTGGGGTAGGGGCCTGGCGGCTCTGGTGGTGGGGGCTCTGGTGTGGGGCATGGAAAGGAAGGGGCCTTGGGTGGAAGGTGCAGGGCTGGGAGCTAGCCTCCCTCACCCAGTGGTTCACATGCTACCTGTGGTGTGGAGGTCCAAGTGGTGCCTTAGAAATGTCCAGAATATGAACACTCTTGAGTAAAGCCATAGATATAGACAGAGATATCATGGAATGAGTCAACACCCCAGGAAGAATCTGTATGTCTGCAGATTTATAGCACAATATAATGCAATCAGAAATCTACCTGTAGAGTCTCTGGGTGGAAATCTATGAACGTTTAGACCTATCTGCAATGGACACAGTCTGGATAATTTTCTACATCATTTAGTTCTGTCCAAATAAAAATTTAAAGCTCTCCTAACATCTCTTCTGTAGACTGGTGTGGCTCTAGGAAAATAAATGGATAACTTGGTTGATGTAAAACTTGGACAACACCTTGGATGAAAATTTAGGGTGTGGACATAATGAAACTTTGTTCGTGAAAAATATTGTAAATGGATGCTCCACAATCAGAGCCTCTCTTTTCCCAACCCTTCAAGCAGAGGTGCTACCCGCCAGAAAGGCCATCTTCTAAGATCAATTAATGAGAAAAGAAGTAGCCATTGGCTCAAAAAGAGGGACACATAAAACATCTAAGTACTAAATTCAAATCTCAAATCAGAATACGCCCCTTAACTTGGGGGAAAAGGTTCCTCCAGTCCTCTGAGAAACCTCATAGTTGTGGGATGAGCAAAAACTGAGACTCAACCGGGAATGAAAAGCTGTTTTAGCTGCCAGGTGGACCCTGATAGAGCTCCATAGATAATGCTGTCTTTTTCAGCTCTAGGAGGTAATCTAGAACAACTGAGAGTGAAGAGTGAGCAGATGAAATACATGTCTGGATATGCCAAAGGCTGAACCTTTTCCACCTGCGGAGGTAAGTATATCTCATGGAATCTTTTCTACTGTTCAGTAACACCTGTTGTACCTTGTCAGAACAAGTACACTATTCCCATGAGCCATCAAGGGGTCAAGTTTTAAGACACAGAATCTTCAGGTTGGGGTGAAGAATCCAATTGGATCTTGGGAAAGAAGATAAGGAATGGATGGAAGGCTAATTGCCTGACAAATGGCTAAGTGAATCATGTAAGGATACCATATATGTCTGGGCCACACTGGAACTATTAATAGGATTCTGGGTTTGTCCTGCTTGATTTTATTTATCATTTTCAGAAATGGGGGTTGGAGGAAGTACATATAGCAAGCCTCTTGTCCGTGGAACAAGGAATGTCTCGTAAAGAGAGAGGGCCTAAGACCCTCCTTAAGCAAAAGTGTTCGCATTTCAAGTTGTTGGTAACAGTATCAGAGGTCTATTTCTGGTACTCCTTAACTCAGAAAGATTTCACTGAGAATCTAAGAATCCAAATCCGAAACGTAGTCCTGGGAGAAGTGCCTGCTGAGATTGTTGGCTATTCCGTTTTGTATCCTTGGGAGGTAAGCTGCTGAGATA
Organism: Caretta caretta; assembly: GCF_965140235.1. Lineage (NCBI taxonomy): Eukaryota > Metazoa > Chordata > Testudines > Cheloniidae > Caretta > Caretta caretta. The sequence continues at coordinate 39,401,304 of NC_134211.1, read as the reverse complement.
AGGTTGAAATTGGCTGTGCACCAGTTCCAGAGCTTTTTTGCTTTGGCGCACATGGAAGAAGAGCTGACTCTTCCTTGTCAGCTGATACAGAACATGCATGTTCTGTTGTCCATCAGGACCTTTATGGACCTATTTCTGATTAAAGGCAAAAGGATACAGACATTCCTGACTGCCCACAACCCAAGTAGGTTGGTGTGTAGTCATGTCTCTTGGGCAGACCACTTGCTCTGAGTTGTGTGGGTCCCCAAATGCACTCCCCACTCATCAGAGATGTATGTGTCTTGGTGACAGAAGGGAGGAGGTAGAACAAATGGAATCCCCTCACAGACATTGTCATGGTCTTTCCACCGGTTGAGAGAATCTTGTACTTGAGGAGAGACTGACATGACACCAACTTGGTCAGGGTGTGGTTTGTTTGTTTGTTGTTTTTGTTTTGTTTTTTGGAGTATAAACAGTCCCTGAGCTAGCTCTGGAAACATCGAAGGCAGAAACTGTCATGTTGCATCACAAAGGTGCAAGTTGCCATGTGTCCGAGCAGTTGAAGACAATTTCTTATAGATGTCTGTGGACTGATTTGAATCTTTGAGGTGAGATTTGTTATCCAGAATTTGTTGGAGGGAAGATAAGCCCTGGCTGATATCACATCTAAGGAGGCTCCTATGAACTCTATTGTTTGTACCAGGCTTAAAGTTGATTTCTCGATATTGAGCTGCAAACCTAGCTTGTGGAACAGGAACCTTGACATCTTTGTGGTGGTGAAAACCTCATCGATCCTTGAGTAGCCAGTCATCAAGGTACAAGGAAATAATTGCCAAACATTAAAAGGTAAGCTGCAACCACTACCAATATTTTTGAGAACACTCTTGGGTCAGACAAAAGGCCAAAGGGAAGTGATCCTGACTTATGAAAAACCACAGGAATCATTTGTGAGACAGGTGAATTGCAGTTTGAAAGTAGGCATCCTGAAGGTCAAGAGCCAAAATCCAACCCCCTAGTTCCAACGATGGAATATAGCTGCAAGAGTCAACATTCTGAATGTTTGTGATTTCACAAAATTGTTTAGGAGTCTTAAATCTAAGATCAGCCTCCATCCCATGTTCATCTTTGGGGCCAGAAAGCAACTGGAGTAAAAGCCCCTCCCTCTGTGCTGAACTGGAACTGATTCTATGCACAGAAGGTTGTCAATTTCCTGCCTTAAGCGGTCGGTACTCATGAGAGAGGTCCCTGAAGAAAGGGGGATGGGTAGCAGGCAGTGAAGTAAAATGGATGTAGTACCCCAATCTGATAACCTACAGCACCCATTTGTCTGAAGTAATTCTCTCCCATGCGGATTCAAAGTGAGAGAGATGGTTGCCATAGTGTGGGAGGTGGGTGGAATGGTGTAGATGCAACTCCATTTTGTGGGGTTCTTTTGGGCCCTCGACCAGCTCATCAAACCCAATGCTTAAAGGATGGTAGGAGCTCAGTAGTGGATACAGAAGATGTAGATGCTTTCTTCCTCTGAATTCTTTATTTCTTCCTGGGCAATTCATAAAGTCTCTGGAATCCTGAGAATGGAATGGGGCAAGATCTTTATGCCATTTGGGATCTGCTGAATTTTCATTTGCTTGTAGGCATGCAAATCCCAAGGAATCTCAATGTATCCTTAAAGGTGTGCAACCATTCATCAGTGGCTTCAGCGAACGGTTTGAGACCATCGAAGAGAAGGTGCTCAGATGTCCCCTGGGAATTCAGCCAGCTGGCGCTGGACTGAGCAGCAGTGTAGGCCATGTCAAATGAGGCCTGCAAAGATGTTCTAGCTAATAGTTGGCTCTCATAGATAATAGCCTGAAACAGCTCTCACTGTTTAGCCAACTCAATAAAGGTGATACATTTGGCATAATTTGAGCGATTGTGCTTTGTCTTGACAGCTTGATAATTTGTGATCCTAAATTGAAGAGTCAAGTAGGCCTTTCTGCCAAATAGATGGACATTTTTGATAGGGCATGGCTTTCATGTGGTATTGTCTGTCATATTCATTGTCTCCACAACCAGGAAGTTTGGTGTTGGATGGGTGAACAAAAATCTGTAGTCCTTAACTGGGATGTAATATCACAGGGGTATGCCAGATGGATTTGGTGGGACTCAACAGGGCCTCACTGATAGGCAGGGCAACTCGGGTAGAGGGAATCCAGTGAAGGATATCCAGGAGCTTATGCTGCAACTCTGACCTCTTCCAAGGGAATCTTTAGGGAATTTGCAATGCATTTCATTACTTCAAACACTTCCAGTAGTTAATCAGCTGTAGAAGATGAAGAAATATTTATTTGCAGAGTAGCATCTTTATCTGCCCTGGCTCGCTGGACTCTGGTGCCTGAGGTAGTGGAGGAGGGATAGGTGGAGTAGGAGAAAGTGGGGACTACAGAGGGAGACACGAGAGAGTAGGGGCATGGGAAATTTATCAATATGCAGCCCAAGGATCCCGGTATGGTTCCAAATATGGTTACTAGAGGCAATGTGAAAGGCACTGGTGCTCAAACCAGGCTGGGGGGGGGGCCCAGGCTTGTCTTTGATGGAACTTCCCCTTTTCTCTAAAGTGTCAGGAGGGAATTCCCCTATCTGATGAGTAGGGGAATCTTGGACTGATATGGATCCCATATGGACTAACCTGCTAGTTACCCAAACACACACACTTACTTAACTACTGGTCTGGACTGCCCCCTAGCTTGCTTTGGCCATCGGGAATTAAAGCACCGTATGAAGCCTGGAGAGGTTGGCATACTCTGCAGAAAGAGTTATCTTGAAGGGGGAAGGTCCACCCCCTAAAAATGGGAAGGGATGAAACCCATCTGAAACTAGTACCATTTCTGGACTGATCGGAAAGGCTGTGTAATGGGAAGCAAAAGTGTGGAGTGATGACCAAGTCACTGCTTTACAAATGTCTAGAATCGGCACTTGTGTCAGGAAAGCTGCAGAAGATGCCTGCGCTCTAGTAGAATGTTCCAACGCTCTACCTGGTAGGATGGTATTAGCTAGCTAGTGAATAAGTGAATGACCAAAGAGATCCAGGAAGAGATTCTCTGATTGGCCCTTAGCTCTCTAACCACTACAGACAGTTGCGTAGAGGATCTGAAAGATTTAGTATGCTTCAGGTAGAACACTAAAGCCCTTCTGACAACTGAAGCTTTCCCTCATCCCTATGTGTATGGGGTTTCAGAAAAAAATGAATAGATTGCTTGGTTAACATAAAAATTGGAGACTACTTTTGTAAGAAATTTCAGTGAAGAGTGACTATAAACTTTATCTTTCTGGAAAACTGTATAGAGAGGTTCTGACACCAGAGTTCTCAACTCACCTGCCCTTCTGGCTGAGGTAGCTGCCATTATAAAAATGCCACCTTCATAGAGAGGTGAAGAAGGGAGCAAGTTGGAAGGAGTCTGAAAGGATGTCCCATCAATTTTGCTAGGACTCAGTTCCAATCCCAAGGAGGGATTGGGTCTTATACTTGAGGCTACTATCTGGCCAAACCCTTTAGGAATTGGGCGATGACGGAGTTGGGGGAAAAAAAGGATCTATTATCCACCCATATGTGGAAGGCTGAAATAGCTGCCAGATGCACCCTTAGAGAGCTAATAGCCAAATGCTGTTTTAGATTTAGAAGAGTCTAGTATGAGGTCCAGGGTGCTCGTTCTGGAGATACACATTTCCTCCGAGATCAAATAGAGAAGTGCTTCCACTTAACTAGGTATTTCTAGTTGAGGGTTTTCTGCTATTCAGAAGCATGTTTTGAATGTCTTTGGAGCAGGACTTTTCTGTGGGCATCAACCATGAAGCATCCATACTGTTGGATGGAGAGTTTGGAGGTTGGGATGAAGCAGGCACCCTTGGTCCCAGGACATTGTCTGGGTCCAACAGGAGGGACAGAAGTAGCTTGACCAACAGGAAAAACCTACTATATGCTCAGTAAATTTCAGACTGTTCTTGGATCATTATGCTGGAGAAATGATTGAATAGAGCAAAACAAGTTTAAATTGTTTAGATTAAGTGGAATGCACAGCAGGACTGCAAACGTTGCCAAAGCATCTTTTCTTCACTGATATATTTACAAGAAATAAAAGGTTTTGCAACCATTAAATGCTCCTTATTTTTATCAGCAGATTTTCCTCTTGCTCAGTATGTTGATCTTTCTGAGGAAGGTGGCAGTCTTGGAGATGACCATAAGCTTCTTTAAGTGATACCAGCACATTTTTAATAGTATCCATTTCTCTTCTCAAGTCTTCCTCCTGTAATCATTGAAGGGTCACAGAACAAGTGAACATACCAATATTTTTGCATATGGAAACCCAAAAGATAATTTTTACAATCTATCAACAGTTTCTCAAATTAAGATAAACTATAATAAAAAAGTAAAACATCTGAAACCTCACAATAGAAGTAAATGACAAGACAGTGTCTCTGAATGCTATAACCCAAACCAGCCAATTTTCTTATCCCCTTCACTCAGGGTATGTCTACACTGGAATAAAAGACTCACAGCATGGTCATGGCTGGCCTAGGGCAGCTGATGCAGACTCATGGAGCTAGAAATTGCTTTTAGACATTTGGGATCGGGCTGGAGCCTGAGCACTGGGAGCCTCCCTCCCCGCCCCCACCCCCTGCCGATCACAAGGTCCCACAGCTCAGGGTCCAGCCCAAGCCCAGACATCCACACAGCCATTTTACTGCCTGAGTGCCCCACATGCCTGAGTCAGCTGACCCAGGTCAGCCCAGGTATTTAATTGCTGAGCAGACATACACTCAACACACAGATTTTAGACACATTTCCGTCATCTCTTACCCTCTTCTTGCTCTAGCTTGGGTTTTGGTCACCATTTATTCCATTTTGTAAGACTCAAATGCATGGACAGTAGTAACTGTGTTTGTTAGGTTTCAGAGTGGTAGCCATGTTAGTCTGTATCAGCAAAAACAATGGAGTCATTGTGGCACCTTAGAGACTAACAAATTTATTTGGGCATAAGCTTTTGTGGGCTAAAACCCACTTCATCAGATGCATAGAGTGAAAAATACAGTAAGCAGAATATATATTCTAGCACATGAAAAGATGGGAGTTTCCTTACCAAGTGGGGGTGCTAATGAGCCAATTCAATTAAGGTGGAAGTGGCCTATTCTGAACAGTTGGGGTGAATACCAAGGGAGGGAAAATTACTTGGTTAGAGTCTGTCTTTTATTCCACCCTAAAGTGGAATGGAGGTTACCTACCTGTAAGAGTTCTTCAAGAAGGGCCATATGTATTGATCAAGGGAAAGCCAGGATAGAACTATAAAAAAGACTGTTGATGGTTTGCCATGTTTTCATAAATACCTTGAAAACATGAAAAGTTTATTATCTTACCCCAAATTATTTCTCTTCCTCATTTGTATGTATAATATCTCATATTATAATTGATTTGTTATTGCAAATTTACTGCAAAGTTGCTGTTACTGAGTTTTTTTAGAAGCCATTGAATATTTGATTAAAAATACATAAAGTAGTACCACTAAAAACAAATATGGAAGGTAGGTCAGTATTTAAACTGATTGATCTGGATAAAGTTTCATAATTTCAATTTATAGGGGGTTACACTAGACTTTTATAATTTCATGTATAATTTATAAATGATTTTTTTGATGCACAGGAATACAATCTAGAAAATGTAAATGGTATATTTTGTAATAGTTTAGGTACTAGGACAAGGTTTTGTAATAGAAATATAATTCAGCCAATGTAAATGCAAAATACATTAGTGCAGTGGTCCTCAACCAAGAGTCTGGTTGGGACCAGGGCCCCATGTCCTGCTACCCAGTGCTGAGGCCTAAGCAACTTAGCTTCGCGGGGTCCCCTGTGGCATAGGGCTCGGGCAATTGCCCTGCTTGCTACCCCCTAATGCTGGCCCTGGCTTTTATATACAGAAAAATAATTGTTGTGGCATAGGTGGGCCATGGAATTTTTATCGCATGTTGGGGAGGCCTCAAAAAGAAAAAGGTTGAGAACCCCTGGTATTCGTGCATGCTAAGCAGGAGTGGTTCTACCAATTTTGCCACCCCAAGCAGTCGCTGCCGAATTGCTGCTGCCATGGTGGGAAGAGTGGTGGAGCTGCTGCCAAATTGCTGCCGCATTCTGAATGCTGCCCCAAGCACCTGCTTGGAAAGCTGGTGCATGGAGCTGGCCCTGATGCTAAGGAAACATCTGGATACCTCAGATGTAAGCAGTGATTGACAAAAGCATAAGTCTGGAACTGCATCTAAGTGCTAAGGTTAAATTAAAAAACAAACAAAACAAAAGCCTCCATTTGGCCTGTGTGGTGTAGGCCCAAAAAAGATGGATGCCCAGCCTTCTAAAATGCAGAAGTCAAATGGAGTTTCTACTAAATCTACCTTTTAAAATATTTTTTGACACAGATTTGCAGTGTCCAGGAAAGAAAATATTTTCTTTTTCATACATTATTTTTGCAAAATTTTCATGGGTTTTAGGAATTATTTGAAATGTCTGACTATTTCAAAACCCTTTTAATATACTGACAATTAATTTATTAAACTTACATCTTTTTTCCAAGTTCTTAGTGCTTTCTCATGCTCATTCTGAAGATTAAGGAACTTTTCTTCATTTTCTTTTGCCTTCTCCCTTTGCAGCTCATTATCTCTTTCAAGGGTCTGCAATAAAATTAATTATCCAAAAAATAATCAATATCACATTAATGAATTTTGATGTGTTTTATGTTGCTTGGACCTTTGCTTCTAACATGCTGAAAGTGCCATACAGATCAGTGATAATGTGCTCACTCAACAATAATTTTCATAAATTAACAGAAAGGTGCTTATAGTTTAGCTAACAGGAAACAGGGGGAGGTTATGAAAAAGAAATGGCTATAAAAGGGTATAAAAACACTTGCCATTATTCAGTTTCACTGCATAAGTTTTAATGTGCTGAAAAAGTAATATGAAGTGTAGAGCTGAGAAATATGAAATGTAGCACAATCAAATCCCAGTGTACTTAAAGAAAAAGCTACAATATAACCAAAGAAAATTTTTGTCTTTTGTTATCACAGCATATACTCAAACTTGCTTAATAACCTTTTCTATAATTTGCATGGTTTAATTTAAAATTGTAAAACACATCTGTTGGTATGTCAAATATTTAGTGTATGTCCGATTGCCCTTTAATTTATTTTTATTGGTTTACTGAAATTGAATAAAAGTGCTTTAAAAATAATAGGAATATGCTATTAAGTTTTTTTTATGCTGTCATAATTGTGCTTCTAATGTTTCTGGGCTTACTCAGTGTCAACTTTACTGTCATATTGATAAATTAAAAGCAAGCTCATGTAAATCAACAGTAACAGTTCACACATCTCTCTAGTACTGCTGGTATTTTATCCTATCATTTTTATAACAAAGTGCAGAAGATAAAAGACTTACAGTATCTATTACCTTCTATAAAGATGATACAAACACATTTTAAATGTAAATACAGTTTTAATGCATGTAACTACATGATCAACTGTATTTATAAGATTTTGCTGTGATTCTTTGAAACCACTTCTGTAAAAGTCAGATATAAAACAGTCTTCAAAGGAATTCTTTTCTACTTCACTTATAACTACAAAAACATTGCCTTTTGATTTACTTAATAATCTTAACATGCCTATACTCACTGTCTAGTTAATGTAGCCACACTATAAAATATTTGGAGAATGAATATAATATACAACATTTAAAAACCTACAGTAGCTCATTCCTACATGTATGGAGAAGCTTACTTCATGATCTGTGGGGGGGGAAATATACTAACTCCCACCTAATTATATAAGAGAAAATAAGCAGTACATTGTGCTGAATAATGATGATATAATACAATCTTATATTTATAGAACACCTTTCATCCCATAGCACTATACAAAACTATAAGCCTGATCCAACATCCACTGAATTTGGTAGAAGGTTTTCCATTGACTTCAATAGGCGGTGGGTCAGACCCTATATACCTTGGGATCATATCATCAACAGCTGACATACAACCTCCTTTGGGGTGGATCACAAAATATCTTAGGACAAAGTGAAAAAAATATATAAATTTGAAACAGAGAGGATTTTTTTGGTGGGCAGTGTAGCGAAGCCTCATTGGCATGGCACCTCCTGCTGGTCGTCCTGGGAATTAACTCTTTTTCAGCCTTGGAGTGCCCTCTGATGGCTGGTGGCACACCTGCCTCAAGCCCCGTGTCCCTCCCGGTGCCCCTTTACCTCGGGGTTCTGCCCCCAGCAGTACCCCCTTACTCTGGGTTTCCCATCCCAGGGGAACATCCAACCCTCTAGGCCCACCTTGCCTCAGTGGCTACTGCCAGTCATCATCTAGCCCCCTTTCCCTGGGGCAGACTGCTGTCTCATCATTGGCAAGGGGTTAGAACCAGCTGCCTCTGCCTATTCCCAGGCTGCGCCGCTGTAGCCCTACTACCTTTGTAGGCCTTCTCCAAGGCCTGCAGCCTAGGGGTTTACCAGGCTGGAGCTCCCCTTGCGCTTCCCCAACACTGCTCTGTTTCAGGTACCTTCCTCTCAGGCAGCAAGCCCTTCCCACTCCAGGGCTAGAGTGTGACTCCCCAGCTCCTGGCCCCCAGCCTTCTTATCAGAGCCAGCTTGGCCCAGATTGAGCTGGCCACACTTGAGGTCAGCTACTCCCTGAGGTGCTCTCACTCCTTTTCCCAGCTGCAGCCCTCTCCAGGACTGCTTTTAACCCCTGTTCTGTTGGAGTGGGGCAGCTGCCCCACTCCAGACAGGCAGGATGTATGGTAATTATTCATATTGGAATTTGGCTAGGACACTGGCATTTTGAAGCATTTAGGTTTTCCTTGGAAGCTTCCATTCCTCCTGCAAACAAGGCCTTATCCTGCTTAACATATGAGATCATTTCTGAGGTGCTGCCAAATACTGGCATCCTTCAGTTCTGTAATGGACTTATCTTGCTAACACAGAAGTACTAATGTACTGCAAAACACACTACCTGAAGTAGCTTATTGCAATTAAATATAAAGTCTGCAGGACAGCAAAAAAATTACATCAACCGCTGAACAACAATGTAACACACATTGTTAAACCCTGAAGTCCCATGGTTCAATAGGAAGCCTAAATATCATAACTATAAGTATATTTTTTCTTCTTTATCTGAGAAACACACAGCACCAACATCTTGATTTAATTATTATCTTGTTAAAAGAAGTGTTCTAGCATAGTGGCTCTCAATCTTTCCAAACTATTGTACCCCTTTCAGGAATCTGATTTCTCTTGCACACCCCCAAGTTTCACCTCACTTAAAAACTATTTGCTTACAAAATCAGACATAAGAATACGAAAGTGTCACAGCACACTTACTGAAAAATTGCTTCCTTTCTTCTTTATCATATAATTATAAAATAAATCAATTGGAATATAAATATTGTACTGACATTTCAGTGTACAGTATATAGAGCAGTATAAACAAGTCATTGTCTGTATGAAATTTTAATTTGTACCAATTTTGAATTTGACTTTGCTAGTACTTTTTTTGTAGCCTGTTGTAAAATTAGCCAAATATCTAGATGAGTTGAGAGTGTACCCCTGGAAGACCTCTGCATACCCTGATTGAGAACCACTATTCTAGGATGCAGTCTTAGAAAAAGTCCTGTGGATGTAAAGAGTGTGGGGTGGAAAAATAAAGTCACCTCAGTCAGTTATTGAAGACTTAAATAAATTGAAATTTAATATTTCTTATTTTGAATATTTTAAATATTCCACTGTGGTCTATGAGCAATGTTGTCCATATATATTCCATTATTTGCCCTTTTTCCCTGCTACTATGGAGTCTTATAACGCCTAGATTCAGTATTGGCAAAAGGACTGAGGTTGGGTCGCCCCATCCTTTATGCCCTCAGATGGGAGGCACAAGGACATTTGGGGTGCGGATGCAGCCGCAATAGACACCACTGGCCTAAAGAATCTAAACTAAAGTGCATGTTCACCAAGAATAAAATATATGTGAACAACACATCTCAAAGAATCACAATTACTGTAAGGTAAATAATATTATATAAAAATAAATAATATTATATAAAAATAAATATTTTAAATATCCTAAACATTGACATATCTACTATAACGAAGTGCTGGGTAAATATATGTACTGAACCCATGTTGCTGCCATACAAATTTTCCAAGATTTGAACACTTCTCAAAGAAGCTGCAGAAGCTGCTTGAACTACTGTGGAAAGAGGCATTTAATCCTCAATGGTGGCTCTAAACTAGCTATCTCATAGCATAACTTAATACAAGTAAAAATCCAGTTAGGTAGTCTCTTCACTGATATAGCCTGCCCTTTACCTTGTACTTGGTTAAGATAGAAGTCAGAAACTTGGCAAAAACTTTTGGTGAGGCTTCAAAGTCACCCTGTCCTTGAAATACAGTGTATGGAGATCCCACCATGAGTGCTTGTATCTCTCCCACCCCTCTAGCAGATGGTATCACTATGAGGATGGCTATTTTGATAGATAGGTGGAAAATGGAATGTGTTGTGAGGAGCTCAAAATGTGGACCCATTAACCCAGTCAGCACTAGGTTGAGGTCTCAGGAAGGGGGAGGCTCCCTCATTGGAAGATGCACCCACATAACGCCTTTCAGGATTCTAGCTACTGTAAGGTGTCAGAATATTGAATGATTTGGAATAGAAGGCTGGTGAATTGAAATGGCTGTCAGTGTACCCTTAAAGAGATCACAGACAGTCTTGAATTCTTCCAGGACAAGAGGTAGTCTAGTATAGCAGGTATCTGAGTATCAGTTGGAGATAATTGATGTTGCTGGGCCCAGATAATAAATCTCTTCCATTTGCCTTTCTACTGTAGTTAAGTATAGTCTGGACCCATAAAGAGATGCTCCCTTCCACTGCTGTTGACCAGCCAGCATCCAAGCAGTGAGGTTCAGAAAGGTTGGCTCAAGATGGAGGATTTGCCCCTCTGTCTGGGAGATTACATCTGGCTGGAGAGGTAGTTGGACTGGAGGTTAATTGGAGAGATTCATCAAGTCTGAGACTCCGACCTGCCTTAGCAAAACCAGTGCCAGTATGATCATCGGGCTGATTCCTGTCTGAATTTCCTGATGATTCTTCCAACTAATGGGATTGGAGGGTACGCATATATTAGTCTAGAGCCCTGGGGATCAGCAAAACATCTGACAGAGAACCCTGGCCCTGACTCCTCCGGAGCAGAATCTCAGACATTTCTTGTTCTCTTTCATTGCAAACAGATCTCCCTATCTGGTGAAGATATCCTGTATGATGGTATCTTTTACTGATCACATGCAGTTACTTCCAGACTGCTTCCTCAGGTGGTTTTCCAGAACATTCTGCAAGCCTTGTAAGTGAAGGGCTTTTAGGGTAATTTAATGTCAAATGCAGAAATTCTATAGACGCACAGCTTCTTGACAAAGGGGGTGGATCTTGCTTCCCCTTGCCTGTTGATATAAAATATCTCCATGGTGGTGTCTGTCATAATCTGAATGGTTAACCTTTTCAGAAGTGGAAGGAATGCTGCGCAAGTCCAGCAAATGGCCCTGAGCGCTAAGCGTTGTTCTTTGAGATGTGTTGCACGTATCCATTCCACTTTAGGTCTGTGCACACCAGTTCACTAGCATCAGATTTTTCCCTTGGGGTACTCATAGGGGTGGCACATGCCTCCTCTGCTGTCGCATAATAGTATAAAGGGCTGATCTACCCTCGACCCCTCTCTGTTCCCCCTTACTAGACAGACTCCAATATACAGAGGAGGGAGGGTGAGACATGGATTAGACGTGCAATGCAAATCGAAGAATAATAATTACAGGTTAGTAGCAGTTTTTCTTCTGCAAGTGATTGCCCATGTCCATTCCACTTCAGATGACTCTCAAGCACTTCAATCTGGAGGTAGGATCAGAGTCTACCTGAATGATTAAAGGACTACATTCCAAATCTGGCATCATGTCTAGACTGTTGAAAGATGGCATAATGAGAAACAACAGTATGCAAAATGAAGACCAAGTTGCAGTTCTACAAATGTCCAAAATAAGTACTTGAGCTAGAAAAGCTGCAGAAGTTGCATTTGCTCTGGTTAGAGTTGCTAACATCCTGTTCAATGGAGTTATATTGGCCATGTCATAGCACAATCGTATACAGGAGGAGATCCATGATGGAATTCTTTGAGAAGAGATTGGAGGGTCCTTCATCCTATCTGCAACTTCCATGAACAATTGCGAGGATGAGCTAAATGATTTACTCCTGTCAAGTAAAATGCTCTGCTAACATCCAACATATAGAGTCTCTCCTCATGCATATGAGCATGAAGCCTAGGAAGAAAATTCGTAAACATATTGCCTGACTGATGTGGAAGTGAGAAACCATTTTGGTGAAAAACTTTGGATGAGGGCATAGGCATACCTTGTCCTTGTAGAAGACTACATATGGTGTTTCAGATATCAGAGCACTCAATCCACCTACTTTTCTTGTTGAGGTAATTGCCACCAAAAAGGCTATCTTCATTGAAAGATGGAACAATGAACAGGTAGTCAGCAGTACAAAGGGAGAACCCATTAGTTTTGCTAGTACTAAGTTTAAATCACAAGGGGAATAGGATCCTCTACTTGGGGATATAACCGGTACAGACCCTTCAAAATCCTGATAGATAATCGCTCTGTTTTCTCCAGTCCTATGTAAATCCAGGAGGTTGAAAGCCAAGTTAGCTGTTAGGTGAACCCTGGCAGAACTAATGTCAAGACTTTGCTGTTTCAGGTATAATAAATAGTCCAGCACTAGTCCATGTTGTATTGGAAAGCCCTTATTGTGGACCAGACAGAGACTCTCTTCCATTTCAACAGATCAAACTACCTACTCTAAGGCTTCCTACTATTCAAGATGATGTTTTGTAACTCCTTTGAACAGATTTCCTCCTGAGGTGTTAATCATGGAGCATCCAGGCTGTATAAAGGACCTCCTGGATGGAATGGAGATGACTGTGGTCTTGTGATATCAGCTCTGGGTTGTCTTGTAGTGTCAATGGAGCCCTAGTTGAGAGGCTCATCAGTGGAAAAGCAATACTATGTGTATCACTCAAGCATGGTTCTGCTTGATTTTAACAACACTCTGTGAAGGAGCGGAACCAGAGGATATGTGTACATGGTTTTGTATTTTCAGAGAAATAGGAAAGTGTCCATCAGAGACCGTGCTAGAGAACAAAATGGATTACGCGTCCTGTTGATGCAGGTTGCACACAGTTGGAAATGGAATCTGACCATATCTCGGCAGAGACCACTCGCAGTGACTAGTGAAAAACCTGTTCAGTAGGTCTGCCAGATTGTTCTGGCACCGAGAAGGTGGGAGGCTTTGAGATGGATTGAGTTGGTTTCACAGAAGTCCCAAAGCAGCATTGCCTCTTGGGAAAGAAGTGTTGATCTGGCCCCTCTCTGTTCAAACAGAACATATCTGCATGTTGACCATAAGTACTAGTAAATTCCTTCCCTTGATATAGGGAAGGAAAGTGTGGCAAGCTAGATGAATGACTTTCAACTCTTGCATTATATGGAGAGCTAAATCCTGGCTAGACCTGAGCCTTTGAATCTACTGAGATCTCAGGTGGGCCCCCCAAGCTAGTGCAGAAGCATCCATAACCAAACTCAAAGTCAGTTGATAGGGAGCAAACTGAACTCCCGTACACATACTGGATTGGTCTATCCACCAGTCCAAACAGTCTAAGAATGATGTTAGCCCTCAAACCACCATATCCAATGAATGACAAATCAAGGAGTACACCAAGCTCAGCCAGCCCTGCAGCTTTCTGAGTTGAAGCATAGGACTTGAGGAGAGTACAGGCAGGAAATGCTTGGCAGTGACCTGATAAGGTGTAAATGGATGAACTTGAGGATGGACTAAGAACTTTACTTTGAATGTTTGTTAAATTTTAATATATTACAATCCAAGAGAGAGTGTGTGTCATAAATATAAAGGGAAGGGTAACAACCTTTATGTATGCAGTAATATAAAATTCCTTGTGGCCAGAGGTACAGAATCCCCTTACCTGTAAGGGGTTAATCAGCTCAATTAACCTAGTTGGCACCTGACCAGAAGGACCAATGGGGAAAGAAGATACTTTCAAATGGCGGGGGGAAGGCTTTGCTTTTTGTGCTGTGTGTGTGTTCTCTCTGGAGACAAAGAGAGAGACCAAGCATGTAATCCAGCTCCTACTGAATGATACATCTAAATTTACAGAAATAGTAAGTAATAGCAAGGAAATGCGTAAGATTATCTATTGTTTTAGCTTGTGAATTTTCCCTATGCTTAGAAGGAGGTTTATCCCTGTTTTTTGTAACTTTAAAGTTTTGCCTAGAGGGGAATCTTCTGTGTTTTGAATCTGATTATCCTGTAAAATTACCTTCCATCCTGATTTTACAGAGGTGCTTCTTTTACTTTTTTTTCTTTATAATAAAGTTCTGGGTTTGTTTTTTTTTAAGAATCTGATTGGTTTTAGTTTCCTAAAAAAACAGGGATTTGGTCTGTGCTCATCTGTACCAATTGGTAAGGATATTATTCTCAAGCCTCCCCAGGAAAGAGGGTGAAGGGGCTTGGGGGGAATATTTTGGGGAATAGGAACTCAAAGTGGTTCTTTTCCTTGAATCTTTGTCTAACTCACTTGATGGTGGCAGCGAATACCGTCCAAGGACAAGAAGGGATTTGTGCCTTGGGAAAGTTTTAACCTAAGCTGGTAGAAATAAACTTAGGGGGTCTTTCATTCGGGTCCCCACATCTGTACCTCAGAGTTCAGAGTAGGGAGGAAACCCTGACAGTGTGAATGGAGAAAAGGGTTGGTGAGTTACTGAAGAAGCCTGTGGAAGGAGGAAACTGAGGCAGGAGTCATTTGCAAGGCCACACTAAGGCCATAAGGGAGCGCTCAGTTAGAATCATAGAATATCAGGGTTGGAAGGGACCTCAGGAGGTCATCTAGTCCAACCCCCTGCTCACAGCAGGACCGATCCCGACTAAATCATCCCAGCCAGGGCTTTGTCAAGCCTGACCTTAAAAACTTCTAGGGAACTTCTCTGTATCCTATCCCTACCCTCCAGTGTATCTACCACTCCTCCCAGTTTAGTGTCATCTGCAAACTTGCTGAGGGTGCAATCCACACCATCCTCCAGATCATTTATGAAGATATTGAACAAAACCGGCCCCAGGACTGACCCCTGGGGCACTCCACTTGATACCGGCTGCCAACTAGACGTGGAGCCATTGATCACTACCCGTTGAGCCCAACAATCTAGCCAGCTTTCTAGCCACCTTATAGTCCATTCATCCAGCCCATCCTTCTTTAATGCTGGCAAGAATACTGTGGGAGACCGTGTCAAAAGCTTTGCTAAAGTCAAGGAACAACACGTCCACTGCTTTCCCTTCATCCACAGAGCCAGTTATCTCATCATAGAAGGCAATTAGATTAGTCAGGCATGACTTGCCCTTGGTGAATCCATGCTGACTGTTCCTGATCACTTTCCTCTCCTCTAAGTGCTTCAGAATTGATTCCTTGGGGACCTGCTCCATGATTTTTCCAGGGACTGAGGCTGACTGGCCTGTAGTTCCCAGGATCCTCCTCCTTCCCTTTTTTAAAGATGGGCACTACATTATCCTTTTTCCAGTCATCTGGGACCTCCCCCGATCGCCATGAGTTTTCAAAGATAATGACCAATGGCTCTGCAATCACATCCACCAACTCCTTTAGCACTCTCGATGCAACGCATCTGGCCCCATGGACTTGTGCTCGTCCAGCTTTTCTAAATAGTCCCAAACCACTTCTTTCTCCAAGAGGGCTGGTCACCTCTTCCCCATGCTGCGCTGCCCAGTGCAGTAGTCTGGGAGCTGACCTTGTTCGTGAAGACAGAGGCAAAAAAAGCATTGAGTACGTTAGCTTTTTCCACATCCTCTGTCACGAGGTTGCCTCCCTCATTCAGTAAGGGGCCCACACTTTCCTTGACTTTCTTCTTGTTGCTAACATACCTGAAGAAACCCTTCTTGTTACTCTTAACATCTCTTGATAGCTGCAACTCCAGGTGTGATTTGGCCTTCCTGATTTCACTCCTGCATGCCTGAGCAATATTTTTATACTCTTCCCTGGTCATTTGTCCAACCTTCCACTTCTTGTAAGCTTCTTTTTTGTATTTAAGAGCAGCAAGGATTTCACTGTTAAGCCAAGCTGGTCGCCTGCCATATTTACTATTCTTTCTACACATTGAGATGGTTTGTCCCTGTAACCTCAATAAGGATTCTTTAAAATACAGCCAGCTCTCCTGGACTCCTTTCCCCCTCATGTTATTCTCCCAGGGGATCTTGCCCATCAGTTCCCTGAGGGAGTCAAAGTCTGCTTTTCTGAAGTCCAGGGTCTGTATTCTGCTGCTCTCCTTTCTTCCTTGTGTTAGGATCCTGAACTCGACCATTTCATGGTCACTGCCTCCCAGGTTCCCATCCACTTTTGCTTCCCCTACTAATTCTTTCTGGTTTGTGAGCAGCAGGTCAAGAAGAGCTCTGCCCCTAGTTGGTTCCTCCAGCACTTGCACCAGGAAATTGTCCCCTACATTTTCCAAAAACTTCCTGGATTGCCTGTGGTCTGCTGTATTGCTCTCCCAGCAGATATCAGGGTGATTGAAGTCTCCCATGAGAACCAGGGCCTGCGATCTAGTAACTTCTACGAGTTGCCGGAAGAAAGCCTCGTCCACCTCATCCCCCTGGTCTGGTGGTCTATAGTAGACTCCCACCATGACATCACCCTTGTTGCTCACACTTCTAAACTTAATCCAGAGACTCTCAGGTTTTTCTGCAGTTTCATACTTGAGCTCTGAGCAGTCATACTGTTCTCTTACATACACTGCAATTCCCCCACCTTTTCTGCCCTGCCTGTCCTTCCTGAACAGCTTATATCCATCCATGACAGTACTTCAGTCATGTGAGTTATCCCACCAAGTCTCTGTTATTCCAATCACATCATAATTCCTTGACTGTGCCAAGACTTCCAGTTCTCCCTGCTTGTTTCCCAGGCTTCCGTGCATTTGTATATAGGCACTTGTGGTAACCTGCTGATCGCGCCTCTTTCTCAGTATGAGGCAGGAGCCCTCCCCTCTCACGCTCTCCTGCTTGTGCCTCCTCCCGGTATCTCACTTCCCCACTTACCTCAGGGCTTTGGTCTCCTTCCCCCAGTGAACCGAGTTTAAAGCCCTCCTCACTAGGTTAGCCAGCCTGCTTGCGAAGATGCTCTTCCCTCTCTTCGTTAGGTGGAGCCCGTCTCTGCCTAGCACTCCTTCTTGGAACACCATCCTATGGTCAAAGAATCCAAAGCCTTCTCTCCGACACCACCTGCGTAGGAATTCGTTGACTTCCACGATTCGACGGTCTCTACCCAGGCCTTTTCCTTCCACGGGGAGGATGGACGAGAACACCACTTGCACCTCAAACTCCTTTATCCTTCTTCCCAGAGCCACGTAGTCCGCAGTGATCCGCTCAAGGTCATTGTTAGCAGTATCATTGGTGCCCATGTGAAGAAGCAGAAAGGGGTAGCGATCTGAGGGCTTGATGAGTCTCGGCAGTCTCTCCGTCACATCGCGAATCTTAGCTCCTGGCAAGCAGCAGACTTCTTGGTTTTCCCAGTCGGGGCGGCAGATAGATGACTCAGTCCCCCTGAGGAGAGAGTCCCTGACCACCTCCACCCGCCTCCTTCTCTTGGGAGCGGTGGTCGTGGAACCCCCAACCCTAGGACAGTGCATCTCATGTTTTCCAATTGGTGAAGTCTCCTTCTGCTCCCTTCCCTCAGACGTATCATCTGGTCCACTCTCTGCATTATTACCGGTGGCGAGAACATGAAAACGGTTACTTACCTGTATCTGCCCTGCTGGTACATGGATGTTCCCCTTTTTTCTTCTGGAGGTCACATGATGCCAAATTTCTTCACCATCCTTCTGTCCCCGATGTGCAGCCTGCTCTGAATCTTCAGAACCTTGTGCCCGTAGAAGCCTATCCCGACATCCGTCCAGGACATCTTCAGTTTCTCTTATGCAACGCAGGGTTGATACCTGTTGCTCCAGACCTTGAACCTTCTCTTCCAGTATGGAGACCACCTTGCACTTTGTACAGACAAAGTCGCATCTGTCCTGTTGGTAGCCACACAATGACATTCTGCAACAGCTGTAACTGGCATAAAATAACCAGTGCTGCATCAGTGACAAATGGACCCTACCTATGCCCTGAGCTACCCTATTCTGTGGCAGAGCAAGAGGAATTCTGCCTCTTTGAGCTAGGACATGTTGATGGTGACCTGGATTTATGCCCCTTAGAGGATTGGTGCTCCTTTCTTTCCCTGACCTCAGAAGTTTTACCAGTTGAAGAAGAGACTTTCTTAGAGATGTGACCCTCAGAGCAATGAGCTACAGAGCTGACAGCAGTACATTTTGAAGAGGACTGCTAAGAGTTTTCATTCCCAGCCACTCCAGGACATGAAGAGGGATGTACAAATCTCTCCAGCAAAAATAAATTCAAGCAAGTCTCTTATGTTCTGTGTTCTGCCTGAGAAGGACTTGCACATTCCTGAGAGATATGCCATTTGCCTCTCACCAAAGCACAATGAGCATCACTGCCTTACAAGATGGACAGTTATTAAACCCTGGAGACTTTTGTTCTACTCTAAGGGATTGACTTAGTAGCAGGAAATCTCACACAGAAAATAAGGATTTTGTGTGTGTGTTTTTTTTTAAAAAAGGAAACATTATGGAAAACTGATGACTAAGGCCATGTCTACACTATCACTTATTTTGGCAAAACTTATGTTGCTGAGGGGTGTGAAAAAACACACCTCTGACCAACATAAATTCCGCTGGCATCAGTGGTAGTGTGCACAGGGTGAGGGGATATTTTAAGCTCCAGTCACTCCTTAGCCTCTTTGCTGAGACTTTCAAGTAGGATATCAATTAGTTCCAGTTTTGAAAGTTGTGGGGTTTTGTGTTTTTAGTAGATACATATACTGATTGGGAGCTAGATTCACTTTCACAGTTCAAACAGAAATGTATTATTATTTCTTCTTCTTCTTTCAGTGGTGTCCCTATGAGTGCTCCAATTCAGGTGTGTCTTTGATTTGAGATCTTCTTCTGCTACAAGTTGGAAATTAGGAAGTTAGGAATATCTGAGCTTTTTGTTCACTGTACAATCCCCTTTATGTGTGTAAATGGTTCTAAATACCTTTAGATAGATAGGCTATGTCAACACTAGAGACCTTACAACGGCACAGCTCCGCTGCTATAAGATCACTTGTGTAGCCGCTCTACGCTGATGGGAGAGAGCTCTCCTGTTGACACAGCTACCGCCACTCATTGAAGGTGGTTTAATTCTGTCAAATTCAGCATACCCTGATCTGCCCCTTCACCACTTTTAACATGCAGCCTATGCCATGGACAGTGAGGGAAGGTGGCACTATGCTTCGGATGTTGTTATGCCAGCCCTTTTGCCCTGCTGAAATTGAGGACAGGATCTTGAATTGAGGACAGGATCTTGCCCCTTTGATTTTCAGAGTTTCAACTTTCTAAGAAAAACCAACACATCTTAAAAAAAAAAATCACTTAACTAAAACAACAGTCTTGAGGGTAACTAAGATTTGCTTTTTCCTCCAGAAACAAATTGGTGAAAATTGGCAGCCATCTTTTTTGTTGAGGAATTTAGGGAATAGGAACTATATGGTGTGTTTCAAGGTTCATACTGACAGTTAAGGAGCTGAGGGACCAGAGGATAGGAGGTCAAAAGCTCTGAAAAGCAATCTGATGTCTTTAACAGCCCTACACTCTTCAAAAGTATACAGCAGGTAGTAGTAGATTGTATAATCAAGAAAAATCTGACCTGATATTCTTCTTTCAGTGTATTCAATTCACTTTCCATCCTGACATTTGTTTGGGTCAGTCGCTGAAGCAGCTGCTGCATATGTTGTAGAGAACTGATAATCTCCTTATGAAAATAAACAAATCATGGTATATTAAATCTGTTTAGTTTGTGAAGTTTGAACATAAAGATAATAATGGATCTTTTACAAATACTTTATTTTTGATTAACAAATGTGTTCTTTCCTCAATTAATAAATTACATAATTTACATTAATATCACTATTTCTCTTTTTAAATTATCAGTATAATCAGTTTTGGGAGGGGGTTGATGGAAGACGGAAGAGCAACTCCACTCCTCTGTGCCCTTTTTCTGTGGAACAATATAATAATAATGTTCTTCTCGAGGTATTTTCTTATATGATACCACCTGATGTACAGTTCAGTAACAGTTTTGGGCCCATCTGAACAAGACATGTTTAAATGAGCCAAATTCATTGTGCCTCTTCAGTTTTGAGTTCAGCACATTTGGCAGAGTAATGTTACAGCAATATATCACACTGCCAGTTTGGAAGACCCCAGGGGAAACAGACAACCACTTTCACAAATGGATGACCCTGAAAACTGTTCTCCATCTTCTGAATGTAGAGTCTACTGGGCTGGAATTTACATACAGTAATGGTGTATTATGACATGAACATCAAAATGTTGTGATACAGTTCAGATTTATCAGACTTTGCAGCTAGAATCTGATCTTTCTAGGGTATATCCCCCCAGGATGCTACAATGATGGGCCCATTGGAACTAAAAATAACACACACATTTTTAAATTTTGAGATGAATTTAGGGCCAGATTTGAATCCCTTACTGACAGTGGTAAGCAGTTACTCACACAAATATTCCATTGACTTCACAGGAATTCCCAAGAATAACTACTCACCACTATATAGGGTTCAAAGTGTGGCTCTTAAGGATTTAATATTCATGATGGTGAGGGACTAGCAGCTCTCACTTAAGTGCCATGTAATAGTGTGTAAATTTCTTCCCCAGCTTACTAATGCAAACTACAGTTCTGACTTGCAATATCCCTGCTGCTCTTCCAGTTTTGGGATTCTCCTAAGAATCTTATGCCCAATTTGTGGTGTTTTTGTGTCATGGTGAACAGAAGTTATAGCTACACTGCAATTAGACACCTGCGGCTGATCTCTGCCAGCTGCCTCAGGCTCACAGGGCTGTTTAATTACGGTGTAGACATTTGGGCTCGTGAGCCCTCCCACCTTGCAGGCTCCTAGAACCCAGGCTACAGCCTGAACATCTACACCATAGTTAAACAAGATGAAACCACCAAATTAATTTCTTTTTGTGACAAAATTTTGAACCCAGATCTCCATAGGTGAAAAGCCAGTACACTAACCCAGTACACTACCTTACTCCTGAAGGGCTCCTATTATACTACAATCCTAGAGTCTTAACATTTCTCCTGTCCTGCAGAGAGAGATTGTCTTTTTAAGAAGAACTCAGTGTTATTGAATGGAATACACTCTAAACGGCAGGAAATGCTCTCCAGGATGATGGAATTTAAAGACTGCAGGACTGTATCTTTTGAAGGATGTCTGCATCTCAAGAAAAATAAGATCTGAAAAAGAGAACCACCCGAATAACGGGTTGATTAAGGTGTAAATCTGGGATCTGGAAGGATGTGGAAAAATTGGAAAGAGTCCAGCGGAGGGCAACAAAAATGATTAGGGGACTGGAACACATGACTTATGAGGAGAGGCTGAGGGAACTGGGGATGTTTCGTATATGGAAGAGAAGAATGAGGGGGGATTTGATAGCTGCTTTCAACTACCTGAAAGGGGGTTCCAAAGAGGATGGCTCTAGACTGTTTTCAGTGGTAGCAGATGACAGGACAAGGAGTAATGGTCTCAAGTTGCGGGGGGGAGATTTAGGTTGGATATTAGGAAAAACTTTTTCAGTAGGAGTGTGGTAAAACACTGGAATGCATTACCTAGGGAGGTGGTGGAATCTCCTTCCTTAGAAGTTTTCAAGGTCAGGCTTGACAAAGCCCTGGCTGGGATGATTTAATTGGGGATTGGTCCTGCTTTGAGCAGGGGGTTGGACTAGATGACCTCCTGAGGTCCCTTCCAACCCTGATATTCTATGATTCTATGATCACCCTGAAGAATGTAGACTGATTTTAAAAAGACCACGGTATCTTCATAAAACACATAAAATGGTGACTCTGTTGACAAAGCCTGCTAACTAACTGAGAAAGCTGATGTGATGGAGAAAATAAAAGCCACTTTACATGAAACAATATGTAAGACACATTTCTGAAGGTCCCAGGATAGAGAGAATGACCTAAACAAGCAATATATATACACACAAATCCCTACAGAACATGCTCCTAAACACTAATCCAATAGCTACTAGTAAATGATTTGCACAAATGCAATATGTGACATAACTGATTTTTGGATAGAAAATATTCTTAAATGTTGAATGGAATTGAAAAAGACCAAACTCATACATTATTTTACCTCCAAAGGGAAAGTTTTCTGACTTTCATATGCTGTAGGTAGTCTCTTTTTCCAGGCAAAATCAGGTAACTAAATGTTTAAGTACTAGCATCTGTACACATAAAATTAGAGACCAGGTGGAGGTCTGAAAGAAAATCAGATCCTACGCTACTTTAAAAAAAAAAGTTCTCTCTATTTGTAAATATAACACCTAGCTCTTACACAGAATTTTTCATCAATGGTTCTCAAAGATCTTTAAAAGGAAGGTCAATATCATCTCCATTTTATAGATGGGGAAAATGAGGCACAGAGAGGTGACGTGAGTTACCCAAAGTCACCCAGCAGGCCAGTGGAAGAGTCAGGAGAAGAATCCAGGGCTCCTTAGTCCATTGCAGTGCTCTGTCAATTAGGCAACACTGCCTTTCCACTTATACAAAGTATAGTTTGTCATACAATCTAGATAATGCTTAATGTCTCATCCAGTGCTGACTGAAGTCAGCTCTGTATATATGAATACAATGAACAGGATTTCTAACACAAGTTCCTGGAGAAAGTGTGAAGTAAAACTATATATCTCATCCTGTGATCAAGAAAGATTTCTCCTACTTTTGAGATCTGTTCCAAAATAAGCAAAAACTAAACAAACAAAATAGCAATTCAAAACATAAGTAGCAAAAAGCAAAAACTGAAAATATTTTAACATTCCATAACAAGTGGGCACTGTCAAACATAAGAATGGCCATATGGGGTCAGACCAATGGTCCACCTTGCCAAGTATCTAGTCTTCCAACACTGGCGGGGTGCCACATGCTTCAGAGGGAGTGACTAGAACAGGACAATTTATTGAGTGATTCACCCTCTGTCAGCTAGGCCCAGCTTCTAGTGGTCAGAGGTTTAGAGACACCCAGAGCATCCCTGACCATCTTGGCTACCAGCCATCAATGGACCTAGTCATGAACTGATCTAACTCTTTTTTATAAAACCAGTTATACTTTCAGCCTTCACAACATCTCCTGGCAGAAGAAGTACTTCCTTATTTGTTTAAAACCTGCTGCCTAGTGATTTAATTGTGTGACGCCTGGTTCATGTGTTATGTGAAAAAGTAAATAACACTTTATTTACTTGCTCTACGGCATTCATGATTTCAAGACATCTATCATATTCTCCTTGGTTTTCTCTTCTCCAAGCTGAACAGACCCAGTCTTTTTTAATCTCTCCTCATATGGAAGTTGTTCCGTACCCATAATCATTTTTGTTGCCCTTCTTTGTCCCCTTTGCACATCTAATATATCTTTTTTGAGATGGGGCAACCAGAACTGCATGCAATATTCCAGGTGTGGACATACCATTATTTATATAGTGTCATTATGATATTTTCTGTCTTCTTATCCCTCCCTTTCCTAATGGTTCCTAACATTCTCTTAGCTTTTCTGTCTGCTGCTGCACATTGAACACGTTTTCAGAGAACTATTCACAATGAATCCAAGATCTCATTCTTGAGTGGTAACAGCTAATTTAGATTACATCATTTTGTATGTATATTTGGGATTATGTTTTTCAAGGTGTATTACCAACATTGAATTTCATCTGTCATTTTGTTGCCCGGTCATCCAGTTTTGTGAGATCTCTTTGGATCTAGTTTGAATAGGTTAGTAACATGAGCAAACTTTGCCACCTCACTGTTTACACCTTTTTCCAGATCATTTATGAAAATGTTGAACAGCAATGGTCCCAGTACATATCCTTGAGGGTCCCTGCTATTTATCTCTCCACTGTGAAAACTGACCATTTATTCTTACTCTGTTTCCTGTCTTTTAACCAGTTACTGATCCATAAAAGGACCTTCCCTCTTATCCCATGACTGCTTAATTTGCTTAAGAGCCTTTGGTGAGGGACTTAGTCAAAGGCTTACTGAAAGTCCAATACACTATATGCACTAGATCATATTTGTTGTCCACATGTTTGTTGACCCCCCTCACAGAGTTCTAACAGGTTGATGAGGCATGATTTCCTTTCACAACATGTTGACTCTTCCCCAGCATATCATGTCCATCTAAGTGTCTGATAATTCTGTTCTTTACTATAGTTTCAAGCAATTTGCCTGGTACTGAAGTTGGGTTTACCCGTTTGTAATTGCCAAGTTCACCTCTAGAACCTTTAAAAAAAAATCGGTGTCGAATTAGCTATTTTCCAGTCTACTGGTACAGAGGCTGACTTAAGTAACTGGTTATATGCCACGGTTAGTAGTTCTGCAATTTCATATGAGAGTTCCTTCAGAACTCCTAGGTTAATACCATCTGGTCCTGGTTACTTATTACTGATTAATTCCTCAATTTGTTCCAAAACCTCCTCTAATGACACCTCAGTCTGGGAGAGTTCCTCAGATCTGTTACCTAAAAAGAATTGCTCAGATGTGGGAATCTCCCTCACATCCTCTGCAGTATAGACTGATGCACAGAATTCATTTAACTTCTCTGCAATGGCCTCGTCTTCTTTGAGTGCTCATTTAGCATGTTGATCATCCAGTGGTGCCACTGAGTTTGACAGGCTTCCTGCTTTTCATGTACTTGCAAAAAAATTTGTTGTTAGTTTGTCTTTTGCTAGGTGCTCTTCAAATCTTTTTTGCCCTGCCTAATTACAGTTTTGCTCTTGGCTCGCCAGAGTTGATTTTTATTTATCAGAGTAGGATTTGACTTCAAATTTTTAAAAAGATGTCTTTTTGTCTCTACCTGCTTCTTTTATGAGTTTTTAGCCATAGTGGCTTTTTTTGGATTGGAGGCAGGAGGCTCTTAGTGGATTTATTTTTTTAAATGGGAATACGTGACCATACTCTCAAATGATACAAACATACGCATACACCAGATTGAAAGCATCACTCTATGGCGTATTTTTAGTACAACTTAGGGCTGTGAGAATCATTAAGTTAAACTCTAATCAGCATCCATTACCTATGTTTTCTAGTTCTACTGTCAAGCATTCTTCAAAAACAAAGTCAAAATACAGTCTTCTGAAACTGTGATGGTACTGCTAGATCATCCTTTAATGGGTAAAGTGGTCAGTATTCTGTTCTTTCCCCTCCCTGAGAACAAGTACGTCACTTCTTTGACATGCCTGGTATTAATGACCTATGGGGAGGGAGTCTTTTATGACCTAAGAAAAGATCACTTTTACATGAGATATCCTGCAAAGCAGTGAAGTACACTGCTATTACAGTCAGTGTGTGTTTGAGTAGTTTATTTGGATGCTTGACACATGATTTGGATGCTTGACCCAATTTTCACTCGATGGACTACTAGTGAAATGCAAGTAATTTGTTGGGTACCAGTGTGCAGAAAGAGGGAACAAGTATTCTACAACCCTCACTGCATATCTTTATTGAATACATATGTAGAAGATTATTTTCATTGGCATGCCAGGTTTCTCTTGACTGAAAGTTAAATAAATAAATGAAGACTTGGAAATATAATGTGGAAAACAAAATTAATAAAAGAATTTTTGTCCTATTAATTGATCTGATATAAAAACAGTAAGATCCTGTTTTTATTATTAAAATCAACATTAAATTACTTCTGAAAAGTAAAATTCTGAACACTGTTAATTTTAAGAGTTTAGCACATATTTCTTAAATAGCCAAATATTTTAGATCACAAGTATTATTAATCAACTTTAAACAGCAAATTTGCATTAACCACTCACCTGTTTCTCTTCTTTAATGTGTGCATTTTCTTCACTGAGCTTTTTATTAATCTCTGTTTCCTTAACAAAATATAAAATGAACACTAAGTAATGTATGAAAATATTATGCAACAATCTTTAATATTAATAATATTTTCTTTAATAAAATTACATTAAACTGATTTTTCATCCTTATCTAGAGCTATTTCATTAAATTTAGTGCTTGAAAGAAATTTGATCTTATAAATACTAAAATATCTTACATTTATAATTTAGTTAGTTTCCTAGAAAATGTAGTATTTAAAATCAAATAATTGTCACTAAATATATTCAGTTCACAAAACTGTATAGGAACATGTATGCATCACTTGGAAATCATTACAGATGTGTTCTTTAAATGAGCAATAGGAAACATTAGCCAACAAATGTTAAGAGCTTCTTGAATACCATTCTGATTTTTTGTTGTAGTTCTTGTAACTGCTGTTCCTTTGCTGTAAGATCGATGTTTTCTTCTCCCACCCTGTACTGACATGTGACCTTGGATCTTATCAAGTCTGTAGTTACTTTCTTCAGTTCCTTAACACAGGAAACATGCATAAATAGTTCATCCAGTATCAGCATTGCAACTCAAAACAGACAAATCTTTAGACTATCCTGACTTGTGCCCTTTCTTTAAAAAAGTACAGAAACACCAAAATAAATGAAATTAAGTAATATACATTAAATGAATAGTAATAACTGTTTATGTTTTAACTATCAGTGAAAAAAAAAAAAGAAAGCATCAAGTCATCTACCATGAGGGGTTGTATAAATATTGCTACTGCCTCTCCCTATTACAAAAGTACTAGAGTTACATTATAGTTGATATGGGTAGGGAACGCCTATGCTGAGCCATACAACAGGAGTAAAGTACCCATTAGTACACCAATGACAACGTCTGGGTACTTCTGGGAAATAGCAGAAAAAAAGGAAGAGCAGTGGATATCTGGCAAAAACAGGAACTGACCATAAATTTTTGGGATCTTTGCTTTCTCTGTAACATTAATTACTTAATCTCAAGAGAACACTAAATTAATTTAATATTAGAAACCTTTACAACATGATTTTCCATTTAAAATATGCCTTTGATTTTACAGCCTTTATAATCTTTTAAATATCCTGCACTTTTTAAAAAAAACATTATCTGTTTTCTAACTAGTTTATCCAAAGCGGCTAGTGCAGCAAATAAACAGCAAATGCTTTGATCTCATTAAATTACAACTTATAGTTCCTGGACTCATAAATATTATGCCCTTTTCTCCCCCACCCTCCCTTTCTGGTGCAAGGTAGTCTGTTTAATATCGCTCTCTCCTTGAGCACTCTGACGTTTACTCAGACAAACTGCAGAGGTTATGAATGCTGTTCACAGATAGTATCAAGAATTCTTCATGATGCCATAGTTGTGAACCAAGCATTCAGAATGGTAATAGTTTTATCTAGCAACTATGTTTGGTCTGTTTAACTTTTCTCTACAAAACTGGAATTCCATCTTATCACAGAAACAATGGTTTAACTGTTCTGGACAAAATCATATACCAGTGCAAAAGAAAAAATGAAGATTATCTTGCATGTGAAATTCATGAAAATAGAGTTATATGAAAGAATATGTCTATAGCTATTACTTTCAATTAATTCATTTTTTATTATCTTTAATACTCTGTAGTCATAAGTGAACTTACAGTGCTCTTACATAAACAAAGTATAATTGTTTGTTTAATTTGAAGACAGGAAAGAGAATAGTATTACTTTAGAAATGTGATATTTTATAATCTGAAAATCCGATTAGGAAATTTTCAGTTTTTTCATACAAAAATTAGATAATACTCATTATGTTAGTTTTTACTGAAAGGGTCTATACAACAAGTAACAAAACATATTTTCAAAATTAAATGTAAGAGGGTGTGAGATGTTTGACTTTGAGGAAGTGAGTACTATGTCAATTTTTTGGATGCACTATCTGTATAGGAGACAGTTATTAGATTCTGTGTACTATAAAGCCCAATGGATAAGCAAGTGCAAATACTGTCTATGGCTCTGATACTGCATGCTTTCTAAAACTCAGGATTTACTGCCATGCACAAAAAGAATCCTACAAAGTAGTCAGTTTGGTCCTTACTTCATATCTTGCACTGTAAAAACAAAAAAGAAATCTATTATGCACATTTATATTGTGGCCATGGAGGTTAGGTAGAGGAGTGGGAGGTCTAACTGAGGAATATATATATTTATTTTCTTTTGTACCAATACCGCAAATCTGGTATATCTGACCATGTAGATAGAGAAAATACTAATAGTCAGATCTAGAGACAAACCCACTCACCAATGGCAAGTAGAGAACTTTCTGTGGTGAGTGCAGGGGCCTAGGCCATCACTTTATGAAGAATTTTAAGTTTTGAAATAAAAATAATTACGTTTCTAGCCTTTATGGCTTCAAAGGTAATGTTCCAAATATGAACCAAATGTAAACAGATGCAGTGTTTTCATCCAAACAATCAGTTGTAAGCACCAGAGAATTACAGGTTGTAAGAAATAGCCAGCATGGGTTTATCAAGAATAAATCAGACCAAACCAACCCAATCTTCTTTTTGGATAGGCTTCCTGGCCTAGTAGATGAGGAGAAGCAGTAGATGTGATATATCTTGATTTTATTAAGGCTTTTCACACAGTACACAACTGGTTGAAAGACCATACTTAAAGAGTAGTTATCAAAGGTTTATTGTCAAATTGGGATGGTGTATCTAGTGGGATCCTGCAGGAGTCCATCCTGGGTCCAGGTCTATTCAATATTTTCATTAATGACTTGGATAATGGAGTGCAGAGTATGCTTATAAAATGTGCAGATGACACCAAGCTGGGAGAGGTTACAAGCACTTTGGGGAACAGGATTAGCATTCAAAACAACCTTGACAAATTGGAGAATTGGTCTGAAATCAACAAGATGAAATTCAATAAAGACTAGTGCAAAGTACTACCACTTAGGAAGGAAAAATCAAACACCCAACTACAAAATGGGAAATAACTGGCTAGGTGGTAGTAGATCTGGGTGTTATAATGGATCACAATTGAATGTGAATCAGCAGTGTGAAGCAGTTGTGAAAAAGGCTAATATTCTGGGGTGTATTACTAGGAATGTCGTATGTTAGACATGGGTGGCAAGTGTCCTTCTCTACTCAGTACTGCTGAGCCATCAGCTGGAGAACTATGTCCAAATCTGGGTGCTGCACTTTAAGGAAAAGATGTAAATAAATTGAAGACAGTCCAGAAAAGAGCAAACAAAAATGATAAGTTTAAATAAAACCCTCAGTATGAACAAAGGTTAAAAAAAACTTGGTATGTTTAGCCTTGAGAAAAGAAGACTGAGGGAGAACCTGAGGACAGTCTTCGAATATATTAACGACTATTATAAAGAGGACAATGATCAATTGTTTTTCATGTCTACTAAAGTAGGACAAGAAGTAATTGGCTTAATCTGCAGCAAGGAAGATTTAGGTTAAATATTAGGAAAAATTTTCTAACTATAAGGGTAGTTAAGTAAGGCTTCCAAAGGAGGTTGTGGAATCCTCATGAATGGAGATTTTTAAGCACAGGCTAAACAAACACCTGTCAGGAATGGTCTCAGTTTATTTGGTCCTGCTTCAGTGCAGGAGGCTGGACTGACATCTCAAAGTCTCTTCCAGCCCTACATTTCTATGATTCCTAAGTCTACTGTATCTGAGCTCTAGTGTTTCAGCTTTTTCTTTTAACTTTCTTAGAGGTTTCTACCATAACAAGACACTGGTTGGTTTCAGAACTGCTATTCAGAACCCTGTAACCAAAGTGAACCTGACAATGAATTATGTCAGTTTCATTCTATTGCTGCATGGGAAAGCTAAGAGATGCAGCTGAGATACTGGACCCTTTGAACTGGCTGGTGGCCCTGTCTCCAATCTTTTGTGTTGTCCTCTCTCCACTATCTTCTGTGGTGAATTCCTCAAGCTTTGTTCAGTATAATTTTTAAGGGTTTGTTTCTTTCAACTGTTATCTTTGCCAAGTTTCAATTTAAGCATTTCATAAATAATCATTACCAAATACTTGAAATGAAACCTGCCAAATGTAATAGCTAAAAGCAAATATCCTAAAATACAAAATATTGAGAATGAAACCTATGCCACAGTCCTGTTAAGACAAGGCTGCAATTGAAAGGAGTTCAGGTCAGGAGAAGACTATATCCTCCCACAAGTAGTAGAATGAGTCATTTTAAGAGAATCACAATGTCCCAAGGCCAGTTCTAAAAATTTTGGTAATCAAACAAACATACATAGTCTGTCTAAAAACCAATTAGATACACTTTGCTTGGGGCACATACACTTGCGCCAATCTAACTTAGGAGCCACCACAGTTGCATATTGGACAGCTCCAATCTAATGTCCTGGATCTGTATGTGCCATTCTCTTAATCTTGGAGGTGTAACTTACTTTTACGGCTACGAGTACAAGTTAAATTATATTCTCCAGCTTCAGACTCCTATCAGTAGCAACTCTATGAGAGCAATTACTCCTGATCTGGGGCTAAACTTCCTAATGGCTTTGAAAATGGCTGACAGCCCACTGAGAGTAGAGCACATAGAGTAGTAAATTTATTCCTGCTCCAGCACTGAGGCTGGTTCAGGGACTAAGGGGGATGGACAACTTGTATCCCTCAGATCCTGGAGCCGTCACAGGCAAGATCAGCCCAATGCTAGTTAGGTCAGCCATGTGAGTTGTACCCTGGATGTAAGAACCCTTTTGGGCCTTGTAGCTATTGGTAATAGCCAGGGTGCAGGATACACCCCTTCTTGATCCCAGCTTGTTCCAAATATGCTTTACTGTGATGGGGGTTCCCGTCTGCTTTGTGTTTTCTGCAGATGCACCCTACACTACAGTGGAGCTATTCTACAAAGGGGTTCACTTTGTGGTCACTTTGCACTGGCTAGGCTGGCACGAACTGACCATGAGCAAAATGAATCAGGCCCAGAACATTTATGATTTAGTCCTGACACCTCTCCCTTTTCACATGACCCATATTTCCAGTCTGTAGTCAGAACTGAGAAGCCTCCCACACAGTTGTAAAGCAGCAATGCAGTGTAAACCACTGTATAACTTGCTTGCTCACCAGAAATGGTGGACAAGCAATCAAGCTGCTAAATGGCAGAGCCGATCAAATTTTGGATATAATTTTTGCAACATTTTTTATTGAAAATTCTTTTTTTTACTGAATTTCAACATTTTGATGAAATGTCAAAATTAGAAATTGTGATGAATTCTCCAAAATTGTCTAGAAACATAACAAATTATCAAGAAAACAGCCTCTTAAAGGTTTGGATAAAAAGCAGCAAACACCGAATAACTTACTGAGTTTTTTGGGATCAGGGAGGTTTTTTAAAAAGTAACAAAATAACTCAGGCATGAATTTCAGTATATTTTTCTCAGAACAGCAATTTCTTATATACACAGCTTTGACACACCACATTCTATGACTACTGTGAATTTTCCAAATCCTTTTTGTTTAGGAACTCAGCTTACTCTCAATTATTTTATATGATGTTTTCTACTTGTAAAACTGTTTAAAAAATGGGTAAACATCCTGCCTGTATTGTGGCATATGGCACTTCCATCACTATATGCAAGAAGGTGATGAGGCTCCTGCTTGAACAACAACAGGCAGAGGGTTAACTTGCAGTGTAGTTCTCTCACCAGTGTTAAATGTGGAGGAAGCATTTGAAGAGTGAAGGTCCAATTAGACGTTTACAAGAAAACCAAGACACTTTATAAAAGCATGTCATGGTAGTCAAAGGAGGAAAGGAGACTTTTTTTTTTTTTTGCTTATATAAAAACATTTTCTTTTAATTTATACCCCTAAAGCTCAAGAATAAATCCTGGAGGAAAAAAATCTTAGTGAAAGATTGTGTTGCTGGATGCAGTGTACAATTTTCTTGCCCTCACATATTAAAAAGTCCTAATAATTATTTCATAAAATTGTTCTGGGTTTTTCCTTTAACCAAAATAACTAATCCAATTTACTATTACGTTCACACATTTCTGGAATTTTAAGGTTTATCATGAAGCCTTAATCTGGACGTAGTGCAGGATCAGACCCCAGTTCCAGTGTATGCCTCTCAGCTATGCAAAAGCCAGTTTTCGTGGACTCCATACAATTTTTGATCCTGCCTGAGAATGTGAACCATTCTACGTAGACTAAAATTCATTTCTCAAAGATTAAGACTTCTGTGGTCAAAATGCACCACATAGTTATATTTGTTCTGAAGAGGAACACACTGTTGAGATTAACCATTTTAAAACAAATCCCCCATTTTAGTTTTGTTTTTCAAAACCATTTACTTTTGGGGAGTGGATTTTTGGTATAATGCTATTATCATTTGAATAACGGATTTGGACTAAAGCCTTTTCTAAAAGCTATAAAACCGCTTCATAATTTGCACACCCTTTTGAGTAATTTCACAACGTTGTGCTTTATCATTAAGTTTCTAAGTATGATTTTAACAATAGACATAGCTCTGACCTTTTCGATCAAACAGTCATTTTGGAACTTGGTATTTTTGAATACTCAAGGTGTGCCTTATACTCTAGTATGCAACTAAAAATAAATTAGATTTAATTAGTGATTTATCTTTGCTGTTATTAAAACTGTGAGCACAAAATAAATGTCTGCAATAGGCAACAAGCTTGAGATTGAAAGAAACAGATGAAAAAGGGTTTTAATTAATTAAACTGTCTATCTCAGGGTATAATTGATTTCTGGACCAGATTTTGAAAGGCATCATACCCCAATGAACCTCAACAATGAGAAGCTGTGTATTCTATTAAAAACTGAAAAACAATACTAGGTGCAGGTAGAATTTTAAAGCATTGCTGTACTCATCAACCTCACTTTTCAGAAATGCAAGAGTCACAGTGAGTAAATGTCCAATTTTGATCAGCTTAAAACAAACTTAAATGGTAACTGAATCCCTCTCCTAAACAACTAATTTTCCCTATTGCAAGTTGTAGTCTCAAGACTCCTGAACAGGTAGTTTCATGTAGCAACAGCAGGAGCAGGACCACAAAGTCATCTGTCTGAAGATATCAGTGCAACAGAAACCCAAAGGAGATTGGGAGTGGAGCAGTGAACTGGTTCTCTTCCAAGCTTTCTGGGAGCCTGATGATCAAGCGGAAAACATTGTTGGATCTCCCTTCAAATAAAAGGAAGTGGGGAGGAGGAAGCAAGAATAAGGTGGCATTATGGACAGAGATGAAATTAGATGACCATTGCAGGGGTTGCCTTTGCTTTTCTCCTGTCTCCCTTTCATTGGCTGCTAGAAGCGAAGAGAGAACTGCCCCTCCTGACACACACATTGATCCTTTTAGCTTGCCTCACTCACCTGCTTAGGAGAAAGGGAAAATCCAAAGAGATGTCCGGCAACTACTATAGTTCTGCATGTGTGAGGGACAGGAGGGAGCTCAGTGGCGGGGTAGCCTCACTGTCCACACGTCTTGTGCCCCCCATTCACCATGGTTACACGTGTCCCAAAGCTCTCCATTTATTTTAGTGATGCTGCAATGTTTTTTTTTTCTCCCAGGCTACCAGACTTCTTTTATAGGCATAGGTGCTCTTTTGCCCATTCCCCATATGCCAGGGGTTCTCAACCTTTTTCTTTCTGAGGCCCCACCAACATGCTATAAAAACTCCATGGCCCACTTGTGCCCAAGAACTGGTTTTCTGCATATAAAAGCCAGGGCCAGCATAAGCAGGGCAATTGCCTGGGGCCCCAGTGACGCTATATTGCTCAGGCTTCAGCTGCAGCCCTAGGGGTTTCAGTCCCTTGCGGTGGGGCTTCAGCTCTCTACCCTAGGTCCAGCAAGTCTAATGCTGGCCCTGCTTGGTGGACCCCCTGAAATCTGCTCACGGCCCCCCCCAGGGAGTCCCAGACTCCAGAGCAAGAACCACTGCCATACTCTATCTCAATGGTTTTCAACTGGGAAGGGAGGCCACAGAGTATGTCTAAGGGGTCTGCAAAAGGCTGTGGCTTTCAAAGTGGGATTTGCAGACTATGCAAATTTCCATTTGAAACTTTTAGGGGTCCAAGAATGAAAAAAAGTTAAAAATCACTGTTTTATCTCCTTCTGGCTACTCTGAAAAGTACCATCTATTGCTTCTCTCTATGGGGTGGGAGAGGCAATGGCAACAGAGCAAAGGAGAAAGCCATCCTACCAGTTATTGGCAAGGAAGAAATTGGGATGAATGAAGATCAATGACAGTTCCTATATGCCAGGAACTCCTCAGAGCTGCCCAACATTTGATGAGCTTTCCTCCCACATATTTTTTACACAGGAAGGGGAGCATATATTATTAACATAATACCTACCTTTTATATAGTGCTTTTCATCCACAGATTTCAAAGCACTTTATAAAGGAGGTCAGTAGCATTATCCCCATTTTACAGATGGGGAACTGAGACACAGAGAGGGATGTGACTACACAAGGTGACCCAGCAAAGTAGTGACAGAGCCAGGAACTGAACCCAGGTATCCTGAGAGCCAATCCTAGCCACTTAGCCATTATGAAGAATAGCGCTACAATTTGTATGTTATTATTCTTACTACTTCTACTGAAGGTCCTCAAAGAAACCCAACTAAACATATGGAAAATACATACTGAACTTACCTCCTTTAGATTATCTATTTCAGACTCTTGTCTTTTATTCACTGATGCCAGTTTCTTATTAAGTTGTAGTGCTTCCAGCACTTTAATGAAAAAGAAATCAAAAACATCCTCAAAACATGCCTTTAAATTAAAATTTCATGTGGTTACATACACTGTAATATATACATAACTTCATTAACAAACTCTGTGAAAAAAAGAGAAGGTTGCAAGTGTCTCAATTATTTAGTTTTACTGTAGTAATGCCTAAAATACTCAGTTAGGATTAGGCTGATTTATATTATCCTGGTACAGCTCAAACCTTTAGGTTTTTACAGAGGGGTAGAATTTTTGTAAGAAAAGTGTAATATAATTGTGGGTATTAGCTGGATTTTAATTAATTTTCAACCTTAACATTTTAACCAATGATGATGTTTGTGCTTTTCTGTTACTTTTTATTATCATCAAAAGTTTAAATCAGATTATCTATAAGGTGAGGAAGCAGGCTCTACATAATTTATGAGACCCATCAAAATGCGGCTTCCCTTCCACAGAGTTTAGCAAATCCATAGGATCTGTAGGGGCAATTATACCTAGATGGAATATGGAGGTAATGTTCAGTAGTAAGGCAATAGAGGAGACATAAAATCTACTTTTATCTACATTGAAAACTTTGAGTGAAATCCTGGCCCTATTGAGGTCAATGAAAGTTTTGCCATTGATTTCAATGGAGCCAGAATTTCACTCTAAAAGTGTTTAAAATACTACATCTAGAAAACTATAGAAACTATAGAAATACAGAGACTGGGAAATACCAGTCTCTGTATTTCTCAGTCTCCTCTATCCCTATCCATTCACCTTGATCTCCTGTACTTTCTCTTCATCCCTTATTCCATGCTCTTCCTTTCGTGCGCCCTCTTTTTACCTCTTCAAAACCTCCCATTCCAAAATTGGGTAGCACAGGTCTACGCCATCCAGTGCCTACTCCTTTTCAATCCCCCACCCCCCTGCTCAGGCATTTACAGCTTGTCAATTTCAGGTGGAATATTTGAAAGTTGGGTTTATAATGTGATCAGGCTTATAATAGCCTCAGTAATCGTATTATGAGAGAGATTTTCAAATTAAATATGTGCATTACAAAATGTAACACACTTCTTAAAATGTCCCAAGACAACTTTCCAATACATAAAATATCATAGGTGAAATTCTGTCCAACTGAAGTCTATGACAAAACTCCCACTGACTTCAGTGGAGCCAGGATTTCACCTTCATGGTTTTAAAGCCTGGTAGATTGAAACAAATAATAACAATAAATAAAGCCAGAGTTAAAAGTGCTGGATCCCATTAGAAAGAGGGGCATCTCTACTATACAACTACATGAAGCACCAATTTTTAACTTCAACATTTTCAAAGTCTACAAATTGTTTTCATAAACACAATTTTTAATCCCAGGAAAACAGTAGGTTAGAAATTAGAGGTTTATTTAATATATTGATTCCTGTGACTTTTCCATTCACTGTAGATTCATATTCAGAATTTACAAGTGATCTACATGCTTAATATGGCTGTTACATACCACAGTATAAAATTAATTTGTCTTCAGTAAGAGATACACTGTAGTTACTATGGTGAATAGCTCATGTTCTTGTTGAACAGAAGCACTTATATTGCTGTTATATTTAATCTTTTCCAGCGGTTTACTTTGCAAATACTTTGCATAATAAAATATATTTATACATATTCCAAATTATGTAAATACAGAAAGCTAATCTTATTTTTCCATAAAAATCACAAAAAAACATTTTCTGCATAGGACAAAGAGTAAACAGGACTTTTCCATGATAAATAAAAAGAAAGAACAGCAATATTTTCTTTTGTTTTATATATTAAGCACAACTGTATTTCAGAAGACATGAGCATGAGGAATAACTCCAGCCACTAAAATGCCAAGAATATTCACAGAACAGGCCACCAATTTATTCTTATCTAAATATAAAAAGCTAGTTAGTTTAAGGTTTTGAAAAATTATTTAACCTCACTTAGACAAGCCTTTTTTGACATATAATGCTTGGATTTTTTCCTTTCTTTTTTACAACTAATATTTATTTATATTCCATATGTGTATTTACATATACATATACAGACTGAATGTTCAAAGATCTGTGCACATGGTTGCATGCAGCCAAAAAGGATGTACAAAACACTAAATATATACATGCAAGTCAGGGTTGTGTCCATGAAATGGTGTGGTCACATATAAATTCATGATTTATATGCATATAACAGGGTGTTTTTTTTCTACAGAAGATCTGTGGGTGCAAAATTGCACAAACTTTTAAATATTTGAGCTATAGGTTTTAATTTTGGTATTATTTTATGGAAGAAAAACATATTTGGTGCAAAACTTATGCATCAGTAAGCACACATAAATACTTGGTGCAATTTTGTCATATACCAACAGATTCACAAATAGTTTTGTAGAATTTAAGCACAGATATGGGAATGAGTGTTTGGTACAGACTTGTTATACTTGAGTATCTATTTATGCAGTATTTAAAAAAAGAGAGTGCTAGATGATGTTGTTCATCTAGTTCTATTTATTTTTCCTGTTTTATTATTTTCTATTTCTGTACAATTGACAATGTATTTAATTTAAAACATGAATCAGAGTTGGAGACTGTCAATTGAGATTGTCGATGGCTGGAAGGTGGCAGCAAACCCCTCATCCCCTCAAGGAGGGAAAAAAGTAGTCTGGCTTCCCAATTATTCTAAGGGCTAGATTCTGCGAGGTCCTGATGAGGTTTCCTGAAAGGTGCTGAATGGCTTCAACTCTCAGGGTGAAATCTTGACCCCACTGAAGTCAAAGGCAAAACCCTCACTGATTCCAGTGGAGCCCGGATTTCACCCTCAGTGATGTCAATCACAGGTAAGGGCACTCAGCACTCTGCAAGATACCTTTAAGCTCTTTGTAGGACTGACGTCTATGATCTTTGCTCACTGGGATACAGGAAGCACCCATGAAACAGATAATTAGAGGCACTGGACCTAGGTACAGGGTTCAGAAATTCTTCTCCCTCCTGTCCATCACAGAAACTCATCAGTTCCACCTAGGCATGGTCCTCTAATGCCATGGAGAAGACAGGATTAACCTCTAAAATGTTAAAACACTCATTGAAGAAGGAAAAAACACTACAAAAATAACTACTGTAGGACTACATTTAAGAAAGATTTACCATTCTGCTCTAATTTCTCATGAGCCCCTTTTATCATTCCAAATTGACATGTGATAGTAGCATAGCATTTCTCAACTTCATTCAGTTTCTTATGATGTTCCTCCTTTGCCATTATGTGCAATTGTAGTTTTTGATCCTGTTGGAAACAGGAATCAAGTATCAGTTTAATGAGCAATTCTAGCAATTATAAATGTGCTGGCCAAACTTTCAACTATTATCAGACAGATAAATCAAAGCATCATACTCAACCAACAATATTCTGAATCAAATGGAACTGCAAAGAGATTTAAAGAAGAATAGTATATTTTAATTATCTAAATAAAATAATTTCAATGTATTATTTGCTAAAAACAAAAGCTCACCATTTACTACTAAACAGTAGCTAGGGATTTTAAAAGTTTCTGTATTCTAAAGGAAGCATCTAAAATGTAAGTCACCTCTCAAAAACAAAAGTTAGGCTCAAACAGGTTAAAAATATTGGAACACAAATGCAAATCAGTATCAGATTCATGGACAATTATGGAATAAGTCATTCATAGGGGAAGTTTCTTCCTAACCGCTGCCAATCAATGGTTGTTTTATGCCCTGAAAGATGAGGGATTATATCCCTTTTATTGAACCAACTTCTGTTTGTGAACAAGACAAGCTTTCGAGCTATACAGAGCTCTTCTTCACGTCTGGGAAAAGTACTCAGCATTTCACAGATAAATACAAGGTGGAAAAGACTGTTTGCATAAATAGTTAACACACTGAATGTAAGCTTCACAACTTTGCTAGCTGCTAAAAATCATGGTGTAAAGAAACTGTATTTATGGCTTTTTACAACATCTGTAACCCACTGGCCCCCTCTTTTTTAGACCTATGACTGCAGAGGTGTTAACAGCCCACTTCACCTTGAATGGACTCTTATAATACGTGTTAACTACTTAAGCTAAACAATCTGTTCCACCTTGTAGTTAGCTGTGACACTGAGTACCTTTGCTAGACCTGAAGAGCTCTGAGTAGCTCAAAAGCTTTACTCTTTTACCAACAGAAATTGGTCCAATAAAAGATATTACCTCACCCACCTTGCCTTTCTAATATCCTGGAACCAACACACCTACAACAATACTGAAAACATAATTTTTTCTGTGATATGGTGGCCAGAAATGAACAGTATTCTAGGTGACACATCACTCATTTATTGTAATGCAGATGTAAAACTACGTATTATCCCTTTCTTTACTTCAGATTTTAGTCTTTCTTCTGGTTTGTTCTGGTTTGGTTTGTTGTGGGTTTTATTTTTGTTTGTTTTGTTGTTGTTTTTTGTTAGTTTTTTTTTAAACTATTAAATGTGCTCAATTTTCCTCTTAATTTCCTTTAAAAATACAGAGGCAAATTCATCCCTGTGTAACTCCATTAATTTACTTGGACATACATTGCATTTGTTAAGCTACTAGGGAATAACACAGAAATCAAACAGGTTGGGCCAAATTCATTCCTGTATGTAACTTCAGTGGAGCTACATAGGGATGAATTTTGCCCAACATGCTTGATTTCTGTGGTGTTCCCTTCCTGCAGGCTAACAAATTCAATATATGTCCAAGCATCAGAAGATGATGAAATTTGATGGTTATCAAAAGAAATGGCCAGCATAAGACTAGCAAAATAAGATATATATAATACAAATTTTTCATGTTGTATAAGACAATAAAATTAAACTCAATACAGCAAATTGAAAGTTGTAATGGAAGCACAGATAAAGAAACAGCAACCACTTATAAAATCACTTCCAGCTATTCAACCTATGAATTTTCATATAATTCTTCTCTCTTTTCCAATCCTTTACTTATATCAGCACAGAAAAACCATCCAAATAACTGCATTTAGGTAATGCTAGGGATGTGAATGAAACCAACAAAAATAAGAAAAGAAAGTTAATGACGACACTTGATTATTACTTTTTCTTCTGACAGTGGTTCAGACATGTTTATTCTATTACTCTCACATGAAGTGCAAATTTTTCTTCTGCTCCAGACAGATGATGGTAGAAGGAGCCTAGAAGCCTCTAAGGTAGGCAATCATTGCTGATAATCCAACTATTTCCCTCTATCATGCTTTAGGTGATATGCCACCTCAGCTACACCAAGGTGGCTTGAAAGAAGTATACCACAGAGTAACGCTTCAATGCCAGACACACTATATTGGGCCATAACTGGAACATGGCAAATCAGTCCCAGGGATGGAACCACTTGTGGCCAGTTCAGGAACACCCATAGTGTCTTTCCATGGCATCAGACAGCTCAGAAATTTCAGTTAACGGTGGAGTTACCCACACCCATGAGGGATTTCCTGTCAAGGTTTAGGTTTGGTTCATTTGATTCAGTTACTTATTCAATAAACCCATGACCTGTATAACCACCAGATAATTTCCTGGTCTTTGTTTCTTTATTTGTGGCCTGGCATTAAGTAACCCATGCTTATCTTTTCGTCTTGCCTCTAGGTCTTGTGCTCTGAAGTAGCCAGGCACAGCGTGATAAGCTAAGAGCCATGTCAATTTAAATTGAATTTCTTTTCTGTAATCTCTGTGTGTGTCAAAACCTTAAATAGACCTATATATAAATGTATACATTGGTATGTTCTCCTCCCGATGCAGGTAATTTCCATTACTCTTAAAGATTTGATTAATTTTCATATTAAATGAGATACAATGTAGGGCAAATTGACCCTATAGTGCAGGAACTATTTTTAACCCCCGGCTTACTTTAGTAAAAATGCATTACAATACATACATCATATTTAAAATGTTACAAAACCGTGTGTGTATTAAGAATCCCAAGCTTTGACAATATCATACTTTGAAGAATTATGGCAAAATCTGAAGGAAATTTCTCCCAATCTTCTGTTTTTTTCCCCCCAAGATCTGCAAATTTTTTGAATTTTGTTTTTTAACTTGGCAATATTTTATCTTACTGTTTTGTCACCTTCTTTCCTCATGATAGGTCAACATGCCAGTCCCCCTATATCTTTCTCAGTGGGGAAATGGAATGTCATTGCCTTCACATATTCTGAACAGATGTTCGGCTAGGAAGAACGTGCTATTTTGCTATTTCCCCAGGTTCTTGCCAAGGGAGAAAGAGACTGGCCTGCTGTCCCTCAAAGTCTGGCCCAAACATGAGTTCTGGTGGAAAAGCCACACTCCTGGCTTCATTCCCAGTAAAGGTAAGCAGACTGGTTTGCCACTTCCTTAACATCCTTCCCGGCAGGGATGTAAAACAGTCTTCCACTCAGGCCCTAACATCCCTCCCCTAAAATAATTGTTGGGAACAAAATAGAGGAAATCTGGAAGGAGTCTATAGGAGAGAGAGGGTCTGATCCTGGAGCTTTCACAGAAGTCTGTTCCTATTAGAGTGGGAAGCCATGGAATCTTACTTCTTCAGTCTGACACTCCATGTGGAAAGATGACTACAGTGCCCTTCACCTGAAATAAAGACAATCTGGGATGGGGAGTGGAATTGGTTGTGGCCATGTTGTTTGCTGAAACAGAGTGATTTTCTTGGTGGAATTAGTCCAGAGAAATGGCTCAGGGCCAGGTAGCTTGCTGCAGGGAAGACACAAGATGAAGTGTTCACATCTGAGGGATATGCTGGGACTGGAGACACTAGTAGTCAGATATATGCAGTGAGGCTGAAGGTGGTAATTGGGAATTGAGAGTACCAGGGAGACAGAGAAGTTATTACTGCAGGAGACTTGAGGCACGATGATGTGGAAATTATTCACAGAGAGCTATCAAAATCTGTAAATCAAAGCAGGAAAATTTGGCACATCAAATATTTCCTACAAATTTTTTCCCCCTAAAGTCAATCTTTAAAAAAAAAATTAATGCAGTCCAGAACAAGTTTTATTGTTTTTCAGCCACGAACAGTTGTGGATGAATTACTAAAAATGTTGAGACTGCCAAGATAAAAATCATGTTCATATAAAAATTCCTTATGTGTCCCTAATATTTTAGATTATTAAGAATAAAACAGTTTATGAAATATAATTTATTTTTCGCAAATTAGAGTGTTTACTGTTTTCATAATGCTCAACTTAGAGAGAGTGAAACTAGACTGATTACTTTTCATATAATATTGCTCCTTGGTTCTCATGCATAGCATAACGTTTCAGATACTATTGGGAAAAGTTTGAGAGGGGGAAAAACCTAAAAACTTTAGCCCGATCCTCAGCTATATTTGAGGATAACACAGTGCAGGCTGGGGAGGAGTCAAAAAGATGATAAAAAGCTCACCCTGAGTCTATTCTGTGCCAATCCAGCATCAGAACACTCTAAGTTACATTAACTGCCAAGGGACTGATAATGGCTGCTAAGGATCAGCAGGGTTAAGGGGAAGACGTGGCCATGACCTCTTTCCTCAATCATGCCCTCTTGGATCTATGTCAGCTACAGGGAGAAGGCATGGCACAGAAGCCACTTTCACCAAGCCTACACTATCATCCCTTATACTGTCTTGATCCTCCCACGGACTAGAATCCACAGGTATAAAAACTAGGATACTACACTGGGAAATCGGGGCCTTTGTTTTCATTGAAACAGGAGGGAATGAAAAAGGATGACATTAAAATTTTCTATTAATATTTGTTTTTCTAAAATCTTTTTCAAATACAAAACCAAAAATTTTGCCCGGTTGGTTAAAAATTCTAACGTAATTTATATGACAATCTCATAAATGGATAACAACCCACAGCAACCTTGATTCCCACGGAAAACTTGATTGCACAACATGATTATGTATGGTGTGGACAGAATGTGTGAAGATTGCTGTTTTACAGGTTAAAAGAGTGCACAAGCCCAAGACGGCACATCCAGTCCCCAGCAGAAGCAAATGTTGCTATCCTGGCTGGCAGGTTTTCTAAGGTACAGAATATGAATTAGGCATTGTTTCTGCTAATTTTCAATGCACTAGCCAGGGCAGAATTTGACCCTTCTTTAACAGAAATATAGAGAACGAAATAACCTGGCATATAAATTAGCATCAAATAACTAATGCCTTGGAATTTTTTTGTTTATCTATTTTCTACGTCACAATCTCAAAGTCCCTAGACTGGCCACTATCACTCACAATGGCTACAAATCTATCATCTTTATTCTCTCAGAATCTCTTTGATTTCAACAGGACTACTCAGGGAGTAAAGCTGTCAGAACTTGACCCAATCTAAAATGCATTATTGCATTGCTACACAGCTAGATAAGATAATGGAACTTCTATCTCCCTCCTTACCTGATCCCTATCAACATAGATTCTGAGCACCTATTATGAATAGAGCTAAGAGAATATGAATTACAGAAAGTAGGAACATGTCCAAAAAAGGGGTTTCTAACATGTTTTCCCACATATTTCTAGGAAATTATTAAGAGTACCTATTTATTTATCTAGGTTCTTACAGTGTATCAGCACTGTAGTGTTTGAGTGTTTCCAAGGCATCTGAAGACAATTATTTAATGATTATGAGTTTTAAATATATATACACACACACACACACAAAATAAAATACATGGATATATAAATAAGCAACATTTCATTAACAGGCGTATATACACCTCTAGTTTGCATACAAAAAGTGTTGTAATTTAAATATTATTCCCTTTCATGTGGAAGATGGAACATGGGAGCTCAGTAAAAGACAGTACTTGAAGGGATATAAATATAAATTCAGTAATGTTGTATATTTTAACATTTTTCAGATAACAAATACTTGTTTAACAACAAATGCAAGTTAAAAGTGAAATAAGACAAAGCACACTTTATGTTGCCTTTGATCTTTAACTTGTAGCCTTATCTCCCAGGTCAAAGGACACATTATTCAATTTCATCACATTTTGTGTAAAACCACTGTAGCGTTGAAGATGACTTTCAGTACAAATGTCATGGTACTTAAAGCTAAACTGGACTCTAGTTTTTGAGCTTCTTAATTAAAATCACAGTTTATAATGGTCTGACAATATTATCTTTATTCTTTCCAGTTGAGCAGCAACAGAATTTTCACAGCTTCTATTCAATCAAGCTTAGCAATGTTTCTGCAGCTCGCTCTTTCACTTCCTAAAACACACAATAGGAGTCAGAGTGACTAAACTGTCACTCTATATGAATTTATATTCA
The DNA here is from genome assembly GCF_965140235.1 of Caretta caretta. Lineage (NCBI taxonomy): Eukaryota > Metazoa > Chordata > Testudines > Cheloniidae > Caretta > Caretta caretta. The sequence continues at coordinate 39,357,151 of NC_134211.1, read as the reverse complement.
ATGTCAAAGGGAGTAAGTTGCCTCTCCTCTAATTTTTGTCTCCTTGGATCAAATCTAATTAATATTAAAAAATAACTCTAAAACCCCCGCAAATGTCATATCCTTTTTGCTAACATATTAACTTTTAGACATATCATTGTCCCTGACTATCCCATCCTAATGCAACCAACTCCAGGCCATGCCTCATAATTTTAAGGATAATGTAATATCGTTATTCTTTTTATGTTCTGTAAAAGGAATCTTCCCTGGCTCTAATAAGCAAAAGTTAACAAACCACATATCCTCTACAAACTAAGGAATATTTCAATTTTAGAAAAAATTATTCCCAATATTAAATTAAAGGTTTTTATAAACAATTTTGCAATTGTCAGAATATAGTAAGAAGAAGAGGAAAAAATTTGAAGTATTTTACGTATAACAAGATGATGTGACCTCTTTCTTTTAGTTAGGTCCTAACAAATAGTTACTTTTCATAGCTTATTTCTAAAATTCTGTCAGTATTTTCATTACAACCCTCCCTATCTGTCATCAATTTATCACTGTACAAATTCTTGGCCTCTTTCTTCTATAGTCACCTACAGCTTTTTCAGTTTCTTACCATTTCATTCAATTTCTTCTGTAAAGTGTATTTTGAAATCTGTAAAAATACAAAAAAGCTATACAGTTAATGTTACAGTATCATTTTTTTTTTACCAATCTTTACTGAAGAATGCATACTAAAGAATATGCAAGAATGCATATTAAATATTTTGTTTATATTTTCAATGTGTATTGAAGATTTTGTTCACCCCAATGAAGTAATACCTTTTTTGGTTCCATTTTTGGTTCTTTTATTGTAAGACTAAGATTATAACATACACTTATTTAAATATCTAAAGAATGCAAAATAAATCAGTGAAATTCTAATGCAAACAAATTAATGTAAAAGAGCATAAATGTGTATTATGACATACATTTTATTTTAATAATGTTTAACATAATATAAATCAACACAATATTTTATTAGTAAATTTTTTTATATATTTACCAGAATTAAAGACCAGGTTTGGTGACCAAATGTGAAAATGTCAACTACTGGTGCCTGTGAAACTTTCTTTGGTTTGTAATTACTTTAATATAGTTGTTTTACACCACATTTTATTATAAATAAATTAGATCTCAGTCCAATTTTCAGCTAAGGCAATGGCAAAATTCCTATTGACTTCAAAAGAAGTAGGAGAAAATCTTTATGTATTACATTAAAATGAGGGGATCCAAGTTTAGGTGCTGCCCACCATACTTTATTCATAAGTCAACAGGTGGTAGGAGTGCTAAAAAGTGATATACATTTCTCCTCCACCATCCGCATAAACTTTGGAGGGAGCTATAACCAACTTTCACTAGAGGGAAGATCGCCTTCATGTAGGGCCTTTGCAAGAAACAGGGGAGAAAGAAGAAGTAGAAATTGGAGTAATCTCAGAGTCCTAGAGGAATTTAGAACCTGTTCTCTACTGAGAACAAATAGATAAATAGCTATTATCAATGCCTGAAAAATAAAGACATTTTAGTACAACTCTTGCATTTCTTATTAATGAAAAATTCCCATTTGAAGTCATTAATGTAATACTTTCCACTCCAGTAATATCCACTGCAGAGTACCAGTGTCAATGAGACTCTTGAGTCAAGTCATCCCTGAGTAAGATTAGAAACATTTGATCTCTTATCTTTTATCTCATAGAACATACAAATGTTAGTGATATTTTAATACCTTTAACTATAGCATTATTATACTGCCAGCACATATTATTATCATTTGCAGAAGTGATAAAATGTTTAGGTATATAGCCACTATCCTGGACCTTTGAATATATGAATGTACAATCCTAAAAATTAAATACTGTTTTTGGATATACAAAAACTTTGCAATAGTGTGTGATTTACCAACTAACTTTAGACCTTGAAGATCTTGGAGACTTTAGATCTCAAAGATTACCATCCATAAAATCAATAACTGGAACTTTAGTTGCAATTCTTGAATCTTGTACACTTGTACATGTAATCCTTCAACACTGGTAAGCACAAACAGAGGCATTCACTAGTGTTTCTGTTGTTAAGAGACTGACATTGTTTCAATTTTTAATTCATATTATGAGAGATTTATCACTTGAATATAAAAACTTGCTTTGCACTAAAATTTTGCATTCAAGTTTCAGTTCAGCTGGTAGTGTTCTATAGTGCCTTGTCTATCTAGCTAACGTATTAATAAGACACCTATCACCTTGGTATTGATGAACCCAGACCAGCATGTGAAAGATCAGTGTTAAATTTCCAATATCTCCATCCGGTAATGTTGCAAAGGAAATGAGTTCAGCCCGTTGGGAAAGAAGTACCTAATTTCATTCAACAACAATCCTCAGAGCCAATTAAGTTTGCCATCATGGGCACAATTATGGTGGCTGGCCACAACATGCAGTCTCAAGTGATGGCTGCAAATAAGAGGTGACCCCCAAATACAATCAGGGATACAGAGAAGACTAAAGAAAAAATATAATAACCAAGAGTCTTGTTTATGTAGACCTTCTGGAAAAAACACATTTTTGCACAAGGAAGCCTAGAGAACAATGAATCAATTTAAGGTGCAATTCTGACAATTTAAGAAAGTGATTTAAAAACTAAGAGTGAAAAATTATAATCCTGAGCAGAAATTTTACTTTAAAGAAAAGAATGCAGACCTATAGTATTTAAGAATTCATACTGAGGATCCCACAGCTGACTTTGGAAATTCCTTCTCCATTCTTTCCCTTTTTACTCTTGCTTTGTCTCTTTATTCTATCTTTCCCTAATTCTCTGGTTTATCCACTCTGTTCCTTCCCCCCCCCCACACACACACCAGCTGTCTCCTTTTTTCTCCATCATCCTCCCACACTGCATTGTATCTTCCTGTCTTTCCCCTCTCTTTTTTTAATTCTTGAATCTGCCTGGGGGCAGCTGAGGCTGCTCTAACTCATGCCAGGAGCTGAAATGGGTCCCGGGTCAGGGCAACAAAAAGGTGGCTTACAGACACAGTTGTGACTTCCTGTTCCCTTAAGCCCTGTGCACTGCAGAACATGCCAAATACAGAGATTGAGCCCTATGCACTGTTATATCTAGGTATAATAGGCTGGGTTAAGGAGGTTCAACCTCAACTCTGAATATACTTGCGTTGATAAATTTAAATCAAATTCTTAACATCCTATGAAATATTTTTTATTTCAGTTTATCTTACTTAAGGAAAGCCACGAGAACCATTATTACACTTGCTGTCCATGTATCATGGTCAGCAGACCATGAGCTACACTATACACCACCTGTTCTATGTCATGGTTTGAACAAGAAAAACAAATCCTTGGAAGGCTAGCCATGTGGAGGAATTTCTTTTACTTTTAAAATATTTTCAACATTAACCAGATGATTAAATGTGTAGAGTATGACACCCAAAGATACCACTCTATGCAGTAAAGTTAAGAAGAACAGCATATGTAATACAATATCAATAACCTTAGATCCAATTACGCAATGCTAGAAAAGAAATTCTAATATAAACAATTTAAAGTTCTTGAAAAACAGTAATAAATTATTAATGTTTCATACATGACCTTTATGATGAGTAACAGTACTAAGTTATTAAATGTTTCATATATGACCTTTATGGTAATATAAGAAATGCTACTTAAACATTAGGATGAACCATGAAAACACCTACAGCAATTATAAATTACTGTTTTCCCAATTATGGCAACTGAAAAAAAATCTGTCTACATCATTTAGATCAGTGGTTCTCAAACTTATTTGATCAGGCACTTCTTTGTGTCTATAGTAGTCGTTTATGCTCTCCCCCAAACTACATATACGACCACCCAGCTCTGAAGGCAGAGTAGAGAGCAGTGGCTGCTGGCTGGCTAGGCATCCAGCTCTGAAGGCAGAGTAGAGAGCAGTGGCTGCTGGCTGGCTAGGCATCCAGCTCTGAAGGCAGCACTGCGCCCCATTGTCACTCTTACCTCTGCGCTGCTGCTGATACCCCAGGGCTGACAGCCAGAGCCCCACCACCTCCAGGTGAAGGATCATGGGGAGAATGAAAGCCTGAGCCTAGGCTGCTTCCTGGTCTAGGGAATGGAGCTACCTGGGGCTGACAGCAAGAGCTCTTTAACAGCAAAGCACAGAGCTGGCACCTCCTTTGACACATTCCCACACCTCCCTTGGGAGGGCTGGCCCCATAGTTTGAAAATTGCTGATTTAGAGTAATTCTTCCTTCATCACATGTTTAAATGCGCTGCTGAATCAGGGCCAGATAGAGGGGGAACAAAAACAAATATCAACTCAAACTAGAATTTTAGACTTTTCCTCCCTCCTTTAAGAGTTTATTGATAAGAATTTAATTATTTTTTTTCCCTCCAAAAGGACAGTATGCAATGAGATAGAATAAAGAGAGTATTTGGAATCTGATTTGGAGTTTCATTCAAATCCAGAGATTTTACCACATTTTAGCTAATTGATTTAAGTTAAATAGAAATAATATAAACAACTTTTGAGGGTAAATCACAACATCAACTGAAAGAATCCAGGCATCCATTCTCCAGTAACACTATAAATACTTGCAAATGTGAGACTCTTTTAGAAAAAGGAAAACTTAAAACTAAGGCTATGTCTACACTAGCACTTTCGTTGGTAAAACTTTTGCCGGTCAGTAGTGTGACAAACAACCCCTTGACCAACATAAGTTTTACCAACAAAAGCACCGGTGTGGACAGCATTATGTCAGTGGGAGACACTCTCCCACCGACATAGATACAGCCACTTGTTGGGGGTGGTTTAATTATGCTGACAGGAAAGCTCTCTCTCGTCGGCCTAGGACAGCTACATGGGACATCTTACAGCGGCGCAGCTGTAGCAGTACAGCTGTGCTGCTGTAAGGTCTGTAGTGTAGACCTAACCAAAGCCATAGTAGCTAGCCAAGAAATCTGTGTGCCCAACCTTCAGTGCCATAATTTCACATATAAAAATAGCATGAGATGTTGTACTTATGATAAAGATGAGCCATAATACCAAGAATCTGGGTGTCTATCCATAAATAATACCATTTACCCATGCCAGCACTAATCAGCATGTGTTTAACTACTTACATGATGGGATGTTACTTGTGCATATATGGCAGCAGGGATCTACCCAAAAATCACTGTCCAGAGGAATGTCAGCAGTGTTCAAAGCTATGATGATGGCATATTAGTGCCAGTGTCACCAACTCAAGATTCATTTGCCAATATTAGTTCATGCCAACACCAGTGAAATGATTGCCCTTCCTAATACCTTCTGATTTAGAAGACAGGTGACCAAATGAAGTTTATGTCATCTCTTCAGTTTTAAAAAAATATATCAGAAGTTAAATTTATTATGCTGACTTATTAGTAATGGAAAGAGATTTTCCAAAGTGATTTTGAAAGAGAAACGAGAAGCAGCACTACCATCAATCTTTCAAAAATGTTATAATAAATTCATAGATTCATTCATAGGTTGCAAGGCCAGAAGGGACTATTGTGATAATCTAGTCTGAACTCCTGTACAACACAAGCCATAGAACTTTCCCAAAATAATTCCGAGAGCAGATCTTTTAGAAAAACATCCAATTGATTTAAAATTAGTCAGTGATGGAGAATCCGCCATGGCTCTCGGTAAATTGTTCCAATGGTTAATTATTCTTCATGTTAAAAATGTATGCCTTATTTCCAGCCTGAATTTACCTAGCTTCAACTTCCAACCATTGCATCATGTTATACCTTTCTTTGCTAGATTGAAGAGTCCATTATTAAATATTTGTTCCTTATGTAGGTACTTATAAACTCTCATCAAGTCACCCCTTAACCTTCTCTTTGTTAAGATAAATAGATTGAGTTCTCTGAGTCTATCACTGTAAGGAATGTTTTCTAATCCTTTAGTTATTTTCATGGCTCTTCTCTGAACCCTCTCCAATTTATAAAAATGTTAAATAGCATAGGGCCAAGGACTGATCCCTGCAAGACCCCACTAGAAAGACACCCTTTTGATGATGATTCACCCTTTACAATTACATTTTGAGAGCTATCAGTTAGCCAGCTTTTAATCCATTTAATGTGTGCCATGTTAATTTTATATCATTCTAACTTTTTAATCAAAATGCCGTGCAGTACCAGGTAAAATGCCCTACAGAAGTCTAAGTATCAATACTATTACTTTTATCAGCCAAATTTGTAATCTCATCAAAAAAAGATATCAAATTAATTTGACAGGCTCTATTTTCCATAAACCCATGTTGATTGACATTAATTATATTATCCTCCTTTAATTCTTTATTAATTGAGTCCCAGAAAAAGTGAGAGCAAGAGCCTGATGCTAGCAGTACTGGAGTTCAAGTCATATTGCAGCTGACTTGTAACAATCACTTTCAGAAATGTCAAAATCCCAGGCTTCGCAGAAGGTATTCTAGCACAATTAGCAAGACAAATGTCACCAGTCTTATTGAAAATTCTTCTTCCAGTTAATCTGAAATTGCAAAGTGAGCATCTGAAGTATAACTACCTTCTTGCCCAGAGCAGAATAAATGACTAGCCTACTCAGCCAAAAGTAGGAAAATAATTAGGAGCTGACAAAACTTGAAATTTGGCAACACATTCCACTGTCAGAAATTCTCTCCTTCCTTAAACTAAACATTCCCTACTCCTACTCTCTAAGTCAACCAATCTCAGAACGTATGTCATTTTCTTTGTCTTTAAGAACAAGGCTATCATGGGCTACCTTCCAATATAAATATTTTTTAAAAGCCTTGTCTACACTGGAGATTGCCCTCATGCCAGCCACCACTGTAGCTGCACCCATGCAATGCCCCATAAAGACAAAATAAAACGCTATAACTCACAGCTTGAAACGTGTAGCTTGATCTGATTTCAAACAGTGCAAATCAGTGACTTTGTCAGGCAGGGGTCAGAGTTTGAGTGAGACATGTTTGTTAGTTGTGGACTATGTGGAGAAGATGGTAAACTTGTGGCAAATCCAGGTGAAGGGCAAAAGTAGCAGTATGATCTTGAGGACCATTGTGGGCAGCTGTTTAGGGGTCCCTTGCCAAGGCTTCCAGAGAGTGGGGAGAAAAAACCCTTCACTTCTCTGTAGCCAGAGGAGAAGACTTCAAAGAAAGAGGACGGCTGTGTCCCAGAGAGAGCAAAGGACAGTGTTTTATACTTCATTAGGACTTTTTATTTCCCCAGAAGTCCTCCTAGAAGGGAAGCACTAAATTAAAAAGCCCTGAGAAATAAAGAAAGACTGTGGACAGGCGAGGGAAACTCAGGCAGCAGCTGACCTGGCTCCTCGGAGGTCAGGTGCACCTGTACAGTAAAAAAAGAAAGTAAGAGCTCCTAGAAGACCCCCTTTAAAAACAAAGAATAAAGAAAAGCTTTCCACTTAACAAAGAGCTATATGAGTACTGCATTTAACAATAAAGTTAATTTACCTGTGATGTTTTTAATGTTTTCTTCAGCCCATCAATTTCTTTTTCTTTTGTTTCTATAGCAAGCTGATATTTGCCCTTTAAATCAGAAGTCATACTTTAGCATTTAGAAAAATCAAACACATTATGACAAAAACTTGTCAACCACAATTGTAAAGAATATAAAGCACTACTCTACTGTGATAGATTCTTGACCATGTAGAACAATCTGCATGCAAAACAATCATGTAGCATTTAGCTAAGTCAATATCTGGAGTATTTAGAAATCTGTTAAAAAGAGATTAAAACAGAGAGCACAATGGTGATTTTTCCCTGCTTACAAGTAGTCCGGGAACTTTGGACTCCAAGTGGATTATTTCCTTTATGGCAGAGCAATGTGAGGCATAAACGCAGGATTAACGAATTATCTCAGTTTTGAACCAAGATATTAAATACCAAAACAGCACAATGTAGAGCCATTTACCTATGCATTGGACCAAGGTCTTCTCAGAAACAACTTTTTCTGTTTTCTCAATCAGCAAATATATTGTGTCAGATTCTGATCTCAATTACCCTGTGAAACTCTAAAACACTTCAGTGGAGTTGCTCCAGATTTGAGTGCAGAATCAAGCCAAAAGACGTTGGCCCAGATCAAAGGTATTTGGACTCCCAGCTTCCATTGAAATCAATTGTAATTAAGGGGCCAAATACCTTTGAGGATCTGGGCCTTTGTCCCTGGAACAACATGTTCAACTCTAGTCTGTTCTTTCTTTCAGTTTCCAGAATGCTATTGGTTAAATTATGTGCTGAATTATATCTCATGCAATCTCCCAAAATCACCTGTATGAGTAAAATTACTTCAATTGAATGCATACAATATTAGTGCAGAATTTGTCCTTTGTGTTAAGGGAGGATGGGTCAATTTATCCATGCAATTACATTAGTACAAATCAAAGTGATTACTGATTTTGGTGGTGTTGAAAATGGTATAAATCAGTGCAAAATTTGACTCTTCACCAACAGCTGTCAAAGAAAATTGGAAAACACCAACCAAGATGATGCCTAGAAGTGTGTAGAGATGCTGCACAACCTAAAAAGAGCTCTCCTCTCCCTCAAATGAATGCTGTTAACCATTAGGTTTGAAGGCACTCATTGCTTTACTCTCAACATATTTTTTAACTGATTTAGGTAAACTGGTGCAAGTTTATGTACAGACACGCTTGTTTCAGTTAAAGAATTTATGATTTTGCTTAATCCTGTAAAAAAGGATGAAGCTAAACTGAAATAAAAATGCCTACACACAAATTTGTACTGGTTTAACTATCTTGGTTTTAAAACATACTATTAGTTAAACCAGTACAAATTTGCGTGTAGATAAGTTCTGAGGGCCTGTTTACATGAGAAAGTTACTCCAGTTTAACTTAAATTGGTGTAAAAACCAATTTAAACAGACACTTATTTCAGTTTAAGAGTGTCAACTATATATTGTAAACTATACACTGTATAGGGGTCAACTATAAACAGTGTAAACTATATACTGTATAGGGATCAGTATTGATCATTAAAATTCAGCCACCTCTGGGGTCAAATTCAGCAACCATTTAAAAGAGTGCACATTAACAGTTATTTAAGATCAGAGATGAAAAATACTTTATCCAGTTGAAACAAGAGGATTTTAGGCAATTACAATTAAATCAAAATTTAACCAGGTCAACCTTATGAAAACCGTCAACATTTTTCATTCTATGCTTAATTTAATACTTATTTTGTGCAGTTAAACTAGTATACTTATATGCATTATGCAATATTAATATTTTCTTACTATATGTTAGTACAGCACCTACCACATTGGGACCCTAATCTCAGATGGGCCCTCTAGGCACTACTGCTATAAAAATAATAATAGTTTATTATTATTACTACATGATCTTTTATAGTTTATACTCAAAACACATGTAATGTACATTTTCAATTTTTATAACACACCTGTCACATATTTTTCCATTGAACGATAAATTATAGTAATAATGCAATTACACACAGTACCTTTTCTTCTTCCATGGTAAACGTCCTTGCTTGTAACTTCATTGCCAATAGTGGATAAAATTAAAAATGGTATGTTAAACAACATATACTATATTTTAGCCTCTGTAGGATTAATTTTATTCCTACACTTTGACAATAGAACATAGTAAGATTGATTTTATTATTAGAGCAGTAGGATTAATTTTATTCATATCCTCTGACAACAGAATATAGTTTATAGTACACAAAACAATGTAAATGCTTTACTTTTATCACAGTTCTACAACAGCAGCAAATGTATGAACTAAACCCAACTTTTCCACGTCAAGCTGGAAAGGAAAATTTTCTTCACTTGCTAATTTATTTTTTCTGAGCTAGCATGTTGGTTAACCCGATACTAGTGGATCGAATCCTTCAGAACCATGTGGAGGGGCAATCTCGAGCCCCATGATACTTATTCCAGACATTTTTTCAGTCCTTGTAGATGATCCACAATAGATAATCAACAAAAAATAACACAACTTTGATGAAAAAGCAAATTGCAGGTACAAAAAGCAACTCTTATTTCCTGTAACTGTGGTTCTTTGAGATGTGATGCAGATATACACACACCTAGTGCACTGGAGCCAGAGAATTTTGTGTAGGAGTATCTGTAGGTGGAGCGGCACTCATGCCTCGTAGCTGTAGCCCCTCCCTGGCTAGATGAGGTAGTGCCGCCATGACCCCCCTCAGTTCCTACACACCACATGTCAAAAGTATCGACTCCGATGCAGAGGGGATGGAGAGTGGGTTGTGGAATACATGTTTGTATCACAGCTCAAAGAGGAGGTTACTTACTGTAACTGGAGGCAGCATGTGTCCCTGTGGAGAGAACTGTAAGACCCCCAGCAGGGGGAAGTTTGATATCTTATAGCATTCAAGTATTTGAACAGTATGCAGCCCAAGATCCACTTAGAGATCCTTTGTGAGGATATGGCGTGGCCCCTTGATCTCTCCACCATGGCAACAAAAAGAGTCTCAGGCCTGGTCTACACTATGGGCTTAAGTCAAATTTAGCTGCGTTAGGTCGATTTAAAAATTACTGCATCCATACAACCAACCCCATTCCATCGACCTAAAGGGCTCTTAAAATCGACTTCTGTACTCCTCCCTGACAAGGGGAGTAGCGCTAAAATTGACCTTGCTGGGTCGATTTGGGATAGTGTGGACACAAATTGGCCTCCAGGAGCTATCCCAGAGTGCTCCATTGGGACCGCTCTGGACAGCACTTTGAACTCCAATGCACTAGCCAGGTACACAGGAAAAACCCCAGAAAATTTTGGATTTCATTTCCTGTTTGGTCAGCGTGGCGAACTCAGCAGCACTCAGCAGCACTCATGACCATGCAGTCCCCCCAGAATCATAGAGCATAGAATGTTTCTATGCTCCCCCTATCATCTCTGTCCCTGAGGTTATCGTAGATTAGAAGATGAAAAAAATGCACTCGCAATGACATATTTTCTGAGCTCATGCAGTCCTCCCGTACTGATAGGGCACAGCTTAATGCATGGAGGCATTCAGTGGCAGAGGCCAGGAAAGAATTAAGTGAGCACAAAGAGTGGAGGCAGGACGCAATGCTGAGGCTAATGGGGGAGTAAACGGACATGATGAAGCATCTGTTGGAGCTACAGGAAAGCCAACAAGAGCACAGACCTCCGCTGCATCCACTGTATAACCGCCTACCCTCCTCCCCATGTTCCCTAGCCTCCTCACCCAGAAGCCCAAGAACGCGGAGAGGAGGCTCTGGACACCCAGCCACTCCACTCCAGAGGATGGCCCAAGCAACAGAAGGCTGTCATTCAAACAGTGATTTTTAGTGTGGCTACAATAAGCAATATGGCCTTGTCCTTCCCTCCTCCCCCACCCCACCCGGGCTACCTTGTCCGTTATCTCTTTTTTTTTTAATTAATAAAGAAAGAATGCATGGTTTCAAAACAATATTTACTTTATTTCAAAGGGGGGAGGGTGGTTGGCTTACAGGGAATTAAAATCAACAAAGTGGGTGGGTTTGCATCAAGGAGAAACACACACAACTGCCACACCGAAGCCTGGCCAGTCATGAAACTGGTTTTCAAAGCCTCTCTGATGTGCAGAGCGCCTTACTGGGCTCTTCTAATCACCCTGGTGTCTGGCTGCTCAAAATCGGATGCCAGGCGATTTGCCTCAACCTCCCACCCCACCATAAACATCTCTCCCTTACTCTCACAGATATTATAGAGCACACAGCAAGCAGCAATAACAATGGAAATGTTGGTTGTGCTGAGGTCTGACTAGTCAGCAAACAGCGCCAGCGAGCTTTTAAAGGTCCAAAGGCACATTCTACCATCATTCTGCACTTGCTCAGCCTGTAGTTAAACTGCTCCTTACTACTCTCCAGGCTTCATGAGCCATGGGAGCAAGAGGTAGTCTGGGGTAGGTGCGACTGTGCCAGCTGGGAGAGCAGCCTGAGGCAGAAGCCTCCAGCTTGCATGATATTCCAGGCAGGATTGAATCTTCATGAGACGAAACTTAAAGAAGAGAATGACCTGGCTCCCATTCGGTGCTCTAAGAGGAGGATAGCCATGTCTGTCCAGGCGCCCCGATCGACCTCACCAAGGTCTGCCAGGAGCACCCAGGAGATGTACGACAGTTAAGAGTCCTACTGTACCATCTGCCGCGAAGACAAGGAGCTGCTGCTGTGTAGCAATGCAGTACTGTGTCTGCCAGCAGCACCCAGGAGACGTACGGTGACGGTGAGCTGAGCGGGCTCCGTGATATGGCGTCTGCATGGGTAACCCAGGAAAAAAGGCGTGAAACGATTGTCTGCCATTGCTTTCATGGAGGGAGGAAGGAGGGAGGGACAGGGGCCTGACGACATGTACCCAAAACCACCCGCAACAATATTTTTGCCCCATCAAGCACTGGGAGCTTAACCAGAATTCCAATGGACAGCAGAGACTGCAGGAACTGTGGGATAGCTACCCACAGTGCACCGCTCTGTAAGATGATGCTAGCCACGGTCGTGAGGATGCACTCCGCTGGCTTAATGAGCTTAGTGTGGACATACGTAATCGACTATAAAATCAGTTTCTAAAAATCGACTTCTATACAATCAACCTAATTTTGTAGTGTTGACATACCCTCAGAAAGTTTCTAAAGGGCCTAGCTCTTTGTAGGTAGAATGCTAGGGCATGTCTGACATCCAGGAGAGGCATGTGGTTTTGGAAAGAATACAGGTAAGTGGATTGATTGACTGAGATGGAATTCAAACACAACCCTGGGGAGGAATTTGCAGTGCAACCTCTGTGAAATCTTCTCCTTGTGGAAAACCACTGCTGTCATAGTCGTTAGCTGACTAGCCCACCTGGCCAAAGTGATGGCTAATAGGAATGCAACTTTCATGAAAGGTGGGTCATGGTACTGGTTGCCATAGGTTCGAAGGGTGGTTCTGTGAGAGCTGAGAGGACGAGGTTAAGATCCCACTGGAGCCTGTGTTTGACAACAGGTGGGAAGGTTCTGACCAAGCCTTTCATAAAATATACTGCCTTTGGGTGCATGAAGATAGAGCATCCCTCCACTATGGGAAGGAAGGTACTAAATGTCACTAGGTGCACAAAGAGGGAGCTGAGGGCTAAGCCCAATGTTTTCAGGGTGAAGAAATACTCGAGGACAACCCGGATGGTCACCATGTCAAGAGAATGATGATGACAGTGCACCCACTTCAAGAAGAGGTGCCGCTTTGTCTGGTAGCACATTCTGTTGGACTCTTTCCTACTCTGGTTAAGGATCCATTGGACTGAGGCTGAACATGCACGTTCTATGTTAGACACTGTCACGGGGTTCACTCCCCACTAGCAGCGTCTCCTGCTGTCTGTCCTGGAAATTTATCTCTGCCAGGTGTTGCACTCCCCCTCCGGTGGTGTCTTCACCCGTGCTGTCATGCCCTGCTGGCTCTCTCACTCCACGAACTGCAGTCTCCTCTTTGTGGCTTGGCCCTCCAGCCCGGTCATTAAGGTTCTCCCCTTCTGGGGAATTCAAAAGTCCTTCCAGACCCGCTGTCTGGCTGGCAACTCCAACGCCCTTGCCACTTCTCAGTGGCTAGTAGGGGAACCCAGGCCTGCCCACTGCACTTGGTTCCAGCCAAGGACCCTATAACAAGCAGCCAAGGTCTCTGCATGGTCCCACCCCTTGCTGCTGTTTCCCTGGCCTTCTTCCTACTTATCTAGCTTCCCCTCTCTCTAGGTTTGCCAGCCTCCCAACTCCCTCCACTCAAGGAGTGGCTGCAGCCTACTAACCTGAAACCCGGCATCTGTAGCCAGCTTCCGGCTTTATAGGCTCCATCTGTTCCTGCAAAAGTGAGCCTGTGTGCAATCAGTTAGTTTCCTGCTGCCTGGCTCCTTCTCCAGGTGCAGCCTGGGGAATTAATTGGCCAGCCAGGCCAACTTAACCCCTTCCAATCCTGTGTTAGGTGGACACCCCATCACAGATGCCCATCCAAACCCCAGGCCATGAGGTGAAGAGAGACTGAATTGGGATGCAAGCCTCCCTTGGTCCTGTTTGAGAAGATCCAGGAATGACTGGAGCCTGACCAGTGGAGTGCTTCAGGTGGTCTGTGAACCAGAACTCCCAGGGCCAGTAGAGTACTATGAGAATGATGATGGTCTGTCCTGGAGAACTTTCCGGAGAACTTGAGGCAGAAAAGGAATTGGAAGAAAGGTATATTGAAGGTCACCCATTCAGGGGAGCAGGGGAACATCACCCTGGGAGTATCTGCCTACAGCCTTCCTCAAGCAGCAGATGGGAAGCTTTTGATTAATTTGTGATGCAAAGAGGTCTCATCAGGGAGTACCACACCATGCAAAGAGATCAGTCAGGACTGTGTTGTGTAGTTTCCATTTGTGGTCTATGCAGAGAGTCCTGCTCAGTACGTCGGCCAGGGAATTCTAAGAACTTGGGAGGTACACACCCTGTATGGTCACCTGGTTTCTGACACACCAATTCCTCTGCCTCGGAGTAGAGAGGACAAGATCTCATCCTTCCCTGCTTGTTGACATAGACCACCATGGTAATGTTGTCAAATAGGATCTTCACATGGAGACAACTTCTTGCCATGACTGTCCCACTAAGAAGCCAGTTGTCCAGGTACAGGAATACCTTACAAGTCCCTGGCATCTCATTTGGGCTGCTATGACTACAAACACCTTAGTAAAGACCATTGGTGCTGTTGCTAGGCTGAAGGGAAGGATGTGAAACCGGTAATGTTGCTGCCCCACCTTGAATCTCAGGAACTTCCTGTGAGACGAGTGGATGTCCACATGGAAGTATGCATCTTCCTTCGCAAGAGCAATGAACCATGATTCCTCCTAGAGGGATGGAATTATCGATATCAGTGTGACTATCCAGAATTTCAGCTTTCTGATTAATATATTTAGCTGACAAAAATTCAGGATGAGCCTCTACCCTCCGCCTTTTTTGCGGATGAGGAAATATGGTGAATAGAACCCTCTCCCCTGGTATTGAGGCAGGACGACCTCTATCGCACCCTTGAGAAGCAGGGAGTCTGAAGAATCAATTGGTGAGAGGGATCCCCAAAGGGAGTCAGGTGGGAGAGTGATGAGGCAGGAACGAAAGAAATTCTGTGGAGTATCTGTGGATCATGTCCAGTACCCAACTGTTCACGAGGATCTTGCCTCAACTGTGGGCAAGATGGCCACCAAAGATAACGGGGAGTGAGGTAGGTGGCATCAAAGGTAGTTCACAGGTCTCAACCCATATCAAAAATGACTCTTGGACTGCAGCTGGGAAAGAATTGAGGAGGTGCCAATGGCCGGGGCTGGGAAGTGGGCTATCTGGGACCTCTGTCATCTGGGGAAGATGGCTGTTGACAGTAGGATGGGTAGGCATTAGGTGACTGTGGTCTGAAGGGCTGCCTCTGGTGCTTTTTTCTGTGGGGCAGCGTGTAGATTCCCAGGAACCGCAGAGTGGAGCATGAGCGCTTCAAGGAATGCTGAGACTCATCCATCTTGTCATTAAAAAGATTGGCTTCATCGAAAGGGAGGTCCTCAATGATGTTCTGAACCTCTCTCAGGAAACCCAAAGACTGGAGCCAAGAGTCTCTGCGCATAACCTGTCTGGTGCCCAGGAACAGGATGCAGTGTCAGCTGCACCACTGCAGCCTGGAGGGCCACCTTTGCTATCAGTTTCCTCCCATCTACCAAGGCCTGGAACTGGGCCTGGTCATCTTCAGGGAGCTTGTCCTTAAGCTCTTCCATCCTGCTGTAGATACTGAAATCATACTTAGCAAACAGCACCTGGTAGTTGGCTATGCAAAACTGCAGCCCGCTGAGGAAAAGATCTTCCTGCCCAGGAGGTCCAACCTTTTTGACCCCTTGTCTGGTGGGTTGGACTTCTGTGGGGGTTTTGAGCCTGCTCCACAGCTGTTGTTGAACCCACTCCACAGTGAATTAGAGGCCAGGTGAATAAAAAGGAAATTGGTCCCTTTGCATGGCATGAAATAGCATCTCTTGGCTTTTTCGTGGGAGGAGGAGACATGATACAGGCATGTGCCAAACCATCCTGGCCGGTGCCAGTATGGTCTTCTTTATGGGTAGGGGCACCCTGGTTGGTCCCTGTGGTTGAAGAACATTCAGGAGACAATGTTGGGGATCCTGGACTTCCCCAGCAGAATTTGTAGATCACTAGCCACACTCTGTAGCAGTTCTTGGTATGGACGGGAGTCATCCATTAGAGAGTGTGGCAAAAGGATGACTGCCTCATCCAGCGATGAGAAGGCTCCAATCAGAACTGGCAGTACCGATTCCATGTCTTCCTCCTCGTATACCAATGAAACCAGCTGGTAAGTGTGGGGGGGAACAATAAGACCCCCTGAGATGTTGCCAGACTTCTGTAATACGGGTCCCAGGGACTCCAGTAGGGCCAGAAGGAGGGGGTCCACTGGTCTCAGACGACTCCATTGAAAGTGATACTAAGCTTCCTAGTGGCGGAGGGGCAGGCAGAGAAAGAGTCATAGCCAGGTGGATATGGTTGTCTTGACTGTCCATCCGGGTTCGTGCACTGTGGCAGAGAAATTGGCAGGGCTATGTCCTGGGATTCCTCTAAGTCAGACAACAATTCCATTGGAAACAGCAAGACCATTGGTACCGGGGGGTCCCGATCTGATGGATGGGGGAGGGACATCTCCTGCAACAGTTCATCCTCAGGCGCAGGAATGTCCCAGAGAATGGACAGGCCAGACAGGAGTGGAGACAGTCTGCGTATTGATGAGGTGGCACCGATGGAACATCCAGGGCCACACTCGGAGTTGGGTGCTCCATGTGTCCCACCACCATGGTCACCGATGGTACCAAAGGATCCTGCTTCTTCTTTACTTTACCCTTGGGAGCCAGTTCTGCAGGATCAGCCCATGATGTCTCACCTGACCTGGCACAGCTTGGAGAGGAAATGTGCCTCTTATGCGCAATCTGCTGCAGGGATCTGTTCTTATGACCAAAAGAGCGTTTCTTATTCTTGTGGGGGGGCTTGTCCTGGGGCTTTTGCTGCTGACGACTATGCATCATGGCTTGTGGTCAGAGGGGCACTACTGGTTGGTGGAGGCCACTGTATGAGGGTGTCTCCCTGGCCAGGATCAGAGTGAGTCTGGGGCCTCAAATCTTCTTTGATCAGGAACTTATGGAGTTGGAGCTCACAGGCCTCTCTAGTTCTTGGTGGAAAGGACTTACATATGTCGCACTTCATCCAGACACTAGAGGCACCATTGATGCTCGTCACTAATGGAAAAGGAATGAGGGAAGGAGATGCAGTTCTTGAAGCCTGGGACCTGGGTGTAGCCCTTAGGTAGCAAAGGGTTCTTCTCCACAGTTGGGGTTCTATACGACACTGTACTATGCTAAACTATCTCAAACTAAGCTATAAAACTATTAAAAAAATATTTACACAGGTATATACAACAACTCTCTTAATGAAATAAAAGTAAAGGTGGAATAGGGGTTCCAATTTAGGCCATGTGGAGGTAAGAAGGAACTGTAATGGTGTCAACCCCACCGTCCCTGATTCCTCATGTTTCCAACCAAGTGTAAGACACTGTGCTTGTGCAGGTCTATGGACTCTGATTGCAGAAAACTTCTGGACGCAGAAACATGGCATGCATGCACACCCACGTGTGGAATACACATAGGGACCATCACTCAAAGAAGTAGTAACTGTTTCTTCTTCTTTGAGTAGATGCAGCCGTGTAGGTGATTCACAAGCAGTACACACAAGAGGTGGGGGAACCTACTTAAAGAAGGACTGCAGGACTGCTCTACCAAAGTACACATCTGTTCTTCATGCAACAGTAATGGCATAATAGTTGGTAAACATATGCACAGGTGATCAAATGGCAGCCCTGCAAATGTCCAATACTGAAACGTCACCTAAAAAGGCCATTGACATAGCCAGTGCCCTCAGAGTGAGCTTGCAGTTTTTGAGGAAGCATAGTTCACACTATTTTGTATGCAGTCTAGATGCAGGAAGTTATCCACCTGGAGACTGTCTGCAAAAAGAGGGCTTGTCCCTTCTTCCAGTCTGCATATGACAGACAAGGCAAAGCACAAAACTGTTTAGTCCTGTCCAAGTAAAAGGTGAGGCAGTGCCTGACCTTCAGTGAATGAATATGCTGCTTCTCCAGGGTTTGTCGGTCTGTGGCTTGGGACAGAACACTGGTAGATATGCTGCTTGAATTCAGGTGAAATTGAGTCATTACTTTACATAAAACTCTGTGTGGCTGCAAGGTCACTTTGTCCTTGGACAGCTGAGTATAAGGAGGCTCTACCATCACAGCCTGCAACTCATGGAGGTCATAGCCACCAGGAATGCAGTCTTTTGACACAGTAGTGGAAAAAAATATGCCAAAGACTCAAACAGA